>NC_063162.1:153740425-154340425 GCF_023159225.1 Perognathus longimembris pacificus
CCTCCCCCCCCCGGGGCCCCTCCCCCGATGCGAGCAGTATGGGGTGCAGTCTGCTGAACCCCACGGCCCACGGCTTCTCCCTAGTCCGTAGCAGTCCCTGCCCGCCTTGGTCTGGGGGTGCCGGCGCCCCGCGCCTCTGCCCTCCCGGCCCCTCTCCCCGAGGCCCGGGCCCCGTCCAGCTGCGGGGAGACGTCGGGGCCGCCTTCCTACCCGAGAGCCCGGGCCCCGATGGCCGCGGGGGCCTGCGCCTCACCGGGACGGTGCCCCGCACGCAGGACAGAGGGGGCTCCCGGGGGCCCCGCCAGCCCGTGGCCGGCGCAGGGGCGAGGCCCAGAGCCCAGAGCGGCTCAGACCAGACCCTAGACAGACGCCCCGGGCGGACGGAAGCGAGCCAGCGAGCGGGGACAGAGGGGTCATCGAACTCGAACTCTCTATTGCAGTAGACATCTTCGAATTAAGGTCTATTCCGCTAATGACGGAGGGTTCTTTCTTTATTCGCGTTCCGCTCGATTAATGAAGCGCGACGCAAAGGTGACGTGTGGTGTTGCTGCCGTTGCCGCACGGAGAGGATTTCACGCCTGTGTTTAAAGCAAGCGCGAGGGGAATGGAGAGGGAGGAAGACGGGGCGGCGGGGTGCCGAGCGGCCTGCGGGGCGTGCCGTCACACTCGCGAGGGAAAGTCCGCGCGTCCTCACTCGGGCCCGTCGGTGTGCAACGCCCGACAAAGCGTGTGGCTCGCATGACGCGGGGAGAAGAGGAGCGCCGGACGCGGCGGGGCCCGGCCCGGCCCCGGGGGTAGGGCCCCGTCGTGGTGACGGGCGTGTGACTGGGTCAGGTGCGGCCCCGGCGGGTGTGGACGGGTTCGGGTGTTGGACCTGGGCTTTGCCCGTCTTGGAAGCGGCGCCGGTTTCATCGGGCACGGGGCGTTTCCCGACCCTCGCGGCTCCGCTTGGACTTCCTGCGCTCTGTGTGGACACGCGGGCGAAGCTCCCAGGCCCGCCTTGCTCCGCGGTTCTCCTCCGCCCCCCCTCCCCCCCCAGCCTTGCTCCGTGGTTCCCCTCCGCCCCCCCTCCCCCCCCAGCCTTGCTCCGCGGTTCCCCTCCGCCCCCCCTCCCCCCCCAGCCTTGCTCCGCGGTTCTCCTCCGCCCTCCCCCCCCCAGCCTTGCTCCTCGGTTCCCCTCCGCCCTCCCCCCCAGCCTTGCTCCGCGGTTCTCCTCCCCCCTCCCCCTCCCCCCCCAGCCTCGCTCCGCGGTTCTCCTCCGCCCCCCCTCCCCCCCCAGCCTTGCTCCGCGGTTCTCCTCCGCCCTCCCCCTCCCCCCCCAGCCTTGCTCCGCGGTTCTCCTCCGCCCCCCCTCCCCCCCAGCCTTGCTCCGCGGTTCTCCTCCGCCCTCCCCCTCCCCCCCAAGCGTTGCTCCGCGGTTCTCCTCCGCCCTCCCCCCCAGCCTTGCTCCGCGGTTCTCCTCCGCCCCCCCTCCCCCCCAGCCTTGCTCCGCAGTTCTCCTCCGCCCCCCCTCCCCCCCCAGCCTTGCTCCGCGGTTCTCCTCCGCCCTACCCCCCTCCCCCCCCAGCTCCACCCATCGGCGGACCACGATGCTTTTAGGAGCGTGCAGGCCGGTTGTTCGATACAGCCATTAAAGCACGTGAACGGACACACGGATAACGCACGCTCCAGGCGCGACGGAGCGAAGCTGGCTCGGGACATTAGGTTCGTGTGGAAAGAAGGATGTTTTGTCTGGGCGACGGGCGATCAGGCAGGCGCTGTAAACGTGGCGCGGCCTCCCCGCAGGCGACGGTGGGGGGCTGTCAGGGGTGGGTGGGGGGGCCGCTTGATGGAAAGCCCACCTCCTCCAGGGCCTCTCTCTCTGGGGGCAGTTAGGTTGTCACGGGGGTGCGGGGGACCGGAGCGTGAGACTTCATTGATCAGGCCTGGTTTCTGCTCGTGCCTGTTCTAGAAATGGCTGCTCGTTCGCGCAGGCCTCACAGCCGTTCTGGAAGGACAACCGAAGAACGCTGTTCACGGGACTCATGTCTAGTTCACCCAGACTCTCGCCCTTCTGGAAATGAATCGTGGCTTGATCATTCAGACGATGTTTCCCTGCCCTCTGTGGGGCTGGTCCATTCGCCCCTGCAGCACCTCACAGTGGACGTGCTCCCGTTGCGTGTGTGCGTGCTCGTGTGTGTGTGTGTGTGTGTGTGTGTGAGTGTGTGCCGAGGGTCACGCCAGAGCCTCTTGCTCATGATGTGGGGCGGGTGGGGGGGCGCTCCCGTCCTGGGGCGCGTGCTCCCGTGAACACGGCGGCGTGGGCCAGGCCTGGGACCCCGCCCGGACCCAGTGGTCCCCGCCCCCCCCCAGAGCCCCCCACGCCGGCTCCGTGTGTCCTCCGGACAGGGCCGTACCCCACCTGGCCACCCAGAATTGCTCCCCCACCCCCCACAAAGGCCACGAGAGGGGAGTCAGAAGGTTCACTACGACACCGCGAATATATTTGTCTCTCACCCTAGAGGGCTTCTTCTGAGACAGAAGAGGGTAGAAATTACAAGTAGGTATAGGTTTACTCTATTCGGATAAACTCATTTCTATGCATTATTATTTAAATTCCAGATGGGGGAGGGACGCTCTCGGGGGAGAAAGGACAGCGCTCGGAGGCGGACGGACGACGCGGCAGAAGCCGTGGCGGCCCGTGGCCTCTCCTGCCCGCCCTGCGGCCGGGGGCTTTGGGGGGGACGCAGAACCTTTCTCCAGGAGAACCCGGAACCTTCTTGGGGGCGCCCTGGAGGGCCAATGCCAGACGGGGGACGCGCCTGCTCCCGGGGACCCTCCGGGCCCCTGCTCCACCGGGGTCACCTCGGGGGGAGCCCGCGAGGGCAAGGGGACCCCGCCTCCGTGGGGGGGGGGAGCCCTCCTCCCGTCGGTGGGTGGGTGCGGCACCGCCTGGGTCTGATCCGTGTGTGGCCCGGACGCCGTGAGCTCCCGCGGGTCCTGGGCCGGCCGTGCCCAGCCTCGGGGGGCGGCGGGGGGGTGGGGGGGGCGAGGTGGCGGCGGGGTCTCGGGGGGGGGGTGAGGCTTTGGCAGCGGGGTCTCCTCGGGGGCGGCGGGGGTGCACTGGGGACGTGTCATCAACGCCACGGGATCCGCGGTGAGCCACGTGAACGCGGGCCCCCGGGAGAGTAGCGTGGGAGTAGAGGAGCGGCTCCCGCCCGGCCCTGCCCGCGGGGTATCCCCGCAGACCACCCGGTGGAACGCAAGCGCGGGGGCCGGTGATCCGTGCGGACGACGGGGACCTGAAGCCCCCGTCCCCCGCGCAGGAGACGGGGGGGGGGGCCGCGTCCCGCCCGGGCCGGCTCTGCCCCGGGCCTACTGGGGCAGGGCCTTCAGGATGGCGTTCACCTCCTCCGCCACGGCCGTCAGCGCAAACTCAAACTGCTCCTGCAGAGGACGAGAGGCGAGAGGAGACGTGAGCCGAACCCCGGGGGGCTGCTTTCCGGGAGGACCCCCCCCCCGCCCCCCCCGTCCGGGCCGCTCGGCTTGGGCACGGTCGGGCCGGGGCTCCCCGGGCGTCCGCGGCGGGAGGCTGGGGCTCCGGCTGGGGCGGGGCGGTCACCGGAGGCTCCCTGTGCGGTTCCTCGACACCGCCAGCCAGCCGGATGTGCCCCCAGGGCAGATGCTGCTGCTAACGTGGTGACAGCCACAGCCACAGAACAGTCATGGCTGCCTTGGCGTTGACAGTCACGGTGACGGTCGCAGCCCCTGTCAGCCCCACAGCCCCCCCTCCCATAGCTTAGCGGCCTCCTTCCCTCGGCAACACCGGGCCCATCTAGAAAAAGCAGTAACTAACCAGCCTCCCCCCCCTTCCCTGAGGTGGCACCCCCGCAGCGCATTCGATGACCCCGTAAAGCATCAAGATCCCCTTGCAAGTGGCCTCCAGGGTCGAGGCAGCCGCAGGATTCCCTGGACGGCAGCCATCAATCCTAGCCGGACACGGTGAAGCCCGTGGTCCGCACGCGCACACCGAGGCCCCCGCCTCCGAGAGCTCCTAGGTTATACAGGCCACCCCAGACACTAGACCGCCCTTCTTCCCACTCGTCCCGGGGGGGGGGGGGTCTGGCCGGCCCCCTCGGCCGGCAGTGCGCCCGTCCCCTGCTCCTCTGCACCCGGGGGTCTGCGTGGATTCTGGCGGCGTTGGATGCGTGTTCTAGCAGGCGTAGAGTCACGGCCTCGGCCACGGTCGTCAGAACCAAGTCGTAGCTGGGCTCACGGCCGCACGGGGCCCTCCTGGCTTCCGTGTGCGGCTTCTGCCCCTGCCCCGCCCGCCCCGCGCTTCGCCAGCCTCTCCCCAGCCCCGGCTCTCCCGGCTCAACACCCGAGACACCCATTCTCACCCCCAGACGGCCTGTCCTGCCACGGCGCCGGCGCGGGGACACCGGGGCAGGACTAGGAGCTCCTCCGGGGGTGGGGGGCAGGCAGAGGAGCCTACTTCCTCTCGGGGGCCATGCTGGACACCCATCCCGATCTCCAACCCCGATGGGGGACCCCAGACCTGGCCGTGTGCCCCAGCCCTAGTGGGCCCCCATATCTTATAGGGGCCCCCATATCTGACGGGGACCCCCCAGCCCTGACAGGATCCCTAACCCTGATGGGGTCCCCCAGATCTGAAGGGGTTCCCCAGCCCTCACGGGGCAGGCTCACCCAAGGAGTCGTGACCTTACAACCACGGTTTACAGACTCAGGAAACGCACCCGAGTCCTGTTCCCACTAGCTCCCCACACGGGGCCCCTCCGTGGCCCGTGGCCACCAGCTGAGCCCGCTGCTGACCGGCGCCACGGAAGGGACAGCGCGCCCACCCGAGGCCCTCGGCCTTTAGGCCGTTGGCCGTGGAATTTGATGGGGAAGCCCGAAAACCAGAAGCGACTTTAGAGCCTCCAGTGCGCCTGGTCCCATGGGGGTGACGCCCACCTGGGCCTACGACCCCAGGGCCTGAGAGGCGTGCGGGGGGACCGGGGGCGCCTGGACTGCGGCGTGTTGGATGGATGGGGAAAGGCCAGTGTCGGAGGCACTCTGAGATACTCTGAGCAAGAGCACTTGAGTGCCCCGGGCCGTGTCGCGAGGCCGGTGCTCTGCCTGCGTTTGGGGGGTCGCCCCCACTCTGCCGAGCCCAGGCACCGCCTCTCGGTGTCTGCGCGGAAGTCGGGGCTTGGGACCTGCCGGCTCTTCACGGAGCCTCCGGGACCAGCGAGCCAGGGACCCTGCACCCTGGCGCCAGGCGTGGTGTCCCGACCCTGGCAGCCCGACTTCACGGGTTTTTTGAGGACGTGCCAGGCCAGTGGACTCTGAGTCACCCCTTAGCTCCAGGGAGCAGCGAACACCCAAGCCTCCTCCCCCCAATTCCACCCCTTCTGGTGGCTTCCGTGGTTCAGTGGCAGGCAGGCGCCAGGGGAAGGAACCTGCGTTTTCTGACGTATAGCCACCATGGAACAGGGGCGGGAGGGCTTTTGCGGCCGGAAGCTGTGGTTTCTGCATGGCATAGGGAGTGGGAGACTCCACCTGCCTCATTTCTAGTTCTGGAGACCCCGAGCTGAGCAAAAGGCGGCTGCGATCTGGGCAGAGCCTGGACGGAGCCTGGCAGGAGGGGGGGGACGTGGCTCGCGTGAAGTCGGGCCTCACCCCCCTCTGCCCCCCGGGTCCTGGGCTCGATTGACAGGCAGCCCCCGAGGATGGGTGGACAGTACCTTTGTCTGGACCATGCCCGGTCTCTGGTCCCGCAAGTGCTCCAGGGTTGCCGCGATATCAATCTCCTTAGCACCTGCAACAAACCACAAACGGGGCCGAGCTCAGCGCCGCGACGACCCGGGCCGCGCCCGCCCAGCCATCTCCTGCTAGCCGCTCCCTCTGGGCGAGGAGGCCGACTGGAGATGATCACACGCACCCCTCGGCAGGCTCGCAGGCAGCGGCGATCCTGGCGCGCGCGTAGACAAACAAGGCCGGAGCGGCTCTCATTCGCGTTCGCTCGAGAAGGCGGGGCTGGGAAGCTGTCAGAAGACGCCTCCGCAGCCCCGACCCCGGCGCCAGCCTCCGCAGCCCCGACCCCGGCGCCAGCCGCCATCATGGCTAAGCGGAGCCGTATTCCGTGGGCAGTTTTTTGGGCTGTTTTGGGGGCGTCTTAGCAAGCAGGACGAATGCTTCAATTCTGATTGCACGGGATTATTTTCTTTTTTCTTTCTAAGGAAAGCCGAGCCGGATGCCGGTGGCTCACGCCTGTCACCCCGCTCAGGAGGGGTGGGGTGGGGGCGCCGTGTGCCCGGGGGGCCCCCCAGTGGCCGCCGGGCGCTGCCGTCTGGACCCTGCTCAACGCACACGAACGGCCCATCGGAGGTCCTCAGACCCGCACCTCCCAGGCCGCCGGGGCCGAGGGGGCCCCCGACCGGCCGCGCCCCTGCCGCGTGGCCGCCCCCAGCACGGTCCCCGGCCCCCCCACCTCGTGAGCACCGAACTTCTACCCAGAAGGCTCTGCCCACGGCGGGAGTGCAGCGCGTGGCTTCTCCTCGAGGACACGGGGAGAGAGCGCAGAGCCGGTGTCCAAGGGAAGAAGACTTTGATTGCACGTGAGGGACCGGCCCCACGCACCTCCGGAGGGACCGAGAGAAACGCGCACCCCCAACTCAGTACACCTCAGACACGAGGGGACACAGGCGGGCTGCTTGCCACCCTCCGGAAGGCCAGCGAGCTTTGCTGTCCAGGAATGTCTGGCTCTCTCTTGCCGTGAGCTGTTTGGAAAGCCCGGGCCGCGAGGTCCGTCTGTCCGGCCCTCGGACAGCGGGGCTCCGGAAGGACGGAACTGGGCGCCTCCGCCACGGCCGGGCCCCCGTATGGCCCACGTCACGTGTGCAGTGCGGCCGCGCACACGCCCTCCGTGCACACCCCTGCGTGTGTGCAGGCACGTGTATGCGCACAGCGCTGTCCTGTCCTGAGCGGCTTTTACCTCGCACGGTTTCTGAATGACCCTAACGGGAGACCGAGAGCAGCTGGGAGCAGGAGATGTTTCTACTCTCATATATGTATACGTGTATGTGTACGTGTATGTATACGTGTATGTACACGTGTATGTGTATATATATATATAATTTTGGACCAGTTTACTGAAAGCCCATTAAAACCAAGACAAGTGTGAGCGAGTGTGAGCTCTCTTCCTCTGGAGAGTTGCTACGTCATCCACCCAGAGACGCAGAGAGGCCGCTGCGCGTGTGTGAAAAGTAAGTTGAACAAAATAGAGTTCTTTTTTTTTTTTTTTTTTTTACACTGTGACCCCTTCAGGGGCTCTCCCCTGCCATCCCGCCTTCCTGCCCCCATCCCGCCCCCATCCCTCCCTCCTGCCCCCCCTCCCTCCGTCCTCCCGCCCCTCCCTCCCTCCCGCCCCCCACCCTCCGTCCTCCCGCCCCTCCCTCCCTCCCGCCCCCCCACCCTCCGTCCACCCGCCCCTCCCTCCCTCCCGCCCCCCCACCCTCCGTCCTCCCGCCCCTCCCTCCCTGCTGCCCCCCCACCCTCCGTCCTCCCGCCCCTCCCTCCCTCCTGCCCCCCCGTCCTCCCACCCCTCCCTCCCTCCCGCCCCCCCCACCCTCCGTCCTCCCGCCCCTCCCTCCTGCCCCCCACCCTCCGTCCTCCCGCCCCTCCCTCCCTCCTGCCCCCCCACCCTCCGTCCTCCCGCCCCTCCCTCCCTCCTGCCCCCCGTCCTCCCACCCCTCCCTCCCTCCCGCCCCCCCACCCTCCGTCCTCCCGCCCCTCCCTCCTGCCCCCCACCCTCCGTCCTCCCGCCCCTCCCTCCCTCCTGCCCCCCCACCCTCCGTCCTCCCCCCCTCCCTCCCTCCTGCCCCCCACCCTCCGTCCTCCCGCCCCTCCCTCCCTCCTGCCCCCCACCCTCCGTCCTCCCGCCCCTCCCTCCCTCCCGCCCCCCACCCTCCGTCCTCCCGCCCCTCCCTCCCTCCTGCCCCCCCACCCTCCGTCCTCCCGCCCCTCCCTCCCTCCTGCCCCCACCCTCCGTCCTCCCGCCCCCATCCCTCCCTCCTGCCCCCCCTCCCTCCGTCCTCCCGCCCCTCCCTCCCTCCTGACCCCCACCCTCGGTCCTCCCGCCCCCATCCCTCCCTCCCGCCCCCCCCACCCTCCGTCCTACCATCTACCCCACCAGCCGCTGGGCGTCACTCGTGCCCAGTGAAGAAGGATGGAGACGCTGGCCGACCCGCAGAGCGCGGCCAGGAATCCCGTGTGTGACGATGATCCCCCGACACAACAAAGCCAACAGCCCGGCTCAACCCCGGCAGAGGCCACGGGAGGCAGCGCCGCCAAGGCGGGCGGCCCGCGAGCGGCCGGCGAGCGCTCGGAGGCAGGCAGATCCGAGCCACGGGCCGCCCGCGAGACGCGGACGCCCGCCCCACCCCCGCAGCCGCCACGGGGGCCGTCACGGGGGGCACCGGCGTGGAGAGGTCGCAGCCGCCACGGGGGCTGTCGCCGTGGGCACCGGCGTGGAGAGGTCGGACCCCCGCGCCTCGGCGGCGGGAACGTGAGGCGGCCCAGCCGTGGCGAAACTGGGCAGGGGAGGGGCCCGGTCATCGGGGAAAGCGAGAACCGGCATCGGACCCGGCAGCCCCAGCACTGGGCTTACGGCGCAGAGAGGTCAAGGGGGCCCAGCGGAGACCTGCACACCCAGGCCGTAGGTGCACACCCAGGCCGTAGTTGCACACCCAGGCCGTAGGTGCACACCCAGGCCGTAGGTGCACACCCAGGCCGTAGGTGCACACCCAGGCCGTAGGTGCACACCCAGGCCGTCGTTGCACACCCAGGCCATAGTTGCACACCCAGGCCGTAGCCGCTCCGCTCGCGGTGGCCCGAAGCTGGGAACACCATGCGCACCCGCAACAAACGCAAGACCGGCCCCACCCCACAGCGGGGCACAAAGGGCAGAGCGGTGTGACGACGGCGCGGGATCCCACGCGCGTCCGGAGGACACGAGAGCGGCAGATCCGCAGGAGCCAGGCAGGCGGGAGATGGCCCCGGACCTCGCAGGGGGCGTGAGCCCCGTGCAGGGGTGAACCCGGGGCCGGGCGGGGCACGCCCTTCCCGCACACTCACGGGGGAACGCGTGTCCCTAGCGGGTGTGGATGGGCCCATCCACACCGAGCACTGGAGATGGACTCGGAGACCCTGCACCCGCCACGCCCCAGCCTTGCACCCGCCACGCCCCAGCCCTGCACCCGCCACGCCCCAGCCCTGCACTGACCACGCCCCAGCCCTGCACCCGCCACGCCCCAGGCCTCACCCTGCACCCGCCACGCCCCAGCCCTGCACCCGCCACGCCCCAGCCCTGCACCGACCACGCCCCAGCCCTGCACTGACCACACCCCAGCCCTGCACCCGCCACGCCCCAGGCCTCACCCTGCACCCGCCACGCCCCAGCCCTGCACCCGCCACGCCCCAGCCCTGCACTGACCACACCCCAGCCCTGCACTGACCACGCCCCAGCCCTGCACACGCCACGCCCCAGCCCTGCACTGACCACGCCCCAGCCCTGCACTGACCACGCCCCAGCCCTGCACTGACCACGCCCCAGCCCTGCACTGACCACACCCCAGGCCTCACCCTGCACTGACCACGCCCCAGGCCTCACCCTGCACCCGCCACGCCCCAGCCCTGCACACGCCACGCCCCAGCCCTGCACTGACCACGCCCCAGCCCTGCACACGCCACGCCCCAGCCCTGCACTGACCACGCCCCAGCCCTGCACTGACCACGCCCCAGCCCTGCACTGACCACGCCCCAGGCTCACCCTGCACCCGCCACGCCCCAGCCCTGCACTGACCACGCCCCAGGCCTGCACTGACCATGCCCCAGCCCTGCACTGACCACACCCCAGGCCTCACCCTGCACTGACCACGCCCCAGGCCTCACCCTGCACCCGCCACGCCCCAGCCCTGCACCCGCCACGCCCCAGCCCTGCACTGACCATGTCCCAGCCCTGCACTGACCACGCCCCAGGCCTCACCCTGCACCCGCCACGCCCCAGCCCTGCATACGCCACACCCAGGCCTGCACTGACCACGCCCCAGGCCTGCACTGACCACGCCCCAGCCCTGCACTGACCACGCCACGCCCCAGGCCTCACCCTGCACATACCACGCCCAGCCCCCCCGCACTGACCACGCCCCAGGCCTCACCCTGCACACGCCACGCTGCGGGCCTCGCCCCGCACACTGTGCCCCAGGTCTGCAGCAGAGGGGGGCTTCATCACCTCCACCTGCTTGAGCTCTGTGACAGGGACCCACCCACCCCTGCCGTCCCGGGGCTCAGCCCTGGCCTTCTGTGCCACTCCTCCTGGGTGACCGTGAACCGCTCCGTGGGCCCAGCTGCTACAGGTGCCCAACCGCAGGAACTGGGGCAACTCCACCCTTGCTTGGCACTGCCCGAACCCTAAGGAGACGATGGTGAAGCAGAAAAACAGAGCCCTTCCTATGGAGATGTTAGGGGCGGACACGCAGGGGCTGCTTGCTCAGGCGGCGCGGAGCCCCTGGATGAGGGGATGGAGACCGGCGACATCCCCGGTGAGCCGGCCCACGAGGCCCCGCGGCACCGCAGCAGACCCGAGCCCCCGGGTCCCGCTACGGAGCCCCGCAGAGCCGGGAGCGACCTGACCGATTTCAAAGCGCGACGGTCCGCCCGCTAACCGACGGGCTGGTGGAGAAGGAACCTGGATCGTTCCCAGTTGATTCGTCGGGTCCTCGCGCCGGGCAGGCCCCAAGGCCTTAACCCCCGAAAGGCTGTGTGGGAGCCGCCGGCCCCCCTTCGCTGGAGCGGGGGGTGGGGTCGCGCGCGGAGCCGGGGGGCAGAGGGCGGCGGCGCGGTGCAGGCTTCGGCCCTGGCGCGACCCGTTCTTTTTCCAGAAAGGGAAATGGGAAGCAAGGCTCCGCGCGCGGGGCTCTGGGCCTTTGATCGTTGGATGACCGCCGGGCCTCCGGCTTCTCCAGCCGGACAAAGACGGCCTGGCTGCCCGGGACGAAGCCGGGGCTCCTCGGGGCGGTGCCCGGGGAAAGGGCCCACCTCCGAGAGCGAGGGCGGTGTGCCCTTTGATCTCTCTGGAGACCCAGGTCAGTGGGGTTCACAACCCTGGCCCCTCGCTGGGGGGGGGGGGCGGGCCAGGAACAACCGCCGGCCTCCCTCCCGGGCCCTGGCTGGCTTCCCTGCTCGGCATCTGACACCCAGGCCCTGCACACGGCACCGGCCCGGTGCCTGCCCGTGACCCCTGACCCCAGCCCGTCCTGGCTGGCGTCCGTCCGCTTCCTTGGGGGATGAGCACATTTCCACTTGTGACCAGCGTTGCCTGCCTGCGTCACGCACCGGGGCGGGCTGCTCACGAACGCGTCCAGGCAGGATTCCCTTGCTAAGACATTCGGTGTAATTCTCAAGTATCTCGGGGTAGCGGAAGGAAAACACTTGTGTCTGGAGAGAGAGGAGAGCAGGTGACAAAGGAAGGGATATGAATTCCGCTCATAGCTCTGAGCGCCAGGAACTGAGAAACTGCGAGGGAACAGGATACTCCGTGGGGGCTGGGGGCATGGCTCAGGGAGTAGAGCAGCACACTGCCTAGCCTAGCAAGGGTGAGGCCCTGAGTTCAAATCCAAGTACCACCACAAACAAAAACCAGTGAGACACAGCAGCATGAATGGACAAGGGAAAATAAATAAAATTTTAACCAAAATTGTTAGGATAGTGTATGTCTTTTTTTTTTTTTTTTGCCAGTCCCCGGGCTTGGACTCAGGGCCTGAGCACTGTCCCTGGCTTCTTTTTGCTCAAGGCTAGCACTCTGCCATTTGGGCCACAGCGCCCCTTCCGGCCTTTTCTGTGTATGTGGTGCTGGGGACTCGAACCCAGGGCTTCATGCATGCAAGGTGAGCGCTCTACCGCTAAGCCACCTCCCTAGCCCCTAGTACACGTCGTAAAAACAAAAGTAATCATTATGAGCACTGTAGGAGTGTTTGCATCTCCTTTCTGCTTCATGCAGACGTCTGCACAAAGCTACGTTCACGCCCAGCTCAGTATGCAGGGGGCACCGCCACGGGGCCCGAGCCTGGGGGAGCCGCAGGACCTTCGGGTGACCCCACGGGGCCTGGAGCCTGCTCTGTGAACTGTGGGGTGGTGGGTGTTTTTTTTTTTTTAATACTTTAAATGGCTGTGCACAGTTTCCATTCAGCAAAGCCGCTCGTGACGATGACATGTCTTAATCAGTGTCACGCCTTCACCGCCTACATCTGTGTTCCAAGGATGGCTCCCTCCCTCCCTTCTTCCCTCCCTCCCCCGCCCCTCCTCTGCCTCTTCCCCCTCGGTTCCTCCGCCGGTCCTCCCTGTGATTTGCAGGTGCGGTCCCGCCCGGTCCTTTCCAAACTCAGAGGGTTAAGGGGCTTTTCCTGGCCTCTACTGAGAGACCCCCGCACAGCCGCCCGGCTGCCCACTTCCCCTTCTGGGCGGGAGTGGCGTGGGGAGCCCTGGGCGTCCGCCCGGTGCGCGTGCGCGTGTCTGGGGGTCGCCCCGACACAGGGCTGGGTGTCGGCACGCCGGGTTCGGGTCGGGCACGGGTGCCCTCCGCGCGAGGACCTGCGCGGGAAGCCGTCACTCTTGCCTTGTCGAGGGACGCTCGGGGGAACGTGGCCTCGCTCGCGGCTGGGAGGGGGCTCAGCCGCGCAGCAGGCAACCAGCAAGTGCTCGGTCCCTGCTCCACAAAGGGACCGCGAGTCAGAGGCTCTTTCTAGACAAAGCACTCTGGGGGGCCCTGGCCTGCTCCGGGGGGCCATGGCCTGCTCTGGGGGGCCCTGGTCTGCTACGGGGGGCCCTGGTCTGCTCTGGGGGGGGCCATGGCTGCTCTGGATAGCCTCAGCCTGCTCTGGGGGGCCCTGGTCTGCTCCGGGGGGCCCTGGTCTGCTCTGGGGGGCCCTGGTCTGCTCCGGGGGGCCCTGGTCTGCTCTGGGGGGGGCCATGGCTGCTCTGGATAGCCTCAGCCTGCTCTGGGGGGCCCTGGTCTGCTCCGGGGGGCCCTGGTCTGCTCTGGGGGGCCCTGGTCTGCTCCGGGGGGCCCTGGTCTGCTCTGGGGGGGGCCATGGCTGCTCTGGATAGCCTCAGCCTGCTCTGGGGGGCCCTGGTCTGCTCCGGGGGGCCCTGGTCTGCTCCGGGGGGCCCTGGTCTGCTACGGGAGGCCCTGGTCTGCTACGGGGGGCCCTGGTCTGCTCCGGGGCGCCCTGGTCTGCTCTGGGGGGCCCTGGTCTGCTCCGGGTGGCCCTGGTCTGCTCCGGGTGGCCCTGGTCTGGTCTGGGGGGCCCTGGTCTGCTACGGGAGGCCCTGGTCTGCTCCGGGGGGCCCTGGCCTGCTCTGGGGGGGCCATGGTCTGCTCTGGGGGGCCCTGGTCTGCTCTGGGGGGCCCTGGTCTGCTCCGGGGGGCCCTGGTCTGCTCTGGGGGGGCCATGGTCTGCTCTGGGGGGCCCTGGTCTGCTCCGGGGGGCCCTGGTCTGCTCTGGGGGGCCCTGGCCTGCTCCGGGGGGCCCTGGTCTGCTCCGGGGGGCCCTGGTCTGCTCTGGGGGGCCCTGGTCTCCTCTGGGGGGCCCTGGCCTGCTCTGGGGGGCCATGGCCTGGGTTTTGAGGGAAGCTGTGGTCAGAAACCTGGGTGTTAGCCAAGGCACACAGGAGAGGTGCAGAGAAGACCCGGATCAAGGTGCCCTCTGCTCTCTTCCGGTGCAAATATGAGAACACATAAACAGAATCTCACCGCAGCCCTACTACGCACTTAGCTGATCACAGAGGAGGAACCTTCAAAGCACAGGTGCCTGCCGCAAGCGGCCTTCCCTGTGTTTACAGAGAAGGGACAACAATCGGCCCGCGCCTCCCCCAGGGCCTCCTGGGAAGAGTGTGCCCGCGTTGCCCGGGCAACCACCACCCCACCTCCAGCGGCCAGGGCCACCACCAGCCTCGCGTCTCACCTTTGGCCATCTTATTGAGAACCATATCAATCAGGACGTAGGTTCCGCTCCGGCCTGCGCCGTCACTGTCAACAGAAGGAGAGAGGATGAAGACACCGCGGGCCACCGCGGGCCCACCCCGACCGGCTGCCGGCCTGCCTTCCTGCTGGGGGGGGGGGGGCGGATGGCGGGAGGGAGCAGGGGAGGAGGAGGAGGAAGGGGGGAAGGAAGGGGCAGGGAAAGGGGGAGGGAGGAGAGCGGGAGGGGGGACCCTCGGGCTTCTCCAAGCCTCCCGGAGTCCCGTGCGGAGCTTGGACGGCCGTTTTCTCTCTTCTTCCTTTATTTCTATCCCCCACCTCGGGCCCAAGGTGGTAACTATTGTCAGAACAAAGAGAAATGGAGATTTGCTCCCCCGGGGAGCGTCAGAGCCGGTGGCGCTGGGGTTCCACGGTCACGGTCACGGGGTGGGCGGCCACCCGGAGGTCTGCGGACCCTGGGCGGGGCCCGTGGCCTGTCCCCTCTCGGGGCCGGAGGCCTGGCATATATCCTTTAAGGAGCGTCCTCGTACTCATAACCCGGCGTGGGCCCGTGACCGCCGCACACCCAACGGTCACGGTGGTGATGATACAGATCACCAGTGCTCTCCTTGCCTCTCCTCTGCCTCCCGCTAACGACCCCGTCGGCAGCCGGACTGGGGTTGCAGGAATGCCTTGCGGGGTGTCTCCACCGCGACCGGCCCTCCGCGGAGGAGCCTCGCGTTCCTACGCCCAGAAACACCAGTGGGCACCTTCCGGGGGACACCCAGCGACGACGCCCCGGGGAGCCGTGCAGGAGGGCGTGCAGGGCCGGGCGCCCCGCCTCCCGCCTCGCGCGTGGGGCCGCTCTGTCCGTCCCCGGGCTCGCTGCCCCCGGGCGCTCGACGCGGCCCCCGGCTCCCCGCCCCGGGGGGACCCTCGGGCTCCCTTGGGGCCCGCGGCCGGCCTGCCGCTGCCGGAGGCGTCTGCTCTGTGAGCTACAAAGCCGCGGTCTGTTTCCGTCCCCTCTCCTGGGCAAGCAGGGGCCCCTTCGCACACACACGCGCACGCAGAGGTCCTCTCGCACCCGCGCGTGCGCACACAAGCAGAAATCCTCTCACACACGTGTGCACGCACGCACATGAGTCCTCTCACGCATGTGCACACACACAGAGGTCCTCTCACACCTGCGTGTGCACACAGGCAGAGGTCCTCTCACACACGTGTGCACGCACGCACATGAGTCCTCTCACGCACGTGCACACACGCGAGCAGAGGTCCTCTCACACCTGCGTGTGCACGCAAGCCGCCGTTCCCCTCTCACATGTGTGCACGGAGGTCCTCTCTCGCACACGTGTGCACACGCAGCAGAGGTCCCCCCCCACGCACACGTGTGCACGCACACCCACAAGCACACATCCTTCTCGGTTGAGTCCACAGATTCGGTGCTTGACCCCTGGAGGTCCTCAGAGTCCCTTTTCACTCCAGGCAGGAAGAGACGTCCTCTGAGACGGTTCTAGAACGCGGGAGGACGCGCTCCTCCCCCGACACGGGCGACCGTGGGGCGCAGCCAGCAGGCGGGGCTCGGGTGGACCTCGTCGGGCCGGCCGGCCGGCCGGCGGTTCTCCCTTCTTGGGGGCGTCACTGGCGGCCGGGCTCCCCGAATCTCCGATCCGTCCGTCCGTCCGTCCGTCCGTCCGCGGCCTCGGGCACGCGCCGCCTCCCGCGAGCGGGACCCCGGAGCTTCGCTCGACGGGGGGGGGGGGTGGGCGCCCTCGGCCACCGTGGAGCAACGGCTTTCCGCGGAAAGGGCTGGCACCGTGGAGACCTCGGGCGGAAGGAGGTGGCCCCCGCCGGGTCCCCGGCAGGAAGACGGCGGCCTCCCCCAGCCGGGGCGAGCCCGGGGCGCCTCGGGGTCTCAGAAACGCCGAGCGGATGCATGTGTTAAGCGACCCGAAAGCCCAGCGTCTCCATCGATTAATGACATTGGCGATTTGTTTTGAAACAGCACAAGCTTAACCCAGGTGAGAAGTTGTACTTGCCTGCAATGAACAATTATTGGACAAGAACGGCCCCTGTAGCTCTTGTTTACTTTTCTGAAATAAAAAGAAACATAACCATTATAGTGACGTGCCGAGAGTCTGCACTATCCAAAACAGTCAACAAGCCAAAGCATAAAGTCCCTGTCACGGACGTACTTTGGTAACGGCCTAGGGTTTTTCTTTGCCACACCAACTCATTGAGCTTTAAGAACAATCGTTACACTTTCTCGGTGTCATCGTCCTGTCCCCCGCCCATCCCCCATTGACACGGGTGAGCTTGGTGGGGGGGGATTGGGCGGAGAGAACCCCAGGCCCCGGCCCAGGCTCCGCCCTCCCCCGGGGACCCCCCTCCCCCCTTCCCTCTGCGTCAGGTCATCTGTGCCCAGCTGTGGGGTGGCCGTCCTCGCGGCTTCACGGAAACTTGGGAGCGCTGCGATTCAAGCTCAGAACTTCCACATACCAGGACAGACCATGCTATGTGCAGAACCAGTGTGGGTAAAGTTCTATCTGCCCTGTGGGCTCGGGGTAACGATAGCTCCATAACAAGAGACAACCTCATAACGTCCAAGACAACCCTTGTGGTGTCATGAATCTGCATTTGCTTCAAAGCAGCTTCACCCTGCGGAATCCAGACCAGCCGTTGTACAAGGTAGCAAGGAGAATGTATTTATTATTTGGTTAACGACCCCTACCTAAACCAGAGGACTGATTTCAAATTCACCCTGTAAGCTCCACATTGTTTCTTTTCCGTTTTAGATTCAGTGACACAGCTAAACATGTTTTCAAAGCACATGCATGTTCTCAGTAAAATATGTCATAGAAAGAACATTAAGGACAGGGTTTCAGTTTACTGGAAAGAAAAAAAAACAAAACACAGCGTGGCAGATGCATCTGGAATGGGGGGTAATGAAGCCCTGCGTTCCAAACCCGCACGTTACAGTGTCAGTAGAGGGAACCGGGTCCCAGGCCCCCCGCACACCGCACCGGGGAGGGGCCCTGGGTGCGGGGGGGAGGGGGGGCTTCCAGGCCCTGTGGAGACGCATTGTCTGGAGGCGGGAGGGGAGAGGGCCCGGGAGAGGGGAGGGCAGGGCCCCCCTACCACGCTGCGCTCACTCCCAGCTCTCCACGGAGCACTCGGTGAGCGCGCGTCCCAGCTCGGCCTTCTCTCTCTCTCTCTCTCTTCGTTCCTCTAGAGTTCGCAGACGGGGACCCCACCCCTGCGGAGGCACCGGGGGGCGCTCGCTCGTGACCCCTGCAGCCCGGCGGGGCGGGGCGGGGACGGTGGGCGGGGACTCGTGGAGTGGGCAGTGCCCACGAGCTTCCCCGGCCCTCGGGAAGGAACGGAGGCGGAGGCCCCCGGCACGGGGCGGCCGGGACGCGGGTTCCGACCCCACGCCAGAAGTTAAAAAACAACGAAGCAGCCGACACGTTCAGAAACCGAAGCAAACCCCGTGCGTGCAACCCGGGAAGCCCAGGGGCCCGCGGAGAGCCTTCCTGCTCCGGCAGGGCCGCCTCGCTGTCCCAAATGACCCGCCGCCCGCGACGGGGCGGCCGGCCGGGCCTGGGTTGGTGGCGGCTTCACCCAGCGTCGGCGGTGCTCCCTGGCCGGCCATCAGGTTTTCCCAGGAACCGAACACACCGGCCTCGCGTCGGGCGAGGAAGGAGCCCCCGGAACAGCCGCTCCGTTCCCGCTCTGCCGGTGGCGCCGGAGACGGTGGAAGGGGCGCGGGGAGGGCCTCCGCGTCTCCGCTCCCGCGGTCCTCCCTGACCGTAGCCGAGCGCGCTCTCTCCGGGGTCCGGGGCGTGGCGGCCTGCTGGCCGGGCGGGCCTTTGCGACCCCCCGCCCCCCCCCCCCTGCCCCGGGCCGGACCGACTTACAAACCACCTCGGCCGGCGAGGGAGCTCGGGTGGTGGCGGATTTGGAGCTTCACGGACACGGAATCACGCGCTTCCCTCCATCCCGCCACCAGGACCCCGCCACAGAGAGGGAAGCAAAGCCACCGCCCGGGGAGGGAGCCCCGCCTCCGTCCGTCCGTCCGTCCGTCCGTCCGGCGGGCCCGAGGTGCAGCCGCAGCCGGTCGTGAAGCTGGGCGGTGCACGGCTGACTCTCAGTTCACTCTCAGACAAGGTGCCGGTACGCGAGAGGCCTCCGGCGCCGAGCCGCGGCGAGCGGACGCACACTTCCACCGGGGTCCACCGCGGAGGCGCGGTGAGGGATACAAACCAACCCTCGGCCACTGAGTGAGAAGGAGCAAACCGACAGCAAGCAAACGTGAGGTCGTGAGGGGCGCAGGGGTCCCCAATGTCCCTGCAGCAGGCACAGTTTCCAATGATCACTTTTGTGACTATGCAACTGGGCTCATATTACTAGCTGCAACATCACAAAAATGACACTGGCCACCGCTAATTAGCTGGCAAAGTAAGGGTTTGTCCATTTTTACAGTGAGCGGCGTTAGTGGATGTTATGACACACAGCAAGAAGGGGAGAGACAGAGAGAGAGAGAGAGAGACAGAGAGAGACAGAGAGAGACAGAGAGAGAGAGAGAGGAGGAAAGGAAAGAGAAAGATGGAGAGGGCTGGAAAGCCAAGCCCCCACGGGGGATGCTGATTCTCTCTTAGTGGCTTCTCTCTGAAGTGCCAAGGTGCCCCCCCCCCCCGCGGGCTCCGAGGACACCGAGTCACACATCCGGAGCACCTGCCGCACACGCAGGCCAGAGTCCACCGTCACGGACCAGGAGCCCCGCAGCCCGGCCGCCGGGGGGGCGCCAGGGGCCTCTCTTGGCGGGCGGCATCTGGGTGGCCGTTTGACACAGACAACCCGCGATGGGTGTTAGCCGAGTGGGGCGTGTGGCAAGCGTGCCTGCGTGTGTCGGCTGTCCGGCGGGGGCGTGAAGGGGGCTCCCGAGAGCGCGGCCCAGTCCCGACGCACGGACGAGGCGCGCGTGAGAGGCTCTCTCGACGCCGGCCCCCGTGGGAGTTCGTTCTCTTTTTAACTGAACAAAAAAAATCTCCTTGGGGCGAAGGGAGCTCCGGGGAGCCGGCTTTTACCCGAGGCCGGGACAGGCACGGTCCGTTCCACGTGCGGATACGGACATGGGCCGGTGGACGCACACGCCCAGACACACACGCGGCGGGCGGAAAGACGGCGCCAGGGCGCGTGCCCGTCCTTGCGGCTGCACGGACTCGCCCGGTCCCGGCACTTTCCCGAAGACGCCTTCAGGACGCTACGCGGGACGAGGGCGTGCCTCTGGGGGGACACCTGCCCGGGGAAGACACCGCTAACGGTCAGGGAATCCGGCGGGGCGGGAACGCGTGTGCGCAGTGGGGACTCTAGGACGTGCTCAGGCTTCTGGGTCCGGTTCCGCATCCCCGGGGCGGGCGACAGAGCCAGGCAGGAGCCACCGAACCCGCGTGTGACGCCGGATTCGCGGCTCTCCCGGAGCTACGTCACACGCGAGCCGATCCAAAGAACGATTCGGACAAAACGTGTGTTTTTCCTTGGCTTTTCAAAACAGACTAACAGGCACAAGAAAGCGCATCCCGACACGCGCGTGGTCTGTCGTGTGCACACCGCAGGGCTCCAGGGGTAACGCTGGAAGTCCACCTTCGCGGCCACGCCGGCCGTCCCCACCGCCCCGGGGCTGCGGGGCTGCGGGTTCGAGGGCCCGCCGAGGGGCGCCCTGGTCCTGTAGGCGGCCGCTCGGTGCCCCGTGCCTCGTGAGGCAGAGTCCCCGCGGCTCTCTGGAAGGGAGGCCGCGGCCCTCGGCGGCCGGTCATCGGAGCTGCTCTTCCTCCTCACGGTGGCCGAGTCCTTAGCAGGAACCCAGGGGACCCGAGACAGGTAGATCACCACGGCTTTTCCTTGGCTCTCTCTCTCTCTCTTTCTCCTTTCCTTTTAAACCTCAAACCTTCCCGTAAGACGGTCTAGCATCCATTTCAACAGCCCAACAAATGCATTTTAGAATAAGGTAACTTACCGAGCGACGGGCTGACTACACCGATGAGCAAACAAATAATAAATAAATGGAGGGTTGTTGTTGTTGGTTTTTTTTTTTTTAAATTAAACGGCCAGTTTCAAAACTGCAATAATACCCACGGTCATGGACTGGCCAGACCCAGGCTCCATCCACCAGTGTGCACTGAGAACCTCGCCCCGTCTTTATCTCTTCACCCACGCGGGAAGACCAGGAGCCAAGCAAACAGCCGGCTTTATTACCGGAACCCCACAGAATATAAACTTCAGGACCCGGTGTTTGAACCTCGTCCTAACCCACCGCGGTATTTCCGCACCTCTAAGACGCCTGTCCCCCCTCGCTTCTGAACACCTCTCAACCTGGAGAGCAGTTCACAGCCATCGCTTGGGGTGAGTTTAAGTTCCTCCTCCACTGCTTCTTCCCGTTAAACTGTCACCCAGAGGGCTCATCTCCAGCGAGGGGCGTCTTAGAAATGGGGGACTCCGGCGCCGGCCCGCACCCCTCTGCCCGCCGGCCTCGCCCTGGCCAGGGCCTGCCGGCCGGATGGTGGTTTTTACCTGCGGAAGTCCAGGAGCGAGCGCGTGGAGGAAGGGACGCCCTGGTTGTACCAGCTCAGGAAGTGGAACTGGGTCACCGTGCGCGTCTCGCTGGTCTGCAGGTTCTTCAGGTAAAAGCTCCTCACCAGGAAGTCCTGACACCAGATGTGCTCAGAGACTAGGTGGACCTGGCGGGGGGGGGGGGGGGGACAGGAGATGGGATCACGTGGCCTCGCTGTGGGACCAGTCCCCGTGGGAGGCCCTGTGGCGTGACCAGACCCCGTGGGAGGCCCTGTGGCGGGAGCAGACCCCGTGGGAGGCCCTGTGGCGGGAGCAGACCCCGTGGGAGGCCCTGTGGCGGGAGCAGACCCCGTGGGAGGCCCTGTGTTTTGTGAGACCTTGATGGCAGGTTCTTCCCCCCACCCCCAACACCCCCAAGCCAGTCCTGGGCTTGAACTCGGGGCCTGGGCACTGTCCCTGAGCTTTTTTTGCTCCAGGCGTGTGCTCTACCACTTGAGCGAGCCACAACTCCACTTCAAACTCCTGGTGGTGAGGCGGACGTCACGCCCGGGCTGGATTCACACCTCCGTCCTCAGCTCTCAGCCTCCTGAGTAGCGAGGATCGCCGCTGAGGGCCCCCAGCGCTCAGTGGGCTTACGCGGCTTCGACCGCGGAACCCACGGGTCACCAGGGTCCCCTCGCGAGCCCACCGCTGCGGGAGCCGCCGGCCCGGCCCGGCCGCGGTGCCGGGGCCCTCGGGGCCTGGGAGGCGCTAGGCCCCTGCCCGGGGTTGCCCCGGCCGGAGGGTGTCCTCAGCCGGCGGCCCCCGGGCGGGCGCCCCCCCCCCCCCGCGTCCACGTACCTCATAGATGTGGTAGAGGTCGGAGCCCTCGTCGGGCCAGTAGCGGTGGCACTGCCGGACGCCGTTCTCGGCCAGCGGCGTGAGCATGACGATGACGGCGCAGCGGCTCTCCCACACCATCTGCGGGCGAGACCGGCAGAGGGGACGGTGCGGAGGGGCCGCCGCGCCGGGGCCGCGCCACCCCGCGCGGGGCAGACGCGTCCGGGGACTCCGCCCCCGTCCCCGGAGCGGGGCCTGCGTCCCGGGTTCAGCCGCTGCTCTCCAGCTTTGGCTCTGTCGCCCACGGGAACGGCCCCGAGACGCGAGGGGTGCGTGACCGACCGCGGGGGACCCACGGGGACGCGGGCCGACGCCTCCGACGCGGCCCTCCCTCTGTGGAGGTGACACGGCCACGCGGTGTCCTTACGATGGCCGCGCGTCCACGGCTGCCCCGGTGTGCCGTCTGTAGACTCCGTGACACGGGCCACGCCGGGTCTGGGTGGGGAGGACCTGCTGCCACCCCTCCCCACCCCCCCCCGCCCCGTGTGGGTCCCACGAACTCCACCCAGCTGCATTTAGATGCAACTCCGCTGTCCAGGAAAGCGTCCGTGTGTGTTGTATACAGACGTGAAAAATCCAATGGCGACCTCAGTGTGTAAGACGCGCACAGACCTCACACAGCGAATGCCTTTCCGTCGTAGTTCCCGTCGCCGAGTCCGCCGCTAAATGGCATTTTAAAAATCAGCCTGCACCCCGTACTTCCTCTTTCGATATTGATCCACGCTCCCGTGGGACGGGAGCCGTCGACAGCCCACCGCGCCCGCCCGGCGTCATCGATGCGGAAGTTTAATGGCACCTCCTGCGGCGTTCGCGGGAGAGCCCGCACATAAATGCGAATCACACTCCGACCTGCACGCTCCCTTTTGCCCCCGTGCCAATGCCACGGACGAGAGCCCCGGCCCTCCCGCTGCCGTCGCGGTGACCCCGGCACGTGCGTATTCAAGGCGCCTCCGGAAAGTACGGGGGCTCGCCGAGGCCGTGACGAAAACGAGGAGAAACACAGATTTTACGAGTGCGATAAAAGCACGATGGCCCGGGCCATGAACTCATCACGGAGCGCTCTGGCAGCACCGCCCGCGCGGGGCTTTGCCAAGCCGCTTGGTTAAGGGGGGGCTTCCTGGACCCCTGCTCCTCTCCTGGGTCTCCGCAGGTGCCACTCCATTCTAGGGAGCCGGCCCGGCTCGCAGAAGATTCGGCTAAGACTAAATCCCAACGGAACTTGGCTAAACAAACAATCCCCAAGGCACCTTGGGAGACCACGCTTCTTTCTCACTCGCTGTGTATACAGGCGAAACGGGAATTCACTAAGTCAAATGGCTCAGAGGTCCAGGCGGGCACCAGCGTGGCCCGCTCACGGGTCCGACTGACCATTTCCCGAGTCCCAGCCTAGGAGGGGAACCCGGGCATCTCCGCCTTTCCTGGCAAAACCTGCCCTGCGTATGCGGAAAGGAGATCGACTTGGATCTGGGCGGGACTCGACAGTACTAATGCGTGTGGCCTCGAGCTGCAGATTTCGGACAGGACTGGAAATTTCTGCCATCAACAGGCGGTGACGCGTGGCTGGGCGTGCCCTCCTGGTCTGCAGACCAGCCCTGTGCTCGCGGCGTGCCGGCGGTCTCACTCTTCCCCGGCAGCAAGCAGGTGCGTCGACCCCGAGACCAAAGCCAGGTAGTTGCTCGGGTTTAGGTTAATCACCCCCCGCCCACCTCGGGAACCCAGAGGGTGCTGTGACTGAAGCCGCAGGTGGAAATAGGGTCTCTGCAGACGGAAGGAGTGAGAGGAGACCCTGCGGACGGGGGCTCTGTGCCGACACGGAGAGAGGGAGGTGCCCGTGGAGGCAGACACCCAGGAGGCCCCGGCGGCTGGACGAGGCGGGATCCTACTCGGAGCTCCAGGTGAAGAGAAGCCGTCGCTCTGGACTGCAGGCTTCGCCCTCCAGAGGTGGGAGAGCGTACGGAAGGCGTGTCCAGCTCAACCAGCTCTGCAAGTGACTCTGCCCATGGACACATCACCCATCCTCCAACTACCCACGGATATGTCACACCGTCCTCCAACTACCCACAGATACGTCACCATCCTCCAGATCTACCCACGGACACGCCACCGTCCTCCAACTACCCACAGATACGTCACCATCCTCCAACTACCCACAGACACATCACCATCCTCCAGATCTACCCACGGACACGTCACCGTCCTCCAAAACTACTCATGGATATGTCACACCTCCTCCAGATCTACCCACGGACACATCACCATTATCCAGATCTACCCACGGATACGTCACCATCCTCCAGATCTACCCACAGGTACGTCACCATTATCCAGATCTACCCACGGACACGTCACCATCCTCCAGATCTACCCATGGACACGTCACCATCCTCCAGATCTACCCACGGACACGTCACCATCCTCCAGATCTACCCACGGACATGTCACCATCCTCCAGATCTACCCACGGACATGTCACCATTATCCAGATCTACCCACGGACACGTCACCATCCTCCAGATCTACCCACAGGTACGTCACCATTATCCAGATCTACCCACGGACACGTCACCATCCTCCAGATCTACCCACAGGTACGTCACCATCCTCCAGATCTACCCACGGACACGTCACCATTATCCAGATCTACCCACGGATACGTCACCATCCTCCAGATCTACCCACAGGTACGTCACCATTATCCAGATCTACCCACGGACACGTCACCATCCTCCAGATCTACCCATGGACACGTCACCATCCTCCAGATCTACCCACGGACACGTCACCATCCTCCAGATCTACCCACGGACATGTCACCATCCTCCAGATCTACCCACGGACACGTCACCATTATCCAGATCTACCCACGGACACGTCACCATCCTCCAGATCTACCCACAGGTACGTCACCATTATCCAGATCTACCCACGGACACGTCACCATCCTCCAGATCTACCCACAGGTACGTCACCATCTTCCAGATCTACCCACGGACACGTCACCGTCCTCCAGGTCTGCCCACAGATACGTCAGCGTCCTCCAGATCTACCCACGGACACGTCACCATCCTCCAGATCTACCCACGGACACGTCACCATCCTCCAGATCTACCCACGGACACGTCACCATTATCCAGATCTACCCACAGACATGTCACCATTATCCAGATCTACCCACGGATACGTCACCATCTTCCAGATCTACCCACGGACACATCACCATTATCCAGATCTACCCACGGATACGTCACCATCCTCCAGATCTACCCACAGGTACGTCACCATTATCCAGATCTACCCACGGACACGTCACCATCCTCCAGATCTACCCACGGACACGTCACCATCTTCCAGATCTACCCACGGACACGTCACCGTCCTCCAGGTCTGCCCACAGATACGTCAGCGTCCTCCAATCATTCATAGATGGTGAAAAATGCCAGCCCGGCCCATTTTCTATATGAAAGTTCATCAACGTGGCTGAAAAGAGACACTGAGTCTCCTTATTCAAAGTCACTTTTGAAAATTAAGCATTTAGTTAGCACATAAAATATCTTTAAAACGAGCAAAGGGATGGAAATAGACATTTTTCTAAAGATACACACGAAGCCAAGAGGAACACAAAAACAGGCTCCCATCACGAGGTATGACGTCATGAAAGACGAGGGAATGAACTTCTTTGCTACCGGCTGTCTGGCGTGGGCAGGACGGTACTTGCAGCCGGGAACCGTGCCATTCGGAGTTTATTTGTCTCCCGTCTCTTTCCAGGTTTCAAACTCAACGCGCCCGTGGCCTCCCGAGGGACGTGAGCCACGTGGGGGGGCATCTGCACTTCTGTGTCTCAAATCCAGATCTGCTATGGGTGCATCCGATCGGGTTGCAAAGCGGAAGATGAGGAGGGGAAGCAGGGGCAGGGAGGGCAATGGGAGGGGCCAGGAGAGGGAGCGTCTGTGCACACAGCAGCAACATGGCTAGCGTGTTGTCGGCTGTGAGCCACAAAGAGGAGCTAAGGAGGAAGCACGGGATATGCGTTCTTGTTTACCCGGGTGGACTTCCAAGGCTGGCATGTACAACCGGGGGCCGGGTTATTTCACCCCGCCCTGTGTGCGGACACAGCGCTGGAGACCAGGGCTTCAAACCCTAGATGTAGGAGTGATAATGGGCGCGAAGTTTCCCCTTACTTTTAAAGGTTTGTGAATTCGTGCATAGAAAAATCCAATCGACTAAGTGTTTGAAATAAGATGCCCGGGGAATCTAGGGCATGTGGTTAAAATACATATAAAATCGTCGCAAAATCACGTTTTCCATCGACTTGACCTCAATTCGCTCGTCTCCCTATAATTTAATCAAGTAATGTACTTTACACCGGCAGACCCGCTCCTCCGCCAATCCCGCTTGCTCGCCCTCCTTATTTCTCTGCTGGGCAGCGAAGGTGGACCGGTGGGCAGGCCCGGAGCTAGAGGTCTGGGGGATGGGGTCTCCGGTCGGTCCTCAGGCTCTGGAGCACCGCGCGCGGCCGGGGACGGAGCCGCAGACCGGCTCCGGAGGGCGGGGGTCCTCGGGGGTCCTCGCCGGCTCCGCTGTGGGTCTCAGGAGGAATGCCGACGGGCAGGGAGCACTCTGGGTTTCCCTCAGTGTTTAGCTCAGAGTTTCTCAACTCTAGCAAAACCTAAGATCCAGCGATGCTACATAGTAAGAAGCCATATTTAAATGAAACTCGTAGGTTTTTGGGAAAAGCAGTCCTCTTCGCTCACTGAAGATGTCATAGGAGGCTTTCAGAAACGTGGACTGGCCTGGGCCCCACAGGCCGCAGGGCCGGGCCACAGCGGCCCCCTCCATCCCCCCCCACCCCCCTGCTCCGTTCCAGGGCCACAGGACTTGTGCCCTGGGTGCAGCTGGCAGGCAGCCCCGGCAGGCCACGGGTTCTGGAGCCCCGACTTCTCCTTGTTAGAGGCAGGATCCTCGCTTACGCCGTTCCATCTTCCTTATCTGACGGAGTTTGAGCTTGTGGCCCTGAACTCCACCTCCTGAGCCAGGCCCACAGCCTTGAACCTTGAGACAAAGCCCAGCGATCAGAGTCCTTCCTCCTCCCCTCCCTCTCCTCCGGGGGTAAGTGTCGGGGACTGAATGGAGGGCCTTGAGCTTGTGAAGTAGGGGCTCAGCCACGCGAGCCGCAGCTCCACTTCTGGCTTTCTGGTGATTAACTGTAGAAAGGAGCCTCATGAACAGCTAGGACTGCAGGAGCGAGCCACTGGTGCCCGGCTCCTGGCTGTTTATTTTTTGTTTCTTTCTTGGTGGTGGCTGTCTGTCTGAGGCCAGGGCTCGTCTGCTCATCGGCTGGTGTTCTCCCACTTGAGCCATGCCCCCGGCTCCGTCTTTGCGGTTCTCCTCTGTGGTTCTCGCAGCTCTGACCTTCGTGGCTGTCTCACTAACTTCCTGCCTCAGTGCGATCTCCTTTTTCCAATGTCACCGGTTGCTTTGAAATACTGTCCCAGAACCGGACACAACTTTCCAAATGTGGCCTGGTGAACGTGCGGCGAAGGAATCAAGTCGAAGCTCAGGCAAGACTTCCAGTCGTGTAGCCAAGGTCATCCTACACTTTAAAAATGTCCGCGTGCAGCCGGTGCCGGTGCTCACGCCTGCGATCCCAGCTACTCAGAAGGATGCGATCTGAGGATCACGGTTCAAAGCCAGCCCAGGCAGGAAAGTCCGTGAGACTCTATCTCCAAGTAACGGCCAGCGCACCAGAGGTGGCGCTGTGGCTGGAGGGGCGGAGCGCCAGCCTGGCGCACGAAAGCCGGTGTGGCAGGATCAGCTCCACGGAGGTTTGGTTTCGTTTTTCTTTAAAACGTGGGTTATTCCCGAGCCACGTGATTTCTGTCTTGTAAAGCTCACTCGGGACCCTGATTCCACGTCTCGCGGACCGTGCGGGGGCGGCCCGAGCGTCCGGGGGAGGGGCGGCCCCGCCCCCCGCAGAGCCGGCCCTCCCCGTCGGCGGCGGCAGCTCTCCTCGCAAGGACTTCCCAGCCACCGACTGGGAGTGTCGAACCCAAGACGTGCGGTCCGCACCGAGAAAGATCCTCATCGTGATCACGATGCCCGACCCGCACTGACGTAGGAGCTGTGAGCGTCTGGTATCGAGGGTGCGGGAGGACGTGTGTGTGTGTGTGTGTGTGTGTGTGTGTGTCAGGGCCCTGAGGACCCCTGGGCGTTGGTGCCTTCGTGCGGGAGGACGTGTGTGTGTGTGTGTGTGTGTGTACGCGTGCGTGTGTGTGTGTGTGTGTGTGTCAGGGCCCTGAGGACCCCTGGGCGTTGGAGCCTTCGTGCGGTGGCTGCGGAGCCCGTCCCGCTTGGGTTCCCAGGGACGGTTGTACGTTTAGCCTCGGGAAGTTTTGAGCACACGCCCGGCGTGTGGAGATCCCTCTCGGGGCCCCGTGGTGCACACCGGGCCTGCCCCTCGCCACCGCCAGCCGAGCCCGGGCGCCGGGAGCCCGCGGTCCCCGTCGGCAGGTGTGCGCACCTCGGCCTTGGCTTCCGAGGGCCTGAGTGGTGACGCCAGGGTCAGGAGGGAGGGTGGCCGTGTGGGGAGCTTGGGGGGGGGCCTGCGGGTGCCCGGAGCGGCAGAGGGGAGGACGGGGCTGGCGGGGACCGGAGCGACGCAGTCGCGCCCGGTCGCTGTTCAGCTGCTGCCCCGGCCCCCCGGGGCTGGGTCCGGCCCAGGACCCCCCGGTGGGGCCTGCGGGCCGGTGGCATCCTGTCGTCCTGGCCGCCGTGGTGACGGGGGAGGAACCCGGCCACCGGCCGCGCGCCGCCTTCCCCTCCCACCTTCGCGTCCCGTGCGGCCTTTAAGGGGAGGGAACGCGCCCCGCGCTGGCGGCAGGCTGGCGTGCGGCGCCGGTGCTTCTGCCACGGGTCTTCGCGCCCTGGTCAACGCGGAGGACCGGCCTCCGGCGAGGAGAGCGGGGAGCCCCGGCCCCGCCCAGTACAGCCGCCCCGCCCGGCTCCAGGCCGAAGGGCGGGTCTGCCCCTGTGAGAAGGCTCCGGGGCGCTGCTGCTTCTGTGCCCGCGAGTGGCCGGTGTGGCCTCGGGGACAGAGACCAGGTCGAGTGTCCAAGCCCTCGGATCCACGACCGAGAGGCCGACCAGCCGCGCGCCCCCGTGGCCAGCGCCACAGCGGTGCCGAGCTGCTCGACGATTCGTTTCAGTTCAAACGCCTTCCCCGGCGGCTTCATTTACAGAGAGGTTTGCTTTCTCTTTCCGGAACGTACGTTCCTCCGTCAACGTGCTCGCATATCCCATGAGCTATAGGAACCGGCGACGCAGAAGGGTCGGCGGTAAGCAGGAAGAGGAACCGGTGGCACCGTTCTGTCTACCAGCCGTGAACTGGAGCGAGAGCCTCCGAGTCCCGCCGACCGCAGGGTCCCGTGCCAGCTGCAAGCCGGGCAGGCGGTGAGCAGGGACGCACAGGACCAGACGTTGCTCTTGTTAGCCATTCTGGAAACCATGGCTCTGCAGGACTCCGGCACCCGAGCAGTTTCTGGGTAGGTGAAGCGGCCAGCAGTCTGCCCCCCCCCCCCCCCGCTTCATTCCCACTGGCCACGGCTCTGGCTCAGGGCCGCTGCTGGGCTGGAGGTGGTGACCGCCACTGAGTGAGGGAACTCAAGTTGCTACAGCTCCCCATGCGGAACTTTCCAGAACCTGCTCCTGATTAGCGTTGTCAGGTGGCTGGCAACCCACAGGTCCACCAAGTTTCGCCTTTGTGAGGGAATGCTAGTACTGGTTCTCAATGTCTAGACTTGGCTCTGGGACATTCAGGATTGTTCTGGATAAAGAGATCAACCTGACCTTCAAATACATTTTTGAGAGTCTTCAAAGCGGATAAAATGTAACTCGAACGCCATTTTAAACCCTCATCAAAATGGCAAGACCAAGGTTAAAAGGCAAACCAATGCAACAGCAATGCTTACAAGACAATATTCTGTAAACTGACTGTACAACTGGGGGGGGTAGGGGGGGAGGGAAAGTGGGAAAAGGAGAGGGGGTTAGGTAAGAAGCTCGACGAGAGCTGTACCCCTCTGTACATCACCTTGACGACACAGAAGAGGCCAGCCGGATAAAATACAATAAAACTCCAACACGTACTGATTCCATCTTTGAAACGATCTAATGGCATCCAGTGTGTAATTCGCGGCTAAGGCCTTAGGATTTTCTTTTCGGAAAAGAAATGTTAATGAAGAAGCTTCACCTGCCAGAAGTCGGCCACGGTAGAAGGCAGCGGTCCTTGGGTGGCGATGTACGCGGGGTTCTTGGGGTCATGGTCCATCTGCGGAGACACAATCAGGGCAACAGTGAGACGTGGCCAGGCGGAGGACTGGATGGGGAGGACTGGAGGAGGTGGAGGACGGGGGGAGGAGGACTGGAGGAGGAGGGCTGGAGGAGGAGGGCTGGAGGAGGAGGAGGGCTGGAGGAGGAGGGCTGGAGGAGGGGGAGGGCTGGAGGAGGACTGGAGGAGGAGGACTGGAGGAGGAGGCCTGGAGGAGGACTGGAAGAGGAGGACTGCAGGAGGAGGGGGAGGGCTGGAGGAGGAGGGCTGGAGGAGGAGGGCTGGAGGAGGAGGGCTGGAGGAGGAGGACTGGAGGAGGAGGGCTGGAGGAGGAGGGCTGGAGGAGGAGGAGGACTGGAGGAGGAGGACTGGAAGAGGAGGACTGCAGGAGGAGGGGGAGGGCTGGAGGAGGAGGGGGGGCTGGAGGAGGAGGGCTGGAGGAGGAGGAGGACTGGAGGAGGAGGCCTGGAGGAGGACTGGAGGAGGAGAACTGGAAGAAGAGAAGGACTGCAGGAGGAGGGGGAGGGCTGGAGGAGGAGGGCTGGAGGAGGGGGAGGGCTGGAGGAGGACTGGAGGAGGAGGAGGACTGGAGGAGGAGGCCTGGAGGAGGACTGGAGCAGCGCCTCACCTCACTGCTAGGAAACCCCATGGCCACCACAGAAGCCCGGAGCTGGCGGGGTCCCGGCTGACCCGCGCCCCCGCAGGCCACCAGGCCTGGCGTGCTCCCCGGAGCACTTACTGAGGCCCTAACAGAGCCGGTGGCCCGGCAGACCCGGCAGCGAGGCGGCAGCCCTCTTGCGGGGCCGGTGGGCGCCCGGGCAGCGTGGGCAGCCCCGTGTGGTCCGCAGGCTCCAGGGGGCGCAGGGTGCACCCCAGTGCGGATTCAGGGCCTCGAGGACGCCAAGCTACGGCCCGGCCTGCTAGGAGCAGGCGCGGGCAGGGGAGGGCCGAGAGGAAGCTGGCGGCCAGCGGCGTGGCCGGGCCCCTGCTGGGGTGACAGGGGCACCTCGCAGACGCAGGCCAGGCTTCCAGACGCTCACTTCCCACCCTGTCTCTTCCCCAGAGCCGAGGGACGAGAACCCACGAGAACACCGCTGAAATCTCTCTGGCATCCTGCTCGCTCCCACAGAGGCAGTCCAGCCTCGAGGACCTTAATTATAGTGTTTGATTCAAAGACTGACAACACAGCGAGGAAATAAAGGAGCTCAAGGACGAAGCCTTGAGACGGGAACAGGGCAGAAGCAACCATGGCAGTTGGACAGGTGCACAGGTTCTGCCCTGGGCAAGCCTGGACTCCCTTCTGGGAGAAGGGGCTCCTGGTGATTCCAGTCTTTCCAAGTTATGGACCAGCCACGTCCCTTCCAAAAATCACCCCAGCCCAGCCCAGACGACAGAGGGGGAGACTGCACCCCAGCCCAGAGGACAAGGGGGACCGCACCCCAGCCCAGCCCAGAGGACAGAGGGGGACTATACCCCAGCCCAGAGGACAAGGGGGAGACCACACCCCAGCCCAGCCCAGGGGACAGAGGGAGACCACACCCCAGCCCAGAGGACAGAGGGGGACTATACCCCAGCCCAGAGGACAGAGGGGGACCGCACCCCAGCCCAGCCCAGAGGACAGAGGGAGACCGCACCCCAGCCCAGAGGCAAGGAGGAACCTGCACAGAGAACTAGGACACGAGGACCTGCCCTGCCTGTCTGCCTGTCTCCCTGTTAGAGCTGGCATTCACTCTGGACATTGGGGTTGGATCCGAGGCCTCAGATGCTCTGTATTGAACATGGCTGTCAACAACGCATTACCCAACACAGTGAGAAAGGAGCGCCTGGAACTCTGAGCAGGCCACTGAGGCTGGAAGAGCGACATCCAGGGTCACTGTATGGCCTTGCTGTAAGTACAGCCGGGCTCTGAGTGCAGCCCTGTTCTGATTGTAAGCCGGGCTCTGAGTGTAGCCCCAGCTCTGAGTGCCATCCCGGCTCTGGGTGTGGCCAGGCTCAGTGTAATCTGGCTCTGTACATGGTTTGGAGTGCAAGGAGGGGCCACTGCTGAGACTGTGCACAGATAACCAGCCCTCACGGGGACGAGGGCTGTCAGCACCGGATGCTGTGTTGAATGCACTTGGTAATTACGTGTGCCATAAAAGAGGAGCAGGCACAAAGAAGCAATGTAAGTTTTTCTAACAGAACAACAATGTGACACTAGCCAGGGCAGAGGGAGGCCTGGAAAAATCCTTCTGTGCATCTGATTTAGTGGTTCTTAATTAAAACCGGACCTCATTTTGAAATTCACCACAACACACACAATGCAGGTAAAATGAACAGTTGCTCTCGCTGAAAGCCTCAATTAAAATGTTTCAGTAGGAAAACGCGTAGCAGACACAAGGAGTTTTGATGTTTTTTTAAATATGCATTTGCCAGGGGTGACAGCTATTTACCGAGACCTTCGCGTCTTCCTGCAAACAGTTACCTAAGAAGGGACGCCATGCCCCCGCCCGGAGGAGCCTTTTCATTTCCCCGAGCGACTTAGACAGAAGCACGTTTAAGAATGGCGAGCACGTTCCGATGAGCAATTTAGCTGCTTTCAAAATGAGGACTCTATGATTAAAAGTCTGGACGGCATCGTAGGAGGGCAGAGCCGTCAGCGTGGGTGATAGGTCCTAATCGTTGAGTTGAAGATTCCTCTGGCCCGTCAGGACCGCCCGCGGGAGGGGCCTGGGCAGCGGCCATCGCCAGCCCGGGACCCCCGCCCTCTCCACGCTCAGGGCCTCTTCCCTGGGAGGAAAGCCATCGCAGAACCCCGGGGGGGGGGGGCAGGGACTTACGATGGGGCTGGCGTTGATGTAGTCGGAGTTGCTGAGGCTGTGCTCCACGTTCAGCAGGATCCTGGAGTGGTCATCTGCAAACAACGCCAGGGCAGAGGATTAGACGGGCGCTCCAGCCCCCGGAGCGCGCGTGTGGGCGAGAGGACGCTGCTCCCAGGGGGAGCCCCCCCCCCCAGACAGCCGGCCAGGCCCAGGCGCTCCCCGCCAGCCAGGCTGCCCTCCCCCCCACACCCCAGCGAGGCCCGGGCCGACTCCCCCAGGAGGGGGGGGTGCCTGCCGTGTGTCTCCCAGGAGGGGAATCTTCCCACCTTGGCCTCCTGCTCGCTGTGACCCTCAAAGCCTGGACGGGCAGGTGGGCGGGCGGCAGGGGGAGGCACGGGCCTCACTCTGTCCCCCTGTCCCTGCTCGCGCCCCCCCCCCCCCGAAGCACACAGCGCCACCCCCCCGCCCACCAGCCAGAGGGAACGAAGACCCCAGGCCTCCAAGCTCGGACCCGGCCTGCCCCTGTGTTAGACAGTTAGGAAGGGGGAAAGGAAGGAGGAAGGACGGAAGGAAAGAGGAAGGCAGGCCTCAGTTATCAGAGCAGTGCTCCCCAGAGGTGCTGACATTGCCTTTATTTGTGGTTCTTTCATTTTTACCCCTCCCTCCCTCCCTCCCTCCCTCCCTCCCTCCCTCCCTCCCTCCCTCCCTCCCTGGTCTTCTGTTAACAGATGTCCTGGTGACCAAGGGGAAGATGAAGTAATTCTAGACTCCCAAGCACAGGCTGCAAGGTGTGAGGTTCAGAAGGCCGGTGGCTGGGGAGGAGAGGCCGGCGGGGCCCGGCCTCCCCTCGAGGTCAGCTGCAAGTGGGAGGTGGAGGCAGGGAGGCTCCGGCTCGAGTCGCTAGCCTCCCCAGCCTGCGGGCCCACGAGAGGCACCCCTTCCTGCCCCCAGCATGCCTAGCTCCTTCGGGCGCAACCGGGAAAATGGCTAAAACGGCGGGGTCGGCAGCCTGCCACCTGACCTTCGGCCCCAAAGTGGGGGTGACCCGTAAGACACAGTCCGAAGACCCAGGAGCCAGGGCCTCGGGGGGCTGAGTCCTCGCAGCTCCGTGCTTTCTCGGCTGCCTTACCGCGGTGAGCTTCGTCTTGCTCCCCTCAGAGCCTGACCCTCCTCTTACCGGAAGAGAGGGGAGGAGGACGCACGCACTGAGCAAAAGCTCACCCTCATTACACCCCTGTCTTCCAGCTTTGAAATACTGCTCACGCCCCGGTGCCTTGGTCGGGAGCACCCCCACCCTTCCACATAGCATCGCTGGTCCCCTGGAGCCCCGTGCCACACGTTCAATAGGACTATTTTCCCCTTCTGGAGAAAGCCAGGCCCGGAAAGACCAGACGATGTCCTTGGCCACGCAGCCAGCAGCAAGACGCGGCTTCACGGGGTAGGTTTGCCACTGCGTGGCCGGGGCAAGTGTGGGTCAATGACCCCACGGTTCAGAGTAGCAGCTCCGTCTTCCAGAATGCCTGGTTATGTCTAACCACAGGATCACTGCACTCGGTGCCATCTATAATCGGAACGCAGCCCGGAGCTCAGGAGCTACGTACACGGACCTCCACGGGCCCCCGTGACGTCCAAGGAATCCACACACGCCGGCTCGTCAGTAACTAGGAAGTGAGTTTGCATCCGTGCCAGTGGAAGAAGCGAGCTCTAGAATTTCCTCTTGGTTGTTATTAGGGCGAAGGACCCAGGGAGGGGAACATGCCGGAGCTCCCAGGGGCTCTACAGCTTAGTCACTGATGGAAGCAGGGTCTAGAACCTTCTGGGGCCCCACCAGCCACACCTGAGGCGCCGGGTGTCCCCTGGGAGCACAGACCTGGGAGGGCAGCGACGGTCGCGGGGCCGTCTTCCTTGGTGCTGCCGCCCCTCCGCGCTGCGGTCAGAGACGTAAGGGGGGCAACCTCAGGAACCAGGGGCTAGCCTGGAACTTGACCATGGGACTTCTCCATCCTCGGGACCGGCCCCAGCCTCCCGGGTCTCCACTAAGACTCAGGCCGACCTGCCCATGGTGCTGGGCCCTGTGCTGCAAGGCCAGGACTGCAAGTGTCCGGAGGAGACCGACTGCCAGGGCGCCTGGGACGTCTGGTCTCAGCAATCCCAGGTCCCCGTCTGATCTGTGGAGTGGACTGGGCTTGATAGGCTGCCAAGGCCTAGCCTGGGACGGTCCACCCTCCCCGGCAAACCAGCAGCCAAAGCGGACCGAATCACCCCGCGAACTGTGCGGCGACTGCTGTTTAGACTCGTCGCGGTGGAGGCAAAGGAGGACGCTCTGCGTGTTCCGGCCGAGACTCCGACGCACGAAACAGCCATTTCTTTGCAGCCCCGGGCACACAAAGAGGAGCGACGGTGTGATCTTACGACACGCCCACCTGAAGAGAAGAGCACCCACCTTCCTCCTCCACACCCTTCTCACCCCCCCGCCCCCCACCCCGCCAGCGGGGCTTCGGCTCCTAGCCGAATCTGGGAGTGCCGGGTACAAGCTGTTAACACTATCGGCCCTTCAGAGGAAAAGACACAGGGCCATCCGGGGCTCCCCGTCCTCAGGCGAAGCTGCGTTTGCACCAACAGCCACATCCAGGACACCCTCCTACACCCAGGATGGTAGGAAAGCAAGGCTGCTCCCTTCCAGCAACTCACTGCAGGCCCCAGAGAGGGGGCAGCGGGCTCAGGTGCTGGGGTTATCTGTCTCATAGCTCAGAGCCGGCACCCCCTGGGGCGCTCTGATAGCCCCCCCCCCCCCCCCCCGGCACGCCAGGCAGATGGACAAGGATGCGGGCGCTACGGAACGCACCCGTGCCCCAGCGTCCTCTTTCTTTCGGCAGTTCAGGCTTTTCTTTCGGCAGTACCGTTTGATTGCATCTGGCGGTACTGCGTTTTCTCCCAGTAGTACCGGGTTTGAAGTCGGGGGTCTCCTGCAGCCTGGGCAGGGGCTTTCACACGGAGCCGCGCCTCCGGCACTTTTAGCGCGCTAGCTCTTGTTGACGTGAGGACGCACTTCCGGCCCGGGATCCGCCGAGTGTAGGCTTCCGGTCCCAGCCACACGTGGTACCTTCCTGGTGAGATGGAGTCTCCTGGACTTTCCTGTGAGTCTCCAAGCTCAGCCTCCCACGTAGCCTGGGACCCCAGGGGTGGGCCACGGTGCCCAGCCGTCAGCGGAGGAGGGGTCTCAGAACGTTCCTGCCTTTTCAGTCCCCCACGCATCTCGGGCTCCCGAGTCGCTAGGATCACAGGTGTGAGCCCGCGGCGCTCGGTAACTGTGCCCGGGAATAGCTTCTGCACCCGCGTCTGTGGGGTCGGGAACCGCGCCCACACAGCGCGGGGCGCCCCGGGGCGCTCCGAGTGCCCTGTGGTTCGCTGAGTGGCCCCCCAGCGACCCCGTCCCGGCGAGCTGAGGTGTCGGTCCTCCACACCCAGAGCGGAGCCTGCCTGAGAGCGGCTCTTCACCCCGCGCAGGTCAGGAGGGGTCAGGGAGCCTCCAGCCACAGGGCCGGTGATCCGGCGACTGCGAAGGGGGACACAGACGGGTGACACAACACCGTGTCGTCAGGGAAGTCACTGGCCGACGGCCCCCAGGACACAACCAGCCCCGTGACACCGAGGCCTGGCGTCCTCCAGAACCTGAGCCACCGTCTCTGCCACGTGAGCTGCGGGTGCCATTCGGCCCTCCTCAGAGCCCAGGGCGGGGCTCCGCTCGGCCGTTTCACCCTTGTGGATCTCATAATCCCCCTCCTTGAAGTGAGGTGGCCAGCTCGATGACCACAGGGCCATGGTGCCAACCAGACAGGATTCTCTGCACAGCTCAGCCGTGGACGGGGCTGGCCCGGTGGGTCTTCCGTGGACGGGGCTGGCTCCGTGGGTCTTCCGTGGACGGGGCTGGCCCGGTGGGTCAGCCGTGGACGGGGCTGGCTCCGTGGGTCTTCCGTGGACGGGGCTGGCCCGGTGGGTCGGCCGTGGATGGGGCTGGCTCCGTGGGTCTTCCGTGGACGGGGCTGGCCCGGTGGGTCGGCCGTGGACGGGGCTGGCTCCGTGGGTCTGCCGTGGATGGGGCTGGCCCGGTGGGTCTGCCGTGGACGGGGCTGGCTCCGTGGGTCGGGTGTGGACGGGGCTGGCTCCGTGGGTCGGCCGTGGACGGGGTTGGCTCCGTGGGTCGGCCGTGGATGGGGCTGGCCCGGTGGGTCGGCCGTGGACGGGGCTGGCTCCGTGGGTCGGGTGTGGACGGGGCTGGCTCCGTGGGTCGGGTGTGGACGGGGCTGGCTCCGTGGGTCGGCCGTGGACGGGGCTGGCTCCGTGGGTCGGCCGTGGACGGGGCTGGCTCCGTGGGTCGGCCGTGGACGGGGCTGGCTCCGTGGGTCGGCCGTGGATGGGGCTGGCTCCGTGGGTCGGCCGTGGACGGGGCTGGCTCCGTGGGTCGGCCGTGGATGGGGCTGGCCCGGTGGGTCGGCCGTGGACGGGGCTGGCTCCGTGGGTCGGGTGTGGACGGGGCTGGCTCCGTGGGTCGGCCGTGGACGGGGCTGGCTCCGTGGGTCGGGTGTGGACGGGGCTGGCTCCGTGGGTCGGCCGTGGACGGGGCTGGCTCCGTGGGTCGGCCGTGGACGGGGCTGGCTCCGTGGGTCGGCCGTGGACGGGGCTGGCTCCGTGGGTCTGCCGTGGATGGGGCTGGCCCGGTGGGTCGGCCGTGGACGGGGCTGGCTCCGTGGGTCGGCCGTGGACGGGGCTGGCTCCGTGGGTCTGCCGTGGATGGGGCTGGCCCGGTGGGTCGGCCGTGGACGGGGCTGGCTCCGTGGGTCGGGTGTGGACGGGGCTGGCTCCGTGGGTCGGCCGTGGACGGGGTTGGCTCCGTGGGTCTGCTGTGGACGGGGCTGGCTCCGTGGGTCTGCCGTGGACGGGGCTGGCTCCGTGGGTCGGCCGTGGACGGGGCTGGCTCCGTGGGTCTGCCGTGGATGGGGCTGGCTCCGTGGGTCGGCCGTGGACGGGGCTGGCTCCGTGGGTCTGCCGTGGATGGGGCTGGCCCGGTGGGTCGGCCGTGGACGGGGCTGGCTCCGTGGGTCGGGTGTGGACGGGGCTGGCTCCGTGGGTCGGCCGTGGACGGGGTTGGCTCCGTGGGTCTGCCGTGGACGGGGCTGGCTCCGTGGGTCTGCCGTGGACGGGGCTGGCTCCGTGGGTCGGCCGTGGACGGGGCTGGCTCCGTGGGTCGGCCGTGGACGGGGCTGCCCCGGGGGTCGGGGGTCTTGTCCTCATGAAGAGGACAAGAAAGGGACTTGAGTCACTGGAAACCATGGGGCACGGGGCTTCCGCCTGCTGGTTGGGTCACACAGGGAATGGCAACGCAGCACAGGTGGGGAGCCATCATGGGCGTGCGCGGGACCGCAGCTCACGGGGAGCGGCACCTCGGTTTGGCTGTGCACACACCGGACCGCCTTGCACGGCGGGAGCGTGGATGGCTGCACGGGAGGGCCGAGATGCAGGAGAAAAGAAAGGCACACCCAGGACCACACGGGGCCTAATCGTGGGCCGGACGAAGAGTCTCCAGAAATACCCGGGGCGGCAAGTCTGGGCAGGTCCCCGCCCGTGGGGGGGGGGGCGGGGGGGCCGAGGGCCCTGGCGGAGGACACGGCCTGGGGTGTCCGGCGATGCCCGGGAGCAGGGTTGGGGTCGGGGGAGGCAGGGTGCCCCGCACTCCGCCTTGGCCTCGGCCCTGCCCGCAGCCGGGGCTCTGGCCTTTGCGGCTCCAGGCTGGCGGTGCACCCTGTGGGCCCAGCACCCTTCCAGCTTTCTGGTGGTTAATAGATAGAAGTCTCACAGGCTTTCCTTCCCAGGCTGGCTTTGAACCTTGATCCTCAGGTCTCAGGTCCTAGGTAGCCGGGATGACAGACGTGAGCCACCGGTGCCCAGCCCCACATGACTTTATGACCACTTCTGATAGCCGTGGCAAAGATGGCTACGTGTGAGGGCAACAGCATTCGGTGTGAGTCGGGACACTGTCAGTCCACTCGCTTGCTGTAAGCTGGTTTATACTCTGCCAGCCTCCTGAGCCACAGCAACCACGGCCTCCGGAGCCACAGCAACCACGGCCTCCGGAGCCACAGCAACCACGGCCTCCTGAGCCACAGCAACCACGGCCTCCTGAGCCACAGCAACCACAGACAGCCTCCCAAGCCACAGCAACCACAGCCTCCTGAGCCACAGCAACCACGGCCTCCGGAGCCACAGCAACCACAGCCTCCCGAGCCACAGCAACCACAGCCTCCTGAGCCACAGCAACCATGGCCTGCCGAGCCACAGCAACCACAGCCTCCAGAGCCACAGCAACCACGGCCTCCCGAGCCACAGCAACCACAGCCTCCAGAGCCACAGCAACCACAGCCTCCCGAGCCACAGCAACCACGGCCTCTGGAGCCACAGCAACCACGGCCTCTGGAGCCACAGCAACCACAGCCTCCTGAGCCACAGTAACCACGGCCTCTGGAGCCACAGCAACCACGGCCTCTGGAGCCACAGCAACCACGGCCTCCCGAGCCACAGTAACCGCAGACAACCTCCCGAGCCACAGCAACCACAGCCTCCCAAGCCACAGCAACCACGGCCTCCCAAGCCACAGCAACCACGGCCTCCCGAGCCACAGCAACCACGGCCTCCTGAGCCACAGCAACCACGGCCTCCCGAGCCACAGCAACCACGGCCTCCTGAGCCACAGTAACCATGGTCTCTGGAGCCACAGTAACCACGGCCTCTGGAGCCACAGTAACCACGGCCTCCAGAGCCACAGCAACCACGGCCTCCTGAGCCACAGTAACCATGGTCTCTGGAGCCACAGTAACCATGGTCTCTGGAGCCACAGTAACCACGGCCTCCAGAGCCACAGTAACCACGGCCTCCAGAGCCACAGCAAACACGGCCTCCTGAGCCACAGTAACCATGGTCTCTGGAGCCACAGTAACCATGGTCTCTGGAGCCACAGTAACCACGGCCTCCAGAGCCACAGCAGCCACGGCCTCCAGAGCCACAGCAGCCACGGCCTCCGGAGCCACAGCAACCACGGCCTCCAGAGCCACAGCAACCACAGCCTCCGGAGCCACAGCAACCACGGCCTCCAGAGCCACAGTAACCATGGCCTCCAGAGCCACAGCAACCACGGCCTCTGGAGCCACAGTATCCGCAGACAGCCTTCCAAGCCACAGCAACCACAGACAGCCTCCAGAGCCACAGCAACCACAGACAGCCTCCAGAGCCACAGCAGCCACAGCCTCCGGAGACACAGCAACCACAGCCTCTGGAGCCACAGCAACCACGGCCTCCCAAGCCACAGCAACCACAGCCTCCAGAGCCACAGCAACCACGGCCTCCCAAGCCACAGCAACCACAGCTTCCCGAGCCACAGCAACCACGGCCTCCCGAGCCACAGCAACCACAGCCTCCCGAGCCACAGAAACCATGGCCTCCGGAGCCACAGTAACCACGGCCTCTGGAGCCACAGCAACCACGGCCTCCGGAGCCACAGCAACCACGGCCTCCCGAGCCACAGCAACCACAGCCTCCCGAGCCACAGAAACCATGGCCTCCGGAGCCACAGTAACCACGGCCTCTGGAGCCACAGCAACCACGGCCTCCCGAGCCACAGTAGCCACAGCCTCCCCTCTGAACCCCTCCCCTCCTCACTGAAGACCCTTTCCATCCCCCCACCCTCCTCCCCTCCTCACTCTAGACCCCTCCTCGCCCCCTGCACCCGTGCCCTTTCCGTTCTCTCACCCCAGATCTTCTCTGTGGACAATGGCCAATCCTGGTGCATCAGATATGCCAGCATGTCAGGAGCCCCCAAAACACAGCCTATGGGCTGACTGGACATGTCAATGATGCTCTTGTGCTAGATATCAAAACTATAAATCACAACTGCTTCCGGCCAGAGCGACCTGGGGTAAACACCCCCAGATTCCTCGGAAGTAAGAGAACCAGACCAAACCAACTGCCAGAAGCAGTTCACATGCCGGAGCAGACCTGGTTCTGCAGGTCAGCCATTCTCTAAGCCTCTGGCGTGGACTTCTAAAGCCAGCTCCAATGCATGCATTTGCTCCGAGAGGCTGCAAAAGGCTGCCCGGTGGGGCTCCTGCCATCGACGGAGTCCAGCAGTGCTCCAGGTCCCTGGGGTAGCCTGGGACGCTGCAGAAGCTGAGCAGGCCCAGTCACAAGGAGGGGACTTTCTACCGGGCATCCTGAGCTTGCGGAAGTCGGGTGTGGTTTTGTTATTCACTCAAAGTATGCAGTGGACAGGTCGAAATGATCACATCTTGAGTCTCCCTGAGCCCCTCTGTCCTGACCGGGCCGTCCAGGGTGACCTCCTCTGTCCTGACCGGGCCGTCCAGGGTCATCTCCTCTGTCCTGACCGGGCCGTCCAGGGTGACCACCTCTGTCCTGACCGGGCCGTCCAGGGTGTGTGTCCTTGTCTCATGCACACAGTCCCCCTCCCACCCCGATGCTTGCTTGGTGAGCCGTCTCCTTCTGACATGTTGGTCACAGAGCCCTGGTGCTTCTTCTCCCTTTGCGTTTGTTCATGTGCTCATCCAAGACCAAAACCTCCCGAGGCGGTGGACACGTGGGTTCAGTGGCAGGAAGAAGGCACAGGAGGACAGGAAGACACTCTCCGGGGCTCTACACCCAGACTCCCGCCCACACAAGCCGGCGTTGATTACTGTTGCCTCAAGTGTAATGCGCATCAAGTGCAAAGGAAGAACAGGCACAGGCCAGACGGCAGCCAACAGCCACAGGACGCCATCTACGGGGCCTTGTGACCCAGTGTACGCAGAACCGCACCCACGGGGCCCCTGAGCCCTCGCTCCACATCCTAAGGAGCCTGTCAGGTCTCCCTTCCCCCGTGGGGACACCAGGCAGGTACACGCAGGTCATTCATTCCCCCTCCCCCTTCCCGCGTTGGGACGCCGGGTGGGTGAGTCCGTACAGGTCCCTCCCCGACACGGGGACGCTGGCGGGTACGTACAAGTCAGCACGGCCGGGGACCGGTTCTTGGGCACGTTCTCCTCCCTCTGGGCCACGAGTGAGCTGTTGGGCTCTGCTTGGTAGGTGCACAGCGCCTCCCACTCCTTGTCTAGCCGGTTCTTGTTCCTCAAGTGGTCCTCCATGTAGGCCTGAAAGAGGACACAGCATCAGGACGTGCGTGAGCTGGGGCTGAAGTGTGCCAGGTCTGTACGCAGGGAGCCTGGCCAGCTGCGCGCGCGCGCGCGCACACACACACACACACGCGCACACACACACACACACACAGCAGTCCTCCAGCGGCTTTTACTTGGGGCTTAAGGGGCACATGGGGTTCCCAGGTGGGGGCCGGCCCTGGGCACTGGTGGAGAGCAGAGTCTGGAGACGCGGTGAACTACGAGGAAGAACGGCTCGGTGGTGCCCGATGGTCAGATCCGCCAGTGTGCGGAGCCGGGGGAGGAGCACAGAGTGTGGGGGCAGGGCTCTGTGTGCCCAGCGAGATGCGCGGACCCGGCCGGGGTGGGGGGGTGTCCCGGGGCAGAGGTGGGGACACAGGGCGGCCGGGGGGTACCTGGCACCTACGACAGCCCCGAACTGAACTTCTCACACCCCAGGGCCACAGCGCAAGCAGCACCAGGAGGAAACTCGTGCGCCAAGCTGCGGCGGGAAGGCAGCCCATCAGCCATGCTTCGCACTCGAGTCTCTCCCCGTTCCCTTCCCTTCCCCAGACAGACCCCGGCTACTGAAATCACTTGTCTGAGAAACGGGAACAGTGTCCCTCGAACACATACCCACTCCAGGCCCTGTGGGAGGCGTGGGGCCCCTGCTAGGGTAAGTCCACGCACCCCCAGCACCGGCGGGACCCGCGGGGGGCTATCCCCACCACCGGAGTCCACGCCGAGGCCGCCTTCGTGACCCCCCCCCGCCCCCGCCATTCACGTTTCCGCTGGCGGCGCTGTGCTGGCGACGCCGGGTCGCACGGCTGTGGTATGAACCGGCGAGGCCAGGGAGCCCAGGCCGTGGCCCGAGGGCCCGGGTCGCGGGCGCCCCGGGGGACGCGGCAGCCCCGGAACGCTCCGTGCTGCCGAGGCAGCCCCGGGAGGACCGGCGTGCCCACGGGACGCGGCGGCCGGCCCCCGCGGGTCCCACGCGGACCCAAGCTTTCGTGTGCGTCCATGCACGGGAGCCAGAGCAGAGGATTCTCGTAATGAAGCCGCGCACACCGCACTGAAGCCGTGCGCTTTCTGCCCGGCCACGCCCGCGCGGGCGTTCGTTTGTGGCTTGTGGGCAGGACGCTTCTCATCCGTGGGACTGTGGGCACGCGTGGCCTTTGGTGGTGCAAGGACGTGTCTTGAGCCGCCAGACCAAAACACGCAGTGCCGCGGAAACAACACGGTGGCGACCCCTCAAGGAGGACGCGCAAGAGCCAGCTTCCCCGCACCCGGCCCCGCCACGCCGGCCCGCCCCGGAGCTAAACCAACTCACGCACGCGCGGCCGCAGCACCCACTCTCCACGGTGATTTCCAACTTCACCGCGAGGTGGAGGGCTGGGCATGGGGCTCAGGCCCGGCGTTCAGCCCCCAGGACGGCAGAAACCAGCCCCACCCCACACCTCCGTGAGCGGAACGCCGCGTTTCAGGGCGGTGGCCCCACACCCCGGGGCAGACCACGTGGCGCCGCCTCCTGCACCGGTGGCGTCCCGGCGCCTCCCGGTTCTTTGCGTGGAGGAGAGTGGCGCGGGCTTTGTGAAGGTCTGTTTCATGCAATTCACTGAACTGCTGTTTCCCTCTTGGACTTTCTCTTGTTTCTGCCGCTCATCCTGAGTCCTCCTCAGATCTACTTTTCTAGCTTGAATCTTCAGACCCGTGGAGGAGCCAAGTAAGAGCGAGCAGCGCGGGCTCTGAGGACTCTGTTCCGCCGGAAGACTCCTGCAGCAGACTGTACCCAAGGCGCTTCGTTTCTAGAGCATTCCACTCCGTGGGTGACAGAAGTACTATTGTCAGAGAAGGAGAAAACAAACCTCCATTCTGGTAGGCAGGTCTGAATTCAGGACCTTGCACTCTTGCTTGGATTTCTTGCTCACGGCTGGTGCTCTACCGCCTGAGTCACACCTCCAGTCTGACATTCTGCTGGTCGATTAGAGGTGGAGTCCTGCAGCCTTTTCTGCCTGGGCTAGCTTTGACCCTCTTAGGCCTCGGCCTCCTGAGTAGTTGGTAGTACAGGCATGAGCTACTGGGGCCTGGCAGCAGCCCATGCATTTTCTGTAGTGTTTTCTGGCCAAACACCCTGAGGGCAGGTGGCTTCCAGGAACGGAGAGCATCAGACACGGCCTCTTGGCAGGACGCTGAGAGCCTCTCGCTGCAGGGACTGGCCACGCCTGCCACACGCACAGGCCCTCAGAGGCGCTTCTGTGGAACCAGAAGGAAGGCTGAGAAAATGGGGACGTGGTGTTTCTGAATCTGGAAAGAGTTAAGGTCGCGGCGAAGCAGGGCTTGGCCCCATATGGCTGCATTTTGGCTCTGTGCCCTTGGTGAGCTGTCTAACCGCAAGGTATTTGCTGCATAGAAATGGGCACCTTAGGGTGCAGAATGGCAACAGAGCCGGCATGTCTAAGGGCAGTTCTGAGGGACAGCCGGCTCCGTCCACAGCGTATGCCCCAAGGCCCATGAAGTGTACGCGGGTGGAAGTCGTGGCTCTCCATTTCTCCTTAGAAGAGGCAGTGGGAGCCCGTTCTGGTCAGGTATGCCGGTAACCCCTGAACTTCAGCCTCAGGCAGGAGCGTCTGTGTGGAGGCAGCTCGGGCTCTATCATGAGATACTGTCTTAGGAAACCAGGCTCCATTCCAGTGGAGATCTGCCAAGACCTCGCTGTCGGCTGGAGGGAAGTCCCCCAGGAGGATGGTGGGCGCAGAGCGCGCAGAAACCCTTCCCCAGGGCCTGGCTCCGTCAGGGGTGCTGCAGGGAGCCAGAGCCAGCCTGCCGAGGAGAAGGTGTCTTCAGAAGGCTGGTTTTGAGGATGCAATTAGCACTAGAAAGTTCTGCCCAGGCCCTTTCTTTGCCTGGTGCCCGTGGGCAGCGCCCTTTGATTCCCTCAACCTTTTGTGAGAGGGAAGAATGTGCGCCATTTACATTTCTGTGCTTTAAGGTCACGCGTGAGGCTCCCGGGGCTGAAAACAATGCGGGCTGCCTAGTGGCCTTTGGGGAAATGAGGATTAAAAAACAAAACAAAACAAAAAACACCCGACATTGTCACTTGTCTTCATTACATTAATACTCAAAAGGTAAATGTTTATGTTAAATGCTTGAGCTCCTAAAATAAGACATTTGAAGTCCAAGCAAAAAATGTGAAAAGATGAAAGGAGAAATCCGATGAGGTCGATTGTCTTTGCTAGAGCACAGAGGTTCAGGGGGCCGCTTGATTAGCTGAAGGTATTTTGTTGTCCACAGATTGCTGCATCTGGCATATTTTAAACATTACTTATTAATATTATGCAGCAGGCTTGTTAAAATAGTTGAAATTAGAAATTTAAAGTAGGATAAACTCCAAGAAGGACAGACACGGATAAATAATCCGAGAGTATTATTTCTCAGGCTAGGAAAAGATGAGCAGGAGCCAGAGCCTCCGAACACACAATGGTGTTCAAACAGCCATTGGACCCATGGAGAGATAGAGCGCAGAGGGAAGTGGGAAGCCGGGGTGGACGCACCGCCGGGTCTATCTTGCCCCTTTAACTCCACCCCACCTACACCCACCCAGCCCAGGGCAGGGCTGCACCACCAGGTCCTCTAAACACACGCGTGCCATGCACAGCAGAGGTGCATGCGCTGCAGCAGGGCAGGGTATCCGGTGCTGCCCCTCACTGCACAGCACGCAGTTCTAGAATTCTGGGTTCTTGGGAACCAGCCTGCCCCACCCCCTTTCTTTTTTTTCTTTTTCCCAGGATGAACCGTTCCTACAGGTGTCTGAAGCAGGGATGGAGCGGGAGCCAAGCCAGATGGGATTGGCTTGCAGAAGGCCTGCCTGTGGGCCTGAGGTCGCCTCACTGGGAAAGGAGAGCCGGTGCCATTTTCAAGCCCTTAACTCTGCACACGTTAGGCTCGGTGGGCCAGGCAAGCTCCATGGTGACCTTGGACAGTGGTTCACAATGTCGTCTCTCTGTGGCTGAAGAAAAGTGACTCCCTTTCCTTATGCTGCAACAAATCACTTTGTAGAGGGAGGGAACATTTTAAATGATTTTCCCCAGTAGTGAGGCTTTATGTGAACAATGCTGAGAAAACACAGTCAAAAACGGGGGTAAACAGGAAGCTGATATGCACCGGTTTCCAGTCCATGGACAATGTTGATCGCCAGCAGTTCGTATCTGTAGTCCTAGGTTCTCAGAGAGTGGTAGTTCACAGCCAGTCCATGCAGAAAACTCTTGTGAGATTCCACTTCCAAAATAACCAGCAAAAAAGAAGGCTGGACGTTTGGCTCGGGTTGGTAGAACATCAACCGAGCAAGCAAGCTGAGCAAGTAGGAACCCTGAGTTGAAGCCCCAATACCATTGCCCCCCAACACCAAAAACAATACCTCCAGAACAGTACCTGGAAAATAAAATAGTAAGAACTTCCTTCCTCTGCCCTCCAAATGAAGCTCAAGACAATGACCTATGTCCAAGAACCCTCTGGAAAGGACCAGCTCCTTCATTCCCTGAGGGGCCAGGCGTGGCCCACATCTCTCAGGGCTTTGGGAAGAAGAGAAGGGAACGGCCAGCTCTGCGGGACAGTACTGAGGATGTGAAACCTGGTGAAGTCTTGATGGCACAGGGAGCAGCTGATTGGATGCTTAATTAATGTATTTTTATTACTGTAGAGCTTTAGCCGTGGCATTCCAAATCTGGAAAAACAAGTCCAGAATTGCCAAAAGTTACATGGATAAGAGAATTCTTCCTGCCCACATGGCCCACAGCCTATTCCTTGAAACCCGATGGCTGACAGAGCCTGTGGGTCGCGCGTTCCTCGTTCTTGTCGCTTTGAAGCGCTGGGGACGGAGCTCAGGACCACACGCGCGTCCACCGCGGCCGTGCCGTCCTGGGCGGCCCCCGGGCCTCCGGGCTTGGCGGGGCTCTCCGGGGGTCCGTGGTGTCCGAAGGCACAGTGACCCTCGGTCGGCTCGGGATTCCCGCTGGCCTTTAGGTTACAGATTTATGGAACACCGCAAGCACGCGGTTATCAAGCCTTGCAGGTAAAGCTTTGCTGGAAAGTCATTGATGAATATATACACTCTCCCAGAAATGTTCTAATTAATCAACCTAAGAAAAAGAGCAAATCTCCCACCAATGAGGGGAAGGCTTGTTCTTTCGCACCAGTGAGCCTGTGTTTTGCTGGGACTCTGCCTAGGGACAGAATGGGGGGTGGGGGGGGGCGCTGCTGCTGGAGAGCCCGGGGGCTCTGTTCCCCGTCAATGCTTTGTATTTTCAGGCTGTCATTCTCAGAGGAGCTCAAAGAGTTTTAAACGCGCAATTTTATGAATCTTATTATCTTATTTAACATTTAAAAAATTAAGGTTATATGAACATTGGTAAACCACAAAAATGAATTCTTATATAAGAATGGAAAATAATTGAGGGAATCAGACCACCTTTTCCATTAATGTGCACCTATTAATATTTAAATTCGGGGCATAGAGGTTTTCCTGACAAGCTGAGAAGCTCTGGCGCTGTCTTCACTCAAGGGAGATTTAGGAGTAGGTTCTTCCAGCTCCTGCCCACCTGGTGGGAGCTGACATTTCAACTAGATCTGTTCTGCACATCCTGAGCCCCACGGCTACAGTCCTAGGCCAGCAGTCAGCCAAGGCTGTGTGGCCTTGGGGAAGGGGGCCAGAGGAGAGATGACCTCAGACAACAGGAAGGGCAAACCAGAGCTGGGATGGGGAGGGGGGGTGTGGAGGGGCAGGGGAGGAGCTGGGGAGGGGAGGGGAGAAAGGGAAGGGGGAGGGGAGGGGGAAGGGGGGAGGGGAGGGGAGAAAGGGAAGGGGGAGGGGAGGGAGAGGAGCTGGGGAGGGAGGGGAGGGGAGGGAGAGGGGCTGGGGACTGGCTGGGGAGGGAAGGACCCCTTCAGGTGACCAGTGGCAGACCCTGAGTTCCTTGCTAAAGGCAGAAGGAGAGAGAAGTGGCTGGAAGGAAGGAAGAGGAAGGCAGAGTGGAGCCCGGGCCAGGCCTTCCGGGAGTATGACACACGGCAGTGACCCAGAAGTGTGTCTGAAGAGCCAGGGGAGGAGCAAGGGGAACTTGAAGCCAAGAGGCCTGAGGTATCTGTGCGTCCCCAGCCCCCAGCGAGGGGCTGAGAGGGCGGAGGTGGACAGACAGCGCAGGAGAGGGAGGTGGCAAGTGGGAGAGGAAGGTTTGGGTTGATTTTATTATCCAACACGCGCTTCCCTAGGTTCCTAAAATCTCTGCAGCCCTTGAATTTGCGAAGCACTTTGTGATGGTTTGCGTTCTATGCAGTACACAAATGCAACAAGGCATCGTGTCTGTGATTCAACCCAAGGAACAGGGGCCTTAATTTACCCAAAGCCAGAGTCAGGACAAGAGTCAGGACAACCTTATCAATGGTCTGGATCCTTCTGAAATTGTCTTTTGTTACATGGACAAAACATCCAGACCTCTGAAGCCCTAGCCAGCCAGCTTCCCTTCGATTCTGCTGCTGTTTCACGGAAGCTGGGTTTGCTCAAAGTAACATCGATCGCCACGAGACCGGTAGCTTAGCCCACGGTTTAAAGTGGGAGGACAGGGGCACAGTGCGTCACCCGGGCTATCTCGATGGACTTATCCACAAGTGAGGCAAACCCGCAGACAGACGGGAGAGCACACGCGCGCTGGCGCACCAGCACGTCACAGAGAGGTGGCTGCGTACGGAAACCACTGAGTCCGGCCAGCACTCGCGGTGGGCCCGGGACCTCCCGGAGGGTGGACACGTAGGTGCCCAGTGGACGAAGGGCAGAGGCAGCCGCTTATCTGGGGGCCTCTCCCCATGGAGCCCCCGCATGGACGGAGACCCTCGGGTGTGTCCGGAACGGGCGCACGAGCATGTCCCCCCCCCCCCACCTGCACCGCCTGCCCTCAGCTGTGTGTGGAAACCCGTGCCTTAAAAAAATACCATTTACTGTTTATGTATCACCTATAACCGAGTGAGCCATCTGAAAGGGGTAAAGGCGGGGCTTCGTGATAGTAAACAAGTCAAGAGGTATTTATTTGGTTTCGATCATTCTCGCGTGAGCTCTCTTTTCTGGTTGGCTCGCAGCCCCGTCCGGCCAGGCTGTGTGGGAATATCACATAATCCATTCACGGAAGGCACAGGCAGCTCTGGACGCTATAAAATATTCATTCACTTTCAAAAAACATTTGCACCCTGCTGTCAGGTGTCGACAAATTCACACGGAGTATGGAGAAAGATGGCGGTTCTAACGGCGAATGCTTTCTTCAAGCCTCCCTTTCCGCGGAAACATTTTATTCAAAATTATTTTCATAAGAAAGATTAACAATTTCAACACTCGCTGCTAATCCCCTTTCATTTAGGGCTCTGCTGATAAAATTCTTTGCTTGTCATTCAAATAGTAAGTAATAATTATAGATTCGAGGCCTCCATCCTGGGCTTCATTAATGGCAAATTGTATGGAAGTGCGCAGCCTAAGTCAGCTTTGATACATCTCAAAATGCAATTCCCACCGCTTCCCCTGGCTATGTACAATTAATTACACAGTTAATAAGGGAAATATGTTAATGAAAGGAACATTATTTATCCAGACCACCTGCCTTTTCCAAATATCTTTTGTGTGCTTCTCGTTTTCTTGCAGTTTTGTTCTACAGGCAGTTGAATTTAAAAAAAAAAAGAAAAACAACTGACAACGTGGTGATTTTAAATACCAGACGGTAGCTACTTCACCTAAAACAAGTCTGAAGAAAATTTAATTCACTTTCATGATATCTCTACTGATGCCTGCCTTTTAAAGTTTCAAATATCTATCCATGGAAGCTTGAATCTCTGAAATAGCTATTTGTAGAACAAATAATTACTATTTAGGTTTCTTATTTCTACCAGTTATATAGGTATCTCCAAAGACGAGTAGCAAACAATAAAAAATTAGAAGACATTACATGGATGACTGAGAGATAAATCTTAGTTATTCTAAACAGCTTTAAGTCCTTGAAATCTTTTCTTGTCCGCTTAAGGAGCTCTTCGTGACAATAATTGAATCCACTCCTTGCGTGTGGATAATTGGAGTCTGACCACAGATAGTTTGACACAGACACAGTGTTAGCAGCTACAAAGAAAGCAAATATGTCTTGAGAGGCTAAGGAAGAGTGAAAATCTGCAATGTGACGTACAGAACAGAGGTCCTGCGGCCAACACAGAATTCCTATCATTCCCGGTGGCTTACGTGGACAATACAAAAGCCTTTATTTGCAAACATTTGCTTTACAATACTTTCTTATTCATCCGAGTCCATGCATGCTCCTTATTAAACGAGAAAACAGGAGTCTGATTGCAGCCTGGACCGCATCTCCTTGACATAGAAAACGTACTTGATGCCCAGAATTATTTAAAAATCCCATCAATGTACAAAATTGAGTTATACACCACCCTTGGACCCGCAAGAGTTAACAGGAGAGGCGGGGGGGGGGGGTGAGAGATGGAAGTACCCACTCGTGAGAATGCGGCGCTGAGACAGCCAGGCCCTGGCCATCGCCTGATGGTCTAACGTGGCCCCTCGGACCACGCCACGCGGCCGTGCCCTGCGGCGGGGGGGGGGGGTGGGGAGGGGGGCTGCACTGTCACCGCGGGTGCCCAGGGGTCTGTCCACACCGCAGGTGGAGGGGCCGTCTCTGGAGCTGCGAAGCACTTCTGCATGTCATGTTTGAGTTACTGTCCCCCACCTCGCCCTAACACGATGGACACCTGCAACGTGGCAATGCCCAGGTGCCCATGCCCACATCCCCGGAGCAGATGCCCTCACGGACCCCGCGTCTCCACCCCCCCCACCCCCACCGGCAGCAGAAAGCCCAGAGGAGGCATTTCCGCTCTGCGATGACGACTGCGCGTTGGGAGGAACGGAAACCTTCTGGAGAGGGGTGAGGAGGGGTTGCCTGGCAACGCAGAGCAGCTCTTGGGTTACAAAGTAGCAGGCTTTTCTTAGCAACAGCCTTTTCTATTCTGCGCCTGCGATGCAGTCATTACTGTTTTCTGATGAAGTTTTTAGGGAGAATAAAGGATTCCAGCGAGCGCAGGGAAGATTGCCCACAATGGTAACACAGGCAGGAATTCCGTCTCCCAGAGGCAGGGGGAAAATGCTGGAAGATGACATCTCAAAACGCTTAGAGAAATCCTGAAAGGGTCCATCGAAAGAACGTTTTGATTTTCACCTTCCTGAAGCTAGCATCAGACGTATGCGCAAGAAGCAAACACGTTAGAAAGGAAACAGAGGCACTGGTGTCACGCACTCACTCACGACCTGAGACAGTGTAGACTCATCCGCCACGTGGCTTCCAGGGCTGGGGCCGGGGGCCAGCCGTCCAGACCCGCCTGGGATGGGGCAGGGCCTGGACTACGCCGAGAGGAAAAGCAGTCGCTGAGACTCAGGACTTGACCGTGAGAGCCAAGAGATGGAAGAGCCCACTCTTGCACCAGGTGCTTTGAAACGAGGGGCGGGCCTGAAGTACAGAGTATCTGTCAAAAGGAATCGCTAAGGCCAGGCGCAGTGGCACGCGCCAGCGGTCCGATTCCAGCTACAGAGAGGCAGAGGCAGGAGCTCTGGGTTCCGAGTTCCCTGTGTCTGTCGGCCCCACGGCACGGGAGCTGGAGGAGGAGGAGGGTGGGAGGCGTGGGGCTGCCCAGGGCAAGAGGAGTGCGAGACCACACCTCAAAAACAGGCGAGGAGCACTCCAGCGTGGATCAAGTGGAACAGTGCTTGCACAGCCAGGGTGGGGTTCAGACAGACAGACAGACAGACAGACCCACTTTTCACGTCACAGACTGAAAGGGCCATCATAGATCTCTAGCCTGTCTCCAGCTCGGCCCCCCGCTGTCTTGTGAGCCACGGGAAGCGTGCGGATGTCGCCCTCCGGGTGAGGAGGGGAGGGGAGGCGGGGCTCCGAGTGTCTTCCGGAGCTTTGTCTCCGGCCTACCCTCCCAACAGCTGCCTTCCTCACCGCCGTGGGCACGTACCACGGGCACAGACCGCCCCGGGCCACGGCTACGCGCACCGGGGCCTCCTCCCCTGCCCGCCGGGCGGGGCTGTGGGCGTCCGGGGTGTCCCCTGCAGCTTACACCCACAGATGTCGGGGTTGGGGCCTGGGTTCAGGTGACCGCTTTGCCTAGATACACAGGACCCGGGCTGGGTGTGGACACTGCCTGGCCGCCTCTGGCTGTGGACGGCCGCCTTTGGGAGATCCGAACCGTGCAGAGCGAGAAGGCAGTGCTCAGAGGCAGCTGTCGGCGCGACCGGAACCGGAGCGCGGACGGCGTGCCGGTACTGCCTCTCGGCTGTGTGATCTGCACGGAACCTGCTTCCGGCGAGATAACCCGGAGCGCCGTCTTCCGCGAGGCTTCTGGGAAGGTCGGACAGATGACTCAGTCAGCCATTCATAAAACGAAGGGGCACCTCCAGGAATCCAGAATGGGGAAGGGAAGCGACAACGCATGCGCAGACGTGTGTCCCGGAGCCGCTCCAGCGCCCGCGAGGGGGCCGGGGCAGGTGAGTCTATGACTAGGGCCCTGGCCAGACTGCGAGGGACAAACCCGCTTCGCAGCGGGGCTCAGACAGGAGACCCCTGCACAGGACCGGGGCCTGGGGTAAGGACGAGCTCAGCGAAAGGGGGAAGCTCAAACCAACCACACCTGAGTGACTGACATCCCCAAGCCAAGGAGCTCACCGGAAGTTGGCCCTGCCTGGCGACAGCTCGGGGCCTCCAGCAGAAGCCCGGTGGATCCTGCGAGGTGGGGACTGCCTGGGCCCCGGGGAATTCAGAGTGGGGCCCGCTAGTGAGCAGCGGAGGATCAGCGCAGGACCAAACAGCAAACGCCAAGACCACAGCAGCAAACACCGGGAGCTGCGGAGCGGAGGATCAAACCTGGCCCGAGCCAGGAGCAGCCGGGAGCAACAGGATGGGGAGGTGGATTGCCATTGGAGGCGTTAGAGCGGAAAGAAACAACGCAACCAACTCAGCAGGCGAGTTCCAGGAAGGACAAAGAGCAACTCTGAGTGCAAATGTAGTTGTTGGAGTTACAAAAACAAAGGGGGACTGAATAGTGTAGACATTGTTGGAGAGAGAACCTCTATATTAGAAGACAGACCTAAAGGAGTTCCTGATGACACAGGATATGGAGATAAAGAGAGAAAACATGAAAGCAATTTAAGAGATATGGGAAAGAAAATATCTGACATACTCCTATCAGAGGCGAGAATAGAATAGAGAATCACATTTAAATGTAAGTAGATTGTAAAAATTACAGGGATTGATAGGAATTCTCGCTTCCAGGCATCCCATTTTATTTCACAGTCTATTCCAAGTAAGGTGCAAGAAAATTCCAAAACAATGAGAGCACAGCGGCTGAAGTCAGCCCAACCACAGGAAAGCTCTCGCGCAGCACAGATCTCAACAGAAGTGGTGTCTGCCCCAGAGAACAGGCTGTTCTACAGTAACAAAAGAAAAATAACTGGGATTTGATCCTTGGCTAACGCTTGGTACACACTCACATATAAAAGCTGGATAATGGAGGGCAAGAGAGGGGGAAAGAAACCCCACCTCGCTGCAATAGGAATAAGAGGAAGATGCTCAGACCAAACAACACAGGGAAAAGAGCAGAGAGGACGGGGGACACACAGAGAGAGAGAGGACGGGGGACACAGAGAGAGGACAGGGGACACAAAGAGAGAGAGAGGACGGGGGACACAGAGAGAGAGGACGGGGGACACAGAGAGAGGACGGGGGACACAGAGAGAGGACAGGGACACAGAGAGGACGGGGACACAGAAGATGGGGGACACAGAGAAAGAGATGACAGGGGACACAGAGAGAGAGGACAGGGGACACAGAGAGAGGACAGGGACACAGAGAGAGAGGACGGGGGACATAGAGAGAGAGAGGACGGGGGGACACAGAGAGAGAGGACAGGGGACACAGAGAGAGAGGACAGGGGACACTGAGAGAGAGGACGGGGACACAGAGAGAGAGAGGACGGGGGACACAGAGAGAGGACAGGGGACACAGAGAGAGAGAGGACGGGGGACACAGAGAGAGAGAGGACGGGGACACAGAGAGAGGACAGGGGACACAGAGAGAGAGAGAGGACGGGGGACACAGAGAGAGGACGGGGGACACAGAGAGAGGACGGGGACACACACAGAGAGAGGATGGGGACACACAGAGAGACGACAGGGACACAGAGAGGACGGGGACACAGAGAGGACGGGGGACACACAGAGAGAGATGACGGGGGACACAGAGAGAGAGGACAGGGGACACAGAGAGAGAGGACGGGGAAACAGTGAGAGAGGACAGGGACACCGAGAGAGAGGACGGGGGACACAGAGAGAGAGAGAGGACGGGGGACACAGAGAGGACAGGGGACACAGAGAGAGGACGGGGGACACAGAGAGAGGACGGGGGACACAGAGAGAAGATGGGGGACACAGTGAGTGAGAGGATGGGGACACAGAGAGAGAGGATGGGGACACCGAGAGAGGATGGGGGACACAGTGAGAGGATGGGGGACACAGAGAGAGAGGACGGGGACACAGTGAGAGAGGACAGGGACACCGAGAGAGAGGACGGGGGACACAGAGAGAGAGGACGGGGGACACAGAGAGAGGACAGGGGACACAGAGAGAGGACGGGGGACACAGAGAGAAGATGGGTGACACAGTGAGCGAGAGGATGGGGGACACAGAGAGAGAGGATGGGGACACCGAGAGAGGATGGGGGACACAGTGAGAGGACGGGGGACACAGAGAGAGAGGACGGGGACACAGGGAGAGAGGACGGGGACACAGTGAGAGAGGACAGGGGACACAGAGAGAGAGAGGACGGGGGCACACAGAGAGAGGACGGGGGACACACAGAGAGAGAGGACGGGGGACACAGAGAGAGAGGACGGGGGACACACAGAGAGAGAGGACGGGGGACACAGAGAGAGAGAGGACAGGGGACACACAGAGAGAGGACAGGGGACACAGAGAGAGAGGACGGGGGACACAGAGAGAGAGGACGGGGGACACAGAGAGAGGATGGGGACACAGAGAGAGGATGGGGACACAGAGAGAGGACGGGGGACACAGAGAGAGAGGATGGGGGACACAGTGAGCGAGAGGACGGGGAACAGAGAGAGAGAGGACGGGGAACACAGAGAGGATGGGGGACACAGATAGAGGACGGGGGACACAGAGAGAAGACGGGGACACAGAGAGGACGGGGGACACAGAGAGAGAGGATAGGGACACACAGAGAGGATGGGGGACACAGAGAGAGAGGACAGGGACACAGAGAGGATGGGGGACACAGAGAGAGGACGGGGGACACAGAGAGAGAAGATGGGGACACAGAGAGAGAGGATGGGGACACAGAGAGAGAGAGGACAGGGACACAGAGAGGATGGGGGACACAGAGAGAGGATGGGGGACACCGAGAGAGAGGACGGGGGACACAGAGAGAGAGGACTGGGGACACAGAGAGAGAGGACGGGGGACACAGAGAGAGAGGACGGGGGACACAGAGAGAGAGGACGGGAACACAGAGAGGACGGGGGACACAGGGAGAGAGGATGAGGGACACAGAGAGGACGGGGACACAGAAAGAGGACGGGGGACACAGAAAGAAGATGGGGGACACAGAGAGAGAGGACGGGGGACACACAGAGAGAGGATGGGGACACAGAGAGAGAGGACGGGGGACACAGAGAGAGACACAGAGAGGACGGGGGACACAGAGAGAGGACGGGGACACAGAGAGAGAGGACAGGGACACACAGAGAGAGGACAGGGGACACAGAGAGGATGGGGACACAGAGAGAGGATGGGGACACAGAGAGAGGATGGGGACACACAGAGAGAGGACAGGGACACAGAGAGAGGATGGGGACACAGAGAGAGAGGACAGGGACACAGAGAGGACAGGGGACACTGAGAGAGAGGACGGGGGACACAGAGAGAGGACGGGGGACACAGAGAGAGAGGTCGGGGTCCACAGATAGAGAGAGGACGGGGACACAGAGAGAGCTGTGTGCAGTTGACCCCGGCTCCACCCCCGGCCCCCACTGTCCCCGCTACACTGGCGAGCCCTTCACGGAGTTCTCCCCATGCAGAGCTGATGAATCCCCCGAGAACACTGGACTCGTGCTGGTGGATGAAACCCCAGCAGGTTTATTTTACACGGAACATGAGCTTTGCCCATGGACACAAACCACGAGAGCACGCACCTCTGAACACCGCCTGCAAGTCAGCGGTGTGGGCGTCATGGCAGGCCAAGCCCGTGCCTTGGTTGTGGTCCACCCCGTCCACCCTAGGCATGGCATGAGTGCCCTCGCCACCACTACCCGGAGAAGGTGGGTGTGTGCTAATCACGACAGTCGGGGACTCCCCGCGGCTGAGCGACACTTTGAACCTTCCTCCAGGCCCTGCCTCCCTCCCGTAAATTCCATTCACAGGTCTGCGAAGCACCAGGGTTTGGGATCATTGCATGAATATGAATGTTGGATTTCACTGATTCTATGTTTTCCTCTTCTACTACAAGAGGCTGGGAATGTGGCTTAGTGGTAGAGAGCTTGCCTCGCATGCATGAAGCCTGGGGTTCAATTCCCCAGCACCACATATGTAGAAAAAGCCAGAAGTCGCACTGTGGCTCAGGTGGCAGAGTGCTAGCCTTGAGCAAAGAGAAGCCAGGGACAGTGCTCAGGCCCTGAGTTCAAGCCCCAGGACTGGAAAAAAAATGCTAAGACAACAAGAAGAAGAAAACAATTTGAAGAACCCAAACCAAGTTCTCCCGCCCACCCTGCCGCCCCCGCCCAGGGCTAGGGTGTCTGAGCAGACAAGCCTCCCCTACTGAAGAGCAGGGCGGGTGCCAGGCAGGCCTGGAGGCTCCCCCACCCGGCGGGTCCCCCACCCAGCAGCTCACAACAGGGCCCTGGATGGTGACGGCCCTCTGGATGCTGCTTTGCCTTCCTGAAACCCCGCCCTGGGAGACGGCTGGGGCTGCCTCTCCAGACACAACACGGCTGACGCTCACACGGGCTTAGCACCCAGCACACTGGTGTCTGTGCAGGCCTGGCATCTCCAGCAGGCGCTGTGTTCACACCGGCCCCACCAAGGGGACAACAGGTGTTCCGTGGGTTCACCCAGGCCCCGCCCCGTGGACAGCAGGCGTCCGTGGGTTCTCACAGGCCCCGCCCCGTGGACAGCAGGCGTCCGTGGGTTCTCAGAGGCCCCGCCCCGTGGACAGCAGGCGTCCGTGGGTTCTCAGAGGCCCCGCCCCGTGGACAGCAGGCATCCGTGGGTTCTCACAGGCCCCGCCCCGTGGACAGCAGGCGTCCGTGGGTTCTCACAGGCCCCGTGGACAGCAGGCGTCCGTGGGTTCTCACAGGCCCCGCCCCGTGGACAGCAGGCGCCCGTGGGTTCGCCCAGGCCCCGCCCCGTGGACAGCAGGCGTCCGTGGGTTCTCAGAGGCCCCGCCCCGTGGACAGCAGGCGTCCGTGGGTTCTCACAGGCCCCGTGGACAGCAGGCGTCCGTGGGTTCTCACAGGCCCCGCCCCGTGGACAGCAGGCGTCCGTGGCTTTGTGGCCCAGCGGGGTCTGGTGAAGACACTCCTGGAAGGGTCTCTGACAAGGTGCTCCGCTCCCCCCGGAGGAGGCCTGGCCCGTGCTCTGCTGGCTCTACGTGCGCACTCCAAGGCCTGGGCCTCTGCGTGGCGGGTGGCCCTGACCACTGCCGCACGTTTTGGCGGCAAGCATGACATTTGTCATCCTACACAGCATGTGCCCCTGAGGACCTAGGGTCTCAGGCTGTGCGGCGAGGAGGGCGAAAGGTGACGCGTGACCACGTGGGCAGGCGGCTTGCCTCGACCAGATGCGTTCCCCCGTCAGCCTGCCTCCCACGAGGCTCGGCCAGCGCGTGGCTCCGCTCTCACAGGGACGGCGGGTATTCCGCCATCGCCACCCCCTCTCCTCTTCTCCTGCAGGACCGACCCTCCGGAAAGCAGACTCCAAGGCGCCTTCCCTCCCGACGGAAGGCCGCCGCGGCGCGCTCGGGAAGGAAGACGTGGCCCCCCGCCCCCCCGACGTGCGCTTCACAACACACGCACTTCCAAGACGGCTCTACCGAGCTGCTCTCCCCCGGTGTCACTTTGTTTTCAGCACTCTGAACCGGGACACGGCGCTCTGCCTCGGGGATACGTTAGGTTTCGTGACAACGCCGCGAAGGGCTTCCCCTCTCCTTGGCCCCCCCACCCCCGCTTGCGATCCCCCTCCCTCCTCAAGTACCCGGGAGCCAGCAGCCTGGGCCTCCACTCCCTCTCCACAAGATGGCATCCGGGGCCCGGCCCGAGGCGCTGGAACCTTCTCTGAACCATTCGCCTTGAGGATCAGGTCCTCTTCTCTTGAGTGCCATCAAAAGAAATACGGAATCACACTTCTTTTTGAATCTGTCTTATTTCCCTTAACAGGATGACCTGTATTCCCCTCCATTTATCGGCCAGCGGTATGATTTTTGTTGTTTGTGGCTCAGTAATACTCCATCGTGTGTGTGTGTGTGTGTGTGTGCGCGCGCGCTATTGCAAACTGCATGGCGATTAACGTGTAGAGGCTGACTTACATTCATTCCTTCACACACGCCTGGTGTGACATCTGTGGCTCGGCACACGGGAGTCAGACTTTTAAGAAAGTTGGACAGTGTTCAGGAAACTTCTTAAAAGGCATTTTCCTAGCCAGGCGCCGGTGGCTCGGGCTGGTAATCCTAGTGACTCAGGAGGCTGAGACCTGAGGCTCGCAGTTCAAAGCCAGCCTGGGCAGGAACATCTGTAGGACTCTGATCTCCAATGAACCACCAGAAAACCAGAAGTGGAGCTGTGACTCAACGCATAAAGTGCTAGCCTTGAGTGGAAAAGCAAGGTACTTTCCTCCACCTAGGAGAGGCCATGTCACACTTGTCTTGGTCCAGTTTACTTCACGCCATGTAATGTCACTCAGTTCTATCCATTCCGCCGAAAATGACAGGACCTCATCCTTTGTCATGGCTGAGTAATACTCCGTCATGACATACACCACATTTTCTTTATCCGTTCTCGGATGGTGCACACTAGGCTGGTTCCGTCTTCCCTTCAGCGTAGACCGGTCCTCCGGGAAGGGGAGGACGGAGGAAGAGCAGGCCCGTTCTGTGCGCGCTGAGTGCATCCATCCACACGACACACAGAACCTCATTCGTAGGCCCGTTTTAAGAAAAACAAAGTATTTTTTTTTCCAGAAGGGACTTTCTAAGAAAATGAAGGCGAAACACAACAGCAAACAAACCCAGACTAGAGCTGGGGACACCTTGATCTCTCCGTCGTTCCCCGGAGCACCGCCTCTGCTGAGATAGCCCGGGCCTCAACCTGTTGCCTGCGGGGACCGCCTTCGCTTGCTCCTGCTCCTCCTCCTCCCCCCGGGACACCTGCCTCCTTCACAGGAGTGAGAGGGGCCCTCGGTGCCCCTGGAGTATTGCTTCCCCTCCATGTGCCCCGTCACCGCACCCCCTAGGAGCCGGGGAGGCGCAGGGCTCTGGCGTCCCGCCTGCCTCCAGGGTTGCATCCGGGCCTGGAGCGTGACGCAGTGGGGCAGGGCAGGACGGGGCCCAGGGGTGGCTTTTCCGACCACGTGGCAGCCTCCCCCCGGCTTTGCGAGCGTGCTCGCGCTGGTGTGGGGATGTAAAGACATACAGCCTTATGCTCCGCCTCTTCAGACGCTCACGCTAGAGAGTCACGTTTGCCCAGGGGCTGGCGGAGCTGCGGGATGCTTCGGACGGGGCCCGTGGCTTTGTCCGGACCTTGCACGATTCCTCGCGTGGCCCGGGGCCTCCCCGTGCGGTTCCACGACGTCCCGCTAGCCGTCTGATGAACACAGGCGGGGGGCAGGCTGGCCGGTCACCTCGGAACTGCCTCCCGTGCAGCCGCCGTGACCGGGTCCGTTTGTTTCCGCGCGCTTCCTCGGGGGCCGACACCGGCAGGCCTCGCCCAGCCGGGCCGGGCCAGGGCGAACCAGCCGGGAGCTGCCAACTGCCCGGAGCCCTGGGCTACCCCCAAAACAGGCCTCCGGGCGCACCCTGCAGCCCCGGGCCTCCGGGCACACCCTGCAACCCCAGGGAGACATCGCAGACCGTGCCGCAGGAGGAACGGAGCACACGCGCGCCACGTGGGCCCCGCGAGCAGCCCGTCCCAGGACTTCCGGTCCACTCGCACACATCAGCAGGGAGGGCATTTGTGGAGCCGCGTCCGGGGCCCAGTGGAGGAGGAAGTGGGGCGGTAGGGCGGGGACTGAAGGCCAGGCCTCTCGACTCTCGCTCCACCCTGCATCCAGCTCTCTAGGAGGCGGGCTGCGGCCCCCCCAGCCCCCCCCGCCCCCCACGCCCCCCCCCGCGTCCTCAGCGGCCCGGGGAGTCCCCCCCCCCCCCACACCGCAGGACCGGTGATGAGCTCCGGTGGTCAGCCAGGCCCTGGTCCGGCCTGCGGCCTCTGGGCCTGGCCCCCGCCTCTGTGTCACCGCCTGGGTGTTTGTAGTCTCGCGCCAGCCTCTGCGCTGTGATGAACAGGGTGGTAAGTCTGTAACAACACGCGGGTCCCACGCAGGTAGGAAACGCTGCCCGCAAGCGTGCTGCCCCCCCCTGCCAGTCGCTGCCCACGGAGAGGCCGGGGTGTGGCCAGTCCGGCGTGGCCGGGGGGGGGGGTGTGTGCTCACTGCAGAACCCGGCCACGGAGGATGCGCCCACAAGGCCAGGCGCGGCCGTCACGGAGAGGACGGGGCTGGGAGGTGGTCCAGGAGCCACGGCCGCGTGCGCGCCGGGGCCCGGCCTTCGACGGCGAGCGCACGCAGCGGCGACCCTTCCCCCGACGCGCAGAGAGACGAGCCTCAGGCCCCACGAGGGGGCACGCGGCCCACGCGGACCATGCGGACCAGCTCGCTGGGGACTGGGCGCCGGCGTGCCGGCCCGGCGCCCGGGCACAGACCGCGCCGCTCAGTAGCCAACGGACGGGACGGAAAGGCGCGCGCAGAGCTGGCGCTCGCGGAACGGGGGGGGAAGAGCGGATCTCACCCCACGAGGCCACCAGGCCGCACCACCCACGCAGCGACACGGGGGGCAGATCTCACCCCACGAGGCCACAAGTTTGAACACGGGGAAGGGCTGGGAACCCATGGCCCGTCCATCTGAGTTGTCGGGTCACGGAGGAGACGGTGCGGGGGGAGGGGGGGCTGCGGGGGAGGGGGCCGCGCTGGCGGGGGGGGGGGGCCCTTGGGGGAGGAGCCCGCGCGGCCCCGTCGGGACCGTGGCCCGCGGCACGGCGCGGCCCTTACCAGAACCATGTGGCCGGTGGAGATGTCCATGGTGGACTGGACCGGCTCCTCAGACCAGGACGAGGTGCTGCTGCGTGCCGTCGGGCTGGGCAGGGGCCCATCGCTGAGCTGGGAGGAGACGCTGCTGATGCGGGAGGTGGGCGGGCCCTCGGGGCGGTCCGGGGGCCGGGCGGCCATGCGCCGGCGACACAGCTCCTGGGGGGGGCAAGCGGGAGGCGGTCAGTGTTGAGTGACGCCCCGGCCCTAACGTGCGTGTGCAGACAGGCACCTACATGCACACTCTTGAACACGCACGTGCTTGCACACCGTAGATTCCTGAAAGGGGTTTCTCTGTCCTATTCCGTGGTCGGATGGAACATTCTAGAATAATGTGACAGGCAGCGGACAGACGTATCTCCCCACCGCCCCTCTCAGGAGAATATAAGCCACACGGAAGGCCAGGATACCGAAGTACATAAACAGATCTGCAGGCTGGAGAGGGGTCGGGGTGGGGGGAGAACCATGTTCTGGTTTTTCTCTCCCCAAACAACTTCCACCATGTCCAGTCCATACCGGGAGGGGGTCCCAGGACCCTGGCTGCTCCAACCCTGGTCCTGGGCGCCACCTGCCAGGTTTAACCCAAAGCTCCTGTCCCTGCCTGACCTGAGGCAGTCTGGAAGCATCCAGCAGCCGTGACGGACGAGCTTTGGCCTTCTTCCTGCGAACATGTCACTGCAGCTTGAGACTTCAATGCCGGCGGACAGAGACATTCGTGGGGGCACCTGCGCCCCAACAGAGCAGGGGACGCCTTCACAGAAACCCACGCTGGAGGGCTGCCCGGTTCCTGTCTCCTTCCCCGCCACTCTGGGGGCTTCGGGGGTAGCCACGTGGCCAGGTGTGAATCGAAGGCTGCTCCCCCCAGGGCAGTGGCTGATGCCTTCCACACCCCCTCCCCACCCCTCAGCTGTCCCTGTCCCCCCAAAGCCCACAGGAGCCACGTAGCCTAGGGATGCCACGTGGGGAGTTCCTCGTCTGCACAGCTCTCCCTCTCTCTCTCTCTCTCTCTCTCTCTCGGTCCTAACTCCCTTCTCTGGGCTCACTAGTGTAGCATCCTTCTAGGGTGTCAGGGTCTCTAGCCCCCCGCACTCTCCCGACCCGAGGGAGAGACGGGGAAGGCACGCCCCCACTGGGGTGGGCCAAGAAGAGGGAAGGGTCGGCAGGCCGCCCGCACCCAGCCCTCCCTCACCCGAGGACAGTCAGACAGCCTGGGAGTGGAGTCGGCACAAGATCTCGTGTACTGGGGAAGTACGTGCCACTAATATAAGGCACAGGAGCCAATCAGGCCTGAGATCGGCAGGAAGGGGCGGGGTGAGCTGTCCATCAAGGGCGGAAGAGCCAATCAGGCCTAAGATCGGCAGGAAGGGGCGGGGTGAGCTGTCCATCAAGGGCGGAAGAGCCAATCAGGCCTAAGATCGGCAGGAAGGGGAGGGATGAGCTGTCCATCAAGGGCGGAAGAGCCAGGGGTCACCGCCCACAGAACCGCCTCCAGGTTATCACCAAAGACACTTGCAGCAGCTGCGCGTTGTTGTGAGGCGCCGCCATCTTAGCCACACGTGGCCCCGAGACCGAGAAACACGCGGGGCCGGCTCGTGGACTTCCAGGTGTGCCCCACCCTAGGGCTGTCCTCCAGAGCCCCTGTGGTGGGCAGAGCAACTGATGAGCATGAACAAGGTCCTCTGAAGGCGACACGTGGGGGAAAGCCGAGCCAAAGAAAACACAAGGCCAACTGTGGGCCTGGGAGGTCTCTAACGGGGAGAAGATGGAGAACGAGCCGTCATTGCATTTCTGTGGCCTCCTCTCCATAGAGTTCTTTGCCAAAAGATCGCTTGTTTAAAAACGAAACAAAAAACAAAAAACAGCAGCCCATCTCCGCTGCGAATGGCAAAGCACAGCAGGACGAGCGAGCCACCCCCCTCCCCACCCCGCACACACGGGAGTTCGAGTTAAGTAGATGACTCCCAGGGGCCAGGCAAATCTGACAGATTAAGACTTGTAGCTGGGCACTGTGGCTCACGCCTGTAATCCCAGCTACTCAGGAGGGCAGAGAGATCTGAGGATCCTGGTTCGAAGCCAGTCTGAGCAGGGAAGTCTCTGAGACTCTTATCTCCAATTACTCACAGAAAAAGCTAGAAGTAGCACAGTGGCTAAAGCGGTAGAGTGCTAACCTTAAGCAAATGGAGCCCAGAGACAGTGCCCAGACCCAGAGTTCAAGTCCCTGGACCAGCAAAAAAAAACAAACAAGTAAAAAAAAAAAAGACTTAAAGTACTGGAGCAGTCAACGAGTGTGTGTGCACATGTGTGTGCATGTGTGTGCACTTGTATTTACATACTATGCGAGGCACTCAAGCCATGCGTGTTGGGAGGTTGGAGGCGCAGGAAGATGGCACCGTGTCTGGTAGGCTCTGCACACAGCTGTGGGCTGGTGTTCTTCATGGGCCTTCTTGGGGGCAACGCAGGGGGTTCCTAAAATTCTTTATCCTTTCCCAAGGGGAGGGAAGCTGCGACAAAGACTTGGCAGAAATCGTCCCCCACCTCACAGCCAACAACCTGGAGAGCTGACCCAGAGAAGCCTTGAAAGCCTGACCCTGCCAGTGCCCCCCGGCCTCCGCCAGGGCCCCCCGGCCTCCGCCAGTGCCCCCCAGCCTCCGCCAGGGCCCCCCGGCCTCCGCCAGAGCCCCCCGGCCTCCGCCTGCCGAGGAGGCGTCACTGGAGTCAGGAGTCTGCACCCTCCTGAGTCTGCAGGCAGCTAGCTCAGGAGGGAGGCTCAGGGCCTGCAAAGCTTCTCTAAAGAGACAGAGACAGGCAGGAGATGCCTGGCCGAGCAGGAGAGTGCTGCTGGGAGCTAGAAGCCAGAGACGGTGCAGGAGTGCAGAGCTGAAGGGGCCACGCTGGTTCTTCCAACTTCCAGCCTGCAGGTGCTCAGCACTGCTGGACAACAGAAATGCCAGGGCCTGACCCCCAGGGCTCACGTCCACCTGACCCCCAGTGCCCATGTCCATCTGACCCCAGGGCTCATGTCCTCCTGACCCCAGTGCCCATGTCCACCTGACCCCAGGGCTCATGTCCACCTGACCCCAGGGCCCATGTCCACCTGACCCCAGGGCTCATGTCTTCCTGACCCCAGTGCCCATGTCCACCTGACCCCAGGGCTCATGTCCACCTGACCCCAGTGCCCATGTCCACCTGACCCCAGGGCCCATGTCCACCTGACCCCAGGGCTCATGTCCACCTGACCCCAGTGCCCATGTCCACCTGACCCCAGTGTCCATGTCCACCTGACCCCAGCACTCACGTCCACCTGACCCCAGGGCCCATGTCCACCTGACCCCAGCGCTCACGTCCACCTGACCCCAGGGCTCACGTCCACCTGACCCCAGCGCCCATGGCCACCTGACCCCAGGGCTCACGTCCACCTGACCCCAGTGCCCATGTCCACCTGACCCCAGGGCTCACGTCCACCTGACCCCAGTGCTCATAGCTACCTGGCTGAGCTCCATGCTCAATGAGATGTGGGCCCGGAGGCCTTGGCAGAGAAGCCCTGCCCGGAGCCCAGTCAGCAGTTCCACCTGGGTCTCTTCATCCTGCCTGCTGCCCTTGTGGGGAGCAGACCCCTGCTGCCCCCACCCCCCCGGGGAAGGGAGGGGTCTGCAGCCGACCCTGCTGGGGCCTCCTCACTCCAGGAACCAGAGCCTGGCGCTCTGGTCCACAGGCTGCCTGGACAGGGGAGGACCGGGGGAGTCCCAACACCCCAAGGTGGGCAGGCCGCGCACGGACCCTCCTCGCACGGGGGGGCCCTCGGGTTCGCTGTTTAGAAATGAATAGCACGAAGGCTAGGCTCTGTTGGTCTCTGTCCTAGACTGCAGCATATATGACCTTCCGAGGAAGGATGTCTACCTTTCATTGTACTGGAGACAGCAGGGACATCAGCATTCCCGCCCACCTGGGGCCGCACAGCCCATGGGACCCACCCACCAGGGAGGGTGGTGACCCCATTGCCTCCCTCACTTCCTGTGAGGGCTACTCAGGCCTCAGTTCAAAACTGAACTGTGCTTGAGCGGAGATCATCGATAACTCTAGATAAACTCGATGAGCATGCTCCGAGAGAAACCCAGACACTGGCCTAATTGCATTCTGAAAAATTCTTCCATTTATAATCCTGGCAGCAAGCAAACGGCATTATCAACACGGGAAGTAAAGGTTCCTGGTTAAGATGATAAACATGTGGAAGGGAGACTCACAGGACACAGAGCCCGTGCTGGTGTTAACCAGATGGAGGTCTCGAGTCAACCGACAGAGCTGCAAGCTCAGGGGCGCTGTCGTAGTCACCGGTCTTTTGGCCACACCGGCTTTGGGGGGAAGCACCCAGCGCAAACAGAGTTTCTTGAGTCTGGGCAGAGCCCTCACCGGAACCTTCCAGCCACTTCATTAGGGAAAGGCAAAGTATCCTGTGGTATAGGCAAGATCCAGGCTAAGTCCAATAAGTACCTGTGAGCTGGGACAATTCCTCCTCGACAAACAGAGTCAAGACTCAAAAAGACAAACCGATGCAACAGAAACACAAAACTTCACGGTGTACACCAACTGTACAACCCGTGGGGGGAGAGGGAGATGGGGAGGGGGGAGGCGGGGGAAAAATGAGGGAGGAGGTAACAAGGTGGATAAGAAACCGACTCACTGCACTACGGAGGAAACTAACCTCTCTGCACTTCACTTTGACAATAAAATAAAATTAAAAAAAAAGACTCTCAGCCTGATGGGCTGCATCTACATGACAATTGTCATCTCCGTAAGACTCAATGGCCCACAGGTGCGATCACAAGGAGCCAGCGGCGTAGTTAGCTAAGTGATTCCCGACCGTGGGCGCTGGCTGACGCCGGCCCCAGAGCCTGACTCCCACCAGAGGGCCCTGGCCACTGCTCCAGCTGGACGGGGCTGCTCAGAGATCGGCTGCTGTAGCAGGCTCCAACCTTCCCAACGCATGGGGTGCGTGGGATGGGGGGGGGAGGAGGGGAGGGGGGATAACCCAGAGGACTTTGTCCAAGTTTGTTGCTTTAAAAAAAAAATCCCAAGGAGCAAGCTGGAGCTCTCCTGGCTGCACCATGGTGTGCGGAGGACCCCCTGTGCTAAGTGGGGTGTCTGGGGTCCCCTCGCCCCCCTGCCAGGATGCTGACCTCATGATTCAGGCCCACAAGGGTCACTGCACCCAGGGCAACCGCTCACCTCTGTCTCCTCGGGAGATCCCTTTCCCAACGGGAGCACCAGCAATTGGGGTTTCAAAGAGAGGAGAAAAGCATTTTCCACAACTCCTCTACGTTGGAACGCTCCGTCATCACGAACGGAGCCTGGAAGCCTCACGCCTGCCACGGTATTTTAAAAGCATCCAAATGGCTTCTCGTTTGCCAAGAAAAGAGAGGTGCAGAGCCCTGTCCAGGGCCGATCTCCCCGCGGAGACAGTAGGAAAGCTCAATCTCCCACACCTGGCGCTACTTCCAACACGGAAAGGTGAGTGTGCAAGCCTAGGGCCATTAAGCACCCAGGACTAACACACCCATGTGCAGTCCCCAGGCCAACACACATCTGTGTGCATGCACAGAACTAAGCCCCCAGTGTGTCAGGGGCAGCAGCCCTACCAGTCGTATCGGCTCAGGACCAAGAGACTCTCTCTCTCTCTCACACACACACGCACACACGCACACACTCAATACCATCATCCGCACAATCACGTGCTTCCACTCCATGCTGAGCCGAGGCTCTGGGAGGTGTCTGCAGAGTCCTCAAAACATGCTTACTTCTTTAGAGCACAATTTGAAAGCTATGTTGAATAGGATTCTGGGGGCAGAGACTCATCCATACACACAATAATGCAAATGTCTCATTTCTCAACTCCGCACCAAATGGGGGAAAATTACAGAGAGCAAGAATCACTGCCGGAGAAAAGAATCTGTCATTCTTGAAGTCTGCCAAAAGTTAAAAATAAATAAATAAATAAAGACCAGGACTACAAAGGCTGCAGACAAGCCCCGCACCTTTCGAGGAACAAGCAGGAAGAAGCCAGGCACGGTCTCGGTGTGCGCACAAAGGGCTCTGGGATTTCCAGGGTTGTTTGCAGCGCACAATTAGCAGTCACAGAACAAAACCAGGGAACACGGGCACAAAGCTACAGAGGAAAAACATGGTTCATTAAGGATGTGCTGGGAGGAATAAAGGCCTTAGAGAGACAGGACAAAACCCCCGCTAGGAGAACATGGTGATCCTGGGAGAGGCTGGTCTGCAGAGAGAGGGTGTTGGGCCGTGTGCCCACAGGAAGGGCCGCGGGCTGCGTTTCAGAGTGGAAACGAGTGCAGGAAATCCCCGAAATACAGGTACAGTGCTTCCCAAGTTGCAGGTGGCTTTTACATCGGTTTTTTAAAAAAAATTTTGCTTCTTTATATCACGTTTAGGAAATCGTCAAGTTCTCCCCACACCATGCTGGAGACTGAGTGCCCTGCTTACGGAACGTACGAGGAGAGCTGGGGAGGAGCCGGCCGCGTGGGACATTTAGATGAGTCACGGTCCAGGTGGAAAGGCAAGTGGAGTCGCCTTTCCTGCTCCGTACGGAGAGCGGAGTGAAGTGAGCCTTCTATCTCTCCATGAACCACACTTGAGGGTAAAGGGGCTCCCCCTGGTCCGGCCGGCAAGGCTGGCGTGAGCTCAGCCTCAGGCCTGGCCCTTGAGCCACTTTACCCAAGATGTCCTCCGTGATTGCCCGGCCGATCGCAGCACCACAGGGAGAAAGAACACCGCGGGCACTCGGCGGGCTGGCGAGTCACGGGGCGCAGGGCTGAGACCCCCCCGAAGGTCACACGACCCAGGGCTGGCTCCCCTGAAGGTCACACTGCAGAGCTGCCTACCTAAACCCCCTAGCACATGGAGGCCAAAGCCACAGCAGACCAGGTGTGGTCTGACTCTGAGGTCTGACTCGGCCAGAACCACACTGTTCCTCCATTTGTGGCCCCATGTCACTTTAAGTGGCTCAAGTCCCATGGCCATCCTTCCCTGAGGGCAGAGTCCCGGTGCCTCCAGCAAGCTTTACCACGATGCCTAGCTTCGAAGCACTGAGGCTTCATAACGCAGTCCCACGTGCTTTAACTCAGACGGAGGGCAGGACGCCCACCCATGCACACACATTCCTGTACACCCATGCACATTTGCTCCTCCCCCAACACGCACGTGCACCCCCTCCCACGTGCATTCATTCCCACACGTGCACATTCAGTCCTACACGCACGCGTGCACCTCCGTTCACACGTATGCATGCACATTAGGTCCCCTCCACGTGCACATCCATTCCCACACACACGTGCACTCATCAGAGAGCGTCCTCTGGCTTTCGGGCCAGATCCGGACGCCCAGCCCTTTCCCCGCTCCCCGATCACCCCCTCCCCGCCGCAGACCTGCGCTCCCTTGAACACACAGCCATGCGACCTGAAGCCCACAGCACGGACCAGCCGTGTGCACTGAGGGAGCCAAGCAGCTCCTCCCACGTCACACGATGTCTGGAGACTTCCACAGAGAGGCAGGGCTCGAATCCACGGAGGCAGCGCCGCCCGGGCGCAGGAACCCGGCCCCAGCTTCCCATCTCGGTGGGAGCCGCGTCGGCCGGGCTGCAGGCGCCGCAGGCCTGGGGTCCCCGTGCCCCACAGCCTGCCCACGCCTGCCCACGTCTGCCCGGAGGCGAGGCTTGAAGCCCCGGGATGCAGTGTGCTCTGTGGAGCCAAAGGTCACCCATGTGCCTGAAATCCAAGCTTCTGCCACAAAACCACCTCTCCTTTAAGATGCCCTCATTTCCCTTGTCCTGATGACTGAATACCAGTTGCACAAATAAATGCACAGGACACATAACTTAACAAACACATTTGTTCTCCAACGACCCGTGTCTAATACGGGTTATATACTACTCTAGCGTCCTAATTCAGGGGCTCTTTTTTTTTTTTAATTCTCCTAATCTGCCAAGGGTCCATGTGGATATTATAACGTCATTCCAGGTCATGCAATAGTATCAATACGTGCCGACGAGCTGAGCGCAGCGGATGGAGACACACTGCGTCAGTTTCACCGTGGACCAGATGATGTTGTGGCCCGCCTCGGGCCCCTGCCCACCAGAGAGCGACAACAAGCTCAGGTCCCAGACGCTCACTCGGAGAGCCGGGCGCCTGCCGCACTAGTAAGCGTTAAGGGTTCCCTCAAAGCTGGGGTGCTCGTGGGGTCCACGGAGCCTCTGGAACCTCTGCCAGCCAGGTGGCTACCAAGTTCCTACTCGGGCAAATCCAAGTGCCAAGTCGGTAAGAAGTAAACCATCCGCCTTCTCCTCTCAATCCATCACGGCAGCCTGGGCCGCGGGGAGGAAAACAGCATCCATATTTTAGTTCAATGTATTGATTAGTCTTCATTGAGCTTCCGAAGGTCGCCACCAGGGGTGGCGGGTCGCACGGATGGGGCCGCCGAGGTGGGGGCTCTGCTGTAGGCAGGGAAGGAGCAGGCTGTCTCCCCCCCGGGCTGCATCAGCCCCACAGGGCGGCAGCTTCAAACAGGACCAGCCGTAGAGAAATGTGACTGCAAGGCCAGGGGGTCGGTCCAGAGAGCAGCCAGAGGAGCGTCCCGGGGCTCAGAGGGGACCGACTGGTCCCCGGGGGAAGGGGAGACCCGGGGCTCCGAGGGGACCGGCTGGGGTCGGTCCACAGAGCAGCCAGAGGAGCGTCCCAGGGCTCAGAGGGGACCGGCTGGTCCCTGGGGGAGGGGGCGGGGGGGCTGAGACCTGGGGCTCAGTGGGGACCGGCTTGTCCCAGCTGGGTTCTGAGCACTGAGGATCTGTCTGGCCGTGAGGGCCGGGCTCTCCAGTACAGAGCATGGCTGGAACAAAGGCAGAGGCAGGACAGCCAGGGGTGCCCAGGCCTGGAGCAGCTGGCCCAGCACATCTCCCACTTAGCTGCAGGTTGATGAAGCTAGAGGACAGGACCACAGGGGCGGGGACAGAAACAGCGCTCCCACGGCTCCAGAGATGGCGCATCCTCCTGGGCCCGTCACCCGCCCGGTGCGGAGGGGCGGGTGTGGGGGGGCCGCAGGCACGTCCTCTGCTGACTGGGGCCTTCTCACTCAGCCGGAGCCCGGCACTGGCCCGTCCACAGGGCCACGGGGCGGTGAGGCCCCCCCAAACACGGCACCGGTCGCTCCGCGTGGAAGATTCTAGATCCGCAGACTCAGGTTGTGCCCGAGACACCAGAATCCGACTGGGAGAGCGGAAACCAAAGCCACAGAGGCGTACGCAGATCACAGGTCCTGGGCCCGCAGGGAGCCCGCCCTCCGGGTCAGAGAGAAGCCTCCTCCACACCCAGTTTCAATTTGGGGGTCACTTAGCTCAGTACTTTTATTCTCTTTGAAGCTGGTAGGTAAGAAGCCAGGTGTGTGTGTGTGTGTGTGTGTGTGTGTGTGTGTGTGCAAAGGCATGATTCTATGGGTGCTTCTTCACGCACATTTCCTCTTCGGCGCCGCGTCTTTCACCACGGGGGAAATGAGGTCACGTCGAAGGTGGCGCCAGCAGACGCCCCGTTTTCACCCGAGGGTGCCAGCCCACGCCCGGAGGCAGCGCCACCCTCCGCACTGGCCGTTCTGCAGCCCACCGCTACTCGGTGTGACGAGGTCAATCCATGTTTGGAGCTTGGTTTGTCATCCCAGTGCAACAATCTCACGGTACCTCGTAACACTCAAATAACCGCAAATACACGCAGCCACCCATCCAGCCACCTGATTTTTTCCGGGTACATCATTTATATGCCAAAAATGTCTTGAGAGGGTGTTAGTTCACGTTACCCTTTCCACAAGTACCTTCCTATGGGTATCCCCTTTTATTTTATTTATTTTTTTATTATCTTTAAGTAGTTGTGCCAAGTGGTTTCAAGTCCACGTGTCCCTGTAGGAGTCCCACGTATTTCCACCAGTGTCCCCCTCCCGCCCTTCCCTCCCCATCTACCACAGCCCACCCATCCCCTCAGAGTCAGGTCTGCCGGTGGAGAGGCCGCGCACTCCTGCCGAGGCCGAGACAATGATGGGACACCGAGCACGCTCGGCTCAGGAAGGGTTAGCCGGAAGGGGGGACAAACCCAGGTCCAGGGCTCCCGCGGGGCACGGGGGTGTGGCCACTCCTGGACGCCTGGGGACGGGGACACTGTGGACTCTGCCTCCCAGACCACCCCAGCGCCAGGTCCAGGCAAGCCCTCCATCGTAAGCCTCTTCCCAACTTCTCTCCAAGCCCAATGAGACCTCCTCACTGGTGGCTTCATTTCTCCTGGGGAAGTCCCAGGGATCGTGCTCTCTGAGTCTCCCCATGCACCTTGCCTGGCCTCTCTGAGCTCCTGGCACCGGGGTCCCCACCACACATCTAGGAGGCCCTTGGAGATGTGGTCTGGTCTTACTCTCACGTAAGACCTGTCCCTATCGGTTCAGAGAACGTGGTTCTGATGTGGGAGATAGTTATTTTCTGGAAGTACTTTCTCATCTGGTTCCAAGTTCTAGAATTCTGAAGGCCTGAGGCTCCTTGGGATCCACTCCTTTGGAGCCTGATACCAAATGCAGACCCAGCGCAGACGCAGGCCAAAAACCAAACCCAGGCCCAGAGCAAATGCAGGCCAAGAACCAAACCCAGGCCCAGAGCAGACGCAGGCCAGGAACCAAACCCAGATCCAGAGCAGACGCAGGCCAAGAACCAAACCCAGACCCAGAGCAGACGCAGGCCAGGAACCAAACCCAGACCCTGAGCAGATGCAGGCCAAGAACCAAACCCAGACCCAGAGCAGATGCAAGCCAAGAACCAAACCCAGGCCCAGAGCAGACGCAGGCCAGGAACCAAACCCAGACCCAGAGCAGACGCAGGCCAGGAACCAAACCCAGGCCCAGAGCAGACACAGGCCAGGAACCAAACCCAGATCCCAGCGCAGATGCAGGCCAGGAACCAAACCCAGACCCAGAGCAGATGCAGGCCAGGAACCAAACCCAGACCCAGAGCAGACGCAGGCCAGGAACCAAACCCAGACCCCACACAGATGCAGGCCAAGAACCAAACCCAGACCCAGCGCAGATGCAGGCCAGGAACCAAACCCAGACCCAGAGCAGACGCAGGCCAGGAGCCAAACCCAGACCCTGAGCAGATGCAGGCCAGGAACCAAACCCAGACCCAGCGCAGATGCAGGCCAGGAACCAAACCCAGACCCAGAGCAGATGCAGGCCAGGAACCAAACCCAGACCCCACACAGATGCAGGCCAGGAACCAAACCCAGATCCAGCACAGATGCAGGCCAGGAACCAAACCCAGACCCAGCGCAGACGCAGGCCAGGAACCAAACCCAGACCCAGAGCAGATGCAGGCCAGGAACCAAACCCAGACCCCACACAGATGCAGGCCAGGAACCAAACCCAGACCCAGCACAGATGCAGGCCAGGAACCAAACCCAGACCCAGCGCAATGCAGGCCAGGAACCAAACCCAGATTCCAGCGCAGATGCAGGCCAGGAACCAAACCCAGGCCCAGAGCAATGCAGGACAGGAACCAAACCCAGACCCAGAGCAGATGCAGGCCAGGAGCCAAACCCAGGCCCAGAGCAGACGCAGGCCAGGAACCAAACCCAGATCCAGCACAAATGCAGGCCAGGAACCAAACCCAGACCCAGCGCAGATGCAGGCCAGGAACCAAACCCAGACCCCACACAGATGCAGGCCAGGAGCCAAACCCAGGCCCAGCGCAGATGCAGGCCAGGAACCAAACACAGATCCTGAGCAGATGCAGGCCAGGAACCAAACCCAGACCCCACACAGATGCAGGCCAGGAGCCAAACCCAGGCCCAGCGCAGATGCAGGCCAGGAACCAAACACAGATCCTGAGCAGATGCAGGCCAGGAACCAAACCCAGACCCAGAGCAGATGCAGGCCAGGAACCAAACCTAGACCCAGAGCAGATGCAGGCCAGGAACCAAACCCAGACCCCACACAGATGCAGGCCAGGAACCAAACCCAGACCCAGCGCAGATGCAGGCCAGGAGCCAAACCCAGACCCTGAGCAGACACAGGCCAGGAACCAAACCCAGACCCAGAGCAGATGCAGGCCAGGAACCAAACCCAGGCCCAGAGCAATGCAGGACAGGAACCAAACCCAGACCCAGAGCAGATGCAGGCCAGGAGCCAAACCCAGGCCCAGCGCAGATGCAGGCCAGGAACCAAACCCAGATCCAGCACAAATGCAGGCCAGGAACCAAACCCAGACCCAGAGCAGATGCAGGCCAGGAACCAAACCCAGACCCCACACAGATGCAGGCCAGGAGCCAAACCCAGGCCCAGCGCAGATGCAGGCCAGGAACCAAACACAGACCCAGCGCAATGCAGGCCAGGAACCAAACCCAGATTCCAGCGCAGACGCAGGCCAGGAACCAAACCCAGGCCCAGAGCAATGTAGGCCAGGAACCAAACCCAGGCCCAGCGCAGATGCAGGCCAGGAGCCAAACCCAGGCCCAGCGCAGATGCAGGCCAGGAGCCAAACCCAGATCCAGCACAGATGCAGGCCAGGAACCAAACCCAGACCCCACACAGATGCAGGCCAGGAGCCAAACCCAGGCCCAGTGCAGACGCAGGCCAGGAACCAAACCCAGACCCAGAGCAGACGCAGGCCAGGAACCAAACCCAGACCCCACACAGATGCAGGCCAGGAGCCAAACCCAGGCCCAGCGCAGATGCAGGCCAGGAACCAAACACAGATCCTGAGCAGATGCAGGCCAGGAACCAAACCCAGATCCTGAGCAGATGCAGCCAGGAACCAAACCCAGACCCCACACAGATGCAGGCCAGGAACCAAACCCAGACCCAGCACAGATGCAGGCCAGGAACCAAACCCAGACCCAGCACAGATGCAGGCCAGGAACCAAACCCAGGCCCAGTGCAGATGCAGGCCAGGAACCAAACCCAGACCCCAGCACAGATGCAGGCCAGGAACCAAACCCAGACCCAGAGCAGATGCAGGCCAGGAACCAAACCCAGGCCCAGTGCAGATGTAGGCCAGGAACCAAACCCAGACCCAGCGAAGATGCAGGCCAGGAACCAAACCCAGACCCAGAGCAGATGCAGGCCAGGAACCAAACCCAGACCCCAGCACAGATGCAGGCCAGGAACCAAACCCAGACCCAGAGCAGATGCAGGCCAGGAACCAAACCCAGGCCCAGAGCAGATGCAGGCCAGGAACTAAACCCAGATCCAGAGCAGATGCAGGCCAAGATCCAAACCCAGACCCAGCACAGATGCAGGCCAGGAACCAAACCCAGACCCAGAGCAGATGCAGGCCAGGAACCAAACCCAGACCCAGAGCAGATGCAGGCCAGGAACCAAACCCAGGCCCAGCGCAGATGCAGGCCAGGAACCAAACCCAGATCCAGCGCAATGCAGGCCAGGAACCAAACCCAGATCCCACACAGATGCAGATCTGGGCTAAGAAGAAGAGTGTGTCACTCTCACAGCTGGGAGCAAGAAAACCCCAGAGCCCTGGGGTTGGGGCTCGAGCCCTAGGGAAGAGTGACCGTGTTGTGGGGCTTCCTGGCTGCTTTGGAAGGGACAGGCACACAGCTCTGTGCCTGTCTTCTGGGTCGGCCCCGCTGGACCTGCTAGGACTGGGTCCTCCACACTCGCCTCTTTATGTGTTCCTCTTTGATGCTGGGGAGCTACGGTCACCTGCCTGGCCTTCCTTGGTTTGGCTGTGGGATTGCTTTCCCCAAAGCCTCTTCTCCCTGTGAGCAGCTGCGGCTCAGGGCCCTCATTCCATGAGGCCCCACCTCCTTCCAGCCACTGCACTTCCTGTTAAGAGCTGGACTTTGCTTTGCCCAGCAGGCTGCTGTTGGCACAAAGGGCACTGGGCAAAGGCTGAGGGAACCCGGCACAGCTGCTCTGTGTTCCTCTAGGGTTTTCTTCTCAGGCACAGCTATGCGACTGTCGCACAGAAGATACCCTGGCCCTCCTCATCCTCCTGACATTCTATTCAAGTGTGTTTACGTGTGTGTGCGTGCGCACACATGTGCACGTGTGCGTAGGCATGTGTGCACGTGCCAGTCCTGGGGCTTAAACTCAGGGCCTGGGGACTTTCCTTTAGCTTATTTTTCTCAAGACTGGTACTCTATCACTTGAGCCACAGCTCTACTTAAAGCGTTTTACTGGTTAATTGGAGAGAAAGAGTCTCACAGACGTTCCTGCCCGGTCTGTCTTTGAATAGCAATCCTGAGATCTCAGCCTCCTGAATAGCTGGGATTACAGTGCCCGGCTCATTCTATTCGTTTTTGAAATACTGTTGACCCTGCCTCTTATGCCGCCCTTCCTCTTCTTCCAGCCCCATCGTATCTCAGAGAGGCTCAGCTCTTCTCAGAACCGACTTCATCAGTAGCAGCAGGACTCTCTTTACTTAGAATTTCTTACCAAGATGCCCTCCCCTTGGAATGACCTTGAACACTGAGGCCGACAGACCTTTCTGACTGAAGATAGCAAGGGACAGTGAGAAGAAGGCTGGCATTTTCCACCTGTGGCCTGGACCACACGGTGGTTCCCAGGATGCTCACTCATATCTGAGTCTCTCCACAAAAATGTCTCTAACTGGGGGCTGGGAATATGGCCTAGTGGCAAGAGCGCTTGCCTCCTACACGTGAAGCTCTCGGTTCGATTCCCCAGCACCACATATATGGAAAACGGCCAGAAGGGGCGCTGTGGCTCAGGTGGCAGAGTGCTGGCCTTGAGCGGGAAGAAGCCAGGGACAGTGCTCAGACCCTGAGTCCAAGGCCCAGGACTGGCCAAAAAAAAAAAAAGTCTCTATCTGGTCTTCCTCCCCTTTTCCTTAGCATCACTTTCTATGCGCATGGTACATCCAAACCTTTGTTTGAAAAGCACACTTCACCCCGTGCCTCATCAGAATTTAAGGCAAGAGATGTCCTATGTACAGGTGGAATGGGGGGAAAAGGCAGAGAACGCAGCTCTTCTCCACTGGTCACTGTGTCCCCGAGAGGGGACACATCCACTGGAGCCCCAAACACCGCCCTGCCTTTACTCCACCTGGCAACCGTCTCCCTGGAGCACTGGGGCAGAGGCAGCAGTACTCTCCACCATGCCCTTGCAGGGCCCTTGATTCTTGGGGAATCAATGGGAAACCCTGCTTGATCTCAGGATCTCTCCTCCAGACATTGCTGCTCCCCAAGGCTCTGCAAAATGCTTCCTCCAGAGTGCTTGTCACCATCAGGCTGCCTGGCTCACCCTGCTGTCTCGCTCGCTTGTCACTGTTCATCATCCACCCCTCCACCCCTCCACCCACCCATCTACCCACCCACCAACCCACCCATCCATCCATCCCTCCATATACCTACCTGTACACCCACCCACCCACCCACCCATCCATCCATCAATCTGTCAATCCATCTACCTACTCATCCATCCATCCATCCATCTACCTACCCATCTACCCATCCATACACCATCTATCCATCCATCCACCCACCCTTCTGTGCACCCATCCATCCATCTATCCATCCACCCATCCATCTCTCCATCAATTCATCAATCCACTCACCCATCCATCCATCCATCCACCTACCCATCCAGCCATCTGTGCATTCATCCATCCATCCCCCTATCCATCCATCCATCCATCCACCCATCCATCCATCGATCTATCCATCTATCCATCCACCCACCTACCCTTCTGTGCACCCATCCATCCACCCACACTTCTGTGCATTCATCCACCCATCCATCTGTCCACCCATCCATCCATCCATCTACCCATCTATCTACCCATCCATCCATCCATCCGTCCATCCATAAATCTGCCCATCTAGTCATCTGTCCACCCATCCATCCATATATCCATCTATCTGTCCATCCATCTGTTGGTCTGTCCATCCATTTGCCCACCCACCCATCTGTCCATCTACTTATGAGCCAGTCATAGATCTGCCAGTGGCTGGAGCGCCCTCCCCATCATGACAGCACTTTCTGACTCACCTCTCACTGACTTGAGTACAGCAGACTTATCATCAACAAGAAATCATAAGCCCGAGACGTGCTGCCTCTGTTCCTGGAGCTCCCACAAGGCCTTATACATGGAGAGGAATTCAGCCATGGGCTGTCACACACACAGATGCCAGGTGGGAGGATTGGTCTTGTGCCCTGTGTGTTCAGGAGGCCGGCTCCTGGCCGGCTCTGCAGCAGGAAGGGCCTCACTTGGCACATGGTGCCTGGACCAGCCTCAGGTGGCTCCGCTTCTGGCTCGCCAGAACCCAGGGAAGTCACAGCTTGTCCAGCAGTCACGTTGCCCACCGAGGAGGCAGAGTGGCAACCCGGCTCTGCCTTCCCAGGTACCAGCTGAGGATGCAGGCAACGGGAAGGATGCCCCTATACTGAGCAGGGCCAACCAAACTGCGCTCCGCTTGCTAAGGGGCAGCGGTGTTTGATTTCACACGTGGAGTGGGCAAACAAGCTGGGAGAGAATTCCCACTTCAGAAGCACATCACCCTTCCCAGACACGCCCACCTGCTCTGCTCTTGCCCGAGTCTGAGCACGCCTCCGCCCTGGCCAGCAGCCGCAGATCAGAGAGCCCAGAAAAGACACCTGTGTGTACACAGGCAGGGGTTAGGTTAACGTCTCCTCCCCCTTTCCTGCACAGGGTGCCAAGGAGCTTCTGAGAACGATGACTCAAGAACTACCTAAGGTCTGCTCACCACAAAAATAAACCTGTGGTGTCCTATTACCAAGAGGATGCTCCACATTAGAGATTCCAATTTCTCGTGTCCAAACAGCTCACTGAGTGCTTTGCTATTTCTAATTATGTCTGATGGGCGCAGCCCGCAGCACCGGGGCCGCTGTAGTTTATGCTCAGATATTTCTCTGGCAGCTGCTGTGGACCAGGTGCTCTCTGCAGATCTGTTTCTGATCTCGGGAGCTGAGTGCGAGGAGACAGCGGTGGGCAGCACTGACAGCAGCGCCGAGGCACTGATCTGGAAAACAGCTCTGCTCATGGTGAAACCGCATCTAGAAGATTCCCTCAAAATTCCAGAAGTGCCCCGACCACCTGAAGCTGGGCACCCAGGCAAACGAAAAGCAAGACTCGGAAGGCTGGGGACAGAACGTGCGCCATCACCCCAACAGGACAGAGCTGCGCAAGCCTTCCTGGGTGGCCGCATTCCGGGAAACACGGGCTTTGCAACCGTGACACAGCCACTTAGCATGTGCTTCCTAAACAGCGAGGCAGCAATGGTCAGGGTAGCTCAGGCCAGGAAGCGGGGGAAGAGGCCCCTCCCCACCTGCCCCTCGGCCCATCCTGCGGGCCATGGAAGATGGACAAGCTCCACGAGCAGACCTCCAGGGCCTTGGGCAAAGGTAAACCTAGAAAAATCCAAAGTCTCCCATTTGCCTGTTGGAGCAAAAAGAAACGTTCCTCCTACATGTCGGGGCATCCATCTAACGTGGAAGCAGGATAGATTTTGTTTCTAGGGTATTTACAAAGTTATATTTACATGTAATTTCAACCCGAAAGGTTACATGTAAGACCCAGGCACACTGCTGAACGAAACGAAAAAGGCTTTTCAGAAACTTCTGTGATCAAGTACGACTCAGGAGAATATCGCTGCTTTCTGATTTAATTGTGAACGCCCTCTCCCTATGCCATTTCTGTGACTGCTGATTATGCCAACGACGGAGGATGAAACTCTCCTAGGAAAAGAGAGGAAGGAGCCCGCGACCCAGCCCCCAGAGGATCAGCACCCCGCGCAGAGGGGAGAAGCCGGGGTACGCGTGGAGTCGTACGCCCGCCGGGCCCCGGGCCCCGGCAACCCCGGGCACACCGCCATTATCACCACAGTCCTAAGCGCTCGCTAACGCACTTGGCCGCCGCGTGTACAGGCGGTCAGTCCCCGCGGCCCGCCCCTCGCCTTCCTCCGGGTTCGGTTCCCAAGGCTTGGAAGGACGCAGGGAATCCTGCTGGGCATTGCAAGACAAACCATCAAAAGAGAACTTGCTGAACATTCCGCAGTCTCTGCCCTCGTGTCGGGAGGGAGAGCGGGCTAGCGGAATACTAAACTTGCTGCTCGGAGATGATCAAAGCCGCGGAGAAATGGATGCAACATTCAAAGAGACTCTGAGAGGAAAAGGGGAGAGTGTTGTCTTCTAATCATCTAACAACTTATTTTTGGCACAGTTTCTACCCAATCACATTTCACAGAATGAGGACACTTGCCGCGTGAGACGCAGGAAGTGCCCTGGGGCCCGGCACTGCGGTCCCGTGAACTCCGCAGAGCCTGTGTTGTGCACAGAGTACCTGCACACACGTGCACACGTGTGCACACACAGGCCGAAGGGGGACAATTTGGAAAAAACAGAAGTAAACACATTTTGCTTTTCGGTCAAGGAAGTACAGACTTTAAAAAAAAAAAAAGACAGGTGCTAGAACTTTCCTCAGCTCGCTCGGCCTGCGCCCCCACCACGAGTCGCACCTCCAGCCCTGCTTTTTGCGGGTTATTTTGGAGATGGACTCTCGCAGACTTTTCCACCTTCAAAAGTAGTCCTCCAGGTGTCGGCTCCTGCGGCGCCTAACTTGAAGTCCAGATTTAACCCAGATATTCTCCTGTGTATTTGGAAGGAAAACACGCCTTACTGAGACAGTGAACTGGGGAGACGCTGGTGGCAGCGGCCCACCGGAAAGCGACCTCTGGAATGATGCGTCAGCTATTCCGGACGTTAACAGACTCCACATTTTGAAGCGTGGGCCAAGCAAGCTTGGTTAGATTATCTGGTATCTTGGGAAGAGTAGAAGTCTGGGGCCGGGGATATGGCCTAGTGGCAAGAGTGCCTGTCTCATATACATGAGGCCCTGGGTTCGATTCCCCAGCACCACATATACAGAAAATGGCCAGAAGTGGTGCTGTGGCTCAAGTGGCAGAGTGCTAGCCTTGAGCAAGAAGAAGCCAGGGACGGCGCTCAGGCCCTGAGTCCAAGGCCAGGGACTGGCCAAAAAAAAAGTAGAAGTCTGCCAAAATATTTTTCGATACCAACTAAAAATGATCCCAGTGCCACCACAGAACCAGCTAACAACTAGACCGCCACGAAGGCACCTCGAGAACAGCCACTGAAGTGCGGCGTCTGGGCAGCCCAGGGCTGGCGGCCGCTGGGGTGGGCAGGGTACGGCTGGTCCTGGCTTGTGGCAGGGCCCCACACATCACGCCCTGTGGAGGACCAGCCTCAGGAAGGGCCCCCGGTTCCCGCTGCAGCCCAGCGTGGGGGCCGTGAGCTGGGGTGCAGATGGGGTGCAGGGTCTCCTTTGGGAGCCTAAGGAGGAGGGAAAAGCACCGCCGGGGGCCCCGCCAGGCACGGCCCTGAGCTTCCTCTCCCGTCACCAGCACGCCTTTGCTCCGGCGACTCTTCTCCTGCATTAGAACTCTGGGTGCTTCACATCCCAACAGAAACAAAGCTCGGCGCATGCTCCCCCTTGCCCTCTCCTTCCTGGGTGGCTTTAACCCAGAGACACGGGCATCCCGGTCCCTTCAGGAGCTCACATAATGAACTAGGCGTCTCCATCATGTGCTGATGAGATGGGCTCTGAACCAAGGTGTGCAGCTTTCCCCGAGACCCGTGAGGCTGCTCACGGCCTCGGGCGACCACAGACGCGGCAAACGCAGAGCCAGGGTCCAAAGCCAGGTGCACTGACACTGCAAGGCACCTCTTCCAGCCAGCACCGGTGGCTCACGCCTGTCATCCCTGCTACCGGGAGGCTGAGATCGGAGGATCCGGGTCAAGAGTCATCCCGGGCAGAACAGTCCATGAGATTCTTACTTCCAGTTAGCCACCAAGAAGCCAGAAGGAGATCCATGGCAGAAGCGGTAGAGTGCCAGCCTTGAGTGAAAAAGTTACAGGACACCACCCAGGCCCTGAGTTCAGGCCCTAGTACCTGCGCGCTTGTGCACACACGCACACGCACGCACACACACACACTCCCCTTGGAACCTGCTTATGTCAACAGTACACTTTGAAACTTTCCAGAGGGTTGGGCGTGAAGGATGTCAAAGCCAGAGGCATGGGTACAAGAATGGGTTAACAAACACTTGCTTCATTTACCTGTGGAGCACCTCTCCGACCAACTACGACGGTGTGAGCCTAGTTTAGTTCACCATCCGGCTGAGTGTAAGGCTAAAGACCTCATCCGCCCCCCCCCGCCCCCTCCCCGCCCCCCTGCCCCTGCCATGTGCCAGTCCTGGCCTGTTCAAAGACAAAGCAGGGCGGCCATGGCCTGGCTTTACCCAGCTGGCTCCCTAAAGGGCACTTGGTAGTTAAGTTCAGAAGTGAGCACAACAGAAGATCTTTACCATTATTTTGCTTCCAAATTTTCCTAGGCCATATCTTTAAAGGGAAAGTCCCCTCCCTCCCCGTCTTTTCTCATTTTTATTAGTCTGGATTGAAGAAAAGCACACATTTCATTTATTGTCTGGATTACAGATTCTTATTAAACAAACCAGAGCTCATTATAAAATCAATATCAACTTAACCGCCATGGCCCCAGGAGGAACACAAAAAGGTCACTCTAAGAAATTCAAACAGTTTTCCTGCTGGAAGGACATGATTTTAATTACAGATACTATTAATTAGAGCTGTCACTGGGAAGATTTTTTTTTCTGTTAATTATCACAAACTCGGTCCTAAGTATGCATTTTCAACCTGCATTTTTGTAAAAATTAGTCATTTCTGCATGCACATCCAACCTTTCCATTCTATCAATATTTTATATTTGAATTTCAAAGTATATCAAAGGGTCCCATGCTTTCTAGAAGTCTGCGCCTGTATGATCTCCCGTCTCTCACACACAGAACAGACAGTGTGATAATTTATTTATCACACTCTGACGCAGGCCTGGCCCCGGGGACCTGGGGTGGGATATTGAGGGTCTTGCTCAATAGGATTTCTGGGTAAATTCTTACTAGTTTATGTGACATTTTTTTTCCCAGCTGCTTCTTGAAACGTGTTTTTCTTTTTTCTTTTGCTTTGAAGCAAAGCTACGCCTGAAATGCCATCTTCAACTCATTTTGAAGTTGCCATTTCTTCATACAAACACGTCCGTCCTGACCCGGCTCGTGGCCCTCTAGGAAGCCAGAGGCTCTCTCCATTCGAGGACGGTAAAAGAGTTTTGAAACGGAGGGGAAGCTATGTCCTGTGTCTCTTTCAAGCACGGACGTCTTGTACCTCCCTTCCGAGTCCTGGGGTGGAGCTCAGGAAGGGCAGGCCGTGAGCGGAGGAGCCAGTGGCGGACAGTCGGGGGCACTTCCGGGAACGAGTTGGAGAGCTCACCTATGTCCTAACTCCAGTGACAGAGTTGTCGTTTCCTTACGTCATCTAATATGTAAATGGTTTATAAGATATTACACACTATGGTCGTGTGACTAGAAAGAACAAAAGATCTTATCCGTAGGGAGAAAATGCTTTTATTTAAGAATATCATTTTTCAGCAGTACTAGGGTTTAAACGGAGGGCCGTATACTTACTAGGCAGGTGCTCTACCACTTGAACTTGAACCGTGTCCCCAGTCCCTTTGACTATGGTTTGTTTTCTGAAAGGGGTCTGGTGTTTATGCCTCTGACTGCAATCGTCTTACACTTCCTATGGACCTGGGACCACAAGCAGGTACCACCTTGCCTGGTTGATTTGCTAAGATGGGCTCTCTCCAACTTTTGGGCTGATCTGGCCTTGAAGCTCCATCTCCTCACTCTTTGAGCCTGGGTTGCTGGGGTTACAGGTGCTCACCACCAAACCCAGCTACAGTGCTAGAAAACCTTACAAACGTACGTCCTTTTCAACTTTCAAAACTGTGATTAAATCAATTGCTTTATTTTCCCAAATGGGAATACATTTGTGGAATTAAATGGCACGTGGTATTAAGGAGAACACATCCTCTGACTCGTGTAAAGTCTAGGCTTGCACTGCCACTGGAGTGATACCACATTTCCATTACAGAATGTGATGCTGAAAGAAACATAGAGGGTGTTGTTTGTGCCCAGGTAGACAGATGTAAGCCTGTCTTCCTCGTGTTCCCATGGCGTCTCCTTACCCCCTTGTAGGTACAGGACACGCTGCCACCACTGCCCCACGTGGCTGACCTCCCACTTAACAGCAGAGGGTGGGAAGGGATCGGGTCAAAGGCCCTTTTCATATAAGGTCCCAAGGAAGTGGATGATTTAAGAGCTGTCTTCAAGCATCTACACAACCGATTCACCTCACAACACTGGCAGGTTTCATTACTAGTGGCCAAACCAAGATAACAGACGATGCATAATTCATATATCATACTTTCCCCACATTTCTAATTAGCAACCCACTTTCACAGCAAGCAGAACACTACCCAAGAAGAGTGCAAGATTAATACCATAGGGCTGTAAAACTGTGGTTATACGCTCTTTACACGAACGCCGACGAGAAGCTTCAAACTGTCATCATAAAAGAACTCAAGCTATGAGTAAACGAACACGTACTGGGGATGAGGGAGGGACGAGAGAGAAGTAAAAAAGAAAAACAACCCCAACCTGTGCAGTGGGGAAATCCACAGAGCATGGTGCGAAGGGTCTTTCTTTACCTGGTAGGCGGCGGTGGCCTCGGTGCTGGGGCCAGCCCCTAGGCCCGACAGCTTCTCCTTGAGCTTGTGGTGGGAGCCATGGCGGAGGCAGTAGAGGAGGCCGGAGGCCAGGAGGGACGCCCGCGATGCAGGCCACCGAGAGGAAGGTGAGCACGATGAACTTGGTGGAGTCTTCTTGCTCGTCCTGGCTCTCGTGAGGCAGAAGCTTGAGTCCGGCCTTCTGCAGGACAACGGGAGAAAGTCCAGGTGAGAACTTCACAGACCCTGCCACCTTGCACACCATCTTCTTCCGCACTGAGAAGCCAAGGCAGCAGCACCCGTCCACCTCCAAAAAGAAGGGAGGCCGCCCTCCCCCCTTTCCTAGCGGCGGTCATTGTTCAGACTCAACCATGTCACCAGCTTGCTGCCTTAACGAGGTGCATCCGTTCTTCCTTTACACAGGCACGGCTACTCTGGCAGAGCTCGGACAGTGAATGTGGAAGAGGGCTGGCAGGAGGGGGGGGCACCCGACATGGCAGGTGCTAGCACCCCAATCCTTCAGACGGGAGTGGGTGCTAGCACTCCAACCCTCAGGGCTTGCCGGTCGTTCGCTGACCTAACCCCGTCTTCTTCAGTCACCCAGGACCCTGAGAACAGGTGGTCCCAGAACTGAGGGCTGTGAAAGTTAAGGTCCCCGTCCCCACCTCATTTGGGGGGGTGGGGTGGAGGGGTGGGAAAATCCTTTCGGTGCAGTCGGGGTCTCCAGGACGAACCGCCCACGGGGCCCTCCTCATAGCTTAGGAGGTATATTAGCAACAATTAAAAACGCCACAGGAAAATGGAAGGACCCCCCCCCTCCCCCGGCCCGGGGCAAATCGCCTGCGCTGGGGCCAGCAGCCCCCCACAATTACCGGGGAAATGAATGGAGAAGCGCGCCGGGGCCTCCCGTCCTGCTCGCTACAAGACCAGAACAATTAGCCAACTCCCTTCCACCACCTAATTTCTCGTGGTAACAAAATGGATTTTTCCCCATGAATGCCCGGCCCGGCCTATTCATTATCTCTCCTCTATTAGTAATTTTCTGCTCCGCATTCAGCGGCCCAACTCCTCATTTCCTCCCGGCTCGCAGTGTACACAGGGCCTCTTCTGTCGGGCCGGGCCCGGTTTTATCTTGTAATCATAAAGGCCACCAAAGCAATTATCGCCGGTCTTGACTGGGGACGCTGGTCATTAATTAGCCTCCTTTTGCCTTCCGCGCGCGGATTAGCGGGCGCCCGGACCGAGTTAATGGAAGCGCGGGCTCAATGAGAAAGGACGCCCGGATTTCCCGGCCCGGCCGCCCGGCTGCGCGGCGGGCTGCGGCGGCTCGGAGGCCGGCGAGGCCCCGGGGGCGGCGGGCTCGGGGAGGGGGGCGGCGGGGAGGGGGGCGGGGAGGGAGGGAGGGGCGCACGCGGGCCCCCGGAGGACCTCCCGCCCCGCCCCGCCTCCCACCCCGCTTTCCCGCCCCGCACGGAGGAACGGCGGGGCGCACGGAGGAACGGTGGGGCGCACGGAGGAACGGCGGGGCGCACGGCTCTTCACGCGCGTCCGGCGGGCCCCCCCCCCAGACTGGGTGGGGAGGGGGGGCGGGACCCGGGCCGCGGATCCCGGGGTCCCCAGGGAGGGTCCCCGCCCCCGGCGGCCCCCGGGGCTCCACCCTCCCCCGCCCCCCATCGCCCTGGCAGGCAGGGAAGGTGAGGCGGGGACCCCGACGATCCGATCCGCCGCGCGCCCCCACCTCCGCGCCCGGCGCCCCGCGAGTCCCTGCGCCCCGGCCCCCCGCGCCCGCCCGCCCGCCCTCCCCCCCACCCCGCACCCGCGCGCGGCGCCGGACGGACCCCCCGCGCTCCCGCGCGCCCTCGCCTCGCCGGGGCTTCGAGCGCCCGGCGGCCTCGGGCCCCAAAGCTGCCCACTCGTCACGGGGGCCGGGCACGGTGAACACGCGGGGAGGCGAGGGGCGGTGCCCGGCCCGGCGGGGCGCGAGGAACGCGGGGACCTCGGGGGCGGCTCCGTGTCCACACCCCAAAGCCCAGACGCGCGCGCCCCGCGGACCCGCCGCCCCGCGCTGGGGCGCACCCTAAGATCAAAGGGAACTGCCGAGGAGAGAGGCCGCCGGGGAGCGCGGGGTCCCACCCGGAGCCCCCCTTCCCCTTCCCCTGGCCGGCGTCTGCCGGGGCTGCCCCTCCGTGGAGGGCAGGGCCCTGGCGGGGTGCCAGCTGCCCAGCCACCCCCAGGAGGCCCAGCCCGCAGCCCGGGCCCGGCCGGTGGGGCGCCCCCGGGGCCGGGCGGAGCCAGGAGCGGTGGTCCAGCCCAGGAGGCCGCGGGACTCCCACCGAGGGGCCCCGGAGAGCCGGTCACTGCGGACCCCGGTCTCGGGACCCAGGCATCCGTGTGGCCGCAGGCGCTCAAGTGGGATTCTTGGAAGACAGTCGGGATCTAGTGGGGGCCGCCAGCCTCGACTCCAGGGTAGCCCCGATTTCCTCCCTCGCTTGGACAGCAGAATCAATGGGGGGGGGGGGGCGGGGGGATGGTCGGCCAGACCTTCAGAAAAACGAGTTTTAAAAAAATGAGTTGAGGGCACCCCTCTGGGCATAGTGATTGAGCTTAAGAAACTTTCCAAACGATTACTTCTTTTTGTGGAGTTAAACCTAAACCACCCTCTCTAACCGGGAGTTTCAAGAGACCGAGTGTAGTTGCACCCCCCACCCCCTCCGTGGCCCCCCAAGGCCGGAGGGCTACGCGGGACTCCGGGCACTTTCCTGGCCCTCCGGAAGAGCTCCGACTCATTAGAGCCATCTTATCAGTCCTGACTTGCAATGGAAAGAAAATGATGTTTAAATATTTATGACTTTGACATTTACAGTCAGACTTCTTTTCTTTTAAAAGCAGAACACCTCCTGCGCAGGAGCACTGGCCTTGCTGAAGGGAGGAGGGGGAGGAGGAGGGGGGAGGAGGAGGAGGAGAGGAGGAGGAGGAGGAGAGAGGATGGGGAGAGAGGATGGGGAGAGAGGAGGGGGAGGGAGGAGGAGGGGGGGAGGAGGGGGGAGGAGGAGGAGGAGGAAGGGGGGAGGAGGAGGAAGGGGGAGGAGGGGGGAGGAGGAGGAGGAGAGAGGAGGGGGAGAGAGGATGGGGAGAGAGGAGGGGGAGGAGGAGGAGGAGGGGGAGGAGGGGGGAGGAGGAGGAGGAGGAAGGGGGGAGGAGGAGGAAGGGGGAGGAGGGGGGAGGAGGAGGAGGAGAGAGGAGGGGGAGAGGAGGGGGAGAGGAGAGGAGAAGAAAGAGGAAGAAGGAGGAGGGAGGAGGAGGAAGAGGAGGAGAAGAAAGAGGAAGAAGGAGGAGGAGGAGAGAGGATGGGGAGAGAGGAGGGGAGGAGGAGGGGGAGGAGGAGGAGGAGAAGAAAGAGGAAGAAGGAGGAGGAGGGAGGAGGAGGAGAAGAAAGAGGAAGAAGGAGGAGGAGGAGGAAGAGGAAGAGGAGGAGAAGAAAGGATTGAGGAGGAGGAAGAGGAGGAGAAGAAAGAGGAAGAGGAAGGAGGATGAAGAGGAAGGAAGAGGAGGAGGAGGAGCAGCAGGAGGAGGAGGAGCAGGAGGAGGAGGAGGAGGGAGGAGGAGGAGGAGGAGCAGGAGCAGGAGGAGGCGGCGGCGGGAGTGATTCAGAAGCGATTCTCTCCCGGTGCAGGGTACGTAGGGAAGAGTGTGATTTCATATGACCAGGGCAGCCAAGGCAGCCCCTGTGCAGTGGAGATGAACCTTGAGAGCGGGTTGGGGCACAGGAGGGCACATTTCTCTGCTCTACCCTTCCCACCTGCAGCTCTTCAAAGTTAGACTATGCAGCATCTCCAAAGCTGTAGTTCAGAGCAGGTTAAGTGAGCACAGAGACCGCTTGTGTACGCTTGTGTACATAGTGTGCAGCTTGGCCCAACGGCCCAGTATTCTGACCTTGAGCTTGGAGGCCCAGGGGCACCGGCCTTCCCCACCAGCTCTTCTGAGCCACTTCTGGAAAAATGCTCTCAGAACTTAAACAAACAAACAATGGTTGGTGTGGTAGCTTAGAACAAAAAGGAACACTACTCAGAGAACTGAGACAGCCACAGAAACATAGAACTTTCTAGCAAATATTTGTTCACAGGTAGCAAAATTAAGTGTTTTTCCAAGATGATGTAACGTGACCAGTTCAAGTCACTGGCAATTTTAACATGGTTGCAGTTTTTTTTAACCACCCATAGGAATACATTCAATTCCATAATATTCTACTACTGTGGATGCATTGATTTGTGTTATTTCCAAGGAATTCTTTTTTTCAACTCAGCTCCCCAGTATGTTTGTCTGAATCGACCTTCCTTCCTTCCTTCCTTCTTCCTTCCTTCCTTCCTTCCTTCCTGTCTTTCTTTCCTCTCTTTCATTTTTTAGCAAAGGCGTTTACTAGGCAGGAGATGAGATGAAAAGAATGGCCTCTCCATTCCTTTGGGGAATTTTGATCTGTGAGGACCCATTACTATAATTACAAAGACCCTTTTTCCCCAGCAAAATTCAGAAGTTAGTTTTAGGGACCATTAATAACTTGCTGTAAGTTTGTCTTTGGCTGGCTTGGTGAATATCAGGAGATCTTATTGTAAATTTACTGAGGTAGTTCCTAAAATAAGGTAACTATTAGTTTAAAGCTGATTGCTTTTTCTTAAAAGCAGTTTTCAAGCCAGGAGGACAAGTGACCAAACAACAATCTTGGGGAGGAGTGCCTTAAAATATTTTAAATGTATTTTTTAAAGTTGTTAACTGAAGTATTTTTAATTTGGAATGTGCCACAGGATTCTAATAAATGAACGAAGTCAGGCAGAAATAATCATGTATTAATTCTCTGCATTACAAAATCTTTTCAGCAGCTATTATCAGAGCAAGAGGCATTACGATCTGAATTCGGGGTAGGAGAAGTCCTTTGTGCTACTGAAAGCTATTGTTCCTCTTTGCGGATGAAATTGTACTTGCAAATCTGCCATTCAAGTAGCCAAAAAAAAAAAAAAAGTCTGCATGAGCAAAAGAAAATCTCCAAGACACGTATGTTAAAATGTAAGCTTCAATGAAAATAAGTTGAGGTATGCTGGTGTTTTCTTTTTTAAATAGGCTGTTAAGTTATTCAGACACACACATAAAAGTGAATATACAAAAAGATAATAAATTGCTTATTTGCCAACTTTAAACACTCCTAAAATACCAGTTTTAGACAAATACTCTAGATCTTAAGACATAAGGGAAGATTTTCCATATTTTTAAGGGGAGGAAAAGCACTCCTGCAAACTGATTCTTAGCCAGGCTTGGCAACCACGGATGCACGGGGTGGAACCAAGGCGACCAACCAGCTGTGAACCCAGGAAACGGATCGGGCCCGGGAGAAAAGCCGGCCCCCTCCTAGCTTTCAGATTCACCGGCAGCGTTTTTTACGACTCCAGGACTCAAACTCGGCGCCAGCGCACCCGGCACCCCCGGAGGCCCCACTTTTCCACGCCTGTTGGGTGAGGGAAGCCCGGGGTGGGCCGCCCTCCGTGCGCCTTCTGGGTGAGGGGGTCGCTCCTGGGCCTGGGAGAGGGGCACTCCGGGACACCCCGCGAGGGGCAGGCGGCCCCCCGAGGGCGGTCACGCAGGCCCAAGCGCCCTGCTGAACACTGGCCGGGCCGGGCGGGCCGAGCCCCCAGCGCGGGGGGCTTTCCGTCCCCTCCCCCAGCGCGGGGCGGGAGGCCGACCCCGGCGGCCCGGCCTCCTCACCCCTCGCTTCCCCGTCCCTTCCCCCTCCCCAGGCACCGGAGCCCGGCCGAGGTCGGGAAGATCAGACCGCAGCACCGGAGACAAAGGGTCCCGGGTTCCTGGGAGCGGCGGGGGTGGGCGCATTCACAGCTCCGAGGGTCCCGTTCCGGCGGGGACAAAGCGGCGCCCGGCTTCCCGGCCGCCAAGCTGGAGGGAGGGCGCGCCGGCCCGGCCCGGCCCGCTCGCCGCCGTCCTGGAGGCCGTGGCGGGCGACACCTCTTCCAGAAGCGGGGCCGGGAAGGGCTGCCACCTCGCTCCGCACAGCCTCTCGGTCCAGCCCCACGAACCGGGGTCCGAGAAGCCGCGAGAGGCTGGCGGGCACGACCCCGGGAGCCGCCCGGCCCTGCCGGCCGGGAGAGGCCCGGGGCCTGGGCACCCCCATCAGCAAGTTGAACCCGGGGCAGAGTGGCGTGCGGGGGACTTGCGGAGCGGGGCAGGAGGCCCGGGGTCGGCGCAGCCCGGGTCCCGCACGCCCCCCCCCCCCCCCGCCCCGCACGCGTGCACCACCTCTGCCCGGGGCAGGCCGCGCGTGCTTCTCTCATCGGGCTACCAAAAACTCCGGATACGGGGTGCGGGCCCGGGCACTGGCCGCGGAGAGTGCGCGCACCCCCCCCCCCCAGCCGTGCAGCCGGGAGCACCCCCAGCTCAGCGTCCTAGAAGTGAGCGCCACGGAGGTCTCCGTGCCACCTTCCAAGGCCCCGCGCGGGGGGCCGGGCTGCCCTCACCGCAGCCAGCCCAGCAGCGGGAAGGAGGTGAGCGCTGGCCCCGGGCTCGGAGAGGGAGAGGGAAGTTTCCCGGGCCCGCGTGCCGCCCCACGTGGACGGGGAGGGGCCTGGGGGGGGGGGCCGAGCTCCCCGGAGCTTCTCCGCGGGGCGGAGGGACGCCCGGGACCCGGCGGTCCTACCGCACTTCCCACCCTGGCCGCAGCCCCGCTCCGTCCTCTAAGTGGCCTCCGGGCCCCTCAGGGGAGGGAGGGCCAAGAGTGCCCCCCAAATAAACAGGGGGCCGGGAAAGGCCCCCCACCTTGGCTCCTCTCCAGGTCTGCTGCCCGCCGGTCTGCGCTTCCGTCCCCCCATCCTTCCCACACGGTCCCATCTGTGGGCGCATCACCCCGGCCACTCTGTCCCGGCGGGGCCGCGCCGTCCCGGGTGGCCGGCGGTGCGCCCGGACGGGGCTGGGGGGGGACTCGTCCCGGTTTCCGCGAGGCGCGGGCCGGGGACAGCTGCCACCCCTTTCCAATCTGTGCTCTCAGAAATAGCTGCCTCTGTGGGCTCCCTCCACACCTCCACCGACTCACGGGGGGGACCCCAAACGCAGGTCTCCCCGGGTGGGGCGCACCGGTGCCAGGCGTCAGTGACCGCTGGGAGTGGACTCGATGCCCGGTCGCCCACCTGAGACCCCCCCCACCCCGCGCTCCTTTCCTCGCCTGGCCGTGCTCTAGGATGGGGGTCCCCTTTGCCCCCGGCTCCGCGGCCATCTCCTCTCCCTCCTCCCGCCCGTTCCGGCTCCACCCGGAGCCCAGCCGACTCCGGGTGCCCCGCGTTACCTGAAGCTGGGCGGGAGCCGGCGCTCCGGCGAGCCGCGGGCTGCGGGGGCGCGCGCCCAGCCCCCCGGCCCCGGGGCACGGCGGCCGCCGGTGACAGCGGCGTCCTGGGCACGGCCCGCCCGGGCCGCCCGGAGCCCGAGCCCGGGACGCGCGAGGCCATTCCGCTTCCGACCGCAAACTTCCCGGGCGGCCGCGGAGACAAAGATGCCGCGCGCCGCGGCTCCGGCGGCAGCGCGGGCGCGGCCGCACCCGTTCGGGGCTCCGCGGCGGTCCCCGGCCGAGCGGGGCCGGCCCCGCCTCGGCCCGGCCCCCGAAGTGGGCTCCGCGGGCCGCCTCGGGGCGCGCGCGCGCCTCGGGACGCGGCTCCGGGCCGCCCCGCCGGGCCGCCGGCCGCGCGCACCGCTCCGAGCCCGCGAGGCCGCCGCGCCCCGCCTTATATCCGGCCCCGCGCGCACCCGGCCGGCGGCGGCGCGGCTCGCGGCCCGGCCACCGGTTGCTATAGCGATGCCCCCCCCCACGTGTTGCTGACAGCAATTGGCTAAGGGGCCGAGGCTCGCCGAACCCCTCTCCCGCCCCGGACTATGAATGGACACCCGCTCTGTCAGTCTTCCCCGTCCTTTCTCTCGCTCGCCTCGAGTCACACTTCGCGAGGACAAGTTCGGCGTGGCGGGGGAGAGGGCCGCGCCCGCCCGGCGGAGCCCAACCTCGGCTCGGCGCGACCTTCACCCGGGACCGGCCGCGGCCCAGCTGCTAGAGAGAAGCCCACCGCGCGTCGGCACACGCGGCGACCCTGGAGCTCCTCGGGCCCCCTTCCCCAAATCAAGCATGCCCAACACTCCTCCCCAGCGCTGCGGGGACCCTTCTCCGGGGCCGCGGTCTCGGGGGCGCGTGGAGCCTCCTCGCGTGGGGGGACTGAGGACACCTGGCCACTCTGCTTCCGGCACACCGCGGGGCCAGCGGCCCCAGCGCAGCGCGCACGGCCCCGCGCGCGGGGGTTTCTCGCGGTGGCCTCTCCCCAGCGAGCCCCCCCCCCCCGGCTGGGCCCCCTCCGTGGAAGGAGAGGGGCGGGCGGCTTGGTAGCTTCCCAGCTGCCCCAACAACCAAGTTTTCTGGCCCAAGTCGGACAGCCGGCCCCAGCACCCTGTCACTCGGCCCCGTGGTTTTTTTTTTTTTTTTTAACCAACGTGGTGAGCCCCCCTTTTCCCCCCCGTGACTCCCCGCCCCAATCCTGGGTCCCGGAGCCAGGCCCAGGTTGCAGCATCCCCCTCCCCCCGTGTGCGGCGCCCCCTCGGAGCGCCCGACCGGGGCTGAAACCCAACATCTGTGCGCACAATGCGCTCTCCGAGGCCCACAGCTGCAGGAACAAGGGGAAGAAAGGCGGGAGCGGGGCGCAGACCCCGCCGCACGCAGATGACAGTCTGCGAGGGCTCTTTAGTTTCTCCTCTTCTGGAAACCCCGGGCCCCCCCCCTTCCACTCCCCTCTCTCGCCGCCTCCCCATTGTTCCCTCCGCCGGGACAGCTGGAGACGGTGGCCCGCGGCACCCGACGCCCCTCCTGCCGCCCTCGCGGCGGCCCCCGGAGGCAAACTCCGAGCCCCCCTCCGGGCCGGGCCGGGCTCCCCCCGCCTCGCCTGCGCTCCAGCCGCCGCACCTGCCCAGCGCCCGCGCCCGACCTGCGCGCCGAACCCCTTCGCCCACCCGGGCGCGGAGCCGGCTGGGGCTCCGGGGAACCGGGAGCCCAGTCCTGCCAAGCGCTGGCCTCGGGCAGCGTCCTAGGCGCAGGCGGAGGTCCGCTCGTATTTCCGTGTCCACGGAGGCCGGGGCGGGCGCCCAGGGCACGGGGGTGGCGCGGTACCGCGCGGCCCCGGCTGGAGCGGCGGCGGGACGCCGGGCAGCTCGATCGAGCCGGGGATGGGGATGAGGGAGGCCGCCGAGCGAGAGGGAAATGAGTTTCCGAGGAGGCCCAGGAGGGAGACGCGCAGCTTCTCTCCCCCTCTGTCCGTGGGCACCGACCTCGCTCGGGTGCGCGGGGTGGTGGACTGGGCGGGGAGGGGGGAGCTCCTCGCGCCCAGGACAGGCCCGGCGGACCCCTCTGCGATCCGGCTGGGCGGCGGCGGGGCCTTCCGGGCCGGCGGGGGAGAAGCGGCCGGAGCCCCGCTGCCCAGCCCCGAACTCCGCGTCCAAGCCGCGCCCCCGGGCACCTCCCGGGCAAAGACCCCCGGCGCGCGCCCGCCCGCCCGCCCGCCCGCCCCGGCGCTCTCGGGGCTCCCGCGGACCCCAGCCAGCCCCCGGCCCCGCGCAGGGAAGGAGGGGTGGAGGGAGGGGTCGCCGGGGCCGGAGTTCCGAGGAGGCCTGGGAGCCTCGGCGGGAAGAGGGGACGGGGGAGGGGGGCCTGGAGGGGAGACCGCAGCCCGGGCCGCTCGGGCAAGCCGCCTCTCCATAGCAACGGCCTGTGCACACGCGCTCCTCTCTCTCTCTCTCTCTCTGTCTCTCTCTCTCTCTCGCTCTCTCTCTCGCTCTCTCTCTCCTCTCCCTCCTCTCACTCCCTGTCTCTCCTCCCTCCCTCCTTCTGTCTCCCTCCCTCCCTCTCTCCTCTCTCCTCTCCCTCCTCTCTCTCCCTGTATCTCCTCTCTCCTCTCTCTCTCTCTCTTTCTCCCTCTCTCCTCTCTCCCTCCTCTCTCTCCTCTGGCTCTCTCTCTCCATCTCTTCCCCTCTCTCATCTCTCCTCTCCCTCCTCTCTCCCCTCTCTCTCCTCCCCCCCCCCCCTTTCTGGCTCTCGCTCTCTCTCTCTCCTCTCTCCTCCCCCTCCCTCCCTCCCTCCACTCTACCTGGCCTGAGCGCTTGGGGATGCTGAAGGGGACCCCAGCATCCTGGGGGCGCTGGGTGGCGTAGCTTCAGTGGGCCTCTGAGCACCGCAGGGCCAGGGCATCCTGTGCCTGGGGGCCACCGGGAGAGGCGGCCTGCAGTGCCGGCAGGTCGGGAGAGGTGTGCCCCGCAGGATGGGTGGGGAGCGGGGAGCAGCTGCTGCGGGTCTCTCCTAGAGGCCTGGGCAGGGAGCCGGGAGCCAGAGAACCCATGCAACCTCCTGGGCTTTGGACCTCTGGAGAGGCAGCCTCTCCCAGCCGGCTTGGGGCGCCCAGAGGCTCCCTTAGGCCTGGGGGGGGGTGTCATCCAAGCCCATCCGCCTTGCACACCTTTTGTGGATTTTCTCATCACAGACAGATGTGGGTCGCACCGGCCTGGACTGGGTCCAAATGCTAGGTTTCAGGGTGATGGGGACCCCACAGGGCCACTCAGATATCACGGAGACCCTGGCCTCCAGGCCCAGGGGTGCTAGGGAGGCAAGAGGGAGCCCAGGCCTGGAGGCTGTGCAGGCGGAGCCCTGACCGGGGTCGGGAAGGGTCGGGCTCCAGGCGGAGAGCCAGCGTTGCCTTCTCTGCAAGCATGGCAAGCGAGTAAGTAAAGACGTCCATTTTACAGAGCTCCTTCCCCAGCCTTCCCAGGGGCTCCGCCAGCTTCCAACATCAAAGCCTCACACTTGGGATTTGGTCTGAATGGAAGGATCTAAAACCTTTGCAGTGCTTTGAGGAAGCTTCCGTGCAGAGGGCAACAGCAATGGGATTTGGTCACTCTGTAAGTAGGGGAACGAGGGCCGAGGGGCACCACGCAGGTGTTTGACTCCAGGACACCCTGGTGCGCCTCCTCTGGGCAGCCCTGTGGGAGGCCGAGCAGGTCTGGAGAGGCCCAAACCCATCCCCCCCACCTTGCTTCAGGGATCCCCCCCCCCCCCCCCCCCGCTTCTGCACAGCCTGTCCTGTCAACTCTCAAAGTGAAAGCCCCCGAAAGAGTGGCCTTTCTAGGGACCTCTAGCCTCCGGCTTCCAAAACACTCAACCAGCTCACCAGATCCTCTTTCTTTCTCCCCGTATCTTAAAGTCTCTTTTTATTTCTGGGCAGAAAAATGTATCTTTAATTTTTTATTGTGCTTTGGGAAAGTTTTGGGGCCATCACGATTCAGCCATAACTTGAGTGAGCGATATATTATTATTATTTTTTTATCACGAGGGCTTAGGCTTCATTTTATAATCAATTTCAATCTACATGCTTTCAATAACATTTTGCAAAAATTTTAAACATGACACAATATGGATAAGACATGTAGATTGAAATCCTTTACAATGACAAATGGGTATATTATTCATACAGAAGTTAAGACTGCTTGCCTGATGAATAAAAAAATCTAGCACATGTTAAATTCTCCAATACTTATACAAGACTTAAACAGTATAAAATAGCTTAAAATGATTTGTTGATCCCTGTTAATTCTTCACTTAAAGCACATTTTACATTTGTCATGTGTAAAACCTAATGTGCTGTGATAAGAATCTCATTTTTCAATTTAAGGAACAGTAAACTGTTATAGATCACACATTTAAGTGATTAAAACAAATTTCCAATGTACTAAGTGATCAAAGAAAATGCATGTTTTTAAGCAAAACAAGGAAGCACATGATGATCATAAGGTAAAAACAATTCTGGAATTCTAAATTTTATGGTAAGGTAAAAAAATAGATTTTTAGTCCTTAAGATATTTGATTTCAGAAAACCTAAACCAACTTTTGTTTTTTGAAATGAAACACTAATTTAAAATAACTTACAAACAGCATTTAAAATACTTTTAGAAACCCATTTATAAAATGATTTAAAATTGTAATTTAAAAAGTAGTATCTGATATTTTAAAAATATCTTAGCACTTTCCATACTTCTATTACAGAAAGTAACATTTTATAACAGTAGCACGTGGTTTTTAGGAAGCCAAATGTTTCAATCGGCCGAACCTCCTGGTGAGACACATTAATTGGCACTGGGGTGATCTGTAAAAGAAGACACTTGCACAAGTCGATACGGCTAGCGCGACCCTGAAGCTCACTAATTGCCAGTGAAGTCACTGTTTCAAGGACAGTATTTGGGAGACCAGTAGAGGCAAGGGCAAGGGGGGGGGGGGAATAGCCTGACTCCCATCAGGAGGGCAGCACTGCCTGGGGTGGGGGGGCTCACCATGGCGAGGGTGGGGGGGGCCCTCACCATCAGCCCAGAGACTGGAAGCCAGCTCATCTTGCTGGCCGCTTCCTGAGCTGGGAGGCCCCAGGCTTAGCAAAGCGTTTTTGTGAGCAGCACTCAGGCATATTGTTATCAAATCAATGCCCTCACTTCAATGCCCCCACTGAGGGGGGTTGAGAAATACTGAATTCTTTGCTCAAATATTTTACTTATTAAGAAAAGTATGAGTTTGGTGTTTTTTTTTTTGTAAAAAAAGAACTCAAATGAGAGCCATTTTTTTTTTTTGTTATTTTGGAAAGAATGACTAGCACACCTTGGGTTTTTATTTTTTAGTTTGCAGGTGGGCTCATATTTTGACTGACCAAAGGTTATTCAAATCCAAAGATATGAAATTTATTATGAAATAGAGTTGCTCTTCTCCCAATGGATTAACACGCTTCCAAGAAACCACATTCTTCGAGACTAAAAATGTGTTCAGCAAAAACTGATGCTTTGTAGGTTGGTTGACAAACATGCAGTGGTTTCCTTAGCGTTTCTGAAGACTTTGAAATTATAATTCAAAAGCAAGAAAGGCTCCAAGGCTTTCTTATTACTGCTATTGGCTTTGACCATTGCTGCAGCCTCTTGAAGCCCCTGGCTGAGCGAAGGCCAGGTCTCTGTGGAGGCTCATCTGGTTTTACTGTCAGATACCATAGTCCCTGAGATGAATTACTTCCTGTCTACCTCTTTGTTAAGAGCTAAACCTTTTATTTATAATAAAAAAAACATGCTAGATAGATAATAGTTGGTGTTCAGAGTAGTGTATATATATATATATATTATTGCATGTTCATGGACTAAGTTTTTTTTCTATTGACAAAATTGAGCTAAAATTCACTCAACTAAATGCTTGTGAGAAGACTCATTGCCATATGGACAAGAAGCTAATATAACTTTTTCTGAAAATGGTTAAGTGGTGGCATTGTGCGCGGATGAAAGGCAGCGGATACGGCTGTGGAGAATTTCCAGGTTCTCTCTGTTTTTTTCCCTGAAAAGCTCTTTCATACATTTTTGCTAGTTACATACTACAGGGCCCATTATATTGTTTGCAAACAGCTTTTTTTCCCTTGAATTGTGTTGGAATTAAAAATAGAACAACAATCCAGGTAAATGTTTGTTTCACAATTATATAATCCAGCCATAGATGGCTTACATATTTTTAAAGAAAAATGCCTAAGTATATTTTAATGTATGAAAATAGGCTCCAATTGAAATCAAGAACAGCTACACCCAGCAAAGCTGGGCTTTGCCCATGGACTCGGCAGGAAAGGAACCACTATAAAGTGGTATTGTTTTCAAACTCTATGTTGCAAATAACTTTACAAGCATTTAGAGCCAATGATCGTGGCAGGGGATTGCTTTCATTCTGACAGAATTTGGAGAAGGCTCGGGTTAGTGATCACCAAAAAGTTATTGATGGTAATTCAGAATTTCATAAGAATTCGTCCATCGCTGATAAACAGCTTATTGAATTAAAAAATAAGATCTCTGTAGCTGCGACATGATGTGCATGTTAACAAATATGATTCAGTATTAGCACGGAAGCTTATTCTATAACATACGCTTGTGTATATATGTGTGTGTTTTATTCACATATACGTATGCATATTTATTTCTATTTTGTCCCCATATCTTTCTATTAAACCATTTTTAGGAAGTTATATATTTACTTCAACCCTGCACAACCATTTCTGAAACTTCCACTTGGAATTATGTTCAGATACATGCTCAAGCAAAACTAGAAATCTTACTCCTTCATCTTTTTCTTCACTTGTGATTTCCCAAAGCTGTGTGACTAACCCTGACCACATTGTTTCTCTGTCCTTATTTCCATCAACTCTTGAGTATTTAATAAAATAAAATAAACCTTTAAAGAAAGACCCCTTCCTGCCATTGAGACTAACTACTTTAGCAGAACATGGTGACACATGATTGCAGTCCCAGAAATTCTGGAGGCAGACGTAGAAGACTAATGGGCAAGAGCGTGAGACTCTATCTAGAAAACAAACTGAGAACAGCGAGAATGCTGGCTGGGGTTGGCTCAAGTGGTGGAGAACTTGCCTAGTACTCAGGTCCCAAAAGAAAGAAAAGAGAAAGGAACTTCATAGGCCCTTAAAAAATGGTGCCAATAACAATGCACTTGGAGATCAATGGGACAGACTGGAAGAAGACTGGGAAATAAAACCATCTGATATTTGATAAGGGAGCCAGAGATATACAGTGGAAAAAAGATGGCCTCTTCAGTACCTGGTGTTGGAAAATGGTATCCACATGCAGAAAACTACAAGTGGATCGCTATATGTCACCATCCACCAATATTAACACAAAGTGGATCAAAGACCTCACCTTCAGGCCAGAAACCTTGAAATGACTGCCAGAGCGAGTAGGAGAAACACTAGAACTCATAGGCGTAGGCAGAAAGTTTTTGAAGAGTCCCAGGAGCACAGCAGGTAGCAGCAAGACTTAAAGAGCTAAGGAGAGCCTTCTCAGAAGAGGTAAGGACGGCAAAGAAGCACACGAGGAACGCTTATTGTCCCTGGCCATCAAGGAAATGCAAATCAGAACAACCTTGAGATTCCATCTCACTCCAGTTAAGTCAGCCAACATCTTGAATTCAAATAGATGTTGGCAGGCATGGGGGGTGGGGGGAAGAACCTTATTGCGCAGTTGATGAGAATGCAAACTAATATAACCACTCTGGACAGCAGTCTGGAGGTTCCTCAAAAAACTAAACACAGATATTGCCTAAGACCCATCCACTCTTGGGCATCTACCCAGAACATCACAAGCCAGGATACCCTAACTCTACTTGCACACCTGTGTTCATTGCTGCACTATTCACAATAGCCAAATTACAGAAACACCACAGATGCCCTACAATAGACGAGTGGACTTAAAAATGTGATACCTATACACAGTGGAATTTGAACAGCCATTAGAAAGAACAATATAGGACTAGGAATGTGGCTTAGCGGTAGAGTGCTCGCCTAGCATGTATCAAGCCCTGGGTTCAATTCCTCAGCACCACATAAGCAGAAAAAGCCAGAAGTGGTGCTGTGGCTCAAGTGGTAGAGTGCTAGCCTTGGGCAAAAAGAAGCCAGGGACAGTGCTCAGGCCCTGAGTCCAAGCCTCAGGACTGGCAAAAAAATAAATAAATAAAAATAGGACAATATTACATCATTTGCAGGAATGGATGGACCTAGAACAAAACATGTTAAGTGAGGTCAGTCAAGCTCAGAGAGACAAATGGCACATGATTTCACTCACATGCAGAAGCGAGATCTAATGTACACGGGCATGGTAGAGGATAGTTGTAGGACTCCAGGCAGTCACCCACAGTGAGACCCACGAGGACCCTCTCAGGAAAGGAACACAAGACGCAGGGCCTATGCGCATCTGGTCATCTAAAATGATATTCATTGAAACGAAATCCAGGAGATGCAAACAAGAGTTTTTTTTTGTCTTTGTCGCTATTTTCGTTTTCTGGGTTTGTCTGTGCACTTATGTATCTTTGGGGGGGGTGTCATGGGAGGCACGGGGGGACCTAGAGGCACGCGGCGAGACAACGAGCAAACAAACACAGCCGTGATACTCACTAGATGCTGCGTGAGAAGCCAGTTATACGATGGGTGGGTAGGGACCGGAGAGAAGTAACCCGGAGAGAGTGAGGGAAGGAGTGACATTTTCCAGAAGGAAATGCACTCTTGAACCAGCTTGTCACTGCAACCCCTTGTACGTCACCTTTATAATAATACACAAACTTAGCAGTTGGTGCCAACTATGGTTATTGCAGTGGCATGATGAGGGACAAGAGCCCTTCCTGTAGGTGACCCGTGGGGGGCCCCCCTCGCCAGGCCGTAGGTGACCCGCGGTGGGGGGGGGGTCGCCTCACCTGCACGAGTGGGCTGAGAACACCTCTCGTTTTTCTTCTCTTGTGTCGACAGCCTGAGTGTCCCCATGTCCCCATGTCCAGCGTGTGTGGCGTGTCCGGCGTGTCCGGCGTGTGCAGGCTGTACGTGCTTCCCGCCCCCACCCGGTCGGTCACACAGCAGCCGCCTGCCGTCAGGGTAGCGGCGTTCGGAGCGAGGGCTTGGCTTCAGCGCCCTCCGTAACTTCCAGCGGCCCCGGCTGCACGAGGCACCGGAGGCCACGCAGCGCGCCCTCCAAGCCCGAAGGCGAAGGCGCCTGGTGTCGTAAGGAAGGAGGAAAAGCCAACAGCAGGTTGTTAAGACCTACAGTCGGCGTGGATCACGGGGCCAGGTGCTGGCGGCGGCCCTGCCCTCCTGGCTGCGGAGGAGCAGAGACTAGCCAGCCCGGGCTCACCCACGAGCGCCTCTCTACCCAACAGCTGGCTAGGGGCACGTTTCCATCACGCTGGCTAGCAGGTGGCTGGGAGAAGCGGCACCCCAGAGCCCATGGGCTTCACCTCGGTGGAGGGAGCCTGCCCGTCGGCGCGGCTACGGAAGGAAGCGCGCCATTGGAGGGCGACCAAGCAGACGCGCATGGAGCAGGCAGGGAGGCCCCATCTGAAACACAACCAGCGCACACAAAGGGCTGGGGCACCACGTGGAGACAGAGGGCGTCCTCGCAAGCGTGAGGCCCTGCGTTCACAGTCAGCTCTCACAGCCACAGCAGCCCCAACACGGTGTTCACAGGCTCAGGCTTCCCCTGAGGTCTCGGAAGGATCCCGAGCGGATTAAGAGGCCCCCCGGTGCACGTAGGCCGCCTCACGAGCACGCACACGCAGGAGCACGCACACAACGCGCATGCTCCCCTACACACATAAAAACACGCTCGCGCATGCCCACCGACGCGCCCATCCTCCCACGCACGGTTGCGCTTCTGCACAGGTGGAGAAGGTGGACCGCAGGCGCGCACCCGGGGCTCCTTCTAGAGGCCTTGCTCCATGTCACGCTCCCCAGAAGCCACGTGACTCCTATATTGCTATTTTCCATTTTGCAGACGGGAAAGCCAGGCAGATGGGAGGTAGATGAGGTCTCCTGTGCTGGTCAGTGCTGGATCTGGACCCTTGGTAAGCGCACACAGAGATCCACAGGCATGCACAGATACATGCCCTGCACATGGGTTCTACAGGAGAGCACTCCACTTCTAGCCACCCTTGCCAGACCACGCTATCCACAGACACAGTCAACCACGTCCACAGACCACGGCATCCACAGACACAGTCAACCACGTCCACAGACCACGCTATCCACAGACACAGTCAACCACGTCCACAGACCACAGCATCCACAGACACAGTCAACCACGTCCACAGACCACGGTATCCACAGACACAGTCAACCACGTCCACAGACCACGGCATCCACAGACACAGTCAACCACGTCCACAGACCACGGTATCCACAGACACAGTCAACCACGTCCACAGACCACGGCATCCACAGACACAGTCAACCACGTTCACCAGACCACGGTATCCACAGACACAGTCAACCACGTCCACAGACCACACTATCCACAGACACAGTCAACCACGTCCACAGACCACGGTATCCACAGACACAGTCAACCACGTCCACAGACCACGGCATCCACAGACACAGTCAACCACGTCCACAGACCACGGCATCCACAGACACAGTCAACCACGTCCACAGACCACGGCATCCACAGACACAGTCAACCACGTCCACAGACCACGGCATCCACAGACACAGTCAACCACGTCCACAGACCACGGTATCCACAGACACAGTCAACCACGTCCACAGACCACGGCATCCACAGACACAGTCAACCACGTCCACAGACCACGCTATCCACAGACACAGTCAACCACGTCCACAGACCACAGCATCCACAGACACAGTCAACCACGTCCACAGACCACGGTATCCACAGGACACAGTCAACCACGTCCACAGACCACACTATCCACAGACACAGTCAACCACGTCCACAGACCACGGTATCACAGACACAGCCAACCACGTCCACAGACCACACTATCCAACAGACAACAGTCAACCACGTCCACAGACCACGGTATCCACAGACACAGTCAACCACGTCCACAGACCACACTATCCACAGACACAGTCAACCACGTCCACCAGACCACGGTATTCACAGACACAGTCACCACGTCCACAGACCACACTATCCACAGACACAGTCAACCACGTCCACAGACCACGGTATCCACAGACACAGCCAACCACGTCCACAGACACGACATCCACAGACACAGTCAACCACGTCCACAGACTACGATATCCACAGACACAGTCAACCACATCCACAGACCACCGTATCCACAGACAGTCAACCATGTCCACAGACCATGGTATCCACAGACACAGCCAACCACGTCCACAGACCACGGCATCCACAGACACAGTCAACCACGTCCACAGACCACGGCATCCACAGACACAGCCCAACCACGTCCACAGACCACGGCATCCACAGACACAGTCAAACCATGTCCACAGACCACGATATCCACAGACACAGTCAACCACATCCACAGACCACCGTATCCACAGACAGTCAACCATGTCCACAGACCATGGTATCCACAGACACAGCCAACCACGTCCACAGACCACGGCATCCACAGACACAGTCAACCACGCCCACTGACCACGGTATCCACAGACACAGTCAACCACGTCCACAGACCACGGCATCCACAGACACAGTCAACCACGCCCACTGACCACGGTATCCACAGACACAGTCAACCATATCCACAGACCACGGTATCCACAGACCACCACAGACACGGAGCCTGTCCTCTGCCATGCTTGGGGGACCTGCCCGAGCCCTGCCCCTCCCTTCAGGTGTGGGAGCACTGTCTGCCTCATCTGTTTCCCTTGCCGATGCCTTCTTTTCTTTGTGACTTTCCGCTGAGTACAACACACATGATGAACTTGCCCCTTAGGACCAAATTCTACCCTCCTGTGGCCACGTTCATTCTCCCGTGTTCATCTTCTTTGGATGGCCCTCCTTTTGTCCCCTGGCTCTCCTGGTGGGCTGTCACCAGCACTCTGTACCCCTTCCTCTGGGTCCTCCTGGGATGTAGATGGGCTGACACCCCCTTCCTCCTGCTGGGCTGCGCAGACTCAAGCTGCATTGTGAGCAGCCACTGGCTGTTCTGGACCCAGAAGACTGTACACAAAGACGGAAGGGCACTAGTGACCTGCCGCCAGAGCTCTTGGCAGAGGCGAGGGGCACGAACGTCTGCTGGACTCTGAAGTTACCATCGATGGCACAGCTCGGGTGGGTCCAAACTTCTGTCAAAACCACACATTCTCTGATGCTCCCTGCTGTTTACTCTTTCAGATCCAGCCATGTCGGGGCATGCGCTGGACACTTCTCTCAGTGGGACTTAGAAGCTCAGAAACCAGAGACTCATGGGTACACGATAACCTTTGCCCTTATACCGACACCCAAGAGGGTCATAGTCACGATTCAATAACAACCAGAGCAGGGCTCAATAAAAGTTACCACTAAGAGCTGAAAACATGCTTCCATTTATTCTCTGCCAGAGCCTGACCACCCCACGGAGTTTGGATGGAGATTAATGGGGGGAGAGGCCGCTCGGGCTCCATGCAGAGACGTGGTCCCCACACGGCAGAGGACCAAGCCTGGAGAACAGGCTGGCCGGGGTGTCAGGTCACCTAGCCAGCGGCAGGGGCAGCTCACCGCGTCCCTGGAGCTCTGAGTGCCAGGAGGGCACGAGGGCACGTGTGTGAGCAAGTGTGACGCCTTCCTGTGCCTTCTTCCGGGCAGGAAGTCCCTAAAGTCCAAAGCAAGCTATCGAATTGTATTTCCACAAAAATCACAAAGGTGATTTTGATCCCTGACATTCCTTGTAGCCCATCTTCTCTGCAACTAATGTAGAATGCATGCAAGCTGCATATAGCAGTGAGCGGTTGAAGGGCATTTTTTTCACGCAAGTGTATAGCTTAATGACTTGGAGATCAAGGGTAAGGGGCTACAAAGTCTGGGCCTGCTTCCTCCTCAAGTGTTCCCAGCAAGCTCCCCGGGACCCAGCAGATGGCACAGGTGGCACAGTGACCTCCGAGAGGGGCCAGCTAGGCGAAGGAAACCTGGCTCGGGGGCGGGTGGGGGGCACGCCAGCCTCAGGGTGTGGGGATTGCTCCCGTTGTGCAGGGGTTGACCCGCGTTACATAGCTGTAGAGGCCAGGACAGCCATCCGTGTCTGCGATGGAACAGCACACGTGCCCAGCAAGCTGGGAAGCTCGGGTCCAAGGAGAAGAGTTTTAGGTGCGTGATGTGTGTGAGTACGTGTGGTGTTTGTGGTGTGTGTACATGTGATTTGCGGCGCGCGTGTGCATGTGGTTATTCGTGGCCTGTGGGTGTACAGGTGACGTGCTCTGTGAGGTTTTGTCCTGGGAGATACGTACTGAGCGCGGATGCTTTGGTGGGCTCCCGGCCACGGTAGGAAGCTGTCCGTCCCCGGCTGCACAGGTGGCGCTCCCGGGCCTGGGCCTCTGCGTGGCCTTGAGCTGCATAGACCTCCTGGGCCTCACGCGGGGGTCTTGAGCTGCATAGACCTCCTGGGCCTCACGCGGGGTCTTGTGGCCTCCACCAGTCGCGGCGCACGCGACGGCCCCTTTCCACACCGTCCTCGCCACCCCAGAAAACACTGCCATCGCTCTCCCCCTGCCCCCCCGGACGTGGAGCGAGCCCGCGGAGTCCACTGCTCCGGACAGGCCTCCGAGTGCCAAGGAGGGGCGTGTGAGGGCGGGCGGAGGCTGCTCCTGGGCACCCCGGGGCGCACAGCCCCTCTCTCCGCCCCTTCCACAGGACACGCGTGCCGCGGGGCCCCCACCCCAGGGCCCCGCAGGAGTTTTCTACCCCCGATGTCTGCGTGAGACAACTTCCTCCGCCTTGGGTGCCGCCCTCCCCCAGCGCCGGGCCGTCCACTAGCCAACCCCGCTGCGTGTGTCTGCGTGAGTGCGCGCGCTGACCGGTGGCGCCCGCCGGAGCTCCCCGCTCGCTGCGCGTCTGCGATGAGGCTCCCGACCGAGGTGTGGGGCAGAGGAGCCGCGCGAGGGCCGGCCCCGCCGCGCCGCCGCGTCTCGAGATGGCCGCCCCGCTCGCGCTGTCTCTCCCCATCCCTGAGTCCTTCGATCAGAAGCCGGTGGAGCTGGTTTACTGCGGTAGAGACTCCTCTACGGCGCGGCGTTCCACTTCTCCGTTCTTTCTTTCGGAGATTTTGTAACACAAGAGATTAAAAGAAAAAAAAAAAGCCACCCACAGATCCCTTAACCTCTGCATCCCTGATGCCAACAGTGCACCTGACCTCCTGGCAAGAGCACCGCCGGGGGGGAGGGGTCAGCGCCGGGGAGAGGGGTCAGCACCAGGGGGGAGGGGTCAGCGCTGAGGGGGAGGGGTCAGCGCCGGGGGAGAGGGGTCACCGCCGGGGGAGAGGGGTCACCGCCGGGGGAGAGGGGTCAGCACCAGGGGGGAGGGGTCAGCGCTGCAGGGGAGGGGTCAGCACCAAGGGGGAGGGGTCAGCGCCGGGGGAGAGGGGTCAGCGCTGAGGGGGAGGGGTCAGCACCTAGGGAGAGGGGTCATCGCTGAGGGGGAGGGGTCAGCACCTAGGGAGAGGGGTCATCGCTGAGGGGGAGGGGTCAGCGCCTAGGGGGAGAGGGGTCAGCGCCGAGGGGGAGAGGGGTCAGCGCCGGGAGAGGGGTCAGAGCATAGGGGGAGAGGGGTCAGCGCCGGGGGAGAGGGGTCAGCGCCGAGGGGGAGAGGTCAGCGCTGAGGGGGAGGGGCCAGTGCCGAGGGGGAGAGGGGTCAGCACCTAGGGGGAGAGGTCAGTGCCGAGGGGGAGGGGTCCGCACCGGGGGAGGGGTCAGTGCCGAAGGGGAGAGGGGTCACTGCCGGGGGAGAGGGGTCAGCGCCAAGGGGGAGGGGTCAGTGCCGAGGGGGAGAGGGGTCAGTGCCGAGGGGGAGAGGGGTCACCGCTGGGGGAGAGGGGGTCAGCACCTAGGGGGAGGGGGTCATCGCTGAGGGGGAGGGGTCAGCGCCGAGGGGGAGAGGGGTCAGCGCCGGGAGAGGGGTCAGAGCCTAGGGGGAGAGGGGGTCAGCACTGGGGGAGAGGGGGTCACCGCCCGGGGGAGAGGGGTCACCACCAGGGGGGTAGGGATCAGCGGTGGGGGAGAGGGGTCAGCGCTGGGGGGAGAGGGGTCAGCACTGGGGGAGAGGGGTCAGCGCCGAGGGGGAGGGGTCACCGCTGAGGGAGAGGGGTCAGCGCCTAGGGGGAGGGGTCAGCGCCTAGGGGGAGGGGTCACCGCTGAGGGGGAGGGGTCACCACCAATGGAGAGGGGTCACCACCGAGGGAGAGGGGTCACCCCTGGGGGGGAGGGTCACGGGTGGAGGGAGGGCTCAGCCCTGCGCCTGCCCGCGTGCCGCAGGAGCCGCTGAGTCCCAGGTGCGCCCGCGCTCGGGCCGGCGGCTGTTCTCCCCACTCCTCGTCTGGACGCCGTCCCGGCTTCCCAGTCGCAGACACCCCGGCCCTGGGCCGCCGAGGTCGGGTCACAGCGCGAGTCCTGAGTCCTGAGCCCCACGCCCGGGGCTGTGCCGTCCGCGCAGGAGGCCCGGCCGGCGCCCGGTGCCTGGCTGGGCTCTCGGATCCCCAGCTGGGGCGTCTGCCCGCGGGGCCTGGGGGGGGGGCGAGTCTTCTGGAGCACGAATTAGATACACAAAGGAAGTCCAGCATGGTGTCCCCCCCACGTCCCCTCAGCCAGGACCGAGCCGATGGACGCGCTCTGGGGCGCGAGCCCTCTGCCTCTCCCACCGGTGGAAACGCACAGGCCGCGGCTCCAGGGGCTCCTGGCGGCGTCCAGGCGGCACGGGGGGGCCCGTGGCGGCTCGCTGGCTCGCGGGGGGGGCCCTGGCGCCTCGGCTTCCACGGCCCGTGCCCCTCTCGTGTCTCCTTGTCGCCCTGGGTTAAAGCGGGCTTTCTCAGGGGGGCCTGGGGGGCCGCGGGCAGAGGGAGAGGGTCGGGCAGGCACGGGGAGGGAGGCCAAAGCGGGTCCCCGGGGGGATGTTTCCCACCAGCCCTGTTGGGGCCCGCGGTACCACAGACCAAGATGACAGCGGGAAGGCCGTGGAGCTCCCGGGGCGGTGAGGCCCGCGCCGCCGACCCCCCGAGACCTGTGGGAGCCTGGGTGCCGGGTGCAGCTCTGAGGGCCTGGTCTGGAGCCTCGGCCTGCCGAGCTCCTCTGCCGTCCGTCCGTCCGTCCGTCCGTCCGTCCGTCCCGGGAGCCCTACCTTCCCGGGACCGCTGCGCCCTCCCCCTTGCCCGTGCGTGGCCTGGCCGCGGTGATGAATCCTGTTCTGTAATCTCTCCTGAGCCCCTGCAGGGAAGGAGGGCGCCACCACAGATACGTCGGCGGCGAAGGCGAGACTTGCGAAGGATGACAAAGCCGGAGCCATTTGAACGATCCCGGCAAATGAATCTAGAGTGTCTGAGCTATCGGCTGATCCCACGAACGGTCACGTGTAGAAGGAAAGGCTACTTTTAAAGCGACTCACTTCCTCTGTTTTCCTATCAACTGAAAACTAAGGCTTACCGAGCACATTCTTCAAGCCCAGACTTCCTGAAGCTCACGGTCAGCGGTCAGTACAGCCGGCACGGATGGGCACGCGTTCTGGGTGGCTTCACGGGGCAGGTCGGAAAAAAGGCCCCCTCTGGTGACCTGGGGGTGAGGCTCTGCTGCCCTTTGGTGACCCCCGGCGGCCCGGGATGCCCACTGTGCTGATCGCAGGGCACCCTTGGCCCCCCCCCCACCCCCAGCGGGCCCCAGATGAGCACTGAGCTGGAGCCCCCGAGGCCTGGATCTGCCGGGGGGGGGGGGGCCTGCCTCCCTCTCTGGGCGGGAATCTGCAAGCTGCCCAGCCCCTGGTGGGAGGCCCGGAGCCTCGCCTCCCTAAACACAGTCACCGAGGTGGGGGGCAAGGGGGGAGGGGTCCCTCTGCCAGGCTTCACACCGGCTTTGTCTGCCTCTGGCAGAGGTGGAACTTTCCATCCCGCCCCCCCCCACCCCCAAGCCTTTCTCTTCACCTGAGCGCGGAGAAACCCACCCCCCCCCCCAACCCCGGACCTGGAGCCCAGGGACCTCATGGACACATCTGCTTGCATACCTCAAAGAAAGGTCACCTCTGCTTCCCGGCTCTGACCCTCCTCCGCGGGTCCTGTGTGGGGGACACGGCCCCGTCTCAGGGACGGGGAGCTTCCCCGTGCTGCCCAGTCTCAGCAGCGTGGAGGCAGAGTCCTGCCCAAACCCCAGAGGTTTGGGGGTGCACAGAGGCTGTCCCTCTCACTGCACGAGTGCTCACTTCTGATTGCAGGTGGGTATGTGCTCAGACGCGGGTGGGAAGTGTCAAGTGGCCGTGGTCACGGCTAACTGCAGGCACAGCCCTGGGGTGTGGAAGCACCAGACCCAATCCGGGCAGGGAAGTCAGAGAGGAGGGGACGTACGGATGCCCCTCAGGTTTCTCCAGGGCCCTTCCTGCCCTCAGCGTCCTCCCCGTCCAGTCCTCCCCTCTCGGAGTCCTCCCCGTCCAGGGCGCTCACTGCAGCAAACGTCTACATTTCCCGTGGTCCGGGGAGCCGGCGCTCTGGCGATGGAGGTGATCAAGGCAGGGCAGGAGGCCTGGTCTCGCGTGGGAACTCAAGTCATCCACCCCCACGCGGGCAGCCAGACCTCGGTCTTCAAAAAATGTAGGGGTGAGCGTTTCCAAAGCAGCTCTCATTTTATTAAGAATTTAGACTATCTGCCCTTGAAATGGTTTGTTTTCAGAGCTTACTTATAAACAATAGCCTGTAAATTTTCATTTTACCTTGCAATTCATAAATGAAACATAGCAGTTTATGAACTTCAAATGGAAAGGGTGACACTACTAAACTCTAAGTCGTGAAATCATCATTTGTCTATCTATAGAGGCACACCACCTAGTTAAATTTCCATTTTTAATATCTACTCAGTTCCCAAACTAAATATGATACATTATTGTTGAATTTATTCTTCGTGAAACATGCTTTTCTTATGTAACTAATTTATAGTAAATTAAAAAGTATGTATCACCTGTTAAATTGGACAAACTTAATATTTGGTTTTATATATTAGCAATATTTTAATGATCATGTTAAGTGAATCTTAGGATTGAAAAACATATAAATCGGAAATAAAATTCCATTTTACTTAAGAATGACCTGTTTTTCTCCATATACAATGTAGAAGCACATTGACTTATTTAAAAATAATCTATGAAGAAAGGATAGTCCCTTCAACAAATGTGCCAGAAAAATGGGATCTCATTGTCTAAAAGAGGGAACTTGGACATTTACATAATGCCACCTATGAAAGCCAGCTCAAAGTGGATTAATGATGTAGTATACCAGAAAAGCAATATACCTTACCAAAAAAAAAAAACAACCAAAAACCCTAGGAAACGGTCACAGCTCAGATCTGGTGATGATGTTTACTGACAGTACAGGAAACAAAAGAAAAAAAATAGGTAACTCAGTTTCATCAAACTCAAATTTTCATTCTCAGAGGACACTACGAGGGACTGACCGAACCACCTCCGAGTGGGAGAAGGTGTTTTCAGTTACACATCTGATAAAGATTAATATCCAGAATGCATAAGGAGTTCTCAAAACCCAACAATAACACACATAGTGTGTTAAAGAGGGAAAGCGACTTGAAAGGACATTTTTCCGGGAAAGGAAAACCATCCCGCCAATACGCAGATGCAGAGGTGCCCAGCCCCAGACCACAGAGGAAGGCAGAGCAACGCTGCCACGAGACGCCATCTCAGGGGAGGCAGGATGGAGAGTACAGGGAAATCAGACTATCGAGGGTGTGGAGAAACGTAGCCTTGCACACGGCGGCAGGGAGGCTGGCGGTTCTCTCTGTGGACGCTGTGTGGAGTTCCCCGGGCAGCAGATGCAGAATCACCGTGGGGTCCCATAGCCCCGAAGAATGACAGCAAGTAGGGGGCCATGCCCATAACTTTCACAGTAGCCACAGGAAGAGGTGATGGTCTACAAGCGGACGGATGGATAAACACGGTGGTCTGTCCACATAGTGGGTGTACAGTACCCCCGCACGGTACACCCACACAGTGAGTGCACAGTGTACCGCACAGTGAGCATTTACACAGTAGAGTACGGATTTATCCTGCAGGAGAAAATGCTGACATGCCACGGCACGGACGCGTCCCGAGGACCCCCGTGAGACGCTTCGTGAAACCTACAGTCTACTTGATGAAAGGGCCTAGCGTGGTCAGATACACAGATACAGGGAACCAGGATGATGCACGTCTGGGATGAGGAGAGAACAAGGCAGGTAGTCCTGCCTGAGGAGGGGGGAAGAGGAGGAGGGTCTGAGGCGGCCAGCGGGGGTGGCTGAGCAGCCCTGCGATGTCCTCACTGCTGTTGGACTGGACGCAAGTGGCCAAGACCCCTTTGATTCCCAAGGGGAGGGGAGAAGCTGAGAAGCATGCACTGCAGGGACAAGACTTCAAGGCTCCACAGCACATCAAGGAATGGGGAAGGCTGAGCCGTGGGAGGGCAGTTAACCGTGGACTCACCACAAGGCCTGTCCTATAGTCCAGCAAGCGATGGATATCTGCGACTCTAACCCCCCCCTGTCCTCGGATCCCTAGCAGAGCGTGTCCACGTACAGTGTCCTGACCCCTACAGGTGTGTGTCCACATGAAGGGTCCTGACCCCTACAGGTGCGTGTCCACATGCAGGGTCCTGACCCCTAACAGTGAGTGTCCACGTACAGTGTCCTGACCCCTAACAGTGCGTGTCCACATGCAGGGTCCTGACCCCTACAGGTGCGTGTCCACCGTGTGGTGTCCCGACCCCTAACAGTGAGTGTCCACATGCAGTGTCCCGACCCCTAACAGTGCGTGTCCCACGTGTGGTGTTCCCGACCCCTAACAGTGCGTGTCCACGTGTGGTGTCCCCGACCCCTAACAGTGAGTGTCCACGTGCAGTGTCCCGACCCCTAACAGTGAGTGTCACATGCAGTGTCCCGACCCCTAACAGTGCGTGTCCACGTGTGGGTGTCCCGACCCCTAACAGTGCGTGTCCACGTGCAGTGTCCCGACCCCTAACAGTGCCTGTCCACATGCAGTGTCCCAACCCCTAACAGTGCGTGTCCACGTGTGGTGTCCGACCCCTAACAGTGCGTGTCCACGTGTGGTGTCCGACCCCTAACAGTGAGTGTCCACATGCAGTGTCCCGACCCCTAACAGTGCGTGTCCACGTGTGGTGTCCCGACCCCTAACAGTGCGTGTCCTCATGCAGTGTCCCGACCCCCTAACAGTGTGTGTCCACATGCAGTGTCCAACCCCTAACAGTGCGTGTCCACGTGTGGGTGTCCCGACCCCTAACAGTGCGTGTCCACGTCCACGGCCCCCAGCACCCCTTCTGTTGCTCCAAGCTGCACATCCCGCCTCCGCTCAGCCCAGCCCGCCCTTGCTCTCGGTGGTCTCCGGGTCACCCGTGGCCGGCTGGTGGGCCTCCTCTACGCCCGGAGGCTGACGTGCACCTGCACTCTCAGCCAGCGTCCCGCAGTGTGGCTGGGGCTCGGCCCCACACAGCCGCCTGGGAGCTGCCATCTCATCGTAGCTCCCAGAGCAACCGGGCAGTACCCTGGCTGCCCCAGGCCCGTGGCGACCACCGCAGCCACGAGCAGGAAGCCTGAGAAATGAGAACAGGTCTCAAGTCTGAAGCGCGGCACCTGCCGGAGGAGGGCGGAGGAGACGCAGGAGACGCAGGGAGGCGCCTTTGCCCCCCACCACGGTGGCACCTGGCGCTCCCTGCTTCAGCAGACAAAACAACTTTAAAGTCCAAGGCTCATTCAAATTGGATTTTGGAAACACAAAGTCTTAACATTTGTCCCCAGCTAGAGGATTACACTCTTATCTTATCCTCAGAAAAGCGTTTGAAGAGGCAGGGGAAGAAAAGGTAGCTCAAATTTTAAAATGGGGTCCTCCAAACTTGCTTGTCTGCAGCTCTTTCTTGGGGCTGCCTGTCTATTATCAAAAGGTAAAATGTCTTAGACTATTGAAAAAAGGATTTGCATAAATTGCTTTCACCTGCTTCTTATATGAGGTTAATGAAATGGGAACAAAGAGGAATGGATTCCCCACCCAGACCAGAACGGACCTTCCTGGTTGTTCCTTCAGGAGACCCCAAGAGCTCGCCTCCTGCCCCCAGCTACAGCCCCCGGGGAGGCAGAACGCGGCGGCACCACATCCCAGACACAGTCCTGATGATTTCCCCGGGATCAGGAGGAGACGTGGTCTTCCGGGAGGACGCTGCCCGCCTGTCCTAGGCTGGGGAGGGAGGGCGGTGGTTTGGCCCTCACGCCAGCCACACAAAGGCTGTTTGCCTGAGCACACACCTCGAGGGCTCCAAGCCCTGAGAAAGGAAACCTGGTCCCCAAAACCACTGGGGGCCTCTGTGGCTCCAGCCTCGGGGGCTTGAGGGGTGGTCGTGGGGCAGGAGGGGTCCGGCGGGTGGCAACCCGGTGGGAGTGGGGGTGGCGGCTAGGGCAGACAGGAGGGCGTGTGAGCGTTAGTTATGTCGATGATAAAGTTCAGTTGTCAATGAGGCACGGCAAGAGATGCGTCACAAGGAACGAAGTGGAGCAATCACAGTAAAACTCCGTCCCAACGCGACTGAACACCTAGGGAATCGTTGGTTTCTGGATTTTCCCATTTAGTATCTGAAATCTCAGAATGTGGCGCCTGCAGGTAAGAGGCCCCACGTCAAGAAGCCTGCTCCAGCGTCCTCCAGACGGTGCTCTGTTGGGAAGGACCTGTGTCTGCCGCTAGTTGGGCTCAGAGCTGGACGGGGCGGGTGGCTCTGCCCCCGTCAGTGGGCAACCCAGACCTGCTCTGTCCTTGCTTTGTGCTCGCCAGAGCTATCACTTCCCGAGAGAATTTGCCAAAGTTCCCTGCTTAGCCATACGCGGCCCGGGTCTTGCATTTCAGTTCAGTTTTCTGTGGCTTGCGGCTCGCACCGCACCTGACTTGAAGATCAAACACGCTCCCGACTGCCTTGACGTGCAGTTTCCTTCCTTCTTCACGAGTGATGGCCTGGAATTGCTGATCTTTGGCTCACAGCACTGTGTCATGTGTGGGACTGACCTATTACCACGGTGTCATGCGTGATATGCGCTATTCCCATTGAGTCACGTGTGATATTCCCTATTCCCACTGAGTCACGTGTGATATGCACTATTCCCATTGAGTCACATGTGATATGCCCTATTCCCACTGAGTCACGTGTGATATGCCCTATTCCCACTGTGTCACATGTGATATTCCCTAGTCCCACTAAGTCACGTGTGATATGCCCTATTCCCCTCTGTGTCACGTGTGATATTCCCTATTCCCACTGAGTCACGTGTGATATGTGCTATTCCTACTTCCTATTCCCACTATGTCAAATGTGATATGCACTATTCCCATTGAGTCACATGTGATATGCCTATTCCCACTGTGTCACATGTGATATGCGCTATTCCCACTGAGTCACGTGTGATATTCCCTATTCCCACTGTGTCACGTGTGATATTCCCTATTCCCACTGTGTCACGTGTGATATGTCCTATTTCCACTGTCACGCGTGATATGCACTATTCCCACTAATGTCACGTGTGATATTCCCTATTCCCACTGTGTCACATGTGATATGCGCTATTCCCACTGAGTCACGTGTGATATGTCCTATTCCCTCTGTGTCACGTGTGATATGCCCTATTCCCACTGAGTCACGTGTGATATGTCCTATTCCCACTGTGTCACATGTGATATGCGCTATTCCCACTAAGTCACATGTGATATTCCCTACTCCCACTGTGTCACGTGTGATATTCCCTATTCCCCACTGTGTTCATGTGTGATATGTCCTATTCCCACTGAGTCACGTGTGATATTCCCCTATTCCCACTGTGTCACGTGTGATATGTCCTATTCCCACTGTGTCACATGTGATATGCGCTATTCCCACTGAGTCACGTGTGATATGTGCTATTCCTACTTCCTATTCCCACTGTGTCACGTGTGATATGCACTATTCCCATTGAGTCACATGTGATATGCCCTATTCCCTCTGTGTCACGTGTGATATGCCCTATTCCCTCTGTGTCACGTGTGATATGCACTATTCCCTCTGTGTCACATGTGATATTCCCAATTCCCACTGAGTCACGTGTGATATGCCCTATTCCCTCTGTGTCACGTGTGATATTCCCTATTCCCACTGTGTCACGTGTGATATTCCCTATTCCCACTGTGTCACGTGTGATATGTCCTATTCCCACTGTGTCACGTGTGATATTCCCATATTCCCACTGTGTCACGTGTGATATTCCCTATTCCCACTGAGTCACGTGTGATATGTCCTATTTCCCACTGTGTCACGTGAGATATGGCCCTGTTTCCAGTTTGCCCTGCATGGAACCACCCTACTGCTGGAGTCCAGTTGCTGATTGTCTCTGTTGCATCAACACCCAACTTCCCAACTTTATTCCCAGACCCTCCCGTCCCAGACATCGCTAAGGGTTCTCTCCAGAGTCCTCCTCTTCCCAGGGATTTCCTAAGTGGCTTCCCACGATGCAGCCTGTCCCCCCTAAGTGTTCACGCTGACCTCAGCAGAGACGTGACTTCGGGCCAGTGCCGTTCCTCCGGCCCTCATCTTCACAGCCCCTGCTGTGGGGTCTTGTGGGCTCTCCCTTGGGCCTTGCACCCTGTTGACAGACAGCACAGTGCAGTTCCCTTAGTGTGTGGTGCTCATGTCTGCCCCTCCCCACTGCCCCCCCCCCCGCATGACCTCTGTATTTCCACCACACAGCTTACTTTAGACAGCCATCAAACCACTTCATTCAGTCCCCTGCCCACCCATCCCCTCCTCCGCCACGTGCATCCTGGGCTCCCCAGAAGGTGGAGGCCCCTTTGTTCTTCTTGTGCTGCATACAAAGGTCTGCCAGAGAGCAACTGCTCTGAATTGCTACTGCCTGTTCACATAGGGCACTAGAACAGTATCTGGCACGTAGTAGTTGCTCATGAAAGAGTGCTTGCCTAGCGTGCATGAAGTCCTGGGTTTGATTCCTTAGCACCACAAAAATGAAAAAGCTGAAAGTGGCACTGTGGTTCAAGTGGTTGAGCAATAACAAGCTCAGGGACAGTGCTCAGGCCCTGAGTTCAAGCCCCAGGACTGGCCAAAAAAAAGTGGGGGGGGGGGCTAGGCACTGATGGCTTACGCCTGTGATCCTAGCCACTCAGAAGGATGAGATCTGAGGACTGAGGTCTGAAGCCAGCCCTGGTAAGGCAGGTTCATGAGACTCTTACCTCCAACCAAACAGCAAAAATCAGAAGTGGAGCTGTGACACAGTGGTAGAGTACCAGCCTGAGGACAGTGCTCATGCCCTGAGTTCAGTGCTCAGTACTGGCACAAAACAACGCATAGCAAAACAGAAGCTACCCACAGCTTCAGTAGCAGGCAGCATCACAAGCTTGGAAAGTCTGTGGGGATGATTTCAGCTCTTTGGGCTTGTGAGAGATACAAAGGGAAGGCCACCCAGCCCCAGAGATGTACAAACATTTCAACAATATTCCAGCGACGCAACGGTGACTCAGCCAAGATTTCCAGACAAAAATTGAATTCTCTATTGGCCCTGCCCTCATGTCTCTGAACGTCTGCGGACTCAACGGTGTCCCTCAAGTTCCCAGGACGCGTCGTCATCCTCGGGGCGGTTGTTATTTGAGGCTTTTAAGAGGGCGTTAACTGAGACGAGAAGCGTGGGCCCGGGTCCTGTCGGGGGGGGGGGGGGGGCGTCCTCGCCAGAAGAGCGACAGACACCGGGGAGGGGCACGGCGGGCCCATGGGGAGGACCAGGCCTGGGCGGCACAGGGGGCCGCGGCCCAGGAGCGAGGCCTCGCCCTGGGTCCAACCCGCCCGCCCCCGGAGGCCCCCGGCAGCGCGCAGCCCCGGGGCGAGAAGCAGCTCTCCTTCCGCGACAGGACGGAGGCCGCGCGCACGCAGCCCCTCGCCCCGAAGACACACCTGCGCGTGGACGGGCGTACGCAGGTGTGCGTGCACGCACGCGGCGCTGTGCCACCGTGGGACCGTCAGGTGTGCGGGGGGGGGGGACGGGAGGAGGACGGAGGGTGAGCGGCGTCGAGGCGCAGCGCGCAAAGACGGGGCGAAGCCGCAAACGCGGGGAGCCGCGGGGTCACAGAGGAGCGAGCACGCGCGAGGGGGCGGGCGGGCGAGGGGAGGGCGGGGGGAGGGCGGGCGAGGCGGGTGAGGGCAGAGCCGGATGCGGGGGGGCATCGCGTGCACACGGAGACATCACAGCGAAGCTGCTCCGAGCAGCCAACGAGAGTGGAATGGTAACAAGAGCCTCCGGCGGGAGGCGGGCGGCGGGACAGCTCCACACTCGAGGCCCGGGGGGGGGAGGCACCGGCTTCACACCCATCACCGGGATGGATGAGGCCGTGGCCTGCGTCTTAGGTCATCCCCGCGGGGCCCCCTGACCAGGGCCCCCTCCGCCCGCCACCGGCTCCCCCCCTACCAGTGCCTTCCCAGAGGTGCCCCCCCACAGGCCCACCACCCAGTGTCCCCCACAGGCCCACCCCCACCACTGCCCCCCCACAGGCCCACCCCTACCACTGCCCCCCCACAGGCCCACCCCCACCACTGCCCCCCCACAGGCCCACCCCCACCACTGCCCCCCCACAGGCCCACCCCTACCACTGCCCCCCCACAGGCCCACCCCCACCACTGCCCCCCCACAGGCCCACCCCTACCACTGCCCCCCCACAGGCCCACCCCCACCACTGCCCCCCCACAGGCCCACCCCTACCACTGCCCCCCCACAGGCCCACCCCCACCACTGCCCCCCCACAGGCCCACCCCCACCACTGCCCCCCCACAGGCCCACCCCCACCAGGGCCCCCCACAGGCTCATCCCCACCACTGCCCCCCCACAGGCCCACCCCCACCACTGCCCCCCCACAGGCCCACCCCCACCACTGCCCCCCCACAGGCGCACCCCCACCACTGCCCCCCCACAGGCCCACCCCCACCACTGCCCCCCCCACAGGCGCACCCCCACCAGGGCCCCTCTCTATGCACTTCAGCGCCAGGCTAGGAGTGGAGGGGTCCTCCGAGGGGCGGAGCGCTGGGGGAGCTGAGCTCCTCAGGGCCACCGTGCCCTTAGGGCCTCCCAACTACCTGGGGAGGGGCTCTGACCACGCCAGGTCCCTTCCCCAGGGCCAGGGGCTCCTGTTCCCACTCCACGTCCCAAGCCGGCTCGCGGGCACCATTTCCTGCAGGGCATCTGTTGCCTTACAAGAGAGGCAGAGAGTCCAAGGGAGCCGTGAGCGTCTGTGCCCAGGTACCACCGCGCAGCTCTGTGTGTAGGAAAGCATCGTGATGGAACTCCCTGCACAACTAATCTACAGGAGCTAACGCCAGTGCTCCCCCAACTATTCCACCAATAAGAGGGAAGGAATGCTTCCAAACGAATTCCATACGACCCGTATGGCCCTAATACCAGCATAAGCAAAGAACACAACAAAACACATAGACAGATTTCCCTGCTGAACTTCAATAGGCACCAAGATCCTGAAAAATAGGTGCAAGCTGAATCCAACAACCTATTTAAAAGATCATGCGTCGTGATCAAGTTATGTAGATACCATGATCAGCATACGTAGATTAATAAACATATCCACACGTGTTTAGGATAAAAGTGAAAACCACACGATCATCTAATCAGATGCAGAAAAGGCTTTTGACAAACGACAACATGGCTAGATGGAAAGGCACAGGAAGAAATTAGCAATAGGAGGATCCTGCAGCCACGTAGTAAGGCCACATGGAGCCAAGGTGTACAGCGTGAGGAAAGCCTGAACACACTCGCTCTGACACCAGGAGACAAAGGTGTCCATGGGCTCCACCCGTGTTCTATACACTGCTTGAATTCTTAGCCACAGCAATCAAGCAAGAAAAAACATAAGAGTAGTAACAGGAAAGGAAGAAGACACATTATCCCTACTTGCAGGTGATCTGATCCTATAGTTGGTGATCTGATCCTATATTTGAGAGACTCTTTTGAAAGACTCCATCAGAAGACTCTTGGATCTGACAAACACTTCCAGCAAAGTAGCAGGATGCGATATTAACATTCAAAAAAAAAACCACAGGAATAAAGCAAAGGGCGTCAAGGAGCTCTGTAACAAAAACGATGACATGCTAAAGAAAGAAACCGAAGAAGAGACTAGATGGAAAGACCTCCTGTGTTTATGGACCAACAGCATTAATATTGTCAAAGTGAGCATATTACTGAAAGCAATATACAGATTCGATGTAATCCTCATCAACAATGCAATGGCCTTTTTCACAGAGAAAGAAAGAAATCCTAAAGTTCACAGGGAAGCACAGAAGACTGCAAGAGACAATGCAATCCTGAGCAAAAAGAGCAAAGCCGGAAGCATTACAATTCCAGTTTTCAAGTCTTATTCCAGAGCTAGAGTAACAAGAATAGCATCTTCCTGGCACAAAACAGACGGAGAGGCTGACAGAACAGTACAGGAGGCAAAAAGAGCCCCCCCCCCCCCACGCTACAGCCATCCGATTCTCAACAAGAGCCCACCAAATGCTGCTGGGAAAACTGGACATCCACACGCCGAAGGACACAATGCATCCCACACAGCCCTGTGCACGGCACGCGTAGGGGGCGGACCAGAGGCCCTCGCGTAAGACCTGAAACTCTGAAACTACCCGGAGACCACAGAAAACGCGTCAAGACTTAGGCACAGGCAGAGACTTTCTGAATAGACCTCTAACGGCTCAGGAAGTAAGAACACTAGCTGACATGGTGTGGGGTGTGCGTGCGTGCGTGCGTGCGTGCGTGTGTGTGTGTGTGTGTGTGTAGATTGCATCAACTTAAAAAGCTTTCACACAACAAAGGCCACAGGGATGCGGCCAAGAGTCTGCCTGTGGGCCTCTGATGGGGGATTATTACCGAGTGCATATTAATCAAGAGCTAAAAAATTAAACACTAAACAATAAATAATCCAATTAATAAATAGCCAAAGGAACCAAACAGAAGATCCTCAAAGGAAGTACAAATGGGTAATAAATACATGAAAAAAACAACAACCCCAAAACACTCACCATCCCTAGCCCTCAGAAAAATGCAAACTAATACTACGTTGGGACGCCACCTCACCCCAGTCAGAATAGCTGTCCTCAAGAAAGCAAGCGACAGGGGTTGGGGATATGGCCTAGTGGCAAGAGCGCTTGCCTCGTATACTTGAAGCCCTGGGTTCGATTCCCCAGCACCACATATACAGAAAACGGCCAGAAGCGGCGCTGTGGCTCAAGTGGCAGAGTGCTAGCCTTGAGCAAAAAGAAGCCAGGGACAGTGCTCAGGCCCTGAGTTCAAGGCCCAGGACTGGCAAAAAAAAAAAAAAAAAAAGAAAGAAAGAAAGGTACTCTTCACCTGACTTACATAACTGTGACCCGCTTGTACATCACTTTTATAATAACAATCTGGGGTGGAAACACCTACACACCCAGGTTCATGCAGTGGTGTGGACACGAGTGTGGACCAACCAGCCAAGGGGCCCACCAACAAACGAGTACACAAAGAGAAGATGGCACACACACGTCGGAAACCATTGCCCAGCCAGCAAGAAGGGGAGGCGAAGGCGTCTGCGGGGGAAGATGGTGTCAGGTGTCACCTGTCGCGTTAAGTGACACCAGCCCGACTCAGGAAGACAAGCATCACATATTTTCCTCTCACACGAGCAATCTGTCGTGAATAAACACTTGAAAACAGAAGGGGGGGGGGGCGCGTGTGGGGAGCGGAAGGGAACCAGGAGGAGGGGAAGGCGCTGGAGGGTCATCACGGGCACCAAGGCGGTTGAAGTACATTATACGCACGTCCTGAAATCCGTATGTATATTAATTTTATACAATTATAACATACATAGGTATAATTCATTCCACTAACACAGGAGAAACATAGTGAGTGCACAAACGGATGTAACGTCAGCCTGGTTACTTTTTGTTACCCCCCCGCCCCCCCCCCCCCCCCCCCCCGTGTGAACGCCCCCCCCCACCCGTGAAGCTCTGAGAGTTCCCCCCGCCCCAGATCCCGGTGAGACAGGAGTCGGCTCTCTGCCATTCCCAGATGGTGATCCGACTTGGCTGTGCAGATCTTACCACCCGTCCGCCATGTTCCAGGGATAGCCCTCCTCCGGGGTGCCCTTGGGGCTCTCGGGTCACCCCGCCCTCCTCTGCTCAAGGGCAGCGGCCCTCAGCCCTCAGACGGGGGTGGAGGGGCTGCTCGAGGTCCCTCTGGCTCAAGTGCTGACCTACAAGGTTGTCACTGCTTTAAAACTGGGTTACTGGGGATGCGAATTTCAGTTACCATGGAAACCAATCATCTCTAGTGTTGCAAACTGTTTTTTTTCCCCCGGGACAACACAAAGCACTGAAGAGCCCTCACAGAGGTCTGACCTCTGCCTTCCCCCACATAACCACGCGGGGCGGGGCTGCCAGCCCCACCAAAGGCTGGGTCAACACCCTCCTGTTGCAGGATGGAGGCGGCCCGGCGCCAGGGCCAGCGGAACCGGCCAGGCCCGCGGCCCAACTGCTGCCTCTGGTCTTATCGGCATTTCTGCGCGTCTCAGGGGTCTCTGTTTTGCTAACTAGGGCAGCAGGGCCCCGACTCACGCGCCTGCTGTCACTTTGTCCATCTGCACACAGATGTGCGTTCTGCTGCAGTGCTGGGGCTTGAACCGGGGCTTTGCACATTTTAGACAAGGGCCATCACTTGTCCTTGCGGTGTTCAAAATGCTGAGCTATGTCGCTCCTCTCCTGTAGGAGTGGATAGGTCACTCACGCAATCTTGGTGTATCATTTTCCCAGCAAATCAGGATCTTGTAACGTGGTACCTATGATACACATCTATCAGGGCATTGATTAGCTGACGATTGACTCAGCGCTTAGAAAAGTGATTCGGCGTGGTTCAAGCCCCACCCTCAGCCGAGGCTCCAGCAAGCCCCGTTTCCTGTCACTCAGGGCAGGCTGTGCGCCCCGCTGTCTCGTCAGGCCACGGCCGCCACCCGCGGCGGGCGGGCGGGTCCCTCCAGGCCTGGCCGGGGAGGGCACTGGCTCCGCCCGCTTGGCAGGAGAGGGGGGCTCCCCCAGGCCTCTCAGGCGCGGGGTCCTGTGAGCCCTCTCCAAGCGTGCGGCCCGAGGGACCCCCAAATCCTCGCAGGAGGCCCGGGACGACCTCCCTGGGCCGGCGGGGCGAGGGCCCCAGGACCAGGTGCCCCGGGGAGTCCGACCGATCACGTTTCAGGTGATAGTCAGAGCTCTCCCCTGGATGTGTTTGAACGTTCCCCTCAGCGTGATCAAGGAACCAAAATATTATTTGACAACATGTGTCAGCTTGCTCTGCCTGTGTGGGAGGCTGAGCCAGTGCTTTGTCAGAGGAGAGGGGGAAACAAGCACTTAAGCTCACGCGATCAGAAACCACTCAGAAGGAGCCTCCGGGAGCGGTGTGCGGCGAGGGCCTCGGTGTGGACGCCCCGGGGGGAGGTTTGTCGGCTCCTAATGGACACCGGAGCCACCGCGCCACGACCTCCTCCTCACCAGGCCACGCAGATCAAGATGCCACTGAGACGCTTAATGAACAGAGCGTGGGCTTCAGCACCTTCCACGTGACCAGTCAATCAGCCATCAATTAACAACACACTCCCAATGCACCTCGAGGGGGTAAAATTCAAAGGACAGCATCGCCGTCGCGGCTTCCGGCTGGCCGAGAGTCGGCGTGGGAGGCGGTGGCCTCTGCCCTCACGGCTCTGCCGGTGCCTCGGGCCCCACCCCGCCTCCGTGTGTCCCTGCCGGTGTGATCGCGCGGCCTGGCTGGTGTCCCGGCACGAACGCCGCCTCCACAGACCTCCCGGCCCCCGGAGCGTCCCGGCCCGGGCCTCGGGGACCCAGCTGATGGCACTGCGGAGGGGCCCGCACGCGTGGGTCCAGGGACCCTGGCACGTGCAGCCCCGGGTAGGGACCCCGCCACGTGCTGGCACTGTGGAGGGACCCCGACAGCCCCCCATCACACCTGGGCTCCAGGCGCAGCCGCACGCAGACCCCTGGGCTCCAAGCTCATCTCGGGATGTGTCTGTCTCCTGCCGCTCGAGGCCCGGGAGGCGGCCCGCCAGACAGCGTGGCTGGGCAGGCACAACCGGGTGAGACGCTGGTAACCTGGAGTTTAGATTCTCAATCCCTTCTGCTGGAAGTTCCCAAACGCCGATACTTGGTATGCAGAAGTAGCTATGGAAAAGGACACGCTAATAGCCCATGAAATAAGAAAAGGACATGCTAATCCGCCACCGCGTATGTCTTAGGAAGGCCCAGTGTCACCAGTCTAAGTCCAGGGAAGGCTGGAGGAGGTGCCCTCGGTGACTCGGGTGCCCATCTGACTCGGGTGCCAGGTCCCTGGGCCGTGCTGGGAAGCAGCCGCAGCAGCTGAGAGCACCGTGCTCCCCTGGCTCGCACCGGGCCAGGGGACCTGGTCCAGCCTGGCCTGCCCAGCTCGCCGTCACCCGACGGGCAGGGTCCATCGCACCGGCAGAGCCCATTCAGGAGGTACATGCTCTTCCGTGGGCACTTTGGGGAGCCGTTTTGAGATTAAACATAGAAACCAAGTTTTACTTCACATACAAGTAGAGTGATGACACCGAAGCCATCTCCAGCCTCCATTAAGACACAAGGCCAGATCCACTGGGGTCCAGGGAGGAGTGGAAGTCTGCACTTCTCTATTTAAACGCAGGAGGTACCTTAGTGCTGTCAGGGCGTGCCCAGGAAGAACGAAGAGAAGACAGATGCCTCCGGAACAAGAAGGCTGCGGAGGGCTGGCAGAACCACGCGTGGTCCAGGCAGAACAGCTGAGGAAAGCCTGGCTGTGGTTTATTTATTCCCTTTCCCAGCTCTGTGAGTAAGCTCTGTTTTAGACAACGTTCTCTTCTGTAACCGATACCAGAGGTGGCTCTACTGTGAAGAGGTTGATTTGGTTTCTGATTGGTGGCTGGTGACATCCCAGCAAGAGCTTGTTTGTGCCACAACGGCGAGAGACCCACACGAATCAGCTATGTGCAGAGGAGAGGCCCGGTGTGTGTGTGGGGTAGGAATGGTCTCTCATAACCCAGCCCTGTGGAGACTGGTCCACTGAAGCCACTGCTCCCTCCCGGGCCTGCCCAGGTGACTCAGTAAACCCTCATGACCCAATACCCTCTCCTCCCATGACCCAGTAACCCCTCCTGTGACCCCAAACCCCCCGTGCCCAAGCAACCCCCTCCTGGGTCCCTCCTGTGCTCCTTCTGGTGGTGGGGGGGCTCTTGCCTGCCAGGGCACATCCTGAGCCCCTCCTGTGCTCCTCGGGGGGGGGGGGAGGGCTCCCTGCCCACCAGGGCCCATCCTGCCCCTCCTCCCATCTCCTAAAGGAACCCCCCCACTGTACAGCGCCCGGCCACACTCTGGGCAGGTCTTGGGGCGCTGCGGGAGCTGCTGTACTTTACTGGCTGTGAGGTGCCTCCGCTAATGGGCTGGGGCGTTATGTGCAGCCGGGATGCCAATGAATTGATTTCTTTCTCCGTTACAAATTGCAGATGGAGACATCCTGACATGCAAAGGAAAGCCAGGGGATCGAGGTGCACTGAGCAATATCCAGACTAAAGAGATGGGCTGAGTTCCAGTTTGTGCGAGCTGGACAAGGTGAAGGCAGGGTCAGCGAGGGAGAGCAGGCAACGAGAAGAAAATCCATACAGAGAAAACCCTGACGGAGGCAGCAGGTTTATTTTTGAATGAAAGTACCGTGCATTTAAATTAAATGTCAGATACAATTTAGCATCCAGGCATCAGGAGGCGGAGGGTGTGCCTAGAAGCCAGCAGACAGCTCCTCCGGTGTTAATTGCTGTGCGCCCCTGCCCCCGGCACCTGCAGAGGGGGCCTGCTCCGGAGGCAAGCACCTTTGTGGGAGGGGCTTCACCAAGCGGAGGATGGGGCAGCTGCGGGAACAGAGGCCCGTGCTCGAGAGGCCCCAGTGGCTGCTGGACAGCACCTTCTAGAACTCAGAGGATCACTGCGTATGGGGTGACAAAACACAGTGGAGGCCTTCCTTGTAAGAGAGAAAGACGCAGCAGAAGAGGAAGAAGAGGGTGGGAGGCCAAGGAAGACCAGTGGGTGTGTGTCTCTCTGTGTGTGCATCTCTGCAAGTGTGCATCTGTGTGCATGCACTTCTGTGTGCATGCATCTCTGTGTGTGTCTGCGTGCATGCATGCAGGTATGCATTTGTGTGCACATCTCTGTATATGCCTCTGCACATGTGCATCTCTGTGTGTTTCTGTATGTGCATCTAGATGTGTGTCTGCATGTGTGTGTGCATCTGTGTGTGTGTGCACCCATGTGCCTACATCTGCATGTGTGCATCACTGTATGTGCATCTGTGTGCTGGCATCTCTGCATGTGTGCATCTATGTATGTGCCCCTGTGTGCCGACATCTCTGCATGTGTGCATCTGCATGTGTACATCTGTGTGCTGGCATCTCTGCGTGTGCATCTGTGTGCCAGCATCTCTACATGTGTGCATCTGTGTGTGCATCTCTGCATGTGTGCACCTGTGTGTGTGCATCTGTGTGCCAGCATTGCTGCATGTGTGCATACCTGTGTGTGCATCTGTGTGCCAGCATCTCTGCATGTGTGCACCTGTGTGTGTGCATCTGTGTGTGCGCATATCTGTGTGCCAGCATCTCTACATGTGTGCAACTGTGTGCATCTCTGCATGTGTGCATCTGTGTGTGCATCTGTGTGCCAGCATCTCTGCATGTGTGTGTGCATCTTTGCATGTATGGATCTGTGCGCCAGCATCGCTGCATGTGTGCATCTGTGTGTGTGTGTGCATCTGTGTGGCAGCATCTCTGCATGTGTGGATCTGTGTGTGTGCATGTGTGCCAGCATCGCTGCATGTGCATCGCTGTGTGTGCATGCATCAGTGTGCCAGCATCTCTGCATGTGTGTGTGCATTTCTGCATGTGTGGATCTGTGTGCCAGCATCGCTGCATGTGTGCATCTCTGTGTGTGTGCGTCCGTGTGTCAACATCTGTGTGTGTGCACCTGTGTGCTAGCATCGCTGCGTGTGTGCATCTGTGTGCCAGCATCGCTGTGTGTGCATATGTGTGTGCATGCATCAGTGTGCCAGTATCTCTGCGTGTGTGTGCATCTCTGCATGTGTGCATCTGTGTGCCAGCATTGCTGCATGTGTGCATCTGTGTGTGTGCATCTGTGTGCCAGCATCGCTGAGTGCGTGTATCTCTGTGTGTGTGTGCACCTGTGTGTTGGCATAGCTGCGTGTGTGCATCTGTGTGCAGCATCGCTGCATGTGTGCATCTGTGTGTGTCCATCTGTGTGCCAGCATCGCTGCATGCATGCATCTGTGTGTGTGCACTTGTGTGCTGGCATCACTGCGTGTGTGCACCTGTGTGCAAGCATCTGTGTGCCAGCATCACTGCATGTGTGCATCTCGGTGTGTGTGCACCTGCGTGCCAGCATTGCTGCGTGTGTGCATCTGTGTGTGCATCTGTGTGCAGGCATCACTGCGTGTGTGCATCTGTGTGCATGCATCTGTGTGCCAGCATCGCTGTGTGTGTATCTCTTTGTGTGTGCGTGCATCTGTGTGCCAACATTGCTGTGTTTGTGCATCTCTGTGTGTGTGTGCATCTGTGTGCCAGCATCGCTGCGTGTGTGCATCTGTGCGTGCGCGTGCACCTGCGTGCCAGCATCGCTGCGTGTGTGCATCTGTGTGTGTGCACGTGCACCTGCGTGCCAGCATCGCTGCGTGTGTGCATCTGTGTGTGTGCACGTGCATCTGTGTGCCAGCATCGCTGCATGTGTGCATCTGTGCGTGCGCGTGCACCTGCGTGCCAGCATCGCTGCGTGTGTGCATCTCTGCTATCAGGTTGACAGACTCCTACACACACACAGGATTCTGCAGCCAAGCAAGACTTGCAATCACACTAGAAAACCTGGCCTGCACAATTTCCCACCCAATTTCCTGCCCAAAGAGGCTGAGATAGGCTCAGATAAGCGCTGGCGTGCAGGCTGGGGGGTGGGTGCCCGTCCCGGGGAGTGCGGCCCCACTGGGCTCCCGCACAGCTCTGTTCCCGCAGAGCTCACAGCAGCGGCAGAACTCCGAGAGGCGGCCCATCCCGGGGAGGGGGCTGGGGTGCAGGGACCTTCCAGGGCTGTGGACCCCCTGGCCGCGCGCCCCGACCTGCCCCGTGCTCCCCACACCGCTCCTGCCCACGTGCCCCGCAAGCTGGGCTCCGGACGGCTCTGCAGGCCATGGCCCCACGGCCTCGTCCAAACCTCGTGTCCTGGCTTGCGGCTGTGCTGGCTCTGAGCCTCTTTTCCTCAGTTGCCCTGATTGCACTTCAGTTGTGGATTTTCCCCTTTACTGTGACCCATGCTCCGTTGTAGTCTCCCCTTTCCTGTCCCTCGTCTCCTCCTGTCTCCACGCTTTCCTTCCAACCCGGCTGGGACCTCGTGCTCCATATCGCAGAGAAAGCCATGCGGAGGCGGCCGGCCTTCAACCCCGGGAGCCTCCAGGGCCAGGGCGGCTGCTCCTGAGGCGCCAGGGCAGCCGACGCAAGAGCAAGCCCACCAACGCGGCCGCTCCGCCTCGGGAGCCGCGGGCCCTGGATTCCAGGCTCTGGCAGATGGCGCCGGCCGGCCGGACGGCAGACGGGGGGCTGAGACGGCTTCGCTGTGGCTGGCGGGGCTGATGACGGAGACGCGGCGGGGGACGCTGGGCCGGCCGCGCCCGACTCTGCTCTCTGTGTGGGTACAGAGGTGCACGCCGCCAGGCTGCCCGCACGCTCAGGCCTGTCCAGAGGCGAGCGCCTCTGCCATCCGCCTCGGCCCCGTGGACAAGCCCTTCTGTGCTCCACCGTGCCCTGGGGCCGGGGGCCGCAGCCCCCGAGCTGAACGGAACCCAGGGGACGCAGGGCCCCGGCAGGTTTCCCGAGTCCCTCTGCACAGCGCGAGCAGCAGCTTAGACACACGGGACGCCGCGCGATGCCAGCCCGCATCCCTCCCCCCGGCCCCGGAGAAAGCTCCGTCCACCTACGACCGGAGCCTGACCACGTCCGGTCTCGGCGAGCAGGACGGGCTCCCTGGCGTCTCAGTCCTCGGGGAGCCCGGTGCCCGGGGCCTTTGCCCACGCCCCGGTCGCTTGCACCGCGCTCTTCCTTCCTCTCGCTCCTCCTGAGCAATCTCGCGCCGTTTCTCCCTCGTCTCTGCGGCGTCCCTGCCGTCCGTGCTCGGGCGGGAACACTTTCGAGTCACGCGTGCCCTGCACATGGGACGGCCTCTCTGTCCACTTGGGATTCGGCGATGCCCCACGAGGCTGGGCCCCTGGGAGTCTGTGCTGGGCGCCCACCCTCCACTTCAGCCAGTGCCTGGCTCCGGCGGAGCGGTCCTTCCCCTCCTGGGGCCTGGCCCTGGCCCTCCCCTGCCCACCACAGCCCTGGGGAAAGCCCTGCTCTTCTAGTCAGCGGATGGTGCGGCCGGGTCCAGTGGAGAGGCCTCTGCCACACGCCGAGTCAGGTCTCGTGACCAGAACCGGTGTCTGCCTGTGAGGGGCATTATCACAGAATCCGACTCCCGAATGAACACAGTCAGGCCTGGGGCGGGTGGGCCTGGCGACACCCCTCGGGGGTCCCCGCCACTCGACCGGGGCTGTCACCACACGGGTATCGACCCCGATAGACACTGCCCAGCTCGGCTCTGCCCGCACGGCTCTACCCTGCACGGATCTGCCCCGCATGCATGGCTCTGCCCAGCACAACGCTGCCTCGGGCTGTGCAGACGCAGCCTGAGTATGTCCCGGGCCTGGCCAGGAAGGTGATCAGCCCATGAGGTGTGAGGGGAAAACTGGAGGGAAGCCCGGGAGTGGTTGGCTGTAGTCGTGAGGCAGGCAGCAGCGCCTCTGTGCCCACCACACCTGGAAAGCCCCCTGATTTACAGAACGTCCCCAGCCTTGAGAGCCAGATCCCCAGCCCCCCGAAGGAGCCAAGGCCCGCAGCCTGCAGCCTGCACCCGCGGGGTGGAGGGCCTTCCCGGGGAACCTGCGCTGGAGTTGGGAAAAGGCAGCACGCTCTCAAGGGACGCGGGGAGCACTGTCTTCTCAGGTACTGGGTTGCCATCGAACGTCGGCTGTCTCAGGAGAAAATCAGAATAACCACTGAAAACACTAGGCAGACATGGAGGTGTGTGCCGAGAAACCGCAGCCGGCATTGCTCCTATGCAGTAAGGACACACGCACGTCTTACTTCTGGGAAATCTTAATGAGAAGCACAAGATTGAGATTTTAGGTTATCCAACCTCGCAAGGACAAATTCTCTGGGAACTCGGCACACTGCTGAACGTGGAAAAAATCAGGAAAACCAGATCAATGCACCAAAATTACCCAGGAACTGGGCAGGATGTCAAACACGGAAGAAACCAGGAAAACAGATCAATGCACCCAAATACCCAGGACTTGGCATGCTGCGGAACGTGCCAGAAACCAGCAAAAGGGATCAAACCACCAAAATTCTCTGGGAAGTCAGCATGCTGCCAAACGTTGAAGAAACAATGAAAAAAAGATCAAAGCACCAAAATTACCTGGAAACTCAGTATGATGCCAAACGTGCAAGAAACCAACAAAACAGATCAAAGCAACAAAATTCTCCGGGAAGTTGGCATGCTGCCAAACGTGGAAGAAACCAGGAAAACTTGATCAAAGCTGCAACTTCTGGTGAGGTTTGTCATGTGTAAGCTGTCATTTGGCATGGTGCTTGGGAAGTGTGCACAGTGACCTCCCCTAGTGTGATGAGAATCTTCCTTGAGAAAGGCAACAGAGCATCTCCCTCAAGTGTGGTAGAGCCTCGTCCTTCCTCAAGTGTGAGAGTGCTTGCCTACAACAGAGCATGCTTCTCCCCTTCAAAGCGTCACCCCTGGTGGCGCCCCACACAACAGAAATGCAAGGTTACCCTGCATCTGGACAGCGTGCACACGTGAGGTTGCAATGCATCTGGACAGTGTGCACGTGTGAGGTTGCAATGCCTCTAGACAGCATGCATGTGTGAGGTTGCAGCACATCTGGAGAGCATGCACATGTGAGGGTAGTGTGCATCTGGACAGCGTGCACGTGTGAGGTTGCAGTGCCTCTGGACAGCGTGTACATGTGGGGATGCAGTGCATCTGGACAGCGTTCACATGTGAGGATGCAGTGCATCTGGACAGTGTTCACATGTGAGGTTACCGTGCATCTGGACAGCATGCACGTGTGAGGTTACCATGCTTCTGGACAGCGTGCACGTGTGAGGTTGCAGTGCATCTGGACAGTGTGCACATATGAGGTTACTGTGCATCTGGACAGTGTGCACGTGTGAGGTTGCAGTGCATCTGGACAGCGTGCACGTGTGAGGTTGCAGTGCCTCTGGACAGCGTGTACATGTGGGGATGCAGTGCATCTGGACAGCGTTCACATGTGAGGATGCAGTGCATCTGGACAGTGTTCACATGTGAGGTTACCATGCATCTGGACAGCATGCACGTGTGAGGTTACCGTGCATCTGGACAGCGTGCACATGTGAGGTTGCAGTGCATCTGGACAGTGTTCACATGTGAGGTTACCGTGCATCTGGACAGCATGCACGTGTGAGGTTACTGTGCTTCTGGACAGCGTGCACATGTGAGGTTGCAGTGCATCTGGACAGTGTGCACATATGAGGTTACTGTGCATCTGGACAGCGTGCACGTGTGAGGTTGCAGTGCATCTGGACAGCGTGCACGTGTGAGGTTGCAGTGCCTCTGGACAGCGTGCACGTGTGAGGTTACAGTGCCTCTGGACAGCGTGCACGTGTGAGGTTACAGTGCATCCGGACAGTGCACATGTTAGGTTGCAGTGCATCTGGACAGCGTGCACATGTGAGGATGCAGTGCATCTGGACAGCGTGCACGTGTGAGGTTGCAGTGCCTCTGGACAGCGTGCACGTGTGAGGTTACAGTGCCTCTGGACAGCGTGCACGTGTGAGGTTGCAGTGCCTCTGGACAGCGTGCACGTGTGAGGTTACAGTGCCTCTGGACAGCGTGCACGTGTGAGGTTACAGTGCATCCGGACAGTGCACATGTTAGGTTGCAGTGCATCTGGACAGCGTGCACATGTGAGGATGCAGTGCATCTGGACAGCGTGCACGTGTGAGGTTGCAGTGCCTCTGGACAGTGTGCATGTGTGAGGTAGCAGTGCATCTGGACAGCGTGCATGTGTGAGGTTGCAGTGCCTCTGGACAGTGTGCATGTGTGAGGTAGCAGTGCATCTGGACAGCGTGCATGTGTGAGGTTGCAGTGCCTCTGGACAGCGTGCACGTGTGAGGTTGCAGTGCATCTGGACAGCGCGCACATGTGAGGTTACAGTGCCTCTGGACAGCGTGCACGTGTGAGGTTACAGTGCATCCGGACAGTGCACATGTGAGGTTACAGTGCATCCGGACAGTGCACATGTTAGGTTGCAGTGCATCTGGACAGCGTGCACATGTGAGGATGCAGTGCATCTGGACAGCATGCACGTGTGAGGTTGCAGTGCCTCTGGACAGCGTGCATGTGTGAGGTTACAGTGCATCCGGACAGTGCACATGTGAGGTTGCAGTGCATCTGGACAGTGTGCAGATATGAGGTTACTGTGCATCTGGACAGCGCACATGTGAGGTTGCAGTGCCTCTGGACAGCATGCACATGTGAGGTTACAGTGCATCCGGACAGTGTGCATGTGTGAGGTTGCAGAGCAGCTGGACAGTGCACATGTGAGGTTCCAGTGCATCTGGACAGCGTGCACATATGAGGTTACTGTGCATCTGGACAGCGTGCACGTGTGAGGTTGCAGTGCATCTGGACAGCATGTACATATAGACTATCGTGCATCTGGACAGCGTGCACGTGTGAGGTTGCAGTGCATCTGGACAGCGTGCACGTGTGAGGTTGCAGTGCATCTGGACAGCGTGCACGTGTGAGGTTACCATGCTTCTGGACAGCGTGCATGTGTGAGGTTACCATGCTTCTGGACAGCGTGCACGTGTGAGGTTACCATGCTTCTGGACAGCGTGCACATGTGAGGTTACCATGCTTCTGGACAGCGTGCACATGTGAGGTTACCATGCTTCTGGACAGCGTGCACGTGTGAGGTAGCAGTGCATCTGGACAGTGCACATGTGAGGTAGCAGTGCATCTGGACAGCGTGCATGTGTGAGGTTGCAGTGCATCTGGACAGTGCACATGTGAGGTTACCATGCTTCTGGACAGCGTGCACGTGTGAGGTTACAGTGCATCCGGACAGTGTGCATGTGTGAGGTTGCAGAGCAGCTGGACAGTGCACATGTGAGGTTCCAGTGCATCTGGACAGCGTGCACATATGAGGTTACTGTGCATCTGGACAGCGTGCATGTGTGAGGTTGCAGTGCATCTGGACAGCGTGCACGTGTGAGGTTGCAGTGCATCTGGACAGCGTGCACGTGTGAGGTTGCAGTGCATCTGGACAGCGTGCACGTGTGAGGTTGCAGTGCATCTGGACAGCGTGCACGTGTGAGGCTTCCATGCTTCTGGACAGCGTGCACGTGTGAGGTTACCATGCTTCTGGACAGCGTGCATGTGTGAGGCTATCGTGCAGTCTGACAGCATGCAGCCTGGCCTTTCGCTCCTAGAAGGGAAGCCATCAAGGCATGGGCTCTATGGGAGGTGGAGGGCCAGGTTCGGGCATGGAAGGCAGCTGGGAGCATGGAGGCCCCGGCGGCACAGGGTCTTCGCATCAAGGCAGGGGCACTGGGTGCTGCAGAGTCCTCTGCCTCCTGGCAGGACCATCGAATGGGCAGGGTGGACTCTAGTGACCTCCCAGGCCACTCTTGAAATGAACGGAGGAGGAGGCAGGAGGGCGAGGCAGCAGCTGCAGGGCACTTAGCGGGTCACTGTCGATTCCCGCCTCAAAGCCATGGCTTCTGCTGTTCACCCGGCTGGCTGAGTTGCTCAGAGAAGAAAGTACAGGTGTAAATGCTTGCCTTATTTAGACTGTTTCCTAGAGAAAATAGTTTTTTTTTTTTTTTTTTTTTTTGGCCAGTCCTGGGCCTTGGACTCAGGGCCTGAGCACTGTCCCTGGCTTCTTCCCGCTCAAGGCTAGCACTCTGCCACTTGAGCCACAGCGCCGCTTCTGGCCGTTTTCTGTATATGTGGTGCTGGGGAATCGAACCTAGGGCCTCGGGTATACCGAGGCAGGCACTCTTGCCACTAGGCTATATCCCCAGCCCCGAGAAAATAGTTTTTAAAGGAAACCTCCCGCGGGCATTGGTGGCTCATGGCTGTCATCCTAGCAGCTCAGGAGGCTGAGATCTGAGGATCGCAGTGCAAACCTCCAGCTGGGCAACCCGGCGATGATCATCAGCCTCCGCCCTCCTTGGTGCGTGCGTGCGGGTCTCCTGAGGGATGCGAGCAGTCTGGCAGGTGACAGGAGCCCGCCCAGCTGTGTCGTCTCCCGACCCTGGCATCTTGGGCAGGGGCCAGCATACCCCCTCATCCAACACATTGGGCTCCATGGTAAGTCCCAACCCGCCTGACCCCACGCCGGTCCCCACCTCCCCAGCATGCGGCCAGCTGTCAGACCAGCCGACTCAAGATCCCTGAGGAGCCCGGGGCGGCACGCACGGCTCACAGAGGCTCTGACGCTCCGACGCGTCTGGCCGACACACACGTCCGCCGCGGAGTGCGGAAGGGCCCGACCGTGCTCACGCTCCAGAAGCCGCCTGGCTGGTCCCCGCCCCAGGAGGGCGGCCAGTACTTCCAGCACTCCTTACGGGCCTGCAAGCACTGTGTCACCTCGCATCACGCAAGGCCTTCCGGACCCATTCAGGGAGCGGGGTCCCCGACGGGACTCCAGGGGCTGAGTGTGCGACGCGGGAACCCTGGGCAAGGGGGCGGCTCCCCCCCTCCTGTGGGTGGGAGTGGCTTTCTCTCCCCACCTCGCCTGGGGGAGGGGCAGCTCTCTCCAGCCGTGCGGAGGTGCACACGGGGATTTACACTGCCCTGCGGAGGTGCACACCGGTGGGGACGCACAGGAATCGAGACTCTGCCCTAGATCCAACGCAGGCTGCCTGTCCCAGGAAGACTCTGATCTCGTGCAGAATTCTTCTTGCCTCTTTCACGTCTAGTGTCAGTCATAAGCGCATAACAGCCTCCTTCGTTAAAGCTAATTTTAGAGTCTGACGTTAAAGCAACGAGTGTCCTTTTCTTTCAAATGGAAGGCAGACGAGGCACGGCGGGGGCTGGAGGTGTCTGCCCGGCCTGCGTGTCCAGCCTCCATCTTCAGGGCTGTATGCTGTTGGTCAATGACTGTCCTTGCACGTTCTTAACTTTTCACCTTAATATTTTAGAAAAATCCTTTAAGAAAGGATGTGCAGGCGGGGTGGCAAATGCCCAGAATCACAGCACTTGGGCGGGGAGAGGCAGGAGGATCACAAGTTCGAGGCCAGCCTAGGCTACACAGCAATACCTTGTCTCAAAAAGCAAGCCCCAAACCGAAGAGAACGAAGAGCGATGTGGGCGTCCAAGGTGGCCGCCCGGTGCTCTCAGTGGTCCGCGCTGGATTCCGCTGGCTCTGCTGTGCGTGCTGGTACTAGGGTGTCCCCGGGGCCCGGGTGCTGCGCTCCTGGGGGGCGGGGCGGGGCTGGTGGGCCTCGGGCTGGCCAGTCGCCGAGCTGGAGATCTGGGCGGCCACCGTGCCGAGGACCCAGCGGCCAAGCGGACGGTTCCCGCGCTGGCTGGCTCCAGTGCCTCGGAGCCTCGAACGGCCAAGCGTTGTTCACGTGGGATTTGAGGCTGTGTGGTCTGGGGGCATGTGGGCCTGAAGCCCTAGCTTTGGGACGGCTGTCACTTCCTACTCCTGGCCCTCCTGTCCTTCTTAGCCACCCACTTCCCCCCCCACCGCCCCCCGTAGCATCTCTGTCTGCTGGAACTCAGAAACGCGCCCAGCGTCTCCGCGCCGAGGGCAGAGGCGGCTCCAGCTTGGCTGGCCACTCAGGGGCACCACCGCGGGTAAACAGCAGACTCGGCTGGCTCAGCACTGGGCAGGCACAAGTTCAGGTTCTCTGTGGCCTTCAGCCCAACACAAACGTGGCACCCTTGCTCAATGCGCACCCTAACAATAAATCCACCGCTCTGACCTCCCAGCCCCCAGGAGGGGCTGGTGTGACCTCGCCCCACCTCACAGCTCCAGAAGGCCCTGTTCCACCCCCCCCCCACCAGCCCTAAGCTCCCAGCCCCAGGAGGGTCCAGTCTGACCCAGCTGCCATCCACCGAGGGGCCGCGTCGCCTGTATTCTCAGGCAACGAGCTGCCTTCTCGATGTTCCCACTAGTGAGGTTCTTGTATTTCTCGCGGTGTGGAGCTGCGTGTGTGTAGACAGAGAATCCCCGATGCTGACACCTGTGACACACACATGGATTGTGCAGGCTCCTGTTTAGTTTGAAGGAAGTGGTATTTCTGGGAAGTGACGCAAGTGTGGGTGTCACCAGCCGGGCTTGGAGATGGCCGAGGCTAGGGCTTAAGGATGGAGCTCGAGACTCCGGCATCTCCACACCCCCTTCAAGGAACAGTGCGGAGCACGGCGGTCCGTCGCGCCTTCAGTCCTAGCTCAGGGAGGGAGCAGCCATGTCCAGCCCCACTCTCCCGGCTCCTGGCTGAGGAAGGCGCCAGCGCCAGAGCTCCGCGGACGGCCTTTGGAGGGGCAGGGAGGGAGCTCCGTCCGCAGGGCCTGCCTATTGCCAAGCTGAACAGTGGAGAGAGAATTGTGCCGTGAATCACAGACTCTGAACTGTGCCAGCTGATGTCATCCTTCCGAAAGCGGACCGAGAAGAAAACCCCCAAAGACACCTGGACTTGAGCTCCTCTATTTCATGCACCCGATGGCCTTGCGACGTGGATGACAACACTGTGGCCCGAGTGTGTGTGTTTCCATGGAGTCCCAGACCCCAGGAGAGGGGACAGAGGGCACGGCCCAGCAAGCTCAACCTGCAGGACCGAGCTGCCGCTGGCTCCTTCGGGCCCCTTGCTCGCAGGCGACCGTGCGTGGGGATGCGTCACTACAGAGGGGCAGTGCAGAGTCACACCTGTCAGGTGGCCGCCGAGGTGAAAGGGTGCCCAGGGCCGGGGGCCGGGGGCCCGCCTCCGCTCACCCACCCCAGCCAGGCCGCAGCTCCGTGACAGCGACTCTGACATTGCAGGTGATGGGGAGGCGCCGGAGCCGGAGGAGCGGGCGGAAGGGGCGTTCTCTCCCTACCCGGCCCCACCGGCAGCGGTGAAAACCATGATCGTCCGGAAGCCACTTCCCGACCGTGTCGGAACCGCGGGTTTGCCCCCTCGGCCCCGCGGGGGCCTGTGTCCGCCGCGGCCACGTCCGTGCAGACGGCACGGAGGGACGGCCACGCCTCCGGCGCCCGCCCGGGCGGGAGGAGGCTCCTGGAGGGACGTGCTCGGCGGCCGCGGCCGCGGGCACAGCTCAGACGCGTCCTCGCGCCTCCACCCCATCCATCAGCACACAATTACCGTCAGCGCCCCGCGAGTCCCCGGGCACAGGGCGACGTGTGCCGGGCGGCGTACAAAAGTGGCCGCGATGTTGGCATAATCTTTCATTACCGCCGTCATTAACCACAGCCGGTGGGCGGAAGCGTTTGCCAGTGCCCTGCCATCGCCATGGCGACGCTTCCCAAACCTGCCTGCCCCGTGTCCCCCCCCCCCCCCGCCCCCAGGAGGGGCCGAGCGGCCTCATTATCCCCCCTCCCGCTTGCCTTGCCCTTGCCGGCGGGGACGCCAGTGATTTATCTCCCGATTCCTCCCCACAGCCGTGTGTGGTGTTGGGGCGTAAGGCGCGCCTCTGATTTCACAGTTTAATTACTGCTAATCTGAGGGGGGCAGAGCTAATGAGCTGCCAGCCATTCAGCCGTCCTCGCCCTGCCCCGTCAGAGTCCCCAAACACCCCTTCCCCCGGCGGCGCCTCCTGCGCGCGTGTTGATTTTCCAGGGTAACAGGATGACTAAGCACACACAGACGCGGGCGGGCTTTAAGACGGTGACGCTCTCGGGAGGCCGTCCAGGAGCGAGCGCCACCCGCCCGTGCCCGGGACCGCTGCCAGCCAGCCCGGCGTGCGGGCGCCGCGCCGCTCCTCGACCGCACCTGCGACCGTGACTCGGCGGAAGGGGGGGCTGAGCCCCGGGCCCGCGCCCCCGGGCTTCCCCCGGCACAGACACGCCGCGCCCAGGCCCTGCTGCTTTCCTGCCTCCCTCGATCCTGTACCTTCCGTGTCCATTCACCACCTAACCACCCCTCTCCCCCGCTGCCCCTCCGCCCTCCTCCGGCCCGTGGCCCCCGGAGGGGCTGGAATGCCGTCAGAGGCCCGGCCTCCATGTAGAGCTGTGGGGGCGCTCTGTGTGAAAAGCCCACCGCCCCCCCCCGGCCCCCCGGCCCCGTGTCCACGGTCGGGGCCCTTGGTCAAGTCCTCCGTCTCCTCGTGGCGACAGGTGCCTGGGTCTCTGGGGTCCGCTCTGCACCCACCCCAGCCTCCTTCACCTCAGCTTCTCCTTGCCCCCGAGGGGGTCAAGAGAGCTGAAGGCCAGGAGGGGCCTCGCCAGATGCCACCGGGAGCCGCTACGCGGGCGGGTCCCCACGCCCTTGTCTCATCAGCCTGCACCGGCCACGTGCCAAGCCAAGTCACAAAAGCTCGAGCAACGCGCCTGGCTTCCGGAACCCTTTCCGTGACAGCGATCATCCGATAGCTCATGTTTACTTCTCTGCCCACTTAGGGATACATTAAAGGTAACTTGTATCTCCTCTCATGCGGCCCCACTGGACCCTTTCCTCGGGCAAGCCGTCTGCCACACGTGACCACCGGTGACTCCCGGTCGCGTTTTCTGGCAACTCAGCAAACAAGACCAAAAATGAAATGACAACCCCCTCCCCCCCCCCCACAAACCCCAGCCCAAACCAAACAACCAAACCGCGCTGAACGCTGCCCCCCGCCCCGTGCAGCTTGCAATGTGGATATGAATGCCAGCACCTTGGTTCTCTTTGTTTAACATTGTGAATTTAATTTCAGAAGTCTATTGGAACCTTGCGCAGTTTTAGAACCAAGTTTGCATGGATTGGCTATAGCTGGAGGTTTCTGCTGGCGTAACGATCAGTCACAAAATGCTCTCTGTGGTTATAACAAACCATTATGGCCTAATGATGACGCTAGCCAGGTATTCATGACTGCCACACACAGAGCACGAAGCGATGGGTTCTATGCCCAGGCTCTGGTGTTGGGCGCCTGGCTTCTGGGCGCTTCCTGTTCACCCGAGGTTGTCAGACCCCCATCAGCCGAGACATGGAGTGGGGGTGCGGGGGGGGGGACGCGCAGAGCTGGCCTCTGTTCCCCCCCCCCCACGGCCCACTGTCCTGTGGGGAGAATCTCCCACGGAAAGTCAGGCAGCTCCGCAGGGAGAGCTTCCACCCGGTGAGGGCACAGATCCAAGATCACATCGCAAGTCTTGGTCCATACTCTGAAATACTACTTCCGTTACATTCAACTTTCTGAGGAGAGTTGGGCCACCCAGTACCAGCCGGGGGCAGACCTGGGAAGCACGGAGGTTTGCTTTGTCACTGGAGGAGACCAGCCAGCTGGCCCCAGAGAGGTGGGCAGCCCCCCTCCCTCCCACGGACCTGGCAGCCGTGTCCTGTGGGTGCTGGCCCCCGTGCGAGGCCTGGAGGGGCCGGAAGCCCTGCTCTCCTGGGACGTCGGGACTCCAGCCGTGCTCCGTGAGGAGGCCCCGCCACGGTGGATGTGTCCTGCATGCGTGTCAGGCCCGAGCTTTGCTTCTGCCACTGGCTGGCAGCAGCTCAGCCCGTGGATGCGTGACCTGGACTTCACTGGAACAGAGGGACCGAGGGAGCCACGGTGGCTGGCAGCTTGGTCCCTGTCCACTCCCAGGTGGCCCTGGACATCCACCTTAGCCTCTGTTTCCTCTCCCTCCCTCCCTCCTGAGGCCCTGGGTTTCGTTGTTTCCTGGCCTCGGGTGAGTAGACCCGGGTCTACCTCACCCTGTTTTGGACAAAACCACATCTCTGTGGTCACTTACAAGAGCTGCACTGTTCTGAGTGGAAGTCGGTTGGTGAATGAATCCGCCACGAATCAATTATCTCACATTCTCAGTGTCAGGACACAGACGTGCTTTTCCTCACTGTACCAGAGAGATGCATATGATTATGTGGTGTGCACATATACAAGTGTGTATACATAGATACACATACACATGTATATGTGTGCACACACATGTCCTCTGTATAGCTGTCGCCATGAGCAGGGAGGAACCCTGCTTCCTACAGGAGTTAAGAGTTTCTGGCAGCCAGTGTCAGTAGTGTGGGCCAGCGTGGGGTAGTATGGGCCAGTGTGGGGTAGTATGGGCCAGTGTGGGCCGGTGTGGGCCAGTGTGGGCCGGTGTGGGCCAGCGTGGGGTAGTATGGGCCAGTGTGGGCCGGTGTGGGCCAGCGTGGGGTAGTATGGGCCAGTGTGGGCCGGTGTGGGCCAGCATGGGGTAGTATGGGCCAGTGTGGGGTAGTATGGGCCAGCGTGGGGTAGTATGGGCCAGTGTGGGCCGGTGTGGGCCAGCGTGGGGTAGTATGGGCCAGTGTGGGCCGGTGTGGGCCGGTGCCGGTCAGCTCTGTGGTGCTGGTCTGAACAGCCCCTTATTCCTCACACAGACAAAATGGGGACAGGGAAGGGAGGGCTTATGCGTCAGGGGGCTCTGGGAGCACCCTGGTCTGATCACCTTCACCTTGATCTCCAGGGGAGCCTGTGCTCTGAACACTGTCCCCAGTGTGCCGGACCTGGTTAGCACGGGGTGCGGGATCCCCAACTCAAGCAGTGGACTGCACCCCCCTCACCCCCAAGGTGGAGTTCTGAGCTAGCACACGGGGGGGAAGGAGGAGCCTGGAAGGCAGCGCTGTGCCTCTGCTCTTCCTCCCCCTCTCCCGGGCACTCAGTTGCAAATAGCAAGTGTGCAGGAACAAATGCCTGGCTCTCAGAGGAGGGCCTGGCCTGCAAGGTCGTAGTGCTACGTGCTGATTCTGAAAGAACAGAACGGGGGTGGCCACAGTGAGACAAGATGCGAGCTGGGACTGCACCCAGCTACTGCCAGCTGGGGCCAAGGGAGGGCCCTGCTGGCTCCACACAGAGGGAGCAGTCGGAGGAGGTGCCCTGAGATGGGGACTCCGGACAGAGGAGGATGGGACGCTCGCAGGCACCCTCCCCAGTACCCGGCACCCAGAAGCGCAGGGCCAGCCCGGGTGGCAGGCCGGAGGCCCGGGGAGGGGAGGAGTGGAAGCCGAGGACGCCAAAGGATGGCCGCACCAGCAGGCTGGGCTTTCTTCCAGGGAAAGGCTAGCTGCTAGGCTCAGGCACGGCCACGCCAGGGTGGTGGGCGAGGGGGTCCCCCGGAGCCGGGTCAGGGGCTCAGCGGGAGGCACCAGCTGCGAGGGCACAAGGAGTTGGCTCGCCTTCAAAGCCCGGTGTTGTTGAGGCCACGCTTCTCAAGCTGGTCAAGCAGCGTTGACTTGTAGCCTGTAACAGAGCTGCCGTCCCCAGTGCTGAAGGCAAGGGGACCGCTCCGAAGGGAAGGATTCAGAGCTGTGCAGGGGCCCAGGGCCGCGCGCCTCGGCCAAGCCGTGCCCCCACAGGCCGACAGCCAAGCCGGACCCGGGCTTCCGGGCCCGAGTCCCTGCTGCGCCGCGCCGCACAGAGACTGTGATTCTTGAGCATTGAACTAAGCACCAAGGCTCCAACCATGGGTGTCCAAATTCTGGGCCCCCCTCCGGGCAGAGTCCTAGTGGGCTTTGTTGCTCTCCAGACTCTGCCCTATTTCCTCGCCAGTGAGGCAGCTCCTGCAGGGGCTGCCCACATCTCTACCTCCACTTCCTGGGTTAATAGCTGTGGTTCTAACTGAAGGCTCACTTGTCTTAGAGGCCTGCCGTGGCCAGGGCTATATGGAATAGATCAACCTTCTCAAGGAAGAATAAGAGCAAAGTACTTTGTGTACATATATGAGAATGTTATAGCAAGCCCATTCTTCTGTACAATTGATTTACACTAATAAAAAATGAAACCTAAATGAGAACGGCCAAGAGGCACATGAAGATGTGCTCTACATCACTGGCCATTAAAGAAATGCAAATAAAAACAACACTGAGGGTCCACCTCACCCCAGTAAGAATGTCCATTATGAGGAAAACTAACAACAACAAATGCTGGAGGGGATGTGGCCAAAAGGGAACCCTACTTCATTGTTGGGATTGTGAACTTGTTCAGCCACTCTGGAAAGTGTTATGGAGATTCCTCAGAACGCTAAACATAGAGCTCCCCTATGACCCAACAGCCCCACTTTTGGGCATCTATCCAAAATATTACAAGCAAGACCACACTAAAGCCACTAGCACAACAATGTTCATTGCAGCACAATTTGTCATTGCTAAAATATGGAGCCAACAGAGACACCCCTAAGCAGACAAGTGGATCAGGAAAATGCAGTACATATTGTACATATACACAATGGAATTCTATGCCTCCATCAGAAGAAATAACATTGCCCCATTCGTAAGGAAATGGAAGGACTTGGAAAAAATTATATACTAAGTGAAGTGAGCCAGACCCAAAGAAACATGGACTCTATGGTTTCCCTCATAGGGAATAATTAGCTCATGTTTAGGCTAGTCCTAGCAGTGGATCACAATATCCCAATAGCTATGCCCTTATGAACACATAAGATGATGCTAAGTGAAATGAACTCCACGTTGTGGATACAAGTGTTATATCATTGTTGTTATTATTTTCAACATGCCATGTGAAACCATACTCCCATTTTTTTTCTCTCGTATTCCCTTCCTGTGGTTTCATTACCGCTATCACTGTATCTGATCTTAGTACCCTGGATACTGTATATACGTGTATTAGAACTAGGGAAGGGAAAGGGAACAGCAAAATTGAGAGACAAAGGATAAAAAGACAATTCCAAAAGCAATACTTAGAAAACCATTTGGTGTAAAGCAACTGTACAATTCATCAGAGGGACAGGGAAAGGGGGAGGGGGAGATGCAGGGGGGGAATGAGGGAGGAGGTAACAAGTTGAACAAGAAATGTGCTCATTGCCTTACATGTGAAACCGTAACCCCTCTGTTCTTCACTTTGACAATAAAGGGAAAAGAAAAGAAACCTAAAAGTTATTCGTAAAATCAGATGGTGTTCTTGTTCCAGGGGAATAGGGATATAAGCCGCTTGGCCAGAAGCCTGTTCCTCACGCCGTCCGACATCCCCCTGGCTGGACACAAGCCTGGAGCAGGCCTGCAGGACTCGCTGGGGAAGAGGGCCTCGAGGGCAGATTTGGGAAGCTGGGTAGCAGGTGAGGTTTCCCACCCTGGAGACGCTGCACCCTGCCAGGACTCTGGACCCCAAGAGCTCTGCACCCTTCCTGCAGCCCAGCGCTGTTCTGCAAGGCCCCTCTGCTTCCTGGAGGAGGCAGGCTGATCTGGGACTCTGAGGACAGGCGTGTGTGTGTGTGTGTGTGTGTGTGTGTGTGTGAGTGTGTGTGTGTGTGTGTGTGTGGCCTGAGGCCAGGAGGATGCCTGCACAGGCAAGGGGTGCGTGTGTGTGTGTGTGGTGCGTGTGGATGTACATATGTGTACACGTGTATGCACACAGGTGTGCATGTGCATATGTGTGAATGTGTGGCGGGTACATGTGCATGATTTCTCACAATCCAGCCCTCCACTGCACGCCCCCACCCCAGCCCTCCACTGTGCCCCCAACCCAGCCCTCCACTGTGCCCCCAACCCAGCCCTCCACTGCCCCCCACCCCAGCCCTCCACTGTCCCCCACACCCCAGCCCTCCACTGTGCCCCCAACCCAGCCCTCCACTGTGCCCCCAACCCAGCCCTCCACTGTCCCCCACACCCCAGCCCTCCACTGCCCCCCAAGACCCAGCCCTCCACTGTCCCCACACTCCAGCCCCCCACTGTCCTCACACCCCAGCCCTCCACTGCCCCCCCACTCCAGCCCTCCACTGCCCCCCACACCCCAGCCCTCCACTGCCCCCCCACTCCAGCCCTCCACTGCCCCCCACACCCCAGCCCTCCACTGCCCCCCACCCCAGCCCTCCACTGCCCCCCACACCCCAGCCCTCCACTGCCCCCCAACCCCAGCCCTCCACTGCCCCCACACCCCAGCCCCCCACTGTCCTCACACCCCAGCCCTCCACTGTCCTCACACCCCAGCCCTCCACTGTCCTCACACCCCAGCCCTCCACTGTCCCCACACCCCAGCCCTCCACTGTCCCCACACCCCAGCCCTCCACTGTCCCCACACCCCAGCCCTCCACTGTCCCCCACACCCCAGCCCTCCACTGTCCTCACACCCCAGCCCTCTACTCCCCCCCAGCCCCCCATCGCTCTCTGTGTTCTGGAGACTTCCTGGGCCCTCCCCCCCCCCCCCAGCTTGGTGGTGGCTGGTGCCCATGGGGCCCCCTCTGTGAGGACCGACCGCATCAAACCAGTGCCAGACCCGAAACCCAGAACAGAGACTGCGTGGGTCAGAGGGCCTTCGTAGCCTCGTTGGATCCTTTCATGACAGGCCTGGAGAGGCCGGGATGACAGCCAGCATGGAGCGCGCCGCCTCTGTGTAGCAGCTGGCTGACCTTTCCAGTGGCCCGGCACACGCTGTTCCCCTTGGTGTTTGTCAGCTTTGCCTGGCCAGCCTTGAACCCGCGCGCTCCCGCCTTTGCTTCCGAAGTGGCTGGGATCGCAGGTGTGCACCACGCCACCCCGCCTTTCCTCCGGTTTCTTATCGACATTCTTCACCCCACACAATATGAATTTTGGGAATGTCTGAATGGCTCCAGTTCAAATAGATTTCCAGTTCCACGGGGTCTGCGATGTTGGAAACCAGATAAAGGAGCCAGGCCAGGTCTGTGTGCTTGGTTTAGGAGGTCAGTTTCCCTTCACACGCAGCAGGTGACAGCCCCGTCCTGTTCTCGGAGTGAGGGATAGGAGGACACCCGCAGAACCCAGGCATGCACTCCGCGGGGGGGGGGGCATGTGCTGGTAGACACGGGGCCGACCCAGCCTCCCCCTCCAGCCGTCTCTCACCTGCAGTTAAACGGTTGCTTCCCCTGTCTTTATCAAGTCACCTGACTCCACAGCACCCACCTGTCCTGGGTAACTTCAGCCCTCGAAGGCCCTGTCTGGTTCTCAGTGCTGTTCCTGCTGGCCTGGACCATCAGCCCGGGCGGTCACACCACATTCCCAGCCGTGGCAGACCCCCCCCCCCCCAGCCTGCTCCAGGGCTGCAGGGCAGACGCCAAGCCCAGAAAGCTGCCGTCCTCTGGCTGACAGATGCCCAGGGTGCGCCTCCATCCTGCACCGGAACGGGCGTGGGCCACGCCGGCCTTCCCCGAGGCCAGGGCAGGTCTTCCCTGCCCATCCAGCCACATACCCGGCCCCAAGGGGACCTAGCATGCCTCGCGGAGCAGACATTGCAGGAAGGCCACGGTTCAAAGCCATGACTGGAACACCACTAGACTCCCGAGCTCAGCCCCGCGCAGAGTGCTAACCCAGCTAAGTGGGCCCGCGCTTGGTGGCTGGGCAGGGGAGGGGTGCAGGGCTGGGAGCCGTGTGGTTTCAAGTGGAATCGATTACAAGAGACACTGCGGGGAAGTCTGGTACTAGAACTTGAAAAGAGGAAATCAGTGCAAGGCGGGCGTGCCGCAGTTCTGCCCACACGCATGCGCTCCCGGCTCCTTCGCGCCTCTCCAGGCACGGAAGGCCACACGGGGCCGACCCCGGTCGACAGCCCAGGTCTGCCGTCTGTGATCTTAACAGGAGTAGCAGAAACTATCTGAGAGAGAGAGAGGAAGAGAGAGAAACCATCTCAAAACTCATACGTGTGTACTAGGTTGCCTGCTCGCAGGTGTCCTCTGAGAGATGATTTGGGAAATGACCACCTGAGAGAGGCCTGCTCATCAGCTTCCATACTTCCTCCCACACAGCCCAGCTCCGACAGGAAGCAGAGGAAATAGACATGGGAAATGGAGGCCTTGGAATATGCTCGTTCCTCAAGAAAGAGAACGCTTCACGCACAGCTCCCGGGCCGCGGATGCCTGTGTTGGTGATTTTTTTTTTCTCTGAAATGGATGGAAAAGACTGAGAGGTCTCGCCCTGCCTGCAGAGATCCATCCGCAATGTGACTTCACATTGGTTTGTCCTGAGGGGAGCTGATAGCTACCACCCTGAATATCATGTGTTCATTTAATCTAATGAAACGAATCTTAGTAATAAGACTCTACTAAGTCAGTTTATGGCACGGGGCAAACCCACACTAAAGCTGACAGATGCTACCCAAGAAGTTCTACAAAGCCTGTTAGTGTCCCAAACAAGATTCCAGGACCCGTGGCCCAAATACAGAGATTTCCCCCGGGGAAGCCTTTGCACAACCGCGTGTCGATGTTGAAGCTGCGGGCCCTTGTACACACACTGGAGGATGACCTCCTTGTGCACCTGCATGTCCATGTCATAGCTGCAGACCCTTGCACACATCAAGAAGGCCTCCTTTGCACACCTGCATGTCTGGTGTAGCTGTGTGCCCTTGCACGCACATGTGGGATGGCCTTGGGTGCCATGTGTCTGTGTTGCAGACGCACGCCCTGGCATACACTCTGTGGGATGGCCTCCTTGTGCACCTGTGTGTCCGAGTTGTAGCTGCAGGCCCTTGCATGCACACTGCAGGATGGTCTTGCACACTTGGGTCTATGATCCAGGTACCGGCTCTCCTCCCTCTGATTGTGAAGTGGAGGTGCAGGTTCCTGGATGACGATGCACAGTCCTGTGGGGAGTAGGGAGACACCTGGGGGGGTGGGGAGGCCCATGGGGAGGCCTGTGTGTGTGTGGGGGGAGGCCTGTGTGTGGGGAGTGGGGAGGCCTGTGTGTGTGGGGAGGCCTGTGTGTGGGGAGTGGGGAGGCCTGTGGGGGGGCCTGTGTGTGGGGAGTGGGGAGGCCTGTGGGAAGCCAGCCTGTCAGAGCTGGAAGGCTCCGACCTCCCCTAGGAGGAGACGCAGCGTGGGGATCCTCAGTGTCCTCGTGGAGCAGTGGGGTCGGGGACGGCTTGGCATCGCCCCCTGCGTGGACTCCTCCGACATCCCGCGTGGCAGACAATGCCCCTGAGGTAGAGGGTCCTCGCCCGCCGAGGGCAGCTCGGGGCACGCTGGCTCTGGGATGGTGCCCAGCCTGCGGTGGGCACTGCAGGGCACGCCTGTTGAGCCGGACAGGCCCGCCTGACAGTGGTCGTTCCCCTCAGGACTCTCTCCTGGCCGTGCCAGCCACCACCCCAGCTCACCAGGACAAACCAGCGCTGCGGCCCGCTCCGCCATTCTCGCCTCGGCAACACGGGGCCTGCAGGGGGTGCGGCCGGGCCGTCCTTCCGTGGTGCCTACAACGCCTGCGCGCGTCAGAGCGAACCTCCACCCTCGCTCCAGGCCTCCCCTGCGCTCTCCAGAAAGCTCCACAGAGAGACAAACACGAGGCCACGATGAGCTTGGGGGCCCGAGGGGGGCTGGGCAAATAGGAAGGCCTGGAGACTTCAGACTCGGTTGGAAGCAGGGCAACCGTTTTTTAGAAGAGCGCCTCCACCGCGGCAGGATTGGCAGCGTGGTGGGGGAGGTGGGGCATCCAGACCCGGGCCGCAGGTTTCCACGGGGGCCATTCCTGGCGCAGTCCTGCTTTCTTGTTTACGGTAGTCATTATAATGGCTACTTCACCTTGTTGAGTGGGTAAAATTAAAATAATATAGGTTGTAGACATAGTCCTGGCACGGTGCCAGGAGCTGTTGACTAAACATTTAAAAACAGCAATCACAAGCCTTGCACCAAATTTGGGCCCGGCGCAAGAAGAATTGGAAGGTTTGTTAAGTTAAAACGAGCAAACGCTGGAGATAACTCTTTAGGTTGCGTCTGTCGATCGCTTTGTCCTCCAGTGGTCATTTTCGTCTGTGCTCAGGACCCCGCCCGCCGCACAGGACGCGAGGGACGCGAGGTGCCCTCTGAGCTCCACTCCCCGGCCACGTCCTGAGCTCTGCTGGGGTCTGACAGCCGCTCTGCAGCTCCCAGCCGCTTAGTAAACACGCAGCGGTCCCCGAAGCCGAGGCTCCCGGCATCGGCAGGGCGGCGGGAGAGGCCGGAGCCCCGGGCAGCCGTGGGCAGAGGGGCTCAGGGTGTCCTTTTCCATGGGCACCAGGGCCCGTGACTCCTCCTGGCATTTACCTAGCCTGGCCTGGCTCTGGTGGGAGGACACATGGATGCAGGCCCCCCCCCCCCCGGCCAGGCTGCCGACCCCCAAGTGCAAACCCCAGGCCTGCTGCCTCTCAAGGGAAGCGCCCAGCCGGCCTCTTTCAGTGCAGGCCACAGCCCTGGGGACCTCCTCATTCACAGGGGTGCCGGGAAGACGCCTCCTAAAGCTTCAGGGTATGAAGACCGGGCAGCTTCTGAGCCGTCAAAGTCACATACAATGTACGGGACACACGACGGTCTCCGGGGCCACAGCCCAGGCTCACGGTGCAGCACTGACAGCCTGCTGACCGGAAGAGGAACTACCACGATGGTAAAGACAACCACGAAGGCCTAGGAATACGTGCAACTAGAAAATGGGCCAGCATTGACATGAAAAGGACACAATACTCTGACACACAAAACAAGTCTTAGGTAAATGGGGTTACCAGCGATACTTGGATGCAGAGGACCCGCTGGTGGAGTCAATCCTCAGTGACAGGCCACGTGATCACACCCTGGGCCTCCAGGGAGAAGCCGATGAGGTAGTGTCTCTGTGCGTGCACACATGTGTGAGGTGTAGACTATGTGCGTGCACACATATGTACACAGATGTGCACAGATGTGATGTGGACTGTGCATGAGTGTGTACATGTGCACAAGATTAGGACTCTATGTGCACATATGTGTACTTGTGTGGTGTGGACTGTGTGAGTGTACACGTGCAATACATGTACTATGCGTGTGCATATACGCACACACGTGTGCATGTGTGACATGGACCATGCATGTGAGGTGTGTTGTGTGTGTATACAGTGATGTGTGTGTGTGTGCAGGGGTGTAGGTGGCTGGGCTTAAGGATCATCTGGTTTGAGTCTTAGGAGAATAGATGTTTGGGAAATCAAGGAATTCTGGGAGCTCCGGTCTGGAGCACCCCTGTAGCAGGAAGCAAGTTCGGGCTAGTGCAGGAGCACACCCTGGGCCAGTGGAATACACGAGGCTCCGTGGACCCAGCAACACCTGTGTGTGGGCGGAGGGGGCAGCCAGGAGGCATGGCAGAAACCACCCAGTGCACACCAGTGGGATAGAGTGAAAAAAGTTCTAAAGCGTGGCCGTACTTCTTCACATGCAGTCACTGTGCGTATAAACTGGTAAAGCCCTTTTGGAGGGTAATTCGGCAATAAAAATGCACATACTCTATAAGCAAAAGAAAATCCCATTTTTGTCATCTAACTTACAAAAATGATGGCACGAATGCATAGATTCGCATGAGAATGGCAACTCCAGCGTCACCTCCATCGCCAATAAAGAAGTAGGAAACAAGTAGTCACCGGGGCATTTGGTCTCCCACATGAAGGAGCAGAACAAGGCACATCCCAGCGCTCTGGAAAGTTCCAAGGGCCAGTGCCCAAATCTCACGGCAATGCGGGACCCACCGAGAGAAGGGAGTCAGGTACTGGGGCGCGTGGCCACGAGAGGAGTGTCGTGCGCGTGGGGTCGGGGAGGACCTGGCTCCGCGTGGGGGAGCCCGGCATGCCCAGCGCGGTCTGCATTTGTGGGGGTGGACAAGGGGCTGGGGTGAGCTGTGTAAGGCCCTCTCTACGATGTTCTGTGCGGGAGGGGAGGACTCGGGGCTCTCTCTGGGCATATTCTCTCTCTCTCTCTCTCTCGCTCGCTCTCTGTCTCTTCCTCTCTCTCCATTGAAGGAACGTCATACAAAGGTAGGAGCTGGCTCCAGGATGGCGATGGGTGTCCAGAGGCTGTAGAGTCGGGACAAGGCATGCTACCCCAAGGGGGCGGGGCTTGGGTTGTGGCTTCTGGGAGCTCCGGGCACCCGCTGGCCCCCACCAACCCCACTAAGGAGAAGACGACAAACCACTCCAACCGCAGAGCGTTTGTGCTTGCTTTACACGGCTCCTTCTACTCACAGGTCCCTCCCATCCTACTCTAACCTGCAGGCAGAGTTTGAGACGGAGCCTGGCAGCCCAGTGGGTCTCCCTGGGCCAGACTCAAGAGTTATTCAGGAAGTTTCCTGGCCACGGTTCACCTTCCAAGGACCTGCGTGTGGAAATTGGCTCAACTGCTCCACAGCCAGGGCCACTGTGTGCTGAACAGTGCCAAAGCTTAAATTAAATATTCTACTTGCAAACGCGTCCCCACCACAGGGGCCTCACGCTGTGTACTTACCACGCAGGGCCCCCACCATGTCCCCACCACAGGGCCCTCCTGACAGTGTCCGTACCACACAGGACCATGCAGGACACGGCGGCGGAGCGTGGGGAGTGGCACTGGGGTAAGTGTGTGTGTGTGTGTGTGTGTGTGTGTGTGTGTGTGTGTGAGACCTCCAAGGCTCATAGGCATCAGCTACAACCCCAGCCCAGTGGCTGAGATGTGCACAATAAATACAGAACTCTCCGCCCCTCGTTCACTGAAGTTATCAAAAGACACCATCTCTCCTTCCTTCCCTCTGCCACACTGCTGGTCTGCCAGAGACAAAGCAACTCTTCCCAGGAGAGGCCTGGCCTCCCGACACCCCGGCCCCTGTGCACTGCATCCCTGGGTCCCCACGGCAGGCACCAGGCCTGGCGGCCCCTCCCATCCATCTCTCCAAACCTGGGGCCCGGGATGGCGGCACCCAGGGTCCCTGGACTTGACAGCATAGTGCTCCTGGGCAAACCCCGGGGAGGTTGGGGTATGTCTGTCCTGGGGGTGCCCTGCACTGAAGGGTGGCCAGCCTCTACCTCTTCCCCTCACTCAGATGGGTGGCCAACCTCCGCCACGTTCCCAGTCCCACCACAAGTCCACTGCTTTTCACTGTGGCCGCTTCTGGGAAGAGCAGAGGAGGCAGAACCTGGCTGCACTCAGGACAGCGGGCGGCACCCGCTCCCCGGGGCTGGGCTGGGGTCTCTGGGCCCCAGAGCCGGCATCCCTTCAGCACAGGAGATGGAGGAGGCGGGGTCAGAGGAGGAGATCCGACCCTTGCTCCTCCCACCCTCACTCCATGGGAGACCACGTGTGCCGGGCGAGACCTCAGAATCTCAGCCCTCCTTGGAAGGTCCTCACGTGAACGAGAGAGCAAGAGACTCTGCTGCCAGCGGTGCCGCACACGATACCTCTGCCGGGCCCAGCCCTCCAGCGCGGCTCCGGGACGGAGGACCGGCCGCCGCTGGGAGACGGCGCGCTGCAGGAGTCCACCGTGAGCACTTGGGTACTTCTCATTCATAGGCTTTGCATTTTAAACCATAGCTGGTAATTTAATATGAGCAATCGATGAACACTCCGCCTAACTTCAAAGCACGACTGAGGCCGATCAATCTCCCGTCACGCTCTCATGGCCACAGATCTAGCGCTTCAATCCCATCTCTTTTCCTAAAGTGGTGGCTAGGGACCTTGATCTGGGATCAATCAGAAGTGATGAGCTTAAGTAAGTGAGATAAATTTTCTATTTATATGAGTTAGGGTGCCCCAGCACGAACGGGCCCCTCTGCAAGGTGTCCACGGGACGGGGTGCAGAGGGGCCCGGCTCTGAGTGTCTCTGACAGCCCGCTGCACCGTTCCAGCAGCACAGCTCACACAGCTCCCTCCAGGAGAACATGACAGGTGGAGAGCGACGTGGCCGTAGGGAGACCAAGAGCTGTCAGGGCCATGAGCCAGGAGGCCCGGCCCTCGGGAGGCCTCTGCATCCATGCCCACCCACACAGAGCAGGGAGGGCACCCTGTGTGAGGACCTCACTGCCCACCTGCTGCTCCCGTGTCTGGAGGCATCGCCGACTCCACTTGGCTTAATAACAGCACCTCGGGAGTGTGGGCACACTGCGGTCTAGGCATGTCCCCAGACCACCCTCACCGTGTGGCCTCTGTCCCTGTGCTGGGGACAGGCTCGGAGGGGCTGCGCGCTGGGTCCTGCTGGGTCCCAGTGTGATGGGGTCCTAGGTGGTGGTCTGGCCAGGGTCCTGGCCCCACATGGTGGTCCGGCCTGGTCCTGGTCCCATGTGGATGCCCCCCTGCAGGCAGGGCTCACTGTCCCTGGCTCCCCCATCTCTGTGGCTTGGGTTCCTCCTCACCCTGGAGTCCCTTTGCGTGTGATCTTAGTAGGTTCCACCTGGAAACACTGCATCCTCACTCAGCATGCCATGACAGGGGGTGGTCCCCAGGCCCTGGGCGTCAGCTCAGTCTCCTCAGTGTGCCGTGATGGGGGTGGGGTGGTCCCCGGGCCCTGGGCCTGGGCATCAGCTTAGCCTCCTCAGTGTGCCAGGTCCTCAGGCCCCTGGGCCTGGGTGTCAGCTTGGCTCAGGAACAACTCAGAAGGTGTTGAAGTTGCCTGAGGGCAGGTGCAGCCCAGGGATGGGCTATGGCTGAGGCTCTGCCCCTGGTGTCTCTGTCACTTTCCAGTCACATCCTTTTTCTGCTGCCCCCGGGTACTGCTGCTCCTGACTCATCGCTGAATGGCAGCAGCCCTGTTAGGAGGACCAGAGTTCATTCTCACAAGCCTAGGAGGTCAGCCACCATCCATTGAGCTCAGAGGTTAAGGAGCAGCCGAGAGGTGACGACTGGAGGTCTGATGGCTTATCTGGAGGGTGCTTTCCAAGTCCAGGGTCAGCCAGCAGTGAGTGATGGCAGGCAGCCCTGGGGCTCACAGGTACGGGGAAGAAGGGAGGCTTGGTGAACCGGACCTGGGCTGTGAGGTGGGAACCAGCCTCCCAGACGGATGAGCGCCGAAGGTGGCATGAGGCTAGGACCTGAGGGAGACAGCGATGACGGCCTTGTCCACTGTCTGCACTGCTTGGAAGAAGTCAGGATGGGGGGCAGGCAGGGAGCCTGGAGTTTGCCCTGCGTGGCAGCCCTGGGTGCTCTGTCAGGCCCCTCACAAGCCCAGACCCGTTTTCTGTGAGAGAAATGAGGCCTTGAACCCACCCGAGGCTCAGATGAGCACGCAGGCCAAGAGAGAGTGCCTGAGTGCGGGGTGCTGGGGGTCAGGAGCAGGGAGACACCCCCCCCCCCAGAGGCATGTGCCTGGAGTAGGCAGGGGCTGGAGTGCCAGCTGGGGTCTGGAGTTGAGGAACACGCCTGTGCAGAGCAAGGGGTCTCACGCAGGCCACTGTGAGTCCAAAGGCTGCACACGGTGCCCAGTGCCCTGCTTGCTCCCAGCCCCAAACCCAGTGTGGTGCAGCAGCAAATCCGTGAGCATCCACCCCCCACCACCATGTGCACACCTCTCGGCACGGGGTCCCATCATCTCTGGAGCCCAAATCCCTCTGCCCCCGTGACTCCCGTGGTAAAGTCGTGGCCTGCCGTGTCGACTTGGGCTTGCCTCTGCCAACGTCACAGCCTGAGGCTGGTGTCCAGTCATCTGGCACTGGTGGCTTGGTGCCCACTGCCCCATGGTGCTCCTGCTCCTTAGTGTGCTGAGGTCAGTCCCCCTCGGGTCTCAGGGACTTCTCCCCTGTGTCACTTCAGGATGGGGCTCTGGTTGTTCCTGGCCAGCTCCATGTCACCCGGAGCAGTCACCTCCCTGCTCCACCTGTCAGTGCTGCAGTTGGACTGTCGTGCTTCCTGCTGACTGTCCTGCTCCTTGTGGACTGTTCTGCTCCACACAGACTGTTCAGTCTCATGGACTGTTCTCCTCACAGACTGTTCAGTCTCATGGACTGTTCTGCTCCTCATAGACTGTTCAGTTCCTTGCTGTCTGCTCTGCTCCTCACAGACTGTTCAGTTCCTTGCTGTCTGTTCTGCTCCTCAGACTGTTCAGTCTCATGGACTGTTCTGCTCCTCACAGACTGTTCAGTTCCTTGCTGTCTGCTCTGCTCCTCACCGACTGTTCAGGTCCTTGCTGACTCCTCACAGACTGTTCAGTCTCATGGACTGTTCCACTCCTCACAGACTGTTCAGTTCCTTGCTGTCTGCTCTGCTCCTCACAGACTGTTAAGTTCCTTGCTGTCTGCTCTGCTCCTCACAGACTGTTCAGTCTCATGGACTGTTCTGCTCCTCACAGACTGTTCAGTTCCTTACCGTCTGTTCTGCTCCTTACGAACTTTTCTGTCTCATGGACTGTTCTCCTCACAGACTGTTCAGTCTCATGGACTGTTCTGCTCCTCACAGACTGTTCAGTCTCATGGACTGTTCTGTTCCTCACAGACTGTTCAGGTCCTTGTTGACTCTTCTGCTCCTCACCAACTGTTCAGGTCCTTGTTGACTCTTCTGCTCCTCACCAACTGTTCAGGTCCTTGCTGTTCTGCTCCTCACAGACTGTTCAGTCTCATGGACTGTTCTGCTCCTCACAGACTGTTCAGTTCCTTACGAACTTTTCTGTCTCGTGGACTGTTCTGCACCTCGGCTACGACTCCTTGACACCATGTCTCCTGCTCTTTTACTCGCCAGCTAACTCTCAGCAGCTGGAATTTCAACTGTAGTGACACCTCATTCTTGCCACAACTCGAGGTGTTGTCTGCACATGTCCTCAGCACAACCTGGGTGTTCTCTGCATGCTCTGGGCCAGCTCACCACCCCTGGTGAACTACTCCCCGAAAATGGGCTTTGGTTCCCATTTCTTGTGCCTTGTTCCTTTGCCATTTACTCGATATCTAAGCCAGAGGAAGGGATTCTGTTTGTTTTTTAATTTTGGATATCCAGCTGGCGGCTGATTCCTCACAGTGCTTTTGCACGAGTTGACTTCATTTTGTATGTCTGATTTGCCATGGGAAACAGACAGAAGTGACTCCACACCCAAGCTGGCACCAGGAGGTAACGGACCCCACTGCATCTCCTTCGACAGCCCCAACGCCTGGAGGACTGTGGAGCCCAGAGTTGATGCCACCGCAGCACGCCGCGCAGCCGCTCTGGACGGGGCTGTACGCCTCCCCCGGCTCTGAACCCTGTGGGGCAGGCACGGGAGTTCTTCATTTCCTATGCGAGGGAGACGTGTACAGATGCTTTGTAAATAGGGAACCCACACGAAACAGAGCCCAAACTCCATTCCTGCCCCACTGGGCTGAGAAATCTGTGGGTGATAGGGTGTAGTGAAAAATCACATATTTTTAGCCTGCATGAAAACAAACATTATCTTGGAAGGAGAAAAGAGCAAATGCTTTAGAAGAATAAAAACAATTATTTCCGCTAGGAGAAGATTTGATGGACCTGACATGATTTATTGCCAAATAATATTTAAAGGAAATTCACAGAAGTGACTGCGTACTCTGCTAAGAGCGTGATCTGTGCTCCAGAATGCAGACAAAGCACAGATGTAGGTCAAGAACGGGGCGAGGGCTTGCTCCTAAATTGGTGTGCGTCCTTCTTGATAGCCATGGCTTATTGATCCATCAATAAACCTCTCACCAAAGCCTGTATAATGTGTGTGTGTGCATGCATGTGTGTGTGGCTCAGAAGAACACAACCTTGCTCTCACACACAAGTTTTGGTCCCGCCTGGGACTCCCTGGGCTGCCCTCATTATTAGCCCAGGCCCTGGGAAGAGCCCATTTCCTGTCTCTGCAGCTTGAGGGGCTCCAGCCCCAGCCGGGACCTCAGCTCTACTCCCAGGTGGCACTGCTGTCTGCCCTGACGACGCCTCTGTGTGGGGAGGACGCGGCGTCTGCCTGACTGAGGTGAGTCCTCTGTGTGGGGAGGACACAGCGTCTGCCTGACTGTGGGGAGTCCTCTGTGTGGGGAGGACACAGCGTCTGCCCGTGGTGAGTCCTCTCTGCAGGGAGGACGCGGAGTCTGCCCGTGGTGAGTCCTCTCTGCAGGGAGGACGCGGAGTCTGCCCGTGGTGAGTCCTCTCTGCAGGGAGGACGCGGAGTCTGCCCGTGGTGAGTCCTCTCTGTGGGGAGGACGCGGAGTCTGCCCGTGGTGAGTCCTCTCTGTGGGGAGGACGGGGCATCTGCCTGACTGTGGTGAGTCCTCTGTGTGGGGAGGACGCGGAGTCTGCCCGTGGTGAGTCCTCTCTGTGGGGAGGACGGGGCGTCTGCCTGTGGTGAGTCCTCTCTGTGGGGAGGACGCGGAGTCTGCCCGTGGTGAGTCCTCTCTGTGGGGAGGACGGGGCATCTGCCTGACTGTGGTGAGTCCTCTGTGTGGGGAGGATGCGGAGTCTGCCCGTGGTGAGTCCTCTGTGTGGGGAGGACGCGGAGTCTGCCCGTGGTGAGTCCTCTGTGTGGGGAGGACGCGGAGTCTGCCCGTGGTGAGTCCTCTGTGTGGGGAGGACGGGGAGTCTGCCTGACTGTGGGGAGTCCTCTCTGTGGGGAGGATGCGGAATCTGCCCGTGGTGAGTCCTCTGTGTGGGGAGGACGCGGAGTCTGCCCATGGTGAGTCCTCTCTGTGGGGAGGACGCGGAGTCTGCCCGTGGTGAGTCCTCTGTGTGGGGAGGACGCGGAGTCTGCCCGTGGTGAGTCCTCTGTGTGGGGAGGACGCGGAGTCTGCCCGTGGTGAGTCCTCTCTGTGGGGAGGACGCGGAGCCTGCCCGTGGTGAGTCCTCTTTGTGGGGAGGACGCGGAGTCTGCCCGTGGGGAGTCCTCTCTGTGGGGAGGACGCGGAGTCTGCCCGTGGGGAGTCCTCTGCATGGGGAGCACGTGTCGGCCACATGCTATCATGGTGCACAGCTCATTTTTTTTTTTTTTTTGAGCACAGAGACAACTGTTTAGAAGGCTTCTCAGCAGAACTGGAGGAAAATCCACATTAGCGTAAACCCCTGCATCCTGCACAAAGGAAACTCGAAGCCCTTGGCCAACCTCTTCCCGTCTCTTCACCGCAGTGCACACAACCATCGCCCGTCTCCCTGCTTCCCAGTGCCGTGTGGTTTTCACGGTGAGATCAGACACCACGTGTAATCCGTGCCTTGCTTCTGTCACAGAGCGTGCTCCCGGCCCATCCCGAGGCCACTGCAAACGCTAGGGTTTCATCCTCGTGAGGGCCGAGCCGCGTTCCGTCGTGTCCCCGCGCCGCCTCGCCTCTTCGCCCCGCGGGGCACCCCTACGCCGGTTCTGTGATGGCTCTGGTGGACGGTGGGGCGATGGGCACTGTGGTGCTGATGGAGGTTTGCCAGTGGTGGTGTCCCAGGGAGGTGCTTGCTACTGAACGGTTGTCGGGGTCGTGTCGCCTCTCCCGGCGTGGGGATCAAGGCTCAGCTAGGTTTCTCGCCTCCCCCTTTTCTCGTCCTCTCTCCTGGACACCCGGCCGGCAGATAGCCAGGATGGGACGGAGGGGTCAGTACCGACCTCACGTGCGCGCGGCCTAACGAGAACGCATGCCCACCTCCTTACCGGTAAAGAAAGCCAGGTGTACGCGAGTCTCGGAGAAGCTTCCAGAGCAATCTGATTTATTAAGGCGGGTGTAAAGGGAAATGATAGCGAGAGAAGGCGATCGACCAGGACGCCGATAGGCTGAGAGGTATCACATGATCCCCTTGAGCTAACGTCACTCGAAAGCGCCGTGCCAGGGCGAGACTGGGAGGCGCCTGGGCTGGAGAGAGAGTTGGGGGCTGGGTGCAAAGCCGGTTCTTCTGGTTCCGGACCCAGAGAACCGTAGCCTGCTTCCGCATTCCCCTAGGGCTGAGGGGAAGGGCGTCAAGTCCCCCGTCAAGTCCAAAGGCTGGATCCCAACAAACGGTAAGCGCTCTTTGTACGTTTCGGAAATGTGGTCAATAGACATTTCCTTCCACCCCTTGGCCTCCTTTGGCGCAGAAAAGCTTGTAGCTTGAGGTTTCACTCCTACTGCTTCTGCTTTCGTCGCTGTCATTTCTGGGTCGTTCCCGAGACCAGTGTCATAAAGCCTTCCCTGTCCTCATGTCCGTGCGGTTTCTGGTCTTGTCTTCAAGCATGTGGTCCCTTTGGGTGGTTTCTGAAGACAGTGAGGGCGTGGGATGATTCTGCGGGATGCTGGTGTCCATCCCTGTCCACTGAGGCACTCCTTTCTCTGCTGAGAATCTGTGTACCCTTGTGTTGGGGATTCACGCTGCCCTTCCCCCCAGTCCTGGGGCAGTGTAAAAGCTAGCCACCCCCATCTTCTGGCTTCAACTGGAAGAGAAGTCCACGCCCCTGGGGGGGCGAACACGTGCGTGCCATCATGGCGGCGGAGCCCCCAGAGACCCAGCTCTTGGAGGGCTGTGGTCTCCACCCATAGAGGAAGTTTCATGACATCTCCTGATGGGCAGCCCAGCTCAGCCAATCGGCTAGTCAACCCAAGTCCCTCCTCTTCGTTCCCACCATTACCGTTATGTAAACCCCCTCCCTGAGTAAAGATTCTTTTGAGACCGGTGGACCATCCAGACCGACTCCCTGGAATTTCTTTCCTGCGTCGGCTCCGGACACATGAGGGGGACGGACGGGGAAGGGGATTTCGGCATTTCTCCTCAGCTTAGCGCAGTCCACAAAGATACGCTTTACTCCTTCTGCCGGCGGGAGGGGTAGAGCCGAGTTTCTTCCATAGTTTGGGATTTGGGCATCTCCCCAGGAGAAGCGGGGAGAGGTGTCTTGAACTCCAACACCCTTGCTTTTTTTTTTTTTTTAACCTTTGATTTTTGATTTTTAGTGTGCCCTTCTAGAAGACCGGTCGACAGCATAAATTTAGGTTGTTTCTGGGGTCCCTCTTCTGTTCCATTGGTCTGTATGTCTGCTTTTATTCCAACCTTACGCAACTTTAATAACTGCTTGCTATCACTCCATGAAATAAGAGCATTCCATGCGTTTAAAGAGTTCTAGGAAGGTTTCTTTTTTTTTTTTTTTTTTGGCCAGTCCTGGGCCTTGGACTCAGGGCCTGAGCACTATCCCTGGCTTCTTCCCGCTCAAGGCTAGCACTCTGCCACTTGAGCCACAGCGCCGCTTCTGGCCGTTTTCTGTATATGTGGTGCTGGGGAATCGAACCTAGGGCCTCGTGTATCCGAGGCAGGCACTCTTGCCACTAGGCTATATCCCCAGCCCCTAGGAAGGTTTCTTATGATGGTAAAATCTGCCAATCTTCCTGGCATAATTTCTTCATTGCTGACTAATATTTTCCTTAGGCTGTGGAGTGATAAGCATTTTCTAAAAGCCCCTTGGGAGACACGACTGAAATATTTAGTATTAGACACGGAAAAGAGCAGAAAACACTCACGCCTCCTCGGTGTGCGTACAGGCGGAGACTACGGAGCGCGGCACGGGAACTTCGGGGACGGCACGGCACGGCTGGGCTTCCCGCAGACACCGGCCCGAGCCCCGGCCTCGGTGTGCGCTGCCCGGGGAGAAGCGCTGCTCCTGAAGCGGTGCGGGGTCACTTGCGGACTCACGCGCTGAACAGCGGGTCCCCTTTCCACATTTCCTCAGGGTCACACGGGGGCCCACGGGCCACCTGTGCCAGGTTCCCGTCCTGGCCGGCGGCAGCGAACACAGACACGCGGCCTCCACGTGGGTGGGTGGAGCTCTCCTAGACAGCTCCCGGGGAGGTTTCAAGTTCTCAGCTGCAACCTGTGCCAGACAGTGCCCGGGAGCGCGCGCGGCCTCCCCTCACCGCCCGGGAGCGCGCGCGGCCTCCCCTCACCGCCCGGGAGCGCGCGCGGCCTCCCCTCACTGCCCGGGAGCGCGCAAGGTCCCCCCCTCACCGCCCGGGAGCGCGCAAGGTCCCCCCCTCACCGCCCAGGAGCGCGCGCGGCCTCTCCTCACCGCCCGGGAGCACTGATCGCGGCCTCCCCTCACTGCCCGGGAGCGCGCAAGGTCCCCCCATCACCGCCCGGGGAGCGCGCACGGCCTCCCCTCACCGCCCGGGAGCGCGCGCGGCCTCTCCTCACCGCCCGGGAGCACTGATCGCGGCCTCCCCTCACCGCCCGGGAGCGCGCAAGGTCCCCCCATCACCGCCCGGGAGCGCGCGCGGCCTCCCCTCACCGCCCGGGAGTGCGCACAGCCTCCCCTCACCGCCCGGGAGCGCGCACGGCCTCCCCTCACCACCCGGGAGCGCGCACGGTGTTCCCTTTACGGCCCAAGAGCATGTGCGGTTTCCCCTCACTGCCCAGGAGCATGCGCGGTCTCTGCCTCACTGCCTAGGAGCATGCGCGGTGTCTCCTCTCCCCCCTCCCCCCCACCACCCAGGAGCATGCGTGATCTCCCCCCCTCACTGCTCAGGAGCATGCGCGGTCTTCCCTCACCGCCCAGGAGCATGCGCGGTCTCCCGCTCACTGCCCAGGAGCTCGCAAGGCTCCCTTCACTGCCCAAGAGCATGCATGGTCTCCCCATCGCCATCCAGGAGCATGCGCGGTCTCCCCAGCTGCCCAGTAGGACATACGGTCTCCCCCTCACCGCTCGGGAGCATGCGCGGTCTCCCCCTCACCGCCCGGGAGCATGCGCGGTCTCCCCCTCACCGCCCGGGAGCATGCGCGGTCTCCCCTCACCGCCCGGGAGCATGCGCGGTCTCCCCTCACCGCCCGGGAGCGCGCAAGGTCCGCCCATCACCGCCCGGGAGCGCGCACGGCCTCCCCTCACCGCCCGGGAGCGCGCACGGCCTCCCCTCACCGCCCCGGAGCATGCGCGGTCTCCCCCTCACCGTCTGGGAGCATGCGCGGTCTCCCCCTCACCGCCCGGGAGCATGCGCGGTCTCCCCTCACCGCCCGGGAGCATGCGCGGTCTCCCCTAGCTGCCCAGTAGGACGTACGGCCTCCCCCTCTCCGCCCGGGAGCATGCGCGGTCTCCCCTCGCTGCCCACGCTGGCTGGCAAGGCCCCACCCTCGCGGGAGTCACCCCGCACGCCCTCTCTGTGTTGGAGATGACCAGCAAGCGCTCGGACCTCCCCCCCCCACCCCGCCCCGCCATGGCGCCGGCCTCCTCCCCGCCCTTGTCTTGGAGAAGCGGGGGAAGCGCAGTCAGCGAGCGGAGGCCGGGCGGGGCGCTCCGCGGAGGAAGGGGGCGGTGGGTCACCTCCCCGCATCCTCGTTGAAAGTTCAAAGCACATTTTCCTTATAAATTAGGCAGCAGGGACATCCAAGGAGACGGGAAGGAAGAAATGAGACCGCCGGACGGGAGGCGCGTAAATGAGCCGCGGGGACGGGGAGCGGACGCGCTCTGCACACTCGCGGCGGCGTGTCGGTGCATCGCATCGCGGGGCTCCGTGTGGGCCCGCGGGCTCGGCGGGGCGGGCGGGGGCGGGGGCGGGGCGGGGGCGGGCAGGGGCGAGGGCAGGGCGGGGCGGGGGCGGGGCAGGGCCGGGGCAGGGAGGGCCGGGGTGGGGCGGGGCGGGGCCGGGGCCGGGGTGGGGGCGGGGCTGGGAGGGCCGGGGCGGGGAGGGGCGGGGAGGGGGCGGGGCAGGCAGGGCGGGCTGGGGCCGGGGCGGGGCCGGGGTGGGGCAGGCAGGGGCGGGGCGGGGGCGGGGCCAGGGCGGGGGGGCGGGGTGGGGAGGGCCGGGGCGAGGGCGGGGTGGGGCGAGGCTGGGGCGGGGCCGGGGCGGGCAGGCAGGGGCGGGGCCGGGGCGGGCAGGCAGGGGCGGGGCCGGGGCCAGGGCGGGGCCAGGGCGGGGCGGGGCGAGGCTGGGGCGGGGCCGGGGCGGGCTCGCCTTGTGTAAGACTCTCCATGGATCAGCAGGGAAGGGGCGGATACGAGCGACCCGGACACGCCGTGCACCTTGGGGCCCCGCCGTGCAGCGTCCACGCTGCGGTTCCACGTTCCCCGCCACGACGCAGCGAGGGCACCGCGCGCGGCTCCGGAGCACGGGGTCGGGGCGGGGCGGGGCGTTCGGACCCCGCCAGGCCCGTGGCCGAGCCCGGCGTGGGCGGGGCCGTGGCAGAGCCCGCAGGCCCGTGGCAGAGCCCGGCGTGTCGGACCCCGCCAGGCCCGTGGCCGAGCCCGCAGGCCCGTGGCAGAGCCCGGCGTGGGCCGGGCGCGTGCAGCTGCGCGGTGACCCGTGGCGCTCCCGGCGCAGAGTGCGGAAAGGTGCACCTGGGCTGGGAAACGGACACGCAGAGCTGTGTTTGTGTCTAGACGATGTGTAGAAGTCTGTTTCGAGGGGTCCGATACATGCGTGCACAGCAGCAGTGCACACACAGACACATGCACACACAGGAGCACACGTGCACCCTATGTCAATCACGTGTGCAGATGCATACACGCACAGATGCCAGTGAGTGCGCGTGTGTATCGACACATGGACGCACATGTACGTGTGGGTGTGTGAGCACGCATGGGCACACACGCATATGTGCTCAGAGGCATGCCTGCCTGCCTGTGTGGTTGTGTATATAATGGGCATACATAGGCATGCATAAGTGTGTAAGCGCACACACGTTCACACGTGCACACGCGTAAAGACATGCGTGTGTGTGCATGTATGTTTCCAGTAATAGACACCGTTTCCCAGTCTGTTTCGCCTCCCAGTTCTGGAGGTTGGATCCATGGCCTCTGACCCAGTAGGCAGCCACAGCTGCAGCCTGTGATGGTGCGTGCACACGTGCACGCCCATACCCGCATGTGTTGATGCATGGGTGGATGCACACGTGCACACGTGGACACACGCATGAGCATAGACGCCCTTGCACGTGTTCCCCCACATGCATGTGTGCAGACGCAGCTCCTCCCCACGGACCACCGCTGCCGGCTCTCTCTCCATACAACTCAGCCGTCTCCTTGGACAGGTCTGTTGGAGCGATGAACACGACAGCACTTCTCCACGTGCACCGCACACCGTTACAACCAAATCACAACTTGGTCTCAGGGTGGTTTTTTTTTTTGGTTAATGTATTTTTCATGTGTGTTAGAAAACAACATGTACAAGTACATCAAGGATAGGGTTTCCTGAGTGCTACTGCTTCATAGGCAAGACAAGATTTGGAGAGCTGAGTGGATTTGATGAGGAGTATGGTGAAGGGCTTTTGTGCAACCCCAGGACATGGATGCCCCTGGCCGCTGAGGGAGATGGGGAGGGGCCGGGCAAGGCCTGGGCTGAGCTAGCCCCTCACCCTGCACTGTGCTCAGGGGCATTCAGTGTCCAGCCCCAACCCAACTGGCCTTGGCGGTGGACTTTGCAGATGGAATTGGCTAAATGAGGTCATCAGGCCTGGCTCAAATCCAACACAACCCTGACTTCGTTAGAGACAAAGATACACAGGCAGCTAATGTGACCAAGCGGGGAATAGAGATGGAGTGGTGCGTCTACTGCCTTGGGCAGCCGGGAGCTTTGAGGCCACCCCCTGGAGCCTTGGGGGAGCCCCGCCCTGCCGACTCTGGGGTATCAGACTGCCGGCCAGCCGTGTTTTAAGTCACCCACTTTGAGGGACTCCATTATGTCATGGAGACCTTCTGGCTCAGTCCAGCTGTGGCCTGCTTATTGGATGACCTGCCTCTTCACAAAGGGGGAAGACAGGTTCTGGGCTGGGGGGGGGGGGTAAAGGACTGCCCAGGTCAGTTGAAAAACAAAACAGGATGATGGCAACTGCACTGGGAAAGGAGGACCAGAGCCAGTGCAGATCCAAGGAGGAAGCAGAGCCCCAGGCCCTGCGGGAAGGGAGGAGGAGGGGCTGAGGTGAGGAGAGATCGGTCAGGGAGGCCCGTGTGCCGGCGTGTGCAGATCCGTCAGGGAGGCCTCGTGTGCCGGCGTGTGCAGATCCGTCAGGGAGGCCTCGTGTGCCGGCGTGTGCAGATCCGTCAGGGAGGCCCCGTGTGCTGGCGTGTGGAGATGCGTCAGGGAGGCCCGTGTGCTGGCGTGTGCAGATCCGTCAGGGAGGCTCTTGTGCTGGCGTGTGCATATCCGTCAGGGAGGCCCGTGTGCTGGCGTGTGCAGATCCGTCAGGGAGGCCCGTGTGCCGGCGTGTGCAGATCCGTCAGGGAGGCCCGTGTGCTGGCGTGTGCATATCCGTCAGGGAGGCCTCGTGTGCTGGTGTGTGCAGATCCGTCAGGGAGGCTCTTGTGCTGGCGTGTGCATATCCGTCAGGGAGGCCCGTGTGCTGGCGTGTGCAGATCCGTCAGGGAGGCCCGTGTGCCGGCGTGTGCAGATCCGTCAGGGAGGCCTCGTGTGCTGGCGTGTGCAGATCCGTCAGGGAGGCCTCGTGTGCCGGCGTGTGCAGATCCGTCAGGGAGGCCCGTGTGCTGGCGTGTGCAGATCCGTCAGGGAGGCCCGTGTGCCGGCGTGTGCAGATCCGTCAGGGAGGCCCGTGTGCTGGCGTGTGGAGATGCGTCAGGGAGGCCTCGTGTGCTGGCGTGTGCAGATCCGTCAGGGAGGCCCCGTGTGCTGGCGTGTGCAGATCCGTCAGGGAGGCCCGTGTGCTGGCGTGTGCAGATCCGTCAGGGAGGCCCGTGTGCTGGCGTGTGCAGATCGGTCAGGGAGGCCTGGTGTGCTGGCGTGTGGAGATCCGTCAGGGAGGCCCGTGTGCTGGCGTGTGCAGGTCCGTCAAGGAGGCCCGTGTGCTGGCGTGTGCAGATCCGTCAGGGAGGCCTCGTGTGCCGGCGTGTGCAGATCCGTCAGGGAGGCCCCGTGTGCTGGCGTGTGCAGATCCGTCAGGGAGGCCTCGTGTGCCGGCGTGTGGAGATCCGTCAGGGAGGCCTCGTGTGCTGGCGTGTGCAGATCCGTCAGGGAGGCCCGTGTGCCGGCGTGTGGAGATGCGTCAGGGAGGCCTCGTGTGCCGGCGTGTGCAGATCCGTCAGGGAGGCCTCGTGTGCTGGCGTGTGCAGATCCGTCAGGGAGGCCTCGTGTGCCGGCGTGTGCAGATCCGTCAGGGAGGCCCGTGTGCTGGCGTGTGCAGATCCGTCAGGGAGGCCCGTGTGCCGGCGTGTGCAGATCCGTCAGGGAGGCCCGTGTGCTGGCGTGTGGAGATGCGTCAGGGAGGCCTCGTGTGCTGGCGTGTGCAGATCCGTCAGGGAGGCCCCGTGTGCTGGCGTGTGCAGATCCGTCAGGGAGGCCCATGTGCTGGCGTGTGCATATCCGTCAGGGAGGCCTGTGTGCTGGCGTGTGGAGATGCGTCAGGGAGGCCTCGTGTGCTGGCGTGTGGAGATCCGTCAGGGAGGCCCCGTGTGCTGGCGTGTGGAGATCCGTCAGGGAGGCTCGTGTGCTGGCGTGTGCAGATCGGTCAGGGAGGCCTCGTGTGCTGGCGTGTGGAGATCCGTCAGGGAGGCCTCGTGTGCTGGCGTGTGGAGATCCGTCAGGGAGGCCCCGTGTGCTGGCGTGTGGAGATCCGTCAGGGAGGCTCGTGTGCTGGCGTGTGCAGATCGGTCAGGGAGGCCTGGTGTGCTGGCGTGTGCAGATCCATCAGGGAGGCCCGTGTGCTGGCGTGTGCAGATCCGTCAGGGAGGCCCGTGTGCCGGCGTGTGGAGATCCGTCAGGGAGGCCTGGTGTGCTGGCGTGTGCAGATCCATCAGGGAGGCCCGTGTGCTGGCGTGTGCAGATCCGTCAGGGAGGCCCGTGTGCCGGCGTGTGGAGATCCGTCAGGGAGGCCCGTGTGCTGGCGTGTGGAGATCCGTCAGGGCGTGTGCAGATCCGTCAGGGAGGCCCGTGTGCTGGCGTGTGCAGATTGGTCAGGGAGGCCTGGTGTGCTGGCGTGTGGAGATCCGTCAGGGAGGCCCGTGTGCTGGCATGTGCAGATCCGTCAGGCAGGCCCGTGTGCTGGCGTGTGCAGGTCCGTCAGGGAGGCCCGTGTGCTGGCGTGTGCAGACCCGTCAGGCCGGCCCCCATGAGCGTGGGCCGGAAGGAGGAAGCGTGATCAGCTGCCAGCCTCTGCACCCTCTCCCCAACGGGCTGATGGCTGCCCTGGAGGAAGAAGGTGGCAGAGGCCCCTCTGTGTTACAGAGCTGGCCCCTCTCCACAGGCTGACTCCATACCTTTGGAAACGGGCGCCAAAGCTCTCCTCCTCCTGTTCTGAAAGCAGCGCTAAAGAGTGAGGCCTGAAAATGGAGTCATGAGGCACCGCACACATGAGCCCTGGCACAGGTGTCCCAGTGTATTGTGTGCTACAAAGCACATGGGCCCTTAAACACATGTGTGCCTTGAAGCACAGGTGTCCCCTACATAGACACGTGTCACAGTTCACATATGCCCTGCAGCACGTGTGTCGTGGAGAAGCATGTCGGCAGGCTCGGTGTGCACAGCTGGCTGGTGACACAGAGGCACACATCACTAAGCTCCGGAGAACACCCCGGCTCCGTACGAGTGGGCACACGAGTGCCGAGACGCCCTACTCTCTGCCCCAGACTCCCCAACCATGCATACACGTGAACAGCGTCCCAAGCACATGAACCCCTAACCTACGCACACGAACACAGTGTCCGCTGTGTACATAGGAGCCTCCGCTCTAGGCTCGTCTACATACATGAGCACACGGTCACCGTGTGTACAGGAGCATAGAGTGCATGTCCATGAGAGCACACAGTGTCACATGCGCAGGACAGTGCACACAGCCACAGGTGAAAGGTCACTGTGCATAGATGAATCCCCATGGTCACAGGTGCGTGAACACGACAACATCTACACAAATGAACACGTGATACCACACTTGCACATAAAACACACTCGTGTGCATAAAGGAATGCTTACTACTGTGACACATAAATGTACTCTCTGGCACACATGTGCACACTCATTGCTGCCTATGTGGACACGTGAGCACACACGTTCTCCTCTACTAGGGGGCAAGAAGCCTGAGAGGACGGAGCACAGCCTGAGAGGACGGAGCACAGCCTGAGAGGACGGAGCACAGCCCCGGAGGACGGAGCACAGCCTGAGAGGACGGAGCACAGCCCCGGAGGACGGAGCACAGCCTGAGAGGAGGGAGCACAGCCTGAGAGGATGGAGCACAGCCCCGGAGGACGGAGCACAGCCCGGGAGGACGGAGCACAGCCCGAGAGGACGGAGCACAGCCTGAGAGGATGGAGCACAGCCCCGGAGGATGGAGCACAGCCCCGGAGGACGGAGCACAGCCCCGGAGGACGGAGCACAGCCCCGGATGACGGAGCACAGCCTGAGAGGAGGGAGCACAGCCTGAGAGGACGGAGCACAGCCCCGGAGGACGGAGCACAGCCTGAGAGGACGGAGCACAGCCCCGGAGGACGGAGCGCAGCCCCGGAGGACGGAGCACAGCCCGGGAGGACGGAACACAGCCCCGGAGGACGGAGCACAGCCTGAGAGGACGGAGCGCAGCCCCGGAGGATGGAGCACAGCCTGAGAGGAGGGAGCACAGCCCCGGAGGACGGAGCACAGCCCCGGAGGACGGAGCACAGCCTGAGAGGACGGAGCACAGCCCTGGAGGATGGAGCACAGCCCTGGAGGACGGAGCACAGCCCCGGAGGATGGAGCACAGCCCCGGAGGACGGAGCACAGCCTGAGAGGACGGAGCACAGCCTGAGAGGACGGAGCACAGCCCCGGAGGATGGAACACAGCCCGGGAGGACGGAGCACAGCCCCGGAGGATGGAGCACAGCCCCGGAGGATGGAGCACAGCCTGAGAGGACGGAGCACAGCCCTGGAGGATGGAGCACAGCCCCGGAGGATGGAGCACAGCCTGAGAGGACGGAGCACAGCCTGAGAGGACGGAGCACAGCCCCGGAGGACGGAGCACAGCCTGAGAGGACGGAACACAGCCCCGGAGGACGGAGCACAGCCCCGGAGGACGGAGCACAGCCCCGGAGGACGGAGCACAGCCTGAGAGGACGGAACACAGCCCCGGAGGACGGAGCACAGCCTGAGAGGATGGAGCACAGCCTGAGAGGATGGAGCACAGCCTGAGAGGAGGGAGCACAGCCCTGGAGGACGGAGCACAGCCTGAGAGGACGGAGTGCAGCCTGAGAGGACGGAGCACAGCCCCGGAGGACGGAGCACAGCCCCGGAGGACGGAGCGCAGCCCCGGAGGACGGAGCACAGCCCGAGAGGACGGAGCACAGCCCCGGAGGACGGAGCACAGCCTGAGAGGACGGAGCACAGCCCGAGAGGACGGAGCACAGCCCGGGAGGACGGAGCACAGCCCGGGAGGACGGAGCACAGCCCCGGAGGACGGAGCACAGCCTGAGAGGACGGAGCACAGCCCCGGAGGACGGAGCAAAGCCCCGGAGGACGGAGCACAGCCCGGGAGGACGGAGCACAGCCCCGGAGGACGGAGCACAGCCCGAGAGAATGGAGCACAGCCCCGGAGGACGGAGCACAGCCCCGGAGGACGGAGCGCAGCCCCGGAGGACGGAGCACAGCCCCGGAGGATGGAGCACAGCCTGAGAGGATGGAGCACAGCCCCGGAGGATGGAGCACAGCCTGAGAGGATGGAGCACAGCCCTGGAGGACGGAGCACAGCCTGAGAGGACGGAGCACAGCCCCGGAGGACGGAGCACAGCCCGAGAGGACGGAGCACAGCCTGAGAGGATGGAGCACAGCCTGAGAGGACGGAGCACAGCCTGAGAGGACGGAGCACAGCCCCGGAGGACGGAGCACAGCCCGAGAGGACGGAGCACAGCCTGAGAGGATGGAGCACAGCCTGAGAGGACGGAGCACAGCCTGAGAGGACGGAGCACAGCCTGAGAGGATGGAGCACAGCCCCGGAGGATGGAGCACAGCCTGAGAGGACGGAGCACAGCCTGAGAGGATGGAGCACAGCCCTGGAGGACGGAGCACAGCCTGAGGAGAAAGTGCAGCAATAAATAGAACGCAGTATAGCAAAGCAGTTATCACATTAGCAAGGCAAAGAATGATAATTGGGGAATATGACAAAACAATGGCGAGGAAATGAAAACTACGGTACCCGAGTTAGAATTCACACTGAGGTACTGGAGTGGAACCGCGGGCAGTATCAGAGTCAGAGTCATTCAGAAACCATCGAGGAGGAAGCAGAGCGGGGCAGGTGAGGATGGAGACTCGCGGGAGACCGCAGGTGTCTGGGGTCAAGCAGGCATCAGATGGAGGGAGCCCCGGCCTGCACGCCACCCTGTTCCCAGGGAAACACCGCGGAGCTGCCACTGCCGCGGAGCCTTCTGGAAGGCAACATTCACAAGCACTGCGGACCAATGGAATCGCCATGTGTTGCTCAGCAGATGGTGATTCACTTGGGGGAAGAAATCTCAGCTTTCCCTACTTCACTGCCCACTGCATCAGGGGCCCAAGATAATCCAGACACAGTAAATATTTTGGAAAAATTTGCCATGAAGATGTGAAATTTAACAACCACTGACCACTCACCACGAGGCAATGAGGGCCTTCCAGGCAGAGCTGGCCTGAGTCCTGGAGCAAAGGCAACAGTGTGAGCACCAGCACTGCCTCAGGCCGAGCGCAGAGGGTGGGCAGCAGCGCCCTGGCTCTGCTCAGGAGGTGGGAGGAGGATTGAGAGCAAGAGTCCGCCTCCAGGCCCAGGGATTCTGACACAACTCAGACGCAGACCAGCTGCATGACAAATCGCCAAACTTGACGAGACACCGACAACTGCAAACTGTGACAACTAGAGAGGCTGGGTTTGTTTTTTTTTTGCCTGGGCTGGAAGAATCCCAGGGTCTGGGGTAAGTGATTGTTGCTCTGAATTGCTGAGGGCCAAGGTCAGTTTAGTTAGCTCCATGTAGGAATGGACACAGTAGTAGAGTTTGCGTCTAGGGACCCGCTGGTTAGAGTCACAAGAACGTATCCTGAAGCAGCACCGGGCCACAGAGACCAGGATGGAATTGCTGCGTGAGTCACTGCAGCCCTGCTCCGGGAACGATCTGGAACGTCCCTCCGCAGCCATGGCGACCTGGGTGATGTGGCACAGGGGAGCCATGCAATTCTAGACAGACGCTTGGGTGGCCCCTCCGAGTCCCGGCATGCAATGCCAGAGGCGCAGATGAAGCCATCCATGGGTCCACTCTAAAACAAACACTACTTAGGGAATAAGACTGGGTGGCAGAACAGGTGGCGATTTCAATTTGATCTTGCATTTTCTAAGTTATACCAAGTACACAGTAGACACAAACACACGTCTTAATAAATCACAATTTCCTGCCTTGAAACAGAAGGCTGTGGTCCATGTCCCGGTGAATACTGGTCTGGATCAATTTTACGTCCTAAGACGTGGCTATGGTGTCACCAGATCTACATCTGCTTGTGTTTACTTTTTCATTCCCTTATCCACCCACCTACCCACCCATCTTCCTGTTCACCCCCCCCCCACCCAGCCACCCACTTACATACCTGTCGGTCCATCCCAACACCTGTTCTCCTGTCTGTCCACCCTCCCATGTACTCAGCTCCTTGTGGAGTGGGCCATGTTATTCCTGTGTCCCTACTCCTGTCTTCCACATTGGGGTACATGTCTCTTCTGGGACAGGGGACAGAGAAGGGTCCCCATGTCTCACTCCCCTGACCCTCAGAGCACACGTGAGCAGATGTCTGTGTTTTGCACCGTGAGGGAGACAACACACGGCACTTTTTACTGGAGCACAACTCCAGCTCCACTGTTTTGTCCAAAGGCCTCTCCTCTGATTGTGTGTCACGTGTGTGAATATATCTGTGACTATATGACACTGTGTGAATACATCTGTAGTGTGACTGTGTGACACTGCATTTAAGTCTGGCTGTAGTGTGACTGTGTCATTTATGTGAATGTGGCTATAATGTGTGTTATGGTGTGTTGGTAGTATGACTGTGAGTCACATGTGTGGATGCATCTATAATGTGTGTGTCCCAGTGTGTGAATGTGTCTGTAGTGTGATTGTGTGTCCAGTGTGTGAATGTGTCTGTAGTGTGATTGTGTGTCCAGTGTGTGAATGTGTCTGTAGTGTGATTGTGTGTCACAGTGTGTGAATGAGTCTGTAGTGTGACTGTGTCACAGTGTGTGAATGAGTCTATAGTGTGACACTGTGTGTAAGTGCACCTGTTGTGTGACAGACACTGTGTGTAAGTGCACCTGTAGTGTGACTGTGTCACACTGTGTGTGAGTGCACCTGTAGTGTGACTGTGTGACACTGTGTAAGTGCACCTGTAGTGTGACTGTGTGACACTGTGTAAGTGCACCTGTAGTGTGACTGTGTGACACTGTGTAAGTGCACCTGTTGTGTGACTGTGTGACACTGTGTGTAAGTGCACCTGTTGTGTGACACTCACTGTGTGTAAGTGCACCTGTTGTGTGACTGTGTGACACTGTGTGTAAGTGCACCTGTAGTGTGACTGTGTGACACTGTGTGTAAGTGCACCTGTAGTGTGACTGTGTGACACTGTGTGTAAGTGCACCTGTAGTGTGACTGTGTGACACTGTGTGTAAGTGCACCTGTAGTGTGACTGTGTGACACTGTGTGTAAGTGCACCTGTAGTGTGACTGTGTGACACTGTGTGTAAGTGCACCTGTAGTGTGACTGTGTGACACTGTGTGAGTGCACCTGTAGTGTGACTGTGTGACACTGTGTGAGTGCACCTGTAGTGTGACTGTGTGACACTGTGTGAGTGCACCTGTAGTGTGACTGTGTGACACTGTGTAAGTGCACCTGTAGTGTGACTGTGTGACACTGTGTAAGTGCACCTGTTGTGTGACTGTGTGACACTGTGTAAGTGCACCTGTTGTGTGACTGTGTGACACTGTGTGTAAGTGCACCTGTAGTGTGACTGTGTGACACTGTGTGAGTGCACCTGTAGTGTGACTGTGTGACACTGTGTAAGTGCACCTGTAGTGTGACTGTGTGACACTGTGTAAGTGCACCTGTAGTGTGACTGTGTGACACTGTGTGTAAGTGCACCTGTAGTGTGACTGTGTGACACTGTGTGAGTGCACCTGTTGTGTGACACTCACTGTGTGTAAGTGCACCTGTAGTGTGACTGTGTGACACTGTGTAAGTGCACCTGTAGTGTGACTGTGTGACACTGTGTAAGTGCACCTGTAGTGTGACTGTGTGACACTGTGTGAGTGCACCTGTAGTGTGACTGTGTGACACTGTGTAAGTGCACCTGTTGTGTGACTGTGTGACACTGTGTGTAAGTGCACCTGTAGTGTGACTGTGTGACACTGTGTGTAAGTGCACCTGTAGTGTGACTGTGTGACACTGTGTGTAAGTGCACCTGTTGTGTGACTGTGTGACACTGTGTGAGTGCACCTGTAGTGTGACTGTGTGACACTGTGTAAGTGCACCTGTAGTGTGACTGTGTGACACTGTGTGTAAGTGCACCTGTAGTGTGACTGTGTGACACTGTGTAAGTGCACCTGTTGTGTGACTGTGTGACACTGTGTAAGTGCACCTGTTGTGTGACTGTGTGACACTGTGTGTAAGTGCACCTGTAGTGTGACTGTGTGACACTGTGTAAGTGCACCTGTAGTGTGACTGTGTGACACTGTGTGTAAGTGCACCTGTAGTGTGACTGTGTGACACTGTGTGTGAGTGCACCTGTAGTGTGACTGTGTGACACTGTGTAAGTGCACCTGTAGTGTGACTGTGTGACACTGTGTGAGTGCACCTGTAGTGTGACTGTGTGACACTGTGTGTAAGTGCACCTGTAGTGTGACTGTGTGACACTGTGTAAGTGCACCTGTAGTGTGACTGTGTGACACTGTGTGAGTGCACCTGTAGTGTGACTGTGTGACACTGTGTGTAAGTGCACCTGTTGTGTGACTGTGTGACACTGTGTGTAAGTGCACCTGTAGTGACTGTGTGACACTGTGTAAGTGCACCTGTTGTGTGACTGTGTGACACTGTGTGTGAGTGCACCTGTAGTGTGACTGTGTGACACTGTGTGTAAGTGCACCTGTTGTGTGACTGTGTGACACTGTGTAAGTGCACCTGTTGTGTGACTGTGTGACACTGTGTAAGTGCACCTGTAGTGTGACTGTGTGACACTGTGTGTAAGTGCACCTGTAGTGTGACTGTGTGACTGTGTGACACTGTGTGAGTGCACCTGTAGTGTGACTGTGTGACACTGTGTAAGTGCACCTGTTGTGTGACTGTGTGACACTGTGTGTAAGTGCACCTGTTGTGTGACACTGTGTAAGTGCACCTGTAGTGTGACTGTGTGACACTGTGTAAGTGCACCTGTAGTGTGACTGTGTGACACTGTGTAAGTGCACCTGTAGTGTGACTGTGTGACACTGTGTGTAAGTGCACCTGTAGTGTGACTGTGTGACACTGTGTGAGTGCACCTGTTGTGTGACACTCACTGTGTGTAAGTGCACCTGTAGTGTGACTGTGTGACACTGTGTGAGTGCACCTGTAGTGTGACTGTGTGACACTGTGTAAGTGCACCTGTAGTGTGACTGTGTGACACTGTGTAAGTGCACCTGTAGTGTGACTGTGTGACACTGTGTGTAAGTGCACCTGTAGTGTGACTGTGTGACACTGTGTGAGTGCACCTGTTGTGTGACACTCACTGTGTGTAAGTGCACCTGTAGTGTGACTGTGTGACACTGTGTAAGTGCACCTGTAGTGTGACTGTGTGACACTGTGTAAGTGCACCTGTAGTGTGACTGTGTGACACTGTGTGAGTGCACCTGTAGTGTGACTGTGTGACACTGTGTAAGTGCACCTGTTGTGTGACTGTGTGACACTGTGTGTAAGTGCACCTGTAGTGTGACTGTGTGACACTGTGTGTAAGTGCACCTGTAGTGTGACTGTGTGACACTGTGTGTAAGTGCACCTGTTGTGTGACTGTGTGACACTGTGTGAGTGCACCTGTAGTGTGACTGTGTGACACTGTGTAAGTGCACCTGTAGTGTGACTGTGTGACACTGTGTGTAAGTGCACCTGTAGTGTGACTGTGTGACACTGTGTAAGTGCACCTGTTGTGTGACTGTGTGACACTGTGTAAGTGCACCTGTTGTGTGACTGTGTGACACTGTGTGTAAGTGCACCTGTAGTGTGACTGTGTGACACTGTGTAAGTGCACCTGTAGTGTGACTGTGTGACACTGTGTGTAAGTGCACCTGTAGTGTGACTGTGTGACACTGTGTGTGAGTGCACCTGTAGTGTGACTGTGTGACACTGTGTAAGTGCACCTGTAGTGTGACTGTGTGACACTGTGTGAGTGCACCTGTAGTGTGACTGTGTGACACTGTGTGTAAGTGCACCTGTAGTGTGACTGTGTGACACTGTGTAAGTGCACCTGTAGTGTGACTGTGTGACACTGTGTAAGTGCACCTGTTGTGTGACTGTGTGACACTGTGTAAGTGCACCTGTAGTGTGACTGTGTGACACTGTGTGTAAGTGCACCTGTAGTGTGACTGTGTGACTGTGTGACACTGTGTGAGTGCACCTGTAGTGTGACTGTGTGACACTGTGTAAGTGCACCTGTTGTGTGACTGTGTGACACTGTGTGTAAGTGCACCTGTTGTGTGACACTGTGTAAGTGCACCTGTAGTGTGACTGTGTGACACTGTGTGAGTGCACCTGTAGTGTGACTGTGTGACACTGTGTGTAAGTGCACCTGTAGTGTGACTGTGTGACACTGTGTAAGTGCACCTGTAGTGTGACTGTGTGACACTGTGTAAGTGCACCTGTAGTGTGACTGTGTGACACTGTGTAAGTGCACCTGTAGTGTGACTGTGTGACACTGTGTGAGTGCACCTGTAGTGTGACTGTGTGACACTGTGTGAGTGCACCTGTAGTGTGACTGTGTGACACTGTGTAAGTGCACCTGTTGTGTGACTGTGTGACACTGTGTGTGAGTGCACCTGTAGTGTGACTGTGTGACACTGTGTGTAAGTGCACCTGTAGTGTGACTGTGTGACACTGTGTGTAAGTGCACCTGTAGTGTGACTGTGTGACACTGTGTAAGTACACCTGTTGTGTGACACTCACTGTGTGTAAGTGCACCTGTAGTGTGACTGTGTGACACTGTGTGTAAGTGCACCTGTAGTGTGACTGTGTGACACTGTGTGTAAGTGCACCTGTAGTGTGACTGTGTGACACTGTGTAAGTACACCTGTTGTGTGACACTCACTGTGTGTAAGTGCACCTGTAGTGTGACTGTGTGACACTGTGTGTAAGTGCACCTGTAGTGTGACTGTGTGACACTGTGTAAGTGCACCTGTAGTGTGACTGTGTGACACTGTGTGAGTGCACCTGTAGTGTGACTGTGTGACACTGTGTAAGTACACCTGTAGTGTGACTGTGTGACACTGTGTGTAAGTGCACCTGTAGTGTGACTGTGTGACACTGTGTGTAAGTGCACCTGTAGTGTGACTGTGTGACACTGTGTGTAAGTGCACCTGTTGTGTGACTGTGTGACACTGTGTAAGTGCACCTGTAGTGTGACTGTGTGACACTGTGTGTAAGTGCACCTGTAGTGTGACTGTGTGACACTGTGTAAGTGCACCTGTTGTGTGACTGTGTGACACTGTGTGTAAGTGCACCTGTAGTGTGACTGTGTGACACTGTGTGTAAGTGCACCTGTTGTGTGACTGTGTGACACTGTGTGTAAGTGCACCTGTTGTGTGACTGTGTGACACTGTGTGTAAGTGCACCTGTTGTGTGACTGTGTGACACTGTGTAAGTGCACCTGTAGTGTGACTGTGTGACACTGTGTAAGTGCACCTGTTGTGTGACTGTGTGACACTGTGTGTAAGTGCACCTGTAGTGTGACTGTGTGACACTGTGTAAGTGCACCTGTTGTGTGACTGTGTGACACTGTGTGTAAGTGCACCTGTAGTGTGACTGTGTGACACTGTGTGTAAGTGCACCTGTTGTGTGACACTCACTGTGTGTAAGTGCACCTGTAGTGTGACTGTGTGACACTGTGTGTAAGTGCACCTGTTGTGTGACTGTGTGACACTGTGTAAGTGCACCTGTAGTGTGACTGTGTGACACTGTGTAAGTGCACCTGTAGTGTGACTGTGTGACACTGTGTGTAAGTGCACCTGTAGTGTGACTGTGTGACACTGTGTGTAAGTGCACCTGTTGTGTGACTGTGTGACACAGTGTGTAAGTGCACCTGTAGTGTGACTGTGTGACACTGTGTGTAAGTGCACCTGTAGTGTGACTGTGTGACACTGTGTGTAAGTGCACCTGTAGTGTGACTGTGTGACACTGTGTAAGTGCACCTGTAGTGTGACTGTGTGACACTGTGTAAGTGCACCTGTAGTGTGACTGTGTGACACTGTGTAAGTACACCTGTTGTGTGACTGTGTGACACTGTGTGTAAGTGCACCTGTAGTGTGACTGTGTGACACTGTGTAAGTGCACCTGTAGTGTGACTGTGTGACACTGTGTGTAAGTGCACCTGTAGTGTGACTGTGTGACACTGTGTAAGTGCACCTGTAGTGTGACTGTGTGACACTGTGTGTAAGTGCACCTGTAGTGTGACTGTGTGACAGTGTGTAAGTACACCTGTTGTGTGACTGTGTGACACTGTGTGTAAGTGCACCTGTAGTGTGACTGTGTGACATTGTGTGTAAGTGCACCTGTAGTGTGACTGTGTGACACTGTGTAAGTACACCTGTAGTGTGACTGTGTGACACTGTGTGTAAGTGCACCTGTAGTGTGACTGTGTGACACTGTGTGAGTGCACCTGTAGTGTGACTGTGTGACACTGTGTGAGTGCACCTGTTGTGTGACTGTGTGACACTGTGTAAGTGCACCTGTAGTGTGACTGTGTGACACTGTGTAAGTGCACCTGTAGTGTGACTGTGTGACACTGTGTGTAAGTGCACCTGTAGTGTGACTGTGTGACACTGTGTAAGTGCACCTGTAGTGTGACTGTGTGACACTGTGTAAGTGCACCTGTAGTGTGACTGTGTGACACTGTGTGTAAGTGCACCTGTAGTGTGACTGTGTGACACTGTGTGAGTGCACCTGTTGTGTGACACTCACTGTGTGTAAGTGCACCTGTAGTGTGACTGTGTGACACTGTGTAAGTGCACCTGTAGTGTGACTGTGTGACACTGTGTAAGTGCACCTGTAGTGTGACTGTGTGACACTGTGTAAGTGCACCTGTAGTGTGACTGTGTGACACTGTGTGTAAGTGCACCTGTAGTGTGACTGTGTGACACTGTGTGTAAGTGCACCTGTAGTGTGACTGTGTGACACTGTGTGTAAGTACACCTGTTGTGTGACTGTGTGACACTGTGTAAGTACACCTGTTGTGTGACACTCACTGTGTGTAAGTGCACCTGTAGTGTGACTGTGTGACACTGTGTGTAAGTGCACCTGTAGTGTGACTGTGTGACATTGTGTGTAAGTGCACCTGTAGTGTGACTGTGTGACACTGTGTAAGTACACCTGTAGTGTGACTGTGTGACACTGTGTGTAAGTGCACCTGTAGTGTGACTGTGTGACACTGTGTGAGTGCACCTGTAGTGTGACTGTGTGACACTGTGTGAGTGCACCTGTTGTGTGACTGTGTGACACTGTGTGTAAGTGCACCTGTAGTGTGACTGTGTGACACTGTGTAAGTGCACCTGTAGTGTGACTGTGTGACACTGTGTAAGTGCACCTGTAGTGTGACTGTGTGACACTGTGTGTAAGTGCACCTGTAGTGTGACTGTGTGACACTGTGTAAGTACACCTGTTGTGTGACACTCACTGTGTGTAAGTGCACCTGTAGTGTGACTGTGTGACACTGTGTAAGTGCACCTGTAGTGTGACTGTGTGACACTGTGTAAGTGCACCTGTAGTGTGACTGTGTGACACTGTGTAAGTGCACCTGTAGTGTGACTGTGTGACACTGTGTGTAAGTGCACCTGTAGTGTGACTGTGTGACACTGTGTGTAAGTACACCTGTTGTGTGACTGTGTGACACTGTGTGTAAGTGCACCTGTAGTGTGACTGTGTGACATTGTGTGTAAGTGCACCTGTAGTGTGACTGTGTGACACTGTGTAAGTACACCTGTAGTGTGACACTCACTGTGTGTAAGTGCACCTGTAGTGTGACTGTGTGACACTGTGTGTAAGTGCACCTGTAGTGTGACTGTGTGACACTGTGTAAGTGCACCTGTAGTGTGACTGTGTGACACTGTGTAAGTACACCTGTTGTGTGACACTCACTGTGTGTAAGTGCACCTGTAGTGTGACTGTGTGACACTGTGTGTAAGTGCACCTGTAGTGTGACTGTGTGACACTGTGTGTAAGTGCACCTGTAGTGTGACTGTGTGACACTGTGTAAGTGCACCTGTAGTGTGACTGTGTGACACTGTGTAAGTGCACCTGTAGTGTGACTGTGTGACACTGTGTAAGTGCACCTGTAGTGTGACTGTGTGACACTGTGTAAGTGCACCTGTAGTGTGACTGTGTGACACTGTGTGTAAGTGCACCTGTTGTGTGACTGTGTGACACTGTGTGTAAGTGCACCTGTAGTGTGACTGTGTGACACTGTGTGTAAGTGCACCTGTAGTGTGACTGTGTGACACTGTGTAAGTGCACCTGTTGTGTGACTGTGTGACACTGTGTGTAAGTGCACCTGTAGTGTGACTGTGTGACACTGTGTGTAAGTGCACCTGTAGTGTGACTGTGTGACACTGTGTGAGTGCACCTGTAGTGTGACTGTGTGACACTGTGTGAGTGCACCTGTAGTGTGACTGTGTGACACTGTGTGTAAGTGCACCTGTAGTGTGACTGTGTGACACTGTGTAAGTGCACCTGTTGTGTGACTGTGTGACACTGTGTGAGTGCACCTGTTGTGTGACTGTGTGACACTGTGTAAGTGCACCTGTTGTGTGACTGTGTGACACTGTGTGTAAGTGCACCTGTAGTGTGACTGTGTGACACTGTGTGTAAGTGCACCTGTAGTGTGACTGTGTGACACTGTGTAAGTGCACCTGTTGTGTGACTGTGTGACACTGTGTGTAAGTGCACCTGTAGTGTGACTGTGTGACACTGTGTGTAAGTGCACCTGTAGTGTGACTGTGTGACACTGTGTGAGTGCACCTGTAGTGTGACTGTGTGACACTGTGTGAGTGCACCTGTAGTGTGACTGTGTGACACTGTGTGTAAGTGCACCTGTAGTGTGACTGTGTGACACTGTGTAAGTGCACCTGTAGTGTGACTGTGTGACACTGTGTGTAAGTGCACCTGTTGTGTGACTGTGTGACACTGTGTGAGTGCACCTGTAGTGTGACTGTGTGACACTGTGTGTAAGTGCACCTGTAGTGTGACTGTGTGACACTGTGTAAGTACACCTGTTGTGTGACTGTGTGACACTGTGTGAGTGCACCTGTAGTGTGACTGTGTGACACTGTGTGAGTGCACCTGTAGTGTGACTGTGTGACACTGTGTAAGTGCACCTGTAGTGTGACTGTGTGACACTGTGTGTAAGTGCACCTGTAGTGTGACTGTGTGACACTGTGTGAGTGCACCTGTAGTGTGACTGTGTGACACTGTGTGTAAGTGCACCTGTTGTGTGACTGTGTGACACTGTGTAAGTGCACCTGTAGTGTGACTGTGTGACACTGTGTGTAAGTGCACCTGTAGTGTGACTGTGTGACACTGTGTGTAAGTGCACCTGTAGTGTGACTGTGTGACACTGTGTGTAAGTGCACCTGTAGTGTGACTGTGTGACACTGTGTGTAAGTGCACCTGTTGTGTGACTGTGTGACACTGTGTGAGTGCACCTGTAGTGTGACTGTGTGACACTGTGTGTAAGTGCACCTGTAGTGTGACTGTGTGACACTGTGTGTAAGTGCACCTGTTGTGTGACTGTGTGACACTGTGTGTAAGTGCACCTGTAGTGTGACTGTGTGACACTGTGTGTAAGTGCACCTGTTGTGTGACTGTGTGACACTGTGTGAGTGCACCTGTAGTGTGACTGTGTGACACTGTGTGTAAGTGCACCTGTTGTGTGACTGTGTGACACTGTGTAAGTGCACCTGTTGTGTGACTGTGTGACACTGTGTGAGTGCACCTGTAGTGTGACTGTGTGACACTGTGTAAGTGCACCTGTAGTGTGACTGTGTGACACTGTGTGTAAGTGCACCTGTTGTGTGACTGTGTGACACTGTGTGAGTGCACCTGTAGTGTGACTGTGTGACACTGTGTGTAAGTGCACCTGTAGTGTGACTGTGTGACACTGTGTAAGTGCACCTGTTGTGTGACTGTGTGACACTGTGTGAGTGCACCTGTAGTGTGACTGTGTGACACTGTGTGAGTGCACCTGTAGTGTGACTGTGTGACACTGTGTAAGTGCACCTGTAGTGTGACTGTGTGACACTGTGTGTAAGTGCACCTGTAGTGTGACTGTGTGACTGTGTGTAAGTGCACCTGTAGTGTGACTGTGTGACACTGTGTGTAAGTGCACCTGTAGTGTGACTGTGTGACACTGTGTGTAAGTACACCTGTTGTGTGACACTCACTGTGTATAAGTGCACCTGTTGTGTGACTGTGTGACACTGTGTGTAAGTGCACCTGTAGTGTGACTGTGTGACACTGTGTGTAAGTGCACCTGTAGTGTGACTGTGTGACACTGTGTAAGTGCACCTGTTGTGTGACTGTGTGACACTGTGTGTAAGTGCACCTGTTGTGTGACTGTGTGACACTGTGTGAGTGCACCTGTAGTGTGACTGTGTGACACTGTGTGAGTGCACCTGTAGTGTGACTGTGTGACACTGTGTGTAAGTGCACCTGTAGTGTGACTGTGTGACACTGTGTGTAAGTGCACCTGTAGTGTGACTGTGTGACACTGTGTGAGTGCACCTGTAGTGTGACTGTGTGACACTGTGTGTAAGTGCACCTGTTGTGTGACTGTGTGACACTGTGTGTAAGTGCACCTGTTGTGTGACTGTGTGACACTGTGTGAGTGCACCTGTAGTGTGACTGTGTGACACTGTGTAAGTGCACCTGTAGTGTGACTGTGTGACACTGTGTGTAAGTGCACCTGTAGTGTGACTGTGTGACACTGTGTAAGTGCACCTGTAGTGTGACTGTGTGACACTGTGTGTAAGTGCACCTGTAGTGTGACTGTGTGACACTGTGTGTAAGTGCACCTGTAGTGTGACTGTGTGACACTGTGTAAGTGCACCTGTTGTGTGACTGTGTGACACTGTGTGAGTGCACCTGTTGTGTGACTGTGTGACACTGTGTAAGTGCACCTGTAGTGTGACTGTGTGACACTGTGTGAGTGCACCTGTAGTGTGACTGTGTGACACTGTGTGAGTGCACCTGTTGTGTGACTGTGTGACACTGTGTAAGTGCACCTGTAGTGTGACTGTGTGACACTGTGTAAGTACACCTGTAGTGTGACTGTGTGACACTGTGTAAGTGCACCTGTAGTGTGACTGTGTGACACTGTGTAAGTGCACCTCTTGTGTGACACTCACTGTGTGTAAGTGCACCTGTTGTGTGACTGTGTGACACTGTGTGTAAGTACACCTGTTGTGTGACTGTGTGACACTGTGTGAGTGCACCTGTTGTGTGACTGTGTGACACTGTGTGTAAGTGCACCTGTAGTGTGACTGTGTGACACTGTGTGAGTGCACCTGTAGTGTGACTGTGTGACACTGTGTGAGTGCACCTGTAGTGTGACTGTGTGACACTGTGTGTAAGTGCACCTGTAGTGTGACTGTGTGACACTGTGTGAGTGCACCTGTAGTGTGACTGTGTGACACTGTGTGTAAGTGCACCTGTTGTGTGACTGTGTGACACTGTGTGAGTGCACCTGTAGTGTGACTGTGTGACTGTGTGTAAGTGCACCTGTAGTGTGACTGTGTGACACTGTGTGTAAGTGCACCTGTAGTGTGACTGTGTGACACTGTGTGTAAGTACACCTGTTGTGTGACACTCACTGTGTGTAAGTGCACCTGTTGTGTGACTGTGTGACACTGTGTGAGTGCACCTGTAGTGTGACTGTGTGACACTGTGTGTAAGTGCACCTGTAGTGTGACTGTGTGACACTGTGTGTAAGTGCACCTGTAGTGTGACTGTGTGACACTGTGTAAGTGCACCTGTAGTGTGACTGTGTGACACTGTGTGTAAGTGCACCTGTAGTGTGACTGTGTGACACTGTAAGTGTACCTGTTGTGTGACTGTGTGACACTGTGTGTAAGTGCACCTGTTGTGTGACTGTGTGACACTGTGTGTAAGTGCACCTGTAGTGTGACTGTGTGACACTGTGTGAGTGCACCTGTTGTGTGACTGTGTGACACTGTGTGAGTGCACCTGTTGTGTGACTGTGTGACACTGTGTAAGTGCACCTGTAGTGTGACTGTGTGACACTGTGTGTAAGTGCACCTGTAGTGTGACTGTGTGACACTGTGTAAGTGCACCTGTAGTGTGACTGTGTGACACTGTGTAAGTGCACCTGTAGTGTGACTGTGTGACACTGTGTGAGTGCACCTGTTGTGTGACTGTGTGACAGTGTGTGTAAGTGCACCTGTTGTGTGACTGTGTGACACTGTGTAAGTGCACCTGTAGTGTGACTGTGTGACACTGTGTGAGTGCACCTGTAGTGTGACTGTGTGACACTGTGTAAGTGCACCTGTAGTGTGACTGTGTGACACTGTGTGTAAGTGCACCTGTAGTGTGACTGTGTGACACTGTGTAAGTGCACCTGTAGTGTGACTGTGTGACACTGTGTGTAAGTGCACCTGTAGTGTGACTGTGTGACAGTGTGTGAGTGCACCTGTAGTGTGACTGTGTGACACTGTGTAAGTGCACCTGTTGTGTGACTGTGTGACACTGTGTGAGTGCACCTGTTGTGTGACTGTGTGACACTGTGTAAGTGCACCTGTAGTGTGACTGTGTGACACTGTGTAAGTACACCTGTAGTGTGACTGTGTGACACTGTGTAAGTGCACCTGTAGTGTGACTGTGTGACACTGTGTAAGTGCACCTCTTGTGTGACACTCACTGTGTGTAAGTGCACCTGTTGTGTGACTGTGTGACACTGTGTGTAAGTACACCTGTTGTGTGACTGTGTGACACTGTGTGAGTGCACCTGTTGTGTGACTGTGTGACACTGTGTGTAAGTGCACCTGTAGTGTGACTGTGTGACACTGTGTGAGTGCACCTGTAGTGTGACTGTGTGACACTGTGTGAGTGCACCTGTAGTGTGACTGTGTGACACTGTGTGTAAGTGCACCTGTAGTGTGACTGTGTGACACTGTGTGAGTGCACCTGTAGTGTGACTGTGTGACACTGTGTGTAAGTGCACCTGTTGTGTGACTGTGTGACACTGTGTGAGTGCACCTGTAGTGTGACTGTGTGACTGTGTGTAAGTGCACCTGTAGTGTGACTGTGTGACACTGTGTGTAAGTGCACCTGTAGTGTGACTGTGTGACACTGTGTGTAAGTACACCTGTTGTGTGACACTCACTGTGTGTAAGTGCACCTGTTGTGTGACTGTGTGACACTGTGTGAGTGCACCTGTAGTGTGACTGTGTGACACTGTGTGTAAGTGCACCTGTAGTGTGACTGTGTGACACTGTGTGAGTGCACCTGTTGTGTGACTGTGTGACACTGTGTGTAAGTGCACCTGTAGTGTGACTGTGTGACACTGTGTGTAAGTGCACCTGTAGTGTGACTGTGTGACACTGTGTGAGTGCACCTGTAGTGTGACTGTGTGACACTGTGTAAGTGCACCTGTAGTGTGACTGTGTGACACTGTGTAAGTGCACCTCTTGTGTGACACTCACTGTGTGTAAGTGCACCTGTTGTGTGACTGTGTGACACTGTGTGTAAGTACACCTGTTGTGTGACTGTGTGACACTGTGTGAGTGCACCTGTTGTGTGACTGTGTGACACTGTGTGTAAGTGCACCTGTAGTGTGACTGTGTGACACTGTGTGAGTGCACCTGTAGTGTGACTGTGTGACACTGTGTGAGTGCACCTGTAGTGTGACTGTGTGACACTGTGTGTAAGTGCACCTGTTGTGTGACTGTGTGACACTGTGTGAGTGCACCTGTAGTGTGACTGTGTGACACTGTGTGTAAGTGCACCTGTAGTGTGACTGTGTGACACTGTGTAAGTGCACCTGTTGTGTGACTGTGTGACACTGTGTAAGTGCACCTGTAGTGTGACTGTGTGACACTGTGTGTGAGTGCACCTGTTGTGTGACTGTGTGACACTGTGTGAGTGCACCTGTAGTGTGACTGTGTGACTGTGTGTAAGTGCACCTGTAGTGTGACTGTGTGACACTGTGTGTAAGTGCACCTGTAGTGTGACTGTGTGACACTGTGTGTAAGTACACCTGTTGTGTGACACTCACTGTGTGTAAGTGCACCTGTTGTGTGACTGTGTGACACTGTGTGAGTGCACCTGTTGTGTGACTGTGTGACACTGTGTGTAAGTGCACCTGTAGTGTGACTGTGTGACACTGTGTGTAAGTGCACCTGTAGTGTGACTGTGTGACACTGTGTGTGAGTGCACCTGTTGTGTGACTGTGTGACACTGTGTGTAAGTGCACCTGTAGTGTGACTGTGTGACACTGTGTGTAAGTGCACCTGTAGTGTGACTGTGTGACACTGTGTGTAAGTGCACCTGTAGTGTGACTGTGTGACACTGTGTGTAAGTGCACCTGTAGTGTGACTGTGTGACACTGTGTGTAAGTGCACCTGTAGTGTGACTGTGTGACACTGTGTGAGTGCACCTGTTGTGTGACTGTGTGACACTGTGTAAGTGCACCTGTTGTGTGACTGTGTGACACTGTGTAAGTGCACCTGTAGTGTGACTGTGTGACACTGTGTGAGTGCACCTGTAGTGTGACTGTGTGACACTGTGTAAGTGCACCTGTAGTGTGACTGTGTGACACTGTGTGTAAGTGCACCTGTTGTGTGACTGTGTGACACTGTGTGTAAGTGCACCTGTAGTGTGACTGTGTGACACTGTGTGTAAGTGCACCTGTAGTGTGACTGTGTGACACTGTGTGAGTGCACCTGTAGTGTGACTGTGTGACACTGTGTGTAAGTGCACCTGTAGTGTGACTGTGTGACAGTGTGAGTGCACCTGTAGTGTGACTGTGTGACACTGTGTAAGTACACCTGTTGTGTGACTGTGTGACACTGTGTGAGTGCACCTGTTGTGTGACACTCACTGTGTGTAAGTGCACCTGTAGTGTGACTGTGTGACACTGTGTGTAAGTGCACCTGTAGTGTGACTGTGTGACACTGTGTGTAAGTGCACCTGTAGTGTGACTGTGTGACACTGTGTAAGTGCACCTGTAGTGTGACTGTGTGACACTGTGTGTAAGTGCACCTGTAGTGTGACTGTGTGACACTGTGTGTGAGTGCACCTGTAGTGTGACTGTGTGACACTGTGTAAGTGCACCTGTAGTGTGACTGTGTGACACTGTGTGTAAGTGCACCTGTTGTGTGACTGTGTGACACTGTGTAAGTGCACCTGTTGTGTGACTGTGTGACACTGTGTGTAAGTGCACCTGTTGTGTGACTGTGTGACACTGTGTAAGTGCACCTGTTGTGTGACTGTGTGACACTGTGTAAGTGCACCTGTTGTGTGACTGTGTGACACTGTGTAAGTGCACCTGTAGTGTGACTGTGTGACACTGTGTGTAAGTGCACCTGTAGTGTGACTGTGTGACACTGTGTGTAAGTGCACCTGTAGTGTGACTGTGTGACACTGTGTGAGTGCACCTGTAGTGTGACTGTGTGACACTGTGTGTAAGTGCACCTGTAGTGTGACTGTGTGACACTGTGTGTAAGTGCACCTGTTGTGTGACTGTGTGACAGTGTCTGAGTGTGCATCAAATCCACTCTGGGCCCACCTCCATCCAAGGCTCCCCACAGGAGAAGATGGCTCTGCACACACCTCCTGCTGTCCAGAGGGGGGACGGGAGGGCAGCTTGTGCGGAAGACGGCATCGTGAGCAGCCCGCGAGACGCCAGGGGTCATTCTGCAGCCTCCCAAACCCTCCCAGGGCAGGGCCGACATGGAGGGAGGCCCTGCTCCGTTCCCCTGCGCAGAGCAGAGGCGGCGGCTCCTCTCGGGGCTGTGGCTTGTGAGCCACTACCCAGGAATTCTGCCAGCGCACTTCACAACGGACCTGGGCCACACGGTTCCCCCGCCCAGAGCCCTGGCTGCACACCCCGGGAGCCAGCCACGCTCCCGCCTGGTGAGGGGAGATGGGGGGCTCTCAGAGCAGCTCCAGAGGAAGCTGTCCAGGAGGAGCAGCATGGGGGGGGGGCTTGGGGGAGCAGCTGGGCTCCAGGAGGAGCAGCCTTCCCTTCCAGGCTGATGTCACAGGAGGGGTGGTGCCGACCCCACTGGCTGCCACGCTGGGCGGGTTGCACTGGCTGGGGCCGCTTCCCCCCCACCTGCCCCCTGGATGCCAGGGCCGGCTGCAGGCAGGACCCCCCCCCCACGCCTCCCCCTGCTGGGAGAGCAGACAAAGCTGCCAACTGAGGTGAGAGTCAGAAACACAGAGGCCCTGCTTCGTGGCCTCCAGGCCTCCTCCCCGCCGGGCCCTCTCTCCTGCCCGCTTATTATTGGACTTACCGCTCTGTATTTGGATTTAAATGAAGCGTGGGTGAAGGTCCCTCCTCTCCCACCTCACCCCACACACGATGACTCTGAAAAGCTCCCTTAAAGAAACCCTAAATTAGCCTTAAAAAACACACAGGCCTGTCCGCGCAGGGGAGCGGACACTAAGGAGCAGTAATTACCCAGGCTGAGGGGTGCTGAGCCCAGCGGCCTTTGTGCTCCGGGGACTGACAGACCCGCGGTTCATGCATTATTCAGGAGCGCGGGGACAATGCCGGAGCAGAATTTAGAAAGGGTGAGGAGAAAGGGTGGCTGGAGAGCGACGCTGGGCATGGCTGAGGGTTCTCGGGAGCCCCACGATTTCCCCTAGACTTTACGAAGAATCGCAGCCTTCGGGGGCTGGGGAAGGGACCCCTCCCCAGGTCCTTTGGGGGGACCCTGGGCCGGGCGCTTCTCTCCACAAGGGGCCTGCGGCCCGCAGGGGCCCCTGGACGGCACAGCCCCGTGGGGACAATCTCTTTCCTTTCTCCCTCCTCTCCTTTCTCTCCATCATAATGCAAAGCTTTGTCAAGCTAATACTTCAAGGATCAACATCAAAATTGGAACTTTCTCTTTCTATAGCCACATCCAATTAAAAGTATCTTAGACCTCCCAGAGGCCCGGCTGTCAGTGCGGGGAGCCATGCATACATTCTAAATCAACCCCTACACAGCATTATAAACAGCATTATTGCAGCAGCGCAGGCCTTTGTGTGCCGGGCTGCGAATGGGGGCGGCTGAATCACTGGGGGTGGGGTGGGGGGGGGAGGATGCCGGCCTTCGCCCGCCCGCCCGCCCGCCCGCACATTCCCAGCGGATGGAGTCATTTCGGCGCAATCCAATTAGGCGGCCGGTCCACCTGACCGTCTGTCGATTACAGACCCACCGGCTCTCATTTTCCCGGGGAGAGAGGAGGTTTGGGAGCTCAAATGGTGCCCGGGGTTGCGTGCCCCTTTCTGAGTCGCGGTGGGAGCTGTCCACCCGTGGCTCCCCTTGCGCAGAGCGGGCAGGAGGAGGCCGGGCCCTCGTGGGGTCCACAGCACGAACCCCGCCTTGGCAGATGAACACGGTCGAGGGCCCATGCAGGACGTGGAAGGGCCCCGCGAGTCCCTGCTTAGGAAGGCGGGCTCACACACACCTGATACACGAGCACATGGGGAGGAGGGCAGAGCCGGCGGGGACCAGCCCGCCCGCCCGCCAGAGCCGGGACGCGCACACCTCTCACATCACGCTCTGTGAACATCGCGATGACAGTGAAAAACAAGATTTTCCCCCTGTAAAATTAAATGTCACTCTTGATAGCATAAAATCTGAAACATCATCTTCCCAAGTCCACACCAATACTTTACACAGAAAATTAAACTCGCTCTGTTTATTGAGTGGATAATGTAGCCTTCAAATGTGTGAGAACCCCTGCTAAGTGAGAAATTAAAACAGCAGCACTGTAAGGCCTAATGGTATGTATGAAATAAAAAAGGTAACTTAATTGGTAATCAGAAGAAATCATAAAACTAATCATGCAATTAATGTCTTCCAAAGCAAGTGTATGAGGTGTGTATAATTACAAGGAAACAATGCGGTGTTGGCTTGGTGTTAATGAACAGTGGTCACCAGGGCTCCCTCTGTCCTGGACGGCACCAGGCCGCCCGTCTCCCGAGCCCCCCCCAGAGGGGCGTGCGGGCTCCCTCCCTCCGGCGAAGGAAGGAGATGAGATGGGCCTTTCTCCAGCAGCCTCCCTCCCTGGCCACTGGACACCAGACGCGGGGAGGAGTGAGGAACACTGGTGTGTGTGTGTGGGGACTAAGGGACGTGTATTAACACACACGAATATCCTAGCTCCCTCCCTGAATGCCGCACCACACAGTAATAAACACAGAGCTGCGCTTCACCCACCGCTTACAGAGCCAGCCCTTCCCTGTCCGTCACGTGCGGGCCTGGCGTTAGCGCGCGGGATGCGCACTGCTGGGAAAGGGCAGGGTGCGGGCGGCAGGCGTGCCCACGGCAGCTCTGCTCCTCTCCGGGTGACCGGGCTGCACCCGTGTCTGCACCGGGCCTCTGAGCGGCTGCCCGCAAAGGCACAGCAAGCCTCGGGTCGGAGGCGCTGACTCGGTCTCCCCAGGAGAGAGGTCCGAGGAGACCGTGTGGCTGGGCAGCCGCGCAGTCTCGGGAGGTCGCCCCCCGGCTCGGCCCCTCCTGGGCGGGTGGCCCTCCCAGGTGGCACCGAGGCCCGGCCCCAGCAGGGCAGGCCGGTGGGAGGGAGGAGAACACGCACGCTAGGATCCCAGGGAGAGGGGGACCTGGGACCCCAGGGATGGGTGCGCAAGCGGCCAGGAAAACGGCACGGCGAGGGCGCGTGTGTGCGGGGGGCTGGGTGAGAGCCAGCAGAAGAGCAAACCTCAGGAAACTGCCCTTTCCGTGGCGGGCTCAGGAAGGGAACGCAACCCTGCCTCTGACCTGCCCTGAGGGTCCCTGCGCTCAGAGACGCGTAGGAAGAGCCCTGCTGCCCGCCCTGTCGCGCTCACTGGCGGTGTCCGTGGGTTTACCCCGGGGACTGGGACACCGGCCTCCTCCTCCCGGATCCACACCGGCCACGGACGGACCGGCAGACGAGATACGGGCACGGGACACACTGACACAGCAGCCCGCGGAGGGAGGGCGGCATTCCCCCCATTCCTGGCCAGTGGACCCTTCGTGCCACGAGACCGGAATGCCCACGGCCGGCCGCGTGAAGAGGCAGCGCCGTTCCCGCGCGGCCCAGAGGGGGAGCACGGTGGGTGGGAGGAGGGTGCCGGTCTGGGACGGAGCTTCTGCGTACAGGAGAGGGGGCGCAACGCAACCCCCCCACGCAGAATCAGCCTCGAAAAGCATTGTAAGCGCTTCAAAGGAAATGTCTCACTATCTCTCTGAACTCAGGGTAGAGAAGGATTTCCTTAAACCCTTTCGTCAGAAGACACCCGCCACAAAGGGAAGATGGGCGCGGTCTGAGTGCATTGCGTGGGCCAGCTCCCGTGCCCCTGGGAAGAGGGCGGGAGCCCCCGCCCCGCCTCCCGGCCCCACGGAACCCCCATCCTGCGAGGCAGAGCCTAGGACAAGAGGGGCGGGTGGCTTGAGGAGAGAAGCTGGGGACCCCAGAGGCTTGTCCCCTAGGCCCCCCGGCCCAAGCTCACATTCTAGACTACGACTAGGTAGGAAACGGACCCAGCAAAAGCCCTTCCCTCCCTCCGGGCCGCTCGCCAGAAACTGTCCAGCGCGACCACAGTCGGAGGCCACGACAGAGGGGTCCAGCCTGATGCAACGAGGCCATCTTGAGACTGAGGGGCACGACAGCCCTGTTCTTGGAGTGGACTGTGGACGGCCCACTCGGGCCTGGCTGGGAGCTTCAGCTGGACCAGCCTCAGGGCGACACCCACCCCTCTCGTCAGCCACCGGTGGAGCAGGGCCACCCCAGCCAGGCCAAGCAGCCCCGTCTCCTCCCCACCGACAGACCCGAGTGGTGGGGACCATTGGCCACCTTGGCCGCACCTCAGGACTCTTCCTCCGTCCACGCCACCTTCCCCTCGATGCTCTGGTTTAGCGAGAGAGGCACGTGGCTGGAGGATGCGCCGTGGGGAGGACGTTGGTAGAACAGAGCGAAGCCGTTCCTCCTCCCCCACGACACCAGTCGGAGGCTTGAGGGAACTCCGTGCGCGGGGCGGGGGCGGGGGCGGGGGCAGGGGCGGGACGCCTCCGTGCCGGTTTCTGAGGCCGGTGTCTCAGTCTACCCGAAGGACTGGTGTGCCGAGGGCCGCTCGCCAGCCAGGCCCTGCAGGTCGGGAAGGAGGCCGCACACAGGTCCCGTCTGCAATCTGCGTGTCGCCCCTGACTCTTGGATACCAGTATGCAGAAGGCCCCCCGAAACCTGCCTTCCTCTGCAGGCTGGAGAGGGCAGGGGACTCCAGGCCACAGAGAGGTGCTTGGGGTCTGGGGAACCCTGGGTAGCAGGGCTCCCGGGGGGCAGGACTGGGCTTCTTCCCAAGGCCTCTGTGAAGCGGTGGGAGGCGAAGGCCAGCGGGGGGACCCCGGCCTCACCGCCAGGGAGGAGGAGTGGAAGGCCACTGCGAACGTGTCTCGGCCAGCGGCGTTCTCCACATCATTGCCATGTTTGGTTTGCCAGAAGCAAGGCGGGTTCTCGTGGGTGAGGAAGGGACGCCCGCTGGAGAAGCCAAGGAGAACGGCCGAGGCCCTGGAGGGCGCGGGGGCACCGGAAGCCCCGGGCCGGCCTTCACGCCTGCTGTTCCGCCCCACGCCCTCCTGTATTTCCTGCATCCTACACCCAGATCTCTCCCACCCCCTTCTGCCTAATAAATATCTGTGGTAATTACCAATGCCTGAAAAGGGTTCCTTACCGAGGGTACATTTTCATCATTCCTTAATGAGGCTGTTTTGGATCCCGCCTCCTGCAGGGTGGTAGTTAATGCTTAATAAGCACATGCACTATTTAAATAATAAAAAGAATATCAGCTGAGAATCTAAATTATCCCCTAACTTCTCAAAATAATCATAACACGCATTTGGAAATTCACACAAATACAGCTCATGAATAAAAATGTGCCTTGGTTTTGTGATACCAGCACACACTGACGAGAAGCTGGGCCCCCGCGTAAGGCCACCCCACCCTGACTTCCTGCTGCGTTGCCGCCACTGGCTGTGGCCAAGGCCCTCAAGGTGCAGAAGACCGCCGCCTGCACCCCTTTCCTTTGGGGAGAGGCTGTGGGCCCCTTGCAGGGGTCACGTGATTGCCCTGACCCTGTGGGTGGACCGTGGGCCCAGGGCTCTGTGAAGCGGAGCGGGTGGCGCCACCTCTGGGCAGTCTCCAGCTGGGGCCCCGGGCCTCTGGGGTCCTGGGCTCCCCTCTTGGCCTCAGCCCCAGGGAGGCTCCAAAGCATCAGGTGGGGGTGCGTGGAGCCCCCTCTGCCATGGTCTCCGATGTCTCGAGGTTCCACACGCACGTGGAATGGGGAACACCCCCCCCCCCACACACACAACCACACAACCTCACGGCATCTGAACGCATGACCACACAATGTACCTTCCCTAGACCCCGGGCTGGCCTGGCCCCTGCCCGCCTCCCCCTGGCCCCAGCCCAGCCGCCGGCCTCCCCCTCTCCCCCAGGTGTCCTGGCCGCTCACCTCGCCACAGGCCCCAGCACTCCCTAACTGTGGGGCGGTTCGCACTCAGAGCCCTGATTTAGATGTGAGGCATCGTCACCTTTCGGAGGAAAACCTTCTGTGCCGAATTGTTTATGTTCAAAACCGTAGCACACAATGATTGGATCTCGAGTCAGTTTGTTTAAATAGTGCCCACCGGTGAGTCAGCCTAGGAAAGTTGGATTTACTCGGGGATGATTCAGCTAACGCCATTCCGAAATGTCAAGCAAACTTTGCTCAGTTAAGAGAGCTGCAAGGCAGGTGCTCTACCACCGGAACCAGGTCTCTAGCTTCTCTTTGCCGTGGTCATTTTTGAGGCAGGGCCTTACTTTATGCCTGGACAGGGGTGTTCTCGCCAGGTCCGTGGCTGGTGTGTGTCCTGCACCCAGCAACCGCTTCTCCTGCCCTGCGGTAACAGGCCTGTGCTTCTGTGGCCACCCATTGGTTGAGATGGAGCCTGAAAACGTTCTATGCCTGGGCTGGCCTCCAACGCCCGCCCCCTGACCTCCACCCCTTCAGTAGCTGGGGTCACGGGCTGGAGCACTGTGCCCAGCACTGACATAGTTTAAAGAGTCAGTTCGTATCTCTGTTGAAAACAACTAGAAATCAGTGACTTTAAAAACAGAACGAGGCATATTTATGCGAAAGTGTTACTACGGTGATGTCAAGTACACGTTCGGTGGAGAAGAGGGCCTACCTATGTATTAAAAATGGCTCATATTTTTCAGATTTTCTGTTCCTCCTGGCAATCCGTAGGACATGACTCTTGAGAGCCACCACAAACCTGCCGCCTAACATGTGGGTCCCCATGGGGCTCTGCCCCTCTCCGGCCCTCCCCTCCCTGCCGGGGATCCCCCCCCCCCCCCCCCCCCCGCCGCCTCATCCTCCGAAGGCACTGCCTTTGGGTCCAGCTCCTTCACTGTGTTCCCTGTGGAGACTGGTTAAGGGGCGGGGCGGGCTTGCCCCTCCTCCCTCCTGCACCCCCAGGTTAAGGGGCGGGGCGGGCTTGCCCCTCCTCCCTCCTGCACCCCCAGGGCAGGCAGCCCGGGGGCCGCGGTCTCCCCTGCCTATGTTAGGAAATGAGAAGCAGCCAGCTTGCAAACAGCAGCATCACAACCACCCCTAATTAGTTACCGGGGCGTGGGGAGCCATTTGCTCCTTGCCACGCAGGGCTGATTTATTCACCGGTGACACAACTCAAATTATGGGACAGTTCGCTAAAGGGGGAGGAGGCTCGGAGCAGCCATCCTGGCTGGAGAGAAAAGCCAGCTAATACCAGGGGGCTGGGCTCAGATCCCGGAGAAGCATATTTGCTTTCATTGGGCCTCCTCTCCACCTTGAACGCCACGAGTCACAATATTCCCTGTGTTTGACTTTTGTTTAAATGCTGACGTGGGAAATCCTTGCAATCAACAACGTAAGCCCCTTCCGGGCCGGGCAGGGCCCCTTGCCGCTCTGCCTCACTCTGGCCGCCCCGGACCCCTCATCAGCAGTGGGCGAGGAGGCTTAGCCTGAAGCCCACGCTCAGAGGAGAAACCCAGAGGAGAAAAGCCTTCCGAAATCCTCTCGGTAAAGCCAGGCTTCGCCGACGGGGGCTCTGGGCGTGTGGGGTGCACTGCCCCAGCCCGGGGGGACAGCCGCTGCCCTGCACGGAGGCCAGGTGGGGGCCTCCGGCACCCGAGCGGCTCCGTGGAGAGCTCGCGGTGGCCAGCGCAGGGCTGGGGCAGAGCAGGTGTGCAGGGGGCCCGTGGGGAAGGGCAGCCTTGCCCACCCCCGGGGCTCCCGGCCTGGCGCGCTGCTTGCTGGGCCTGGGGTGAGGAGCCCGCGGGAACGAGGGCCAGCGGTCCCCTCCCCCGGGCCGCCGAGGGCCGGCAGAGGCTGGCCGGTCCCCTTGATGGGACGAATTCTCTGGGGATCACCTGGCAGCCTGTCCTGACTGGCCCAGCGTCAGGATTCTGGGCAGGAGAGGACGGTGGTGCCAGCCACGGCGTGGACGTGGTGACAGGGTGCAGAGCGACGCAGGTCTGTGGCTACACTGAGAAATACGTTACAGATTTTAACAGAGATTTTTCAAAAAAATATCTAAGTCGTTGTACAAAGGAGATGCCATTTAACTAAGCAGATTATGGATGCAATATATAGCTCCATCTGTTACTGTTACTGTTGTGGGGCTTTTTGTTGGCCATCCTGGGCCTTGGACTCAGGGCCTGAGCACTGTCCCTGGCTTCCTTTTGCTCAAGGCTAGCACTCTGCCACTTGAGCCACAGCGCCACCTCTGGCCGTTTTCTATATAGGTGGTGCTGGGGACTCGAACCCAGGGCTTCATGTATATGAGGCAAGCACTCCACCACTAGGCCATATTCCCTGCTACTGTTTCGTCTTTGAAATGGCAGGGTTCCTATTTGGGCAGAGGGATGAACTTCATCTCTGTTATCCTGCAGGGTGTTGGGGGCAGGCCCGCTGCCGGAGGTCTCCAGGGCACCCTCCGCTCCTCCCTGGAATTCGACACTGCTCTGTGCAAATCTCACTTCTGTGCTTTAAGGGTGCCTTTTAATATCGAACCTACCACTTTAATGTCCCAGTCTCTTGCTAAATGTGTTGAGATAATTAGGTGGTAGACCTAGACAATTACGCCATGGGCAGGGAGCAGAGAGTTTCTTATGTTTGTTCAAATGCACATGGTTTAAATAAAACACACACCAACTGCATTCACACGTGGCCAACTCACCCGAGCCGCTCGGAAATCCGTCTGACGCCACGGACTGGTTGGGCTCATCTCTGTTTTCATGTTTGTAGGGAATTAACCAGACCAGGCGGTCAAGAGCTATTGCACGTGGATCTTTGAATTTGCTCTGCCAGCCGATGTTAACAACACACCAGGAGGACCCCCAACGGGGTGCAGCTCACCGAGTCGGGGAGCAGGCCAGAGGGACGGCAGGGAAATGGGTCTTCTTTCCCGAGGGGTTTGGGGTGCACACCCGTGGGAGGCCCCCCCCAGGTGGCAGGCATGCTGGGAGCAGATGCGGAGCTCTGCCCCGTCAGGCGGAGGGAGGGCGAGATGACAGCCTGTCCGGGCCCAGTCCACAGTGATGCCGCCCCAGCATGGGTGGGGGACGGAGGCCCCCCGCCCCCCTACAAGGGGCCCGGTCCTGCCCTGGGCCACACGGTGCTGCCTCCGTGAGATTTACAAAGGGGTACACTTACACCTACAGCCCTGAGACCTCTGCCAGCAGCCCGGGGTACTGGTGAAAGCCCTAGAATGTGCTGGAAACAACGAAGCGCCTAGCCAGCGGACAAGAGACCTTGCTCTTGGGCCTGAATTAATTCCATCCTCAATGGCTTTCCCATTTGTCAGTTCTGGGATCAGCCTGTTATCTAGGGGGGGCTCCAGACTGCTGATTTCCCATCTGGGGTGCAGCAGTTCCCAGCCCTGGGCCCCGCCTGCAGCGTCACACCGCGGGCCCCGCCCCTCCTGCAGCGTCACACCCGGGGCCCCGCCCCTCCTTCAGCGTCACATCCCGGGCCCCGCCCCTCCTGCAGCGTCACACCCCGGGCCCCGCCCCTCCTGCAGCGTCACGCCCCGGGCCCCGCCCCTCATCCAGCTTCACACCCCGGGCCCCGCCCCTCCTGTAGCGTCACACCCCGGGCCCCGCCCCTCCTGCAGCGTCACACCGCGGGCCCCGCCCCTCATCCAGCTTCACACCCCCGGGCCCCGCCCCTCATCTAGCGTCACACCCCGGGCCCCGCCCCTCCTGCAGCGTCACACCCGGGGCCCCGCCCCTCCTGCAGCTTCACACCGCGGGCCCCGCCCCTCCTGCAGCGTCACACCCCGGGCCCCGCCCCTCCTGCAGCGGCACACCGCGGGCCCCACCCCTCATCCAGCTTCACACCCCCGGGCCCCGCCCCTCCTGCAGCGTCACACCGCGGGCCCCGCCCCTCCTGCAGCGTCACACCGCGGGCCCCGCCCCTCCTGCAGCTTCACACCCCGGGCCCCGCCCCTCCTGCAGCGTCACACCGCGGGCCCCGCCCCTCCTGCAGCTTCACACCCCGGGCCCCGCCCCTCCTGCAGCGGCACGCCCCGGGCCCCGCCCCTCCTGCAGCAGCACGCCCCGGGCCCCGCCCCTCCTGCAGCGTCACACCCCGGGCCCCGCCCTCATGAAGATTCACACCCCGGGCCCCGCCCCTCCTGCAGCGTCACACCCCGGGCCCCGCCCTCATGAAGATTCACACCGCGGGCCCCGCCCCTCCTGCAGCGGCACGCCCCGGGCCCCGCCCCTCCTGCAGCGGCACGCCCCGGGCCCCGCCCCTCCTGCAGCGTCACACCCCGGGCCCCGCCCCTCCTGCAGCGTCACACCCCGGGCCCCGCCCCTCCTGCAGCGTCACTCCCCGGGCCCCGCCCCTCATCCAGCTTCACCTCGCCCTTCACATCCGCGTGGCACCCTCTGTCAGAGTTCCCCCCACCTGGTGCAGCCCTTGGCTAGGGCAGTCTCCCCTGAGCGGATGGAAAGCCTTCCTCCGCCGGCCAGTTAGTCAGCAACGACCGCCAGGCCCTCCTGTCAGGTCTGCCCCGGCTCACGGCCACAGGACACCTCCGGTGGGAACGTGGAAGTCACACCGGGTCGCTGGCTCTTCCGGGCAGACCTCCGAGGGCCTTGGGGACTGTGCACGCGCAGGCCCATGGGGGGTTCTGATGGGCCTGGGACGGGGTCTGGGGAGAGGCCAGGAGGCGGTGAGCTACCCACTGGGCAGCCTCCTCTCACCCTCGCCGCGCCTGGGCTGCTGTGTTTGTTGGCCCTGGTCACTTCACTCCAGGCTCAATGAACAACCTGCCACAGCACTGAAAAGTGAGCCACGTGACCGAGCCGCGCTGGCTCCGTCCTGGTGCCTCTGTCACACGGCTGCTGGCCTCTGAGGACAGTGTGTGTCTGTGATCCCAGAACGGAGCTGTGACAGGCCGGGGTCCCCGCCCTGGCCCGTATCCACAGCTCCCGTCGCCAGCCAGCAGCTGCCCAGGCCTCTGACTTCCTCCGGCCTGTGCCGGGCGCTGGGCCCTGACCGCCTGTGTGGAGACCGTGTCACGTGTTATTTTACACGGCTTTCCATCTGCAACAAATGCCTCACGGGGGCAACTGAACGGAGGCCGTGGTTTCCAGGTCCTGTTGTGGCCACCTGCTCATCGTTTTGGGGGCCACGCGGAGACAGGGGCCGCGGTGGAAGGCTGAGGACCTGCGGCCCCTCACCTCACGCTGCCAGGAAGCAGAGAGCCACGTGAAGAGCAGAAGGCCCTGTCAGGGCTGTCGCTGTAATTCACCTTCTTCAAGAAGGCCGCAGAGCCTGGGAATTCACATCCCCACAGGGCCACAGCTGGGACCAAGCATTTATTTAGTTATCTGCTTATCTATCTATCTATCTATCTATCTATCTATCTATCTATCTATCTATCATCTATCATGCTGGTCCTGGAGCTTGAACTCAGGGCCTGGGTGATTGCACTCTACAACTTGTGCCACAGCTTTATGTCTTTATTTTTTTCCTCTATGTCTGTCTTTTTGGTCGTTAATTGGCGACAAGGGTCTCACAAACCTTCTTGCCTAAGCTGGCTTCAAACTACATTCCTCAGAGCTCATCCTCTTGAGTACCTAGGATTATAGGCCGAGCCACCAGTGCCTGGCCAGGGACCGTGCCTTTTGCACGTAGCCTTTCCTAGACGCTTCAGATCCAACGCATTCCATGTCAGGGTCCTGGTCTCTGTGGTTCTGCCGCTGGCAGCCGCTGGTGTGCTCCAGTGCTAGTGTTTCCAGTGCCCCGTGTGCAGGATGGCCAGTGAGGCGGGGAAGCTATGTGTCCCTCTGAGCCCTGACCCCAGGCAGGAAGGCCTGGCTCATGGGAAAGATGGGTGCTGGCGCTGCAGGTTAGACACTCAGTCCCGGTGCCCACGCCGCAGTGTGCTTCTGGAGACTGGCCCCTGCCCACGTGCAAGTCAACAAAGGGCTGACCTCTGAAATGTCCTCTGTGCTGGTCCTGGGGTTTGAACTCAGGGCCTGGGCACTGTTCCTGAGCTGTTTTGCTCAAGGCTAGAGCTCTGGAGCCACAGCTCTACTTCTGGCTTTCTGGCGGTTAATTGGAGACGAGAGTCTCATGGACTCTCCTACCTGGGCTGGCTTCCAACTGTGATCCTCAGATCTCAGCCTCCTCAGGAGCCAGGCTGACAGGCGGGAGCACGGGTGCCGGTGTGCCCGGCTAATCTTTAGTCTCCTGTTGACCTGCGTCTGAAAGGAGGTGCTACTGCCGGTCAGGTGTGCCGGGGCCTCGCCTGACCCTCATCTCCACGTGTGTAGCCTGGAGTCAAAGGAAGATTTCTGCTTCTAGAATTACTTGAGATGCAACTGGCTCTGGGAAGGCACCGGTCTAAAGGCACTGAACTGCCCCGCTGCAAACGAGGCAGGAGAACGAGGCCAGGTGGGGCCTGGGTGCCTGGGACCGGGCCGGGGGAGTCGGTCGGGCTCCGTTGCGTCTCTCGGGCCTCTGCTTTCCTGGTGGTTGAGACGGGTTCTGTCACTGCCAGTGGCCTCTGTGGCCAAGGCTGGTTGTGAGCTGCAGGTTGCAGGTGGTGCTGTCTGTGAGTCAGAGCAGTGAACTGGCCCCCCGGGGTGGCCACCCCGGCCCTGCCTCCCCCCGCGCCAGCCCGGCCACCTTTGCCGGGCAGCCACTAGCCGCAGAGCCTTTGAGGAGCCGGCTGCTGCAGGGTGGAGTGGGGAGGGTGGTTAACATAACAAAGGCCCCAAAGCTGGCCTCATCTCCACGGCCCCCACCCGGCCCACCCCGCAGGGCAGGGATGACAGATGCTCTCTGCTTGGACCCTCCCTGCTGGGCCGCTCTGACAGCCCTGTGTGCGCAGCTTCAGAGCACTGAGAGCAGATGCTAGAAAATGGGAGTCAAATGCACCTTTTTTGTTGTTTCTTTTCTTTTATGTGAGCACTGTGTGTGCGACATAAGGCTTATAATGAGAAGGGAAAGTGTTAATCCTGTCAAAGCTTGATGATGAGGTGGGGTTCGAATTCCTCCCCAGGCCCATGCTGCTCCTTTGTTTTAGCAAATGATGAATCAGTGAATAGAAAATGACGTTGTAGGCAAAGACATTCACACATGTGCACATACACATGGATATGCACACCCATACCTGCACCTGGGCAGAGGTGCTGAGACACGGGTGGACAGGCGTGTGGATGGACATGATCACCCATGCCGCTGAGACACGGTGGACAGGCGTGTGTGGATGGACATGCACACCCATGCCGCTGAGACACGGTGGACAGGCGTGTGTGGATGGACATGATCACCCATGCCGCTGAGACACGGTGGACAGGCGTGTGGATGGACATGCACACCCATGCCGCTGAGACACAGTGGACAGGCGTGTGGATGGACATGCACACCCATGCCGCTGAGACACGGTGGACAGGTGTGTGGATGGACATGCACACCCATGCCGCTGAGACACGGTGGACAGGCGTGTGTGGATGGACATGATCACCCATGCCGCTGAGACACGGTGGACAGGCGTGTGGATGGACATGATCACCCATGCCGCTGAGACACGGTGGACAGGCGTGTGGATGGACATGCACACCCATGCCGCTGAGACACGGTGGACAGGCGTGTGGATGGACATGCACACCCATGCCGCTGAGACACGGTGGACAGGCGTGTGGATGGACATGATCACCCATGCCGCTGAGACACGGTGGACAGGCGTGTGGATGGACATGCACACCCATGCCGCTGAGACACGGTGGACAGGCGTGTGGATGGACATGATCACCCATGCCGCTGAGACACGGTGGACAGGCGTGTGGATGGACATGCACACCCATGCCGCTGAGACACGGTGGACAGGCGTGTGGATGGACATACACACCCATGCCGCTGAGACACGGGTGGACAGGCGTGTGGATGGACATGATCACCCATGCCGCTGAGACACGGGTGGACAGGCGTGTGGATGGACATGCACACCCATGCCGCTGAGACACGGTGGACAGGCGTGTGTGGATGGACATGCACACCCATGCCGCTGAGACACGGTGGACAGGCGTGTGGATGGACATGCACACCCATGCCGCTGAGACACGGGTGGACAGGCGTGTGGATGGACATGATCACCCATGCCGCTGAGACACGGGTGGACAGGCGTGTGTGGATGGACATGCACACCCATGCCGCTGAGACACGGTGGACAGGCGTGTGGATGGACATGCACACCCATGCCGCTGAGACACGGTGGACAGGCGTGCCCCAGACCACATGCATGAGTTCCTGCAATGAGCACTAGGGGCTACGATGATGCTGGACAGACCCCGACCCCCCCCCCGCCCCCGCCCCGGGGAGGGGACACACAGACCGGGCCGGCCCTCACTCCACGAGGAGGGGCTTCCTCAAGAGCACAAGTGCAGGAGACACCAGCCCGCTGCCACTAGCACTGTGCCCCGGGAGAGTGTTCATGCCCTTCATCAGGACTGAGAAACAGACCGGGACATGGATTAAAATGGAAGCACAGTGGCAGAGCTCAAAAGAATAAACTGGACTCACAGCAATGGACACAAGTAAAATTCAACCCCATAAAGTGGATGGAAAAATAAAAACCTGCACACTGGTGCTGGCTCTGGCAGCCTGCTGCCCCCCCCCACCCCCCAATCCAGTCCTGGGGTGTCTTGGTTCCTAGTCTGAAGGCCACGAGGAAGGGTGCAGAGGTAAGCTGAGGCACGGAGAGCCCCAGGGGACAGCCTGAGTCCACAGGGCAGGACGTGATGTTTGCTGGCGAGCTCCAGACCGCGAGCCTCTGCCGCAGGCCTGTGTGGCCAGGCAGCCAGGGACGGAAATGAAGGCCCGGGGCCTGCGCCCCTCACGGGGCAACCCGTGCCGCCCCGCAGGACATCCAAATAGAAACGGGGTCCTAGAGGCTAAGTGCCTCCGAAACCCTAACCCCCGCCAGTGTGCACAGTAAGGGCTTCCCTCTGGGGCTGTCCTCCCCAGACTGTCCTCCCTGGGGCTGTCCTCCCTGGGGCTCTCCTCCCCTGGGGCTCTCCTCCCCTGGGGCTGTCCTCCCCTGGTGTGGTCCTCCCTGAGACTGTCCTCCCTGAGACTGTCCTCCCTGAGGCTGTCCTCCCTGGGGCTGTCCTCCCTGGGGCTGTCCTCCCTGAGGCTGTCCTCCCTGGGGCTCTGCTCCCCTGGGGTGGTCCTCCCTGAGGCTGTCCTTCCCTGAGGCTCTCCTCCCCTGGGGCTCTCCTCCCCTGGGGCTGTCCTCCCCTGGTGTGGTCCTCCCTGAGACTGTCCTCCCTGAGACTGTCCTCCCTGAGGCTGTCCTCCCTGGGGCTGTCCTCCCTGAGGCCCTCCTCCCCTGAGGCTGTCCTCCCTGGGGCTCTGCTCCCCTGGGGTGGTCCTCCCTGAGGCTGTCCTTCCCTGAGGCTCTCCTCCCCCGGGGTGGTCCTCCCGGAGGCTGTCCTCCCTGAGGCTGTCCTCCCCGGGGCTCTCCACCCCTGGGGCTGTCCTCCCTGGGGCTGTCCTCCCTGGGGCTGTCCTCCCGGAGGCTGTCCTCCCCTGGGGCTGTCCTCCCCTTGGGCTGTCCTCCCCTGGGGTGGTCCTCCCTGAGGCTGTCCTCCCGGAGGCTGTCCTCCCCGGGGCTCTCCTCCCCTGGGGTGGTCCTCCCTGAGGCTGTCCTCCCTGGGGCTCTCCTCCCTGGGGCTGTCCTCCCCAGACTGTCCTCCCTGGGGCTGTCCTCCCTGGGGCTCTCCTCCCTGGGGCTGTCCTCCCCAGACTGTCCTCCCTGGGGCTGTCCTCCCCTGGGGCTGTCCTCCCCTGGGGCTCTCCTCCCCCGGGGTGGTCCTCCCGGAGGCTGTCCTCCTCCGAGGCTGTCCTCCCCTGGGGCTCTCCTCCCCCGGGGTGGTCCTTCCTGAGGCTGTCCTCCTCCGAGGCTCTCCTCCCCCGGGGCTCTCCTCCCTGAGGCTGTCCTCCTCCGAGGCAGTCATTTGCCCCAGCTGAATGGCACCCAGCCCATCGGCACTGCACTCTGCGGGTGGTGCCAGGACGCACAGCGTGCTTCGCGGCAGGATTTTCTTCCAGCTGCTCCTGGTGTGATATCTCAGGAGGACCTATGGATGCTCTGCTGCTGAACCTTTGTAGGGTGATGGAAAGAAACCCCTGTCTGCCTTTGGATCAAACCCTGCCTGGAGGAAACCTGCCTATGAATTTAGCAAAACTCTAATCATATTTTGTCATTGAATCATTTCCTGCTTTAACTTGAAAACTACCCATTTCAAGAACTGGCTACATTTTTCAAAGGGAAGGGAAATATGGCATATGAAGAAAGTCATCACTTTCAGCTGTCCAGTGGAAAACTCCCTAGCACAGGACATGAAGAGTCAACTCATCCACATACCCACCCAATTGTCCATTCATCCACCATTAACACTCATCCACAGTCCCATCTCCACCAAGGCCATGCATTCATTGATCCATTCATCCATCCGTCCATCCATCCATCCATCCATCTGCCTATCTCCCCCACATCTGTCTGTCTGTCCATCCATTCATCTACCCATCCATCCATCCATCCTTCCTTCCTTCCATCCACCCACCCACCTACCCATCTATCCATCCATCCATCCTTCCTTCCTTCCATCCACCCACCCACCTACCCATCTACCCATCCAGGCAGTGAGCCAGCCAGGCATTCACCCATCCATCCTGTCCATCCATCCATCCATCCATCCATCTGTCCATCCAGCCATTCAGCCATCCACCCAAGGCTGAGGATGAGTCAGGCGCACGCGCTGTCTAGCAGAAGTGGATCCGGAAGTTGTGACTGTTCAACTTGAAGGATCTGCAACACCACGGTCCATTTTGGCTGTCTGAGGTGTGAAGAAACTGAGGCTACCAGGAGTCATGTGATTAGTTCAACACTACCAAGAAGTAATGATGAGGCCAGACATCTCAACCCTTCCTCCACTGTCCTTGCCTTAGCCCAGCCATTTTCAGACTGGCTCTGTGTAGGGCAGATGACGATGCGTAGGGCTTTCTTGGACTTCCCAAACCCCTGAGTCCCTGCCTCACCCCAATCTCATCCGAGTTTTAGTTCTCTACCACCATCATGGCCAAAAACCACTGAATGGGAACCTGGGAGTACACCGTTCATTAAATTGTGCAGTTGCAGGTAACAGGCCATGTGGAATCTTGTCCTGTCTGCCCTGTCTCAGCCAGGATGCGCTTGGCCCTGCGCAGTGTCCCTGTGTATGACACCCACGCACCAGCCATCGGATCAGCCATCTCCATACTCAGTGATTGTGTTCAATTGATCCACCTCACTTACAGTGGCTCCAAGGCACAGGAGTAGTGACAGTGACAATTCAGACACGTGGCAGGGAAGCCATAAAGCTTTTCCCTCAAGGTAAAGGTGAAAGTTTTCAATTTAGTAAGGAAAGAAAAGAATGTATGATACGGCTGATCTAGGGCAAGACAGAAACTTCTGTAAAGAAGGAAAAAGGAAATTCATGTTTGTTTTTCTGTCCTATTTAAACTGCAGTAGCGATGTCCACAACATAGGATAATGTGCCCGGCGGAGCCCCGAGACGCCGGGACAGGCGTGGATGACAGGGCCCAGTGCCACCCGCAGGGGAGGCATCCGCCCGGCAGCTCCAGCCAATCCCCACGGGTGGGAGGCGACCCTGCAATGCCACATTTGTCACTGCGAAGTTTTAAAAGGACCGTGGGGGAGGGAAAGCTTTCATGTCCTCCTCCACGTCAAGATGATTTTTAATTGAGAGATCAAGCCTCTCTGGCAAATGTTTCCTGGAGCTTTCTCCTGCCGGGGCCCCGGCCTGTGCTCAGGGCTAGCCCTGCCTCCCGCCACCGGCCCGCAGTGCAGGAGGTATGGGCCAGGCCTAGAGCCCATCTTCGAGGACAGGCCCCGCCTGAGGACCACAGGCCCCTCACTGACATCCCGGAAGCAGAATTCCCACACGGCAATTCACTTTACGACGGCTGAACTGCTGTAGGGAAAGAGGGGTCCAGGATTTCCTCAGATACAAAATATGTCATAAACCCAAAGGGCGAAGTGAAGAGAAAGGCATCATCCACTCAGAGCCTGGGGCCAGGAGCAGGCCGCCACCTCCCACCGGCCCTGTCCTTGGAGCCTGGTGCTCACCTGTGGTCCTGGGAGTCATCCGCCATATCGGTGCCACAGAATGTCCTGCTGCCAGCGTCACAAGACCCAGGGACTAGAGTCAGAATGGCCTGACGCTACAGATGCCCCCTTGCTGGGCGCTTGTCAGCCCCGGGGGCAGGCCCATCACTAGTGCCCTTCATGCGGGACAAGGCAGTGTGCCTGCTCAGTTCCTGTGCCACTGCAGCGAGGGCTCCAGGGGCACTCACCAGGGCCAGGTGGGCCTCTGGGGGGACTGGCAGCCTCAGTGTCAGCTCCCTTCAGCCACGCTGGAGAGACCGGCTCTCGGAGGAAGCCCTGGGATGTGGACTGGCCTGGCAGGTCCTCCCTGGGGTCCCGAGGCCCATTCTCCAGACTGGAGACGGGGTCAGCCGTGAGTCTTCCACGGAGGGAGATCAAGGACGCTGCAGTACTGTCCTACCCATGCCCCTCGGATCCCAGTGTTTACTGCAGGTGAACGATATATGCTAGCAGCTGCCTACCACCTTGCTCAGGTCCTGCGTCATCTTTCTGATGTGGTGGCCATGGAGAATTTCAGTTCATGTTAGAAAATAAGTTGGTGCTAATTCTGAACGCCCAAGGTCTTTGGCTGTACAGTCTCAGGAGACTTAATTCCAGAAGGCAGGGAGAGGCCAGGCACAGATAGTTCCAGAAACTTCCGATTTGTCAGTTTTTCCATCTCTTCTTCGCATCTTTCCTCCCTACTTTATCCTTTAAGTCCTGGTAAATTCCCGACAACTTGTGCGGGATTAAGTCACCCTAATTTCAGGACCCCATTAGCGACTGAGAAGAGGTGTGTAAGAGCGGCCTCTAGTGGCTACCGAGAAGGCAGCAATGCCGGCCTCGCCCAGGAGGCCTGGGGAGGGAGGGAGGCCTCACCTAGGAGTCCAGAGAAGAAGCAAAGCTGTCCTTTAGGCCGCTGTCCCCACAGCCCCTGGCCTCGGACAGCCAGGCCAGACCCGCAGCCCGCGTCAGATTCTTCCAGTTATCCCCTATCTGCCAGCCCCTCTGGGAGCATTGCTGCTACCCGGGGTGGGGGTTTACAGCGATCCTCATTCCTTATGACCGCTCTTCCTCCCATGCCCATTCCAGCTTCCCACATCCTCCTCTCGCTCCTTGGGAAGACCTCTGCATGCACAAAGCCCGAGCATGGCGGTGGGGGCGGGGGGGGGGAGGGCAGTGGGGCTGACGGAGGCAGCACACTGTCTTTTCTCAAGAGCATCTTTCAGGAAACAAGTTCTGAGGTCCAGAGGACACACTCACACTAGCGACCCCCGGACGGAGCTGTCACAGTCCGCGCTGAGCAGCCGGGGGCCTTTCCTTCAGCAAACGCAGGTGGGCGTTTGTAACTCTGGCCGTTTGAAAGTTCCTCCTGTGGCCAAAGGACCTGAGCAGAAATGCTCTGACGAGGGCACAGTTGGCAGGTGGGCGTGTAAGGGCGTGTGTGTCAGCCCTGGCTGGGCACCCTCTGGAAGAGCAGCCATACAGGAGACAGTCACTCGGCAGGGTCTGGGAGGGGAGGGGTGGGGCCGCCTGGGGAGGGGACACTGCAGTGACATGAACTTCCTCCCACACCGCAGGGACGGGGCGTTCCCGGAGAGGGTGCGAGCAAGCCCGCCCCGCGGCGTGGGGAAGTGCGAGGGAGGCAAGTTGGGACCCGTTCCCCATGTACGTTGGCATAAACACAGCCACGGGCTACGGGCAATCCTGCCCCGTACGCTGGAAATGTCGTGAGCCAGGAGGCTGCGTGGTGAGGTGGTGGCTCTAGTGGAGCCGCCCTGGGCTCAGGCTCAGATGGGTTCTGTTCCTCACAGATGACCCTGCTGGCCCAGAGGAGCGGACACAGGGCTCCCGACGGCGCAGTGGGACTCCACGGACACGTGGTTGTAGGATCGATGCACAGCCATGCTTCGGGGCTGGGAGCTACTGAACACCAAGTCTTCAAACGCCATTGATGTGTGTGGCAAGGAAGCCTTGCAGAGTGCAGGGACTCCTACACATGCCAAGCACATGTGTGCACACACACATCCCAAGCACTCACACACACGTGCATGCGCACTCACACTCGTGTGTACACACACATCACATACACACACGTGTGTCCACACGTACACACTCAAGGTAACATCCTATGGCTACCATCTTTCCTTTTAAGATCATACATATTTCATGAAGCTCCATGCACAGGGTCTTCTGATTTATGGTAATTGTCAACAAAAGCAGAAACACAGACAATTTCAGCCCTGCAGTTGCTAGGAGTGAACTGCCATGAAACTCGTTTTTATCCTCTTTGTAAAAGGGTGTGTGCGCCCCCACTCCGCTGTGCTGGCCTCTGAGGGTGGGCGCGGGAGTTCCTAACCTGAACACTGTGGCAGGCAGCGTGTGCAAGGGGCAGAGCCCACGCAGGGCCCAGCCCACAGTCCCCGAGAGCTCGTGGCCTGAGGCCTCCAGGGAGACTCATTTCCATATCAAACCCAATTTAGATGAAACGTCTTGGTTAAAAAAAAAATGCCAGTGCATCAATAGCCCCTTGATTAGATTTTCATCTCCTGAGCAGGCAAATATGAATATTTATTAACATGAATGCAGATTTTTCTCTTTCTATTGCTCTGATCTTGAATATTATCCATTGCTAATTTTTATGAAAATTTGGGCAACATAATGTTTTCACATAAACTGACAGTTCTTGAGATAATCCTGTTATTGTCTGGTTGAAAATGACAGCTTCCGCTCATTCATGTGTTAACGAGGGATTAAATATTGCTTTTCATTCCCATAATCTAAGATGGACTGGAAATTACAAATTGAATGTTATATATTAGCAGGGCTTTGAGGACCAGAATTTGTTTGCACTCACGTAGAGAAGATCTGGACAGTTCCCCTTTAGTATCACAAAGCACCACTGACATTTCCCAAACAAATCCATTCCTGTACCTGCTGCACCAAAATGCAACGGCTCTTACCCATTGATCAGCCCCGTGGAAACAGCAAAACCACACCATGATTCATACTGCGTCCACGTCAGGGTCTTTCTGGCCTGCCTCTGCGAGACTCCGGCTCGTCTCATCTCAGCGAGCTGCGCTGGCAGCTAGGGGAAGCAGAGCAGCACACCTGGGCCTCCCTGGGGGAGGGGAGCACAGTCCTCCACCAAAACTGCCAGTGGGCCAGGCCCAGCGCCACGCACGTCCTCCCACACACCCGCCGGCACACACAGCCTCTCCCCTCCTCCTGCCAAGGCTCTTCCTACACCTGAACGGCAGCAACAGCAGCCACTTGGCGGCTGGTTGACACCAACAGGCAGTTCTGACTTCAGTGCTGAGGTTGGATGGCCAAGACCAAACAGATAGAGGACTTTGGACCAAATAATATCATTATTATGCTTCTAAGATTCACATTTAAATTCCACTCATCCATCCATCCATCCATCCATTCACTCATTCACTCTGCCTGTTTTCCTTGGCAGAATTTTCTTACTGTTTGTTTTGTGTTTCATTCAACAGAATACAGTGGTATGGGCTTTTTCTTAGGAGCTAGGATGGCCAACATCATCTTTTTTTTTTTTTTTTTTTGGCCAGTCCTGGGCCTTGGACTCAGGGCCTGAGCACTGTCCCTGGCTTCTTCCCGCTCAAGGCTAGCACTCTGCCACTTGAGCCACAGCGCCGCTTCTGGCCGTTTTCTGTATATGTGGTGCTGGGGAATCGAACCTAGGGCCTCGTGTATCCGAGGCAGGCACTCTTGCCACTAGGCTATATCCCCAGCCCCCAACATCATCTTTTAATATTACAGAATAAGAACCCCTGAAGTTTAATGAGACACCAGTGGATCAGTATCATGGGTCAGTGTTGTGGCTGAATCATGTCTCTCCAAAATTCTGAGCCCCAAGGGCCTCAGAGGGTAGCTGCATTTGGGGAAAAGGTGAAGTGAGGTGGTCCTGGTCCAGTAGGACTGGAGTCTTCCTTACAAAAAGATGCTATGCCAGGTGTGGGGTTAAGCTACATGGAGGCGGAGATTGCAAGGATCATAGTTCAAGATCAGCTTGTACGAAAAGTCAGCAATACCTTATCTCAACCAATAAAAACTTGGGGTAGGGGCACATGTCTGTAGTCCCTTCTATGCTGGAAGTGTAAATAAGAACATAGTCCAGACTATGGAGACAAATGGGTGACATTATTTGTAAAATAACTAAAGCAAAGAAGGTTGGAAGTGTGGCTCAAAGGGTAGAATACCTGGCTAGCAAGCACAAGGCCTTGAACCACCCCAGTGCTACCACAGAGAAGAGGGGGTTAGGGCACTGACACAGCACAAGGGGCTAGCCGTCGAGGACATCAGAGGACACTGTCCATGTGCAGGGAGAGGGGCCTTGCCAGGAGAGAGGCCTCTCACAACCTCTGGAGGTCGGACGAGATGGTTCCCGGGGGTGCTCCCCACCCCCACCTGTGGTACTCTGTCGTGAGGCCAAGCATGCTGTCACCATCGGTGAGAGAGTAAGCGCCAGGTGTGAGCATGGCAGACTAACCATCACAGGGGCACACTGCCACGGAACATGGAGTCCAATGCTCATCAAAACAGTTACATCTTTGAGTAAGAAAGGGAGATCCTGGTGGGTGGGAGGGGTGACACTACAGTATATTCTCCTGTCCACTGAAGGGTGGAGAGAAACAGGGAGAGTGGATTAAACACATGATAACACTGACAGAGAGGAGGGGAAGATGAATGAAAGGGAAAGGGGAGAATGTAGTCAAGAATTTGTTGTATGAACCACAATTTTAAGAAGAGTAAAGGAAGGGGTGGGTTGAAAGAAGATGGGAATGTTGAAGGGGTGACACTGACCAAGATGTATTCATAAACTTTTGTTGTATGGCACCTCCTTTGTTCAACTATTAAATATAAAAAAATAAGGACATTGAGATAGGTGCTCCTTTTGCAGGAGAAATTTCATGCACAGGACACCATGTGCCTGGACTTGGGAGCCCATTTTCCTATCACCTCCCCAGCTTCACCGTGAAACTCTGTTCATAGCATTCTAGGCTCTCCCAGCTGCGTCTCTAAATTCCTCTGTAAACCAGTGCCACATGCTCAAGAACCATCGGGTCAGTGTAGCCATAGCAACAACCCCACTCCCAGAACCATCACATGGTCAGTGTGCTCACAATAACCCCACTTCCAGCACCATCATGGGGTTGGTTGGTGTAGTCATAGCAACAGCCCCACTCCCAGTACCCATCTTTGGCAATAGTTGGTTCTACATCACTGTGACCCGACACCTGATAGAGATGACTTAAGGCAGGAAAGTCTGATTTGAGCCCCAGTTTCAGAGCTGTCAGCTCATCATGGCACCCAGGAAGTAGAGAAGGGGAAGGAGCTGGGGGCTCCACCCTCAAAGGCATACTCCATGTTGGCCTTCCAGCCAGGCTCACCTTCCAAAGCCTCTGCAGGCCCCCAGATAGCTCCACCGTGGTACCCAAGTGTTCAAGACCAGCCTGTGGGGACGTTTCATAGTCGAACCACGACCTCCTTCATGCAAGGACACGCATGTTAACAACTTCTATGTGGTTTGCTATGGTCAAGCTGCCTTTTCTTCTGAGTGTCTTCCAACTATGTCTCAGAAAACAAGAGTAGGCACTGTACCTCCCTCACTGAGAAGCTTGGGCCATAATCTTAGGAGGAAGGAGTGCTCCCTGTGTGGTGTTCTCCCTGTGTGTGTGTGGTGCTCTCTCTGTGTGGAGTGCTCTCCCTGGTCGTGTGGTGCTCTGCCTGTATGTGGTGTTCTCCCTATGTGTAGGTGCTCTTCCTGTGTGGGGTTCCTAGTGGTCTGTAACTGACAAGGGCATGGGTGGTCAGGAGAAGAGGTCCCTCACTGGAAGTATCATGCACACTCTGATTCTAAAACCAAACCTTGTTCTGTCCACATAGACAAGATGGTCTTTCCTCATGGGAAACGTTTCCATGGCTCCTCCCCAGCTTGTCTGGGAGCCTGGCTGGGGTCAAGGACCTAGAAGGGGTCCCCCGAGGGGCGGCGTCCAGGTGCATGATTGTGGAGGCATGACTGTGGAGGCAGGATTGGAGTGAGTCATCTACCAGCCAAGGACTGTGGTGGCCCAGAATCCGGCGAACACTGGACAGGCCCACTCCAGAGTTTTCAGTGGGAGCACGGTTCTCAGTGGGACCTCAGCTTCCAGAACAGTGACGATTACTTTCTGTGGTGTGGCTGTGTGACACCACCTTGTTTATGGTCCTTTTTTGCCATCCCAGGGACACTGGTACCAGCTGATGATGCTATATCGCTGGCGGCAAGAGCCTGGGGCCACAGAGGGACCCACTGGCGATGGGACCCTGGGGTTGAAGCACATGCAGCATGACTGAGAACAGGACCCACATCCGAGACCAAGTCCTGCAGGATGGGGTGGGAGAGCTGTATCCAGGGCACATGGAATGCCAAGGTTTGTCAATCAGGTGTGCTGGGGCCTCTTGTTTCTGCAGGGGTGAACAGGCAAAGGCTGGTGTGGCCCTGTTATCCTGTCACCTGTAACTCCTGCTGGCAAGCCACCTTCAGTAGGGTAGACTCTTGCTTTATGCCCACGGCTTCACCTGGGGCTGGAGAGACACTGGAAAACTAAGCCTGGTTGCCAGGAGATGTGTACATGGCAGATCCTGTCCCTGAATGGCACACTGAGAAGAAAATAGCAGCATTGATTGTGTCTGCTCTGATAGGAGGGTTTTTTGTTGTTGTTTTTTAATCTTAGCAAGTGTTTTAGGTTGACTTTTGATTGTTTTGTTTTACTGATTACTAATAATGTCCTAAGAGTGACAGAACCCCGGTGTTTACGAACCCTGGCACTAGGTGCAGAGACTTGGAGTTTCTGTGTACACTAGAAAGGCAGAGGGTGCCTTACAGGAGCATACCACAAGCCAGTGGTGTCCTGCAGGGGTCTTCCATGCCAGAGGGACCAAAGACCAAGTGGCCCAAGGTAGGAAATGTACTTCCAGTGAGGCCCATGGGGAGGAGAGGTCAGAACATCCTCAACATCCAGAATGAGGCAGTGAGGGCCACACCCACCCACTGGGGGGGAGGTTAGGGTCACACCCACCCACCAGGGGGGTGGCTAGGGACATCCACCCACAAAGGGAGCTGTGAGGGCCATGCACCCCACCAGGGGGGTGATGAGGGCCATGCACACCCACCAGGGGGGCAGTAAGGGTCACACCCACCCACAAGGGGGGTGGCCAGGTGACCCACCCACCAGGGGAGCAGTGAGGGCCACAACCCCCACCAGGGGGGTGTCTGGGGCCACATGTTCCTAGGGCCAAGTAGTCGACCATCAGAGTCATCTGTTTCCATCCTGAGTGGTCACCGTGTAGTCAACCATTGGAGCCACCTGTTCCCCACCCCATATGGTCACCATGTTGTCTGCAATCTGAACCACCTGTTTCCTTCCCATATGGTCACCATGTTGACTACCATTGGAGCCACCTGTTCCTCTCCCCAAGTGGTCACCATGTAGTCTACCATCGGAGCCACCTGTTCCCCTCCCTGAGTGGTCACCATGTACCCTACCATCGGAGCCACCTGTTCCCCTCCCTGAGTGGTCACCATGTAGTCTACCACCCAAGCCACCTGTTCCCCTCCCTGAGTGGTCATCATGTAGCCTACCATCGGAGCCACCTGTTCCCCTCCCTGAGTGGTCACCATGTAGTCTACCATCGGAGCCACCTGTTCCCCTCCCTGAGTGGTCACCATGTAGTCTACCATTGGAGCCACCTGTTCCCCTCCCTGAGTGGTCACCATGTAGTCTACCATTGGAGCCACCTGTTCCCCTCCCTGAGTGGTCACCATGTAGTCTACCATCGGAGCCACCTGTTCCCCTCCCCATATGGTCACCATGTAGCCTACCATCAGAGCCACCTGTTCCCCTCCCTGAGTGGTCACCATGTAGCCTACCATCGGAGCCACCTGTTCCCCTCCCCATATGGTCACCATGTAGTCTACCATCGGAGCCACCTGTTCCCCTCCCCATATGGTCACCATGTAGCCTACCATCAGAGCCACCTGTTCCCCTCCCTGAGTGGTCACCATGTAGCCTACCATTGGAGCCACCTGTTCCCCTCCCTGAGTGGTCACCATGTAGCCTACCATCGGAGCCACCTGTTCCCCTCCCCATATGGTCACCATGTAGCCTACCATTGGAGCCACTGTTCCCCCCCCAAGTGGTCACCATGTAGTCTACCATTGGAGCCACCTGTTCCCCTCCCTGAGTGGTCACCATGTAGCCTACCATCGGAGCCACCTGTTCCCCTCCCCAAGTAGTCACCATGTAGCCTACCATCGGAGCCACCTGTTCTCCTCCCTGAGTGGTCACCATGTAGTCTACCTGGATGGGGCAGCTCTGCCAGCTGTGCCCATGCATTGTGAGAGACCTGGAGGAACCCAGAAGGTTGGGCCTTGGCTGCTGTGTGGTGTTCAGGGAGACATGGGACGGTCTCATCAGAGACTATGCACAAAACTAGAACCCATCCCTCTTGTGGGTACTTTCCTACCTTAGGAGGACAAAAGCTCCTTCAGCAAAAGGCTGTGTTCAAGGCCTTTCTGACCTTAGTTCTAGTGACATGCAATTTGGGGCCAGGATGCAGCCTGGGAAGCCAGGCTGCCTGGGGTTTGCCTGGCTGCTGCTGCTGGCCTGGCACTTGCTCATGCCTCTGTTTCCTCATCTGTGGTGTGTGTCACCTGGGAGAAGGAAATGGTGTGCACATCACAGGTGGTATTGAGAATAGATCTTGCGGGGGGGGCGGGTAAGGATTCACCCAGCTGTTAGCTGTAGCATCTCAAGAACACAGAGCGGGAGGCTGGCTGCCCGCTTCCTTGATAGGCTGCCTCCTGTGGTCTCGTGGGTGGAGAGGGAGGAAGAATTTCTGGAATACTACAGACTGAGAGGGCTCATAAGCCTCTCCAAAGTTCAGGGTAATCTTATGTAAAAAATAATAATAATTTCTGATACAAACTCTGGACTCTAGGTAGAGCCAGAGGAGCTGTCATGGACCCAGTCACGGAGCCCACGGGAGCCGGCGTGCGTCAGTCACGGAGCCCACGGGAGCCGGCGTGCACACAGTCACGGAGCCCACGGGAGCCGGCGTGCGTCAGTCACGGAGCCCACGGGAGCCGGCAGGCACACAGTCACGGAGCCCACCGGAGCCGGTGTGAGCACAGTCACAGGGCCCACAGAAGCCGGCATGCGTCAGTCACGGAGCCCACGGGAGCCGGCGCGCGTCAGTCACAGGGCCCACAGAAGCCGGCATGCGTCAGTCACGGAGCCCACGGGAGCCGGCGCGCGTCAGTCACGGAGCCCACGGGAGCCGGCGTGCGTCAGTCACGGGGCCCACGGGAGCCGGCGTGCACACAGTCACGGAGCCCATGGGAGCCGGCGTGCGTCAGTCACGGAGCCCACGGGAGCCGGCGTGCGTCAGTCACGGGGCCCACGGGAGCCGGCGTGCACACAGTCACGGGGCCCACGGGAGCCGGCGTGCGCACAGTCACGGAGCCCACGGGAGCCGGCGTGCGTCAGTCACGGGGCCCACGGGAGCCGGCGTGCACACAGTCACGGAACCCATGGGAGCCGTCATGCACACAGTCACGGAGCCCACTGGAGCCGGTGTGCGCACAGTCACGGAGCCCACGGGAGCCGGCGTGCGTCAGTCACGGAGCCCACGGGAGCCGGCGTGCGTCAGTCATGGAGCCCACGGGAGCCGGCGTGCACACAGTCACAGGGCCCACAGGAGCCGTCATGCACACAGTCACGGAGCCCACGGGAGCCGGCGTGCGTCAGTCACGGAGCCCACGGGAGCCGGCGTGCGTCAGTCATGGAGCCCACGGGAGCCGGCGTGCGTCAGTCACGGAGCCCACGGGAGCCGGCGCGCGTCAGTCACGGAGCCCACGGGAGCCGGCCTGCACACAGTCACGGGGCCCACGGGAGCCGGCGTGCACACAGTCACGGAGCCCACGGGAGCCGGCGTGCGTCAGTCACGGAGCCCACGGGAGCCGGCGTGCGTCAGTCACGGGGCCCACGGGAGCCGGCGTGCACACAGTCACGGAGCCCACGGGAGCCGGCGTGCGCACAGTCACGGGGCCCACGGGAGCCGGCGTGCACACAGTCACGGAGCCCACGGGAGCCGGCGTGCGTCAGTCACGGGGCCCACGGGAGCCGGCGTGCACACAGTCACGGAGCCCACGGGAGCCGGTGTGAGCACAGTCACGGAGCCCACGGGAGCCGGCGCGCGTCAGTCACGGAGCCCACGGGAGCCGGCGCGCGTCAGTCACGGAGCCCACGGGAGCCGGCGTGCGTCAGTCACGGAGCCCACGGGAGCCGGCGTGCGCACAGTCACGGAGCCCACGGGAGCCGGCGTGCGTCAGTCACGGAGCCCACGGGAGCCGGCGTGCACACAGTCACAGAGCCCACGGGAGCCGGTGTGCGTCAGTCATGGAGCCCACGGGAGCCGGCGTGCACACAGTCACGGAGCCCACGGGAGCCGGCGTGCACACAGTCACGGAGCCCACGGGAGCCGGCGTGCGTCAGTCACGGAGCCCACGGGAGCCGGCGTGCGCACAGTCACGGAGCCCACGGGAGCCGGCGTGCGTCAGTCACGGAGCCCACGGGAGCCGGCCTGCACACAGTCACAGAGCCCACGGGAGCCGGTGTGCGTCAGTCATGGAGCCCACGGGAGCCGGCGTGCACACAGTCACGGAGCCCACGGGAGCCGGCGTGCACACAGTCACGGAGCCCACGGGAGCCGGTGTGCGTCAGTCACGGGGCCCACGGGAGCCGGCGTGCGTCAGTCACGGAGCCCACGGGAGCCGGCGTGCGTCAGTCACGGAGCCCACGGGAGCCGGCCTGCACACAGTCACGGAGCCCACGGGAGCCGGCGTGCGCACAGTCACGGAGCCCACGGGAGCCGGCGTGCGTCAGTCACGGAGCCCACGGGAGCCGGCGTGCACACAGTCACGGGGCCCACGGGAGCCGGCGTGCGTCAGTCACGGAGCCCACGGGAGCCGGCGTGCACACAGTCACGGAGCCCACGGGAGCCGGCGTGCGCACAGTCACGGAGCCCACGGGAGCCGGCGTGCGTCAGTCACGGGGCCCACGGGAGCCGGCGTGCGTCAGTCACGGAGCCCACGGGAGCCGGCGTGCGTCAGTCATGGAGCCCACGGGAGCCGGCGTGCACACAGTCACAGGGCCCACAGGAGCCGTCATGCACACAGTCACGGAGCCCACGGGAGCCGGCGCGCGTCAGTCACGGAGCCCACGGGAGCCGGCGTGCACACAGTCACGGAGCCCACGGGAGCCGGCGTGCACACAGTCACGGAGCCCACGGGAGCCGGCGTGCGTCAGTCACGGAGCCCACGGGAGCCGGCGTGCGTCAGTCACGGAGCCCACGGGAGCCGGCGTGCGTCAGTCACGGGGCCCACGGGAGCCGGCGTGCACACAGTCACGGAGCCCACGGGAGCCGGCGTGCGTCAGTCACGGGGCCCACGGGAGCCGGCGTGCACACAGTCACGGAGCCCACGGGAGCAGGCGTGCGTCAGTCACGGGGCCCACGGGAGCCGGCAGGCACACAGTCACGGAGCCCATGGGAGCCGGCGTGCACACAGTCACGGAGCCCACGGGAGCCGGCGCGCGTCAGTCACGGAGCCCACGGGAGCCGGCGTGCGTCAGTCACGGAGCCCACGGGAGCCGGCGTGCGTCAGTCACGGAGCCCACGGGAGCCGGCGTGCGTCAGTCACGGGGCCCACGGGAGCCGGTGTGCGTCAGTCACGGGGCCCACGGGAGCCGGCGTGCACACAGTCACGGAGCCCACGGGAGCAGGCGTGCGTCAGTCACGGGGCCCACGGGAGCCGGCAGGCACACAGTCACGGAGCCCATGGGAGCCGGCGTGCGCACAGTCACGGAGCCCACGGGAGCCGGCGCGCGTCAGTCACGGAGCCCACGGGAGCCGGCGTGCGTCAGTCACGGAGCCCACGGGAGCCGGCGTGCGTCAGTCACGGAGCCCACGGGAGCCGGCGTGCGTCAGTCACGGGGCCCACGGGAGCCGGTGTGCGTCAGTCACGGGGCCCACGGGAGCCGGCGTGCACACAGTCACGGAGCCCACGGGAGCAGGCGTGCGTCAGTCACGGGGCCCACGGGAGCCGGCAGGCACACAGTCACGGAGCCCACGGGAGCCGGCGTGCGCACAGTCACGGAACCCACGGGAGCCGGCGTGCACACAGTCATGGAGCCCACGGGAGCCGGCGTGCACACAGTCACGGAGCCCACGGGAGCCGGCGTGCGTCAGTCACGGAGCCCACGGGAGCCGGCGTGCGTCAGTCACGGGGCCCACGGGAGCCGGCATGCACACAGTCACGGAGCCCACGGGAGCCGGCGTGCGTCAGTCACGGAGCCCACGGGAGCCGGCCTGCACACAGTCACGGGGCCCACGGGAGCCGGCGTGCACACAGTCACGGAGCCCACGGGAGCCGGCGTGCGTCAGTCACGGAGCCCACGGGAGCCGGCCTGCACACAGTCACGGGGCCCACGGGAGCCGGCGTGCACACAGTCACGGAGCCCACGGGAGCCGGCGTGCGTCAGTCACGGGGCCCACGGGAGCCGGCGCGCGTCAGTCACGGGGCCCACGGGAGCCGGCGCGCGTCAGTCACGGGGCCCACGGGAGCTGGCGTGCACACAGTCACGGAGCCCACGGGAGCCGGCGTGCACACAGTCACGGAGCCCACGGGAGCCGGCGTGCACACAGTCACGGAGCCCATGGGAGCCGGCCTGCACACAGTCACGGAGCCCACGGGAGCCGGCGTGCGTCAGTCACGGAGCCCACGGGAGCCGGCGTGCGTCAGTCACGGAGCCCACGGGAGCCGGCGTGCGTCAGTCACGGGGCCCACGGGAGCCGGCGTGCGTCAGTCACGGGGCCCACGGGAGCCGGCGTGCGTCAGTCACGGAGCCCACGGGAGCCGGCGTGCACACAGTCACGGAGCCCACGGGAGCCGGCGTGCGTCAGTCACGGAGCCCACGGGAGCCGGCGTGCGCACAGTCACGGAGCCCACGGGAGCCGGCGTGCACACAGTCACGGAGCCCACGGGAGCCGGCGTGCGTCAGTCTCGGAGCCCACGGGAGCCGGCCTGCACTCCATGGAGAGGAGCCACCATGGAGCCTCTGTGTCTCAGGGGAACACAGTGAAAGACAGCACCCAAGCCCGGCCTCAGAACGTAAGCCCTGCCCGGCCACGGAAGCACCCATGACTCATGCTCTAAGAGAACGTAAGACAATGTCAGAGAAGAAGGCGTGAGAGGGGCAGCCCCCATCGCCGCCGCCCACGTGGCTTTCGTCGTCATCCTACGTGTCTGTTTACCCTGATCCTGAACGGAAGAGAATTTGTTGCTATGGCAACTGCCACCTCCCCCGTCTGCTCTCCTTCCTTTGAGCCAGGGAGGCTTCGAGGGCCCAGGTGACACGGGGGGGGGGGGCGGCTCCCTGGGGGGCGCTTCAGCTGAAAACAGTGTTTGTAATAAACTCACACTCGTCGATACATCTACTGCGGTTAATTAAGGGAGCCTGTGAGCTTTGTCACCGCGTGTCGGGGTGGAGGGCTGTGGCTCCCGGCCCGTCCTGTCCAAGCTGGGGCGAGGACGGGCCAGTTGGGTCCCAGCCTCCGTGGCAGTACCTGTGGCTGTGGGAAGTGGGAAGGCTGAGGCCCAGAGTGGCCAGAGACGGTCAAGGTCACAGATATTGAATGTGGCGTCATGCAGATTTCCCTTTACAAACACAAATTAGAAATATCGACAAGTCCGCGGGCTTTCCTTGGGACGGATGTACTTTCGCATTTAGGAGGAAAAAAAAAAAATCCTGTGTCCCCTGTCAAGAAAATGTAGATTAGAGCAAAATGAGGTGTGTGCAGAATCGTAAGGGGGGAGGAAGCCCCCGCAGGTGGCACAGGAGGGATCCCTGACCTACCACAGGGCCGTCCTGGCTCTTCAGTGTCCTGGGGCCCAGCACAAGGCCGGCCCTGGCTCCTGGCAGCCGGCCCCGGCTCCTGGCAGCCGCCCCTGGCTCCTGGCAGCCGCCCCTCAGCCCATCACCGCCTGGCTCTGGCAGGAAGCTAACGTGTTCTCCGAGGTTGTGTTCTTGGGCGCGTCTGCGGCCCTGGGTTTCTGCTGGGCTCTCAGGTGGCTGTGGCTACAGGGGTCTCCACCTCCACCCTCCAGTCGCAGCAAGGGACATCACAGCCATAGGCTGGCAGGAGTCCCCGATGCCTATAAGCAGACAACCGGCACCCCAGTCAGATAATGCCCATGCTCACACAGCCTCCGTGGTTCTGGGGTGCCCCGAGCATGGGGCACGGAGCCCCGGGAGGACTCCTGGAGCACCTCTCCCGCCTCTGCCACGCACACGGCATTCCTGCTTCTCGACACAGCCTCCTCCGAGGCGAAGGACAACTTACAGCCTCGCTGTGCTCTGCAGTGCCCACCACAACGCCAGGCCAGGTCATCGTGAACGAGTGAGGACCGGAGCGATGGCACCAGAGCCCCCGAGGGTCGGAGGCCCGGGCACACCGCTGGCCCGGCCCACCGCGGCTCAGCCAGATCCAGGCCACTCCTCCGTGCGTGCACACGCAGGGGTGAGAAGAACTTGTGCAGGGTGGGTGCGGCTCTCCTTTCCTAAGCTGTGCACAGAGGTGCTGAGTGTACAAAGACACCTGGACCAGACTATGCACTACTGGATACCCTACATGTTATGGCACACCCCACACCCTACTGTACATCCCACACGCTCTCTATACCCTATACCCACTGTACACCCTACACACCACTGTTACCCTAGATGTTACAGTACACCCCACACCCTATTGTACACTCCACACTCTGTACACAACACATCCAGTATACACCTCACATGCTATGGCACACCCCATCCCTACTGTACATTCCACACCTACTGTACACCCCACATTCTCTATATAGCTGTCCCTCAAGCAGTATAGTGTAATCAGATTACATATGTATATGTATTTAGATACATACATACATATATATATATACATATATACAGGTGTGCATATATTTGGTCTTGGAGCTTGAACTCGGGGCCTGGGCACTGCCTTGGAGCTCTTTTGCTCAAGGCTAGCACTCTACCACTTTGAGCCATAGTGCCACTTCCTGTTTTCTGGTGGTTAATTGGAGGTAAGAATTTCACAGACTTTCCTGCCCCTCTGGATTTGAATGGTGATCCTTAGATCTCAGGCTCCTGAGTAGCAAGGATTACAGGTGTGAACCACTGGTGCCCAGCTAGATTTATATATATATATATATATTTTTTTTTTTTTTGCCAGTCCTGGGCCTTGGACTCAGGGCCTGAGCACTGTCCCTGGCTTCTTCCCGCTCAAGGCTAGCACTCTGCCACTTGAGCCACAGCGCCCCTTCTGGCCGTTTTCTGTATATGTGGTGCTGGGGAATCGAACCTAGGGCCTCGTGTATCCGAGGCAGGCACTCTTGCCACTAGGCTATATCCCCAGCCCTAGATTTATATTTTAAGTTTGTTCCTTCTTCTTCTTTTTTTTTATTTTTGGAGGGGGGTAGTGAGATGCTTTTGTTTCTATGCTTCACTTGGTGACTGAGCTCTTTAAATGTCTACAAGTGTGACTTCTGAGCCAGAGGGTCGGGTTGTGTTTACTTTATTTTCCACAGATAGCTTGCCTTGCTGTACTGCTTTCTTCCCCCTTTTCCATCTGTGCCCTTTGGCTCTAGCTCTAAAGATGAGGTTTGGGATATCCGACTGTCCGACCGCTCACTGTGTGCAGCTCTGAGCCTTGGCCTGAAACCAAGGACATCAGTGGGCCGGGACCCTCCATGGGTGGCCTGCTCGCTGGCTGTCCTCTCGGCCCTGTCAGCTGGCCCCAATGAGGGGCAGCCAGGCCCCTACACCTGGGGCCCAGTGGACAGATCCGCGGGCCTGGCGAAGCCCCCGGCCCCCTGGCAGCCCGGGGCAGGCTCCCCAGCATTCCTCCCAGGGGGCTGCTCCCCCTGTGGACAGAGGCCTCGCTTACATTCATTGCCTCCGGTCCGGCCTGGACCCAGTGACCCGCGCCGGGCAGCTGGGCAGGCCTGAGCCTGTCCCCGGCTTCCTAGGGACATGGCCTCAGGCACGCCGCCCCTCCTCTTGCTCATCTGTCTGACCTAAGTCTGCATTTACTATCAAGGTCCTCCCAGCAATCCTTGGGAAATTGGATCCCTAATCTTATTTTAGTGAACCTCCAGAGTAGACAGGATTACAGATACGTTCCATCGCGTCCATTTATTGGGTGAGATAGGGCCTCGCTAGCTTCCTGCCTGGGCCTGGCCTCAAACCTCGCTCCTCCTAATCGCTGCCTCTCGTCGCTGGGATTACAGACATGAGCCCCCACACCTGGCTTGGATTGGGACTTTGATGAACGCTATCTACAGCAGCAAATCTCTTCCAGCGGAGAGGAAGTGGCTAGGTGGGAGCCGAGGAAAGGAAAGGATGCCATTTTCTCACACATCCAATGAGCTCCGAGTCTCCAGCGGGGACAGCAGAAGCACGGAGCTGTGGACGGGAGAAGGTGAGGAAGGCTGGAGGCGGGATAAACGGCCACCAGGCTGGGGAAATGTCTGGGAGTCAGCCGTGTCTGACATCAGCCCCCGGGTCTGCAGACAGCCCTTTCCCATCGAGGTGGGGGGCGGGGCGTCCACACTCGCTGGGCCCTGGCAGCCCGAGGTGGACTCGTGTTGGAAGGTGCCGCTCTGGGCTCCCCGCGCCCCCTGGGCGGGCACCGGGCGGGCCCCCGCGGAGCTGCCCGACTCCAAGGCCAGGCAGTGGTCACTGCAGCTGCTGGCCGGCCCCCCCGGAGCCCGCCCCGTGTCAGGCAGGCCTCTTCTGGCACGCTGGAAGCGCCAGGCCTGGCAAACGGCCCCCACAGCACTCTGCTCCCCACGTGCTGAGCCTTGCTATAACCGTCCTTGGGATGCAATACCGCCACCCTAACGTGAATAAAATGGGAAAGCTTTTAGGATCTGAAATGCATCAAAACATCTCTCGTCTATTAGGAACGCGGGTGTGCACTGCAATTTGTTCATTACCTCTAAATTTTTGTTTTGAGATATTTCTGTTTGGCTTAAAAGGTTTTAATTCTACTGTCTGCCATCACGTTTGTGAATCGCAAACGCCGGTGAGAGACCCATCAATGCCGCCAGATTTCTGGTAATCAGACCCCATTTCATATTCCAGAATCAGGAATGAGAAACATCTTTTAAAAATCAGAATCCTCAAGATCCGGTTCCCAGAAAGAGGAAGAGATGACAGCTTCCGACGGACGGCCGCCTTCGCTCATCGCCCCTCCCTCCACGTTTGCTGTTAGGAACCTGCCACAGACGCGCGTGCCCTTCACCCCCCCCCCCCCCCCCGCGCCGGCGCTTTCGAGGGTGGGGAGGAGGCGGGAGGGAACGTGCAGGGCTGTGGGCCCGGAGCCCACGGACGGGGAAGGGCTTTGTCCTGCACCGTACTGGGGCCTCGCCCGCTGAGACCGGCCTGACCCGGAACCGTCTCTGAGCCCAGCGGGTCCGGGCGCCAACAGTCAACCTCCATCACAACAGCTGGGGCCCCGAAGGAGCAAGTCGAGCCCCGGGCTTCCGCTTCTGCTCGGAGAGAAGGCGTGGCCCTTCTGAGAGTGGAAGCCGAGCACCGGGTGCGAAGCCCGGGCCGTCCTGCGCTCTGACGCCTGGGGGGTGGGCAGAGTCAGGACCGGGCGGCAGGAGGGGCGTGAGGGAGGAGGAGGCCCGGTGCCCCGCCCTCCGGCTCCTCAGGGCACATGCTAAGCGGGCCGCCGCGGACTCCGCCCTCGGACGGACGGTCTTCTGAGTCGTGGAAGGGGCCCGCGGGCGTGGGGCCCGCTCCTCCTTCCTCGGGGCGGCAGGCCGCGTCATCGGGAAGGGTCGCTTCATGTCGGGCGCGGGGCTGGACTTCTTCCCTCCCCTGCCACTCCATTGCCTCCAGCCTGCTCCAGACAGAGGGGTTTCACCCTCAGGAAACGCCATGGCCAGGGAACCTCTGTTCAGTGGCTGCTGAGGGCAGAGCAGGGAGCCCCGCCGGCCGATGCCCCGCCAACCCGGCCTCGGCCGGCACGACCCAGGGGCGCACTCAGCCGGCACCCGCCAGGCCCAGGTGGCCGCCGGGGGGGGGGGGGTCCGGTGGACACAGCCCTTGCCGCCAGTGGCGGAGTGGCCTGGGCGGGCGGGCAGGCGCCAGCCCCCGGCCCTGGAGTGGCACCGCCGTGCCCAGCACCGTGGAGAGCCCCGGCGAGGCGGATTCACGTTTCAAGAGCCCACGCCCCCCGTCTCCGAAGCGGCACTAACCCTCGAGTGGTTCCGCCAGGACGTCCCTGCCGCGCCGCAGCCAGCGCTCCTAGACACGCGTCCTCCGCGGTTAATTACCCGCCCGCCGCGGCTCGCCCTGCGGAGTCAGGGATTGCAAACAAGACGGCACAGATTGGCGTCAGCCCACGCCGGCTGACGAGTGGCTACGGCCCCTCCCGAGGGGACACGGCTCCGCACGCCGCTCACCACGGGGTCACAGGCTCCGACGGCGGTGCCGGCCAGCCCCAAGGGTTAAAGGGCACAGTGCCCGGCCGTGGAGGAGTGACGGACAGGCCACCTTGGAAAGGCAGACACCTTGCCAGCCTCAGAGACCAGGTCACACCGCAGAAGCACTCGCCCCGTGTCTCAGAGACCAGGTCACACCGCAGAAGCACTCGCCCCGTGTCTCAGAGACCAGGTCACACCGCAGAAGCACTGCTTCCCTGTGCCTCATAGACCAAGTCACACGGCAGAAGCACTGCTTCCCTGTGCCTCATAGACCAAGTCACACCGCAGAAGCACTCGCCCCGTGCCTCATAGACCAAGTCACACCTCAGAAGCACTCGCCCCGTGTCTCATAGACCAGGTCACACCTCAGAAGCACTCGCCCCGTGCCTCATAGACCAAGTCACACCGCAGAAGCACTCGCCCCGTGTCTCATAGACCAAGTCACACCTCAGAAGCACTGCTTCCCTGTGCCTCATAGACCAAGTCACACGGCAGAAGCACTGCTTCCCTGTGCCTCATAGACCAAGTCACACCGCAGAAGCACTCGCCCCGTGCCTCATAGACCAAGTCACACCTCAGAAGCACTCGCCCCGTGTCTCATAGACCAGGTCACACCTCAGAAGCACTGCTTCCCTGTGCCTCATAGACCAAGTCACACCTCAGAAGCACTGCTTCCCTGTGTCTCATAGACCAAGTCACACCGCAGAAGCACTCGCCCTGTGCCTCATAGACCAGGTCACACCTCAGAAGCACTCGCCCCGTGTCTCATAGACCAGGTCACACCTCAGAAGCACTCGCCCCGTGTCTCATAGACCAGGTCACACCTCAGAAGCACTCGCCCCGTGTCTCATAGACCAAGTCACACCTCAGAAGCACTGCTTCCCTGTGCCTCATAGACCAAGTCACACCTCAGAAGCACTGCTTCCCCGTGCCTCATAGACCAAGTCACACCTCAGAAGCACTGCTTCCCTGTGCCTCATAGACCAAGTCACACATCAGAAGCACTGCTTCCCCGTGCCTCATAGACCAAGTCACACCTCAGAAGCACTCGCCCCGTGTCTCATAGACCAAGTCACACCTCAGAAGCACTGCTTCCCCGTGCCTCATAGACCAAGTCACACCTCAGAAGCACTCGCCCCGTGTCTCATAGACCAGGTCACACCTCAGAAGCACTGTGCCCTGTGCCTCATAGACCAGGTCACACCGCAGAAGCACTCGCCCCGTGCCTCATAGACCAAGTCACACCTCAGAAGCACTGCTTCCCCGTGCCTCATAGACCAAGTCACACCTCAGAAGCACTCGCCCCGTGTCTCATAGACCAGGTCACACCTCAGAAGCACTCGCCCCGTGTCTCATAGACCAGGTCACACCTCAGAAGCACTCGCCCCGTGTCTCATAGACCAAGTCACACCTCAGAAGCACTGCTTCCCTGTGCCTCATAGACCAAGTCACACCTCAGAAGCACTGCTTCCCCGTGCCTCATAGACCAAGTCACACCTCAGAAGCACTGCTTCCCTGTGCCTCATAGACCAAGTCACACCTCAGAAGCACTGCTTCCCCGTGCCTCATAGACCAAGTCACACCTCAGAAGCACTGCTTCCCTGTGCCTCATAGACCAAGTCACACCTCAGAAGCACTCGCCCCGTGCCTCATAGACCAAGTCACACCGCAGAAGCACTCGCCCCGTGCCTCATAGACCAGGTCACACCTCAGAAGCACTGCTTCCCTGTGCCTCATAGACCAAGTCACACCTCAGAAGCACTCGCCCCGTGCCTCATAGACCAAGTCACACCTCAGAAGCACTGTGCCCTGTGCCTCATAGACCAGGTCACACCGCAGAAGCACTCGCCCCGTGCCTCATAGACCAAGTCACACCGCAGAAGCACTGCTTCCCCGTGTCTCATAGACCAAGTCACACCTCAGAAGCACTCGCCCCGTGTCTCATAGACCAGGTCACACCTCAGAAGCACTGTGCCCCGTGCCTCATAGACCAGGTCACACCGCAGAAGCACTTGTCCGCCTGCCGTTGCCCACAGATGGCTCCTTAAACAATGAAGACACCACACCCGGTAAAGAAGGAGTAAATTCTCTGACGTAGGCATTTTCATGCACTTGTCAATTCTAAAACATTCAGGTCCCTGGAGCGTCTCTATTTTGCTCGCGTGACCATTTTCCTCAGGGGAACAGCAGATTACAATTTCAGAGGCAACACAAACCAGGTCACACGGGCCAGCACACCATGTCACGTGATCCACACCGGCAGTGCTGCCCCCTCGCATCCGTGAACACCCGGCCCCCGTGAGCCTAGGCCCCCCTCCCACGAGCGCCCACCCCCGGCCAGCGTCCGCCCCCGGGGAACATCCGCACCCCAGGCTTCACCAGCAGCCAGCCGCAGCCCAGCCACTCCTTACTCACCGGCCCCACGCCACTCCGCAGGATGGTCAGGCCCAACGTCCACTCCAGCTGCTCCTTGTGGTCAACTGTGAGGAAAAAGCAAGAAGCACAGGATCAACGTGGAGGGTCAGTGTGGAGGGTCAGCGTGGAGGGTCAGTGTGTGGAGGGTCAGCGTGGAGGGTCAGTGTGTGGAGGGTCAGTGTGTGGAGGGTCAGTGTGGAGGGTCAATGTGTGGAGGGTCAGTGTGTGGAGGGTCAGCGTGGAGGGTCAGCGTGGAGGGTCAGTGTGTGGAGGGTCAGCGTGGAGGGTCAGTGTGTGGAGGGTCAGTGTGTGGAGGGTCAGCGTGGAGGGTCAGTGTGTGGAGGGTCAGCGTGGAGGGTCAGTGTGTGGAGGGTCAGCGTGGAGGGTCAGTGTGTGGAGGGTCACCGTGGAGGGTCAGTGTGTGGAGGGTCAGCGTGGAGGGTCAGTGTGGAGGGTCAGCATGGAGGGTCAGTGTGTGGAGGGTCAGTGTGGAGGGTCAGTGTGTGGAGGGTCAGCGTGGAGGGTCAGTGTGTGGAGGGTCAGTGTGTGGAGGGTCAGCGTGGAGGGTCAGTGTGGAGGGTCAGTGTGTGGAGGGTCAGTGTGGAGGGTCAGTGTGTGGAGGGTCAGTGTGTGGAGGGTCAGTGTGTGGAGGGTCAGCATGGAGGGTCAGTGTGTGGAGGGTCAGTGTGTGGAGGGTCAGTGTGTGGAGGGTCAGTGTGTGGAGGGTCAGCGTGGAGGGTCAGTGTGTGGAGGGTCAGCGTGGAGGGTCAGTGTGTGGAGGGTCACCGTGGAGGGTCAGTGTGTGGAGGGTCAGCGTGGAGGGTCAGTGTGGAGGGTCAGCATGGAGGGTCAGTGTGTGGAGGGTCAGTGTGGAGGGTCAGTGTGTGGAGGGTCAGCGTGGAGGGTCAGTGTGTGGAGGGTCAGCGTGGAGGGTCAGTGTGGAGGGTCAGTGTGTGGAGGGTCAGCGTGGAGGGTCAGTGTGTGGAGGGTCAGTGTGTGGAGGGTCAGTGTGTGGAGGGTCAGTGTGTGGAGGGTCAGCATGGAGGGTCAGTGTGTGGAGGGTCAGTGTGGAGGGTCAGTGTGTGGAGGGTCAGCGTGGAGGGTCAGTGTGTGGAGGGTCAGTGTGTGGAGGGTCAGCGTGGAGGGTCAGTGTGGAGGGTCAGTGTGTGGAGGGTCAGCGTGGAGGGTCAGTGTGTGGAGGGTCACCGTGGAGGGTCAGTGTGTGGAGGGTCAGCGTGGAGGGTCAGTGTGTGGAGGGTCAGTGTGTGGAGGGTCAGCGTGGAGGGTCAGTGTGTGGAGGGTCAGTGTGTGGAGGGTCAGTGTGTGGAGGGTCAGCGTGGAGGGTCAGTGTGTGGAGGGTCAGCGTGGAGGGTCGGTGTGTGGAGGGTCAGTGTGTGGAGGGTCAGTGTGTGGAGGGTCAGCGTGGAGGGTCAGTGTGGAGGGTCAGTGTGTGGAGGGTCAGCATGGAGGGTCAGTGTGTGGAGGGTCAGTGTGTGGAGGGTCAGTGTGTGGAGGGTCAGCATGGAGGGTCAGTGTGTGGAGGGTCAGTGTGTGGAGGGTCAGTGTGTGGAGGGTCAGTGTGTGGAGGGTCAGCGTGGAGGGTCAGTGTGTGGAGGGTCAGTGTGTGGAGGGTCAGTGTGTGGAGGGTCAGCGTGGAGGGTCAGTGTGTGGAGGGTCAGTGTGCAGGGCACTCAGAGGGAGGCATCTCGAGCTGTACCTGAGCATTCTCTATGACCAGGGCCACTGAAGTCCCTCCCTGGCCAGCCTCACGGACCAGCGGTGCTGACCAGGCCCGGGTGGGGCGGGGAAACCTGAGCCCGGCCCCCAGGTCCCACCCCACAGCTCTGCTTTGGCCAAGCATCTCCCGAGCCTTCGGTGCGAACGAGGAAATACTGGACATTTGTGTGAACTAGGTGTGAAGACGGACGTGAACTAGGACCTGCGGCCCAGACACGGACACGGGAAGAATCACTGAAGAGTTGGAAGAGCGTAGGCAGACACACTTTGCAACCTATAAAGCCTTATCCTTAGCTGAAGCAATGTGATGAGAAACCATGTTTCCCTAACGCGCGTTTCCCGGGGGTTAAAGACGCTCCGGAAGGCCCTGCTCTGAGCGCCAGGCCCCGGTGGCGGGCTCTTCCGTGTTCTCTTACGGGTGCTCTCGCTAGGAACACCCCACAGTTCAGTTCGCAGGGGAGCCTCCCCTGGCCTGTCCTGACTCCAAATGAGGAAGACCACAGAACGAATGGCCTCCAAACCCTCCCGCAGAAGGGAAGGCTTGGGAAACAATTAGCAGATGTAAATGAGGACGGGTGATTCTGAGGCAGAGTTGGGACAGCTCTCCTCCTCGACAGCAGGGTCACCAGGCAATTGACCTGGCTTATGAAGCTGTGGAAATACTCTTTTGGATAAAGCTCCTGTCACTTTGGAAAACTAAATGAGGGAAAAAATAGAATTTTATGCAAACCCTTTGAATGAAGCGTGCACTGCAATTGTGATTAATACAAAATGAGATTGCAAGAAAATAGCAATTACTTTCACCTCCTATTGTCATACACCACCATGAATCTTGGGTAATGAAATTACATCTTTTAGAGGGACACAAATTAGATCCTATTACACCTTTCATGGCCACCTCTGAGGCCTTCCCACTGCCTTGGAGAAAATCCATGGACCAGTGGGTGCTATCTTACACACCTAGTGATCACGACTGCACTGGCTTGGAAGGCAGGCGTAACGCAGATGGGGACAGGGCAACGGTGCTTCCGGAGGCTGTAAGATGGGGGGGGGGGGGTCACCTCCTCATCTGTCCCCTGTCCCCTGCACACACGGGAGGTCACTGCTGTCCCCTGTCCCCTGCACACACGGGAGGTCACTGCTGTCCCCTGTCCCCTGCACACACGGGAGGTCACCTCCATCCCCTGTCCCCTGCACACACGGGAGGTCACTGCTGTCCCCTGCACACACGGGAGGTCACTGCTGTCCCCTGTCCCCTGCACACACGGGAGGTCACTGCTGTCCCCTGTCCCCTGCACACACGGAGGTCACTGCTGTCCCCTGTCCCCTGCACACACGGGAGGTCACCTCCGTCTCCTGTCCCCTGCACACATGGGAGGTCACTGCTGTCCCCTGTCCCCTGCACACATGGGAGGTCACTGCTGTCCCCTGCACACACGGGAGGTCACCGCCGTCCCCTGTCCCCTGCACACACGGGAGGTCACTGCTGTCCCCTGTCCCCTGCACACACGGGAGGTCACTGCTGTCCCCTGTCCCCTGCACACACGGAGGTCACTGCTGTCCCCTGTCCCCTGCACACACGGGAGGTCACCTCCGTCCCCTGTCCCCTGCACACATGGGAGGTCACTGCTGTCCCCTGTCCCCTGCACACACGGGAGGTCACTGCTGTCCCCTGCACACACGGGAGGTCACCGCCGTCCCTGTCCCCTGCACACACGGGAGGTCACTGCTGTCCCCTGTCCCCTGCACACACGGGAGGTCACTGCTGTCCCCTGTCCCCTGCACACACGGGAGGTCACCTCCATCCCTTGTCCCCTGCACACATGGGAGGTCACCTCCTCCCCTGTCCCCTGCACACGCAGGAGGTCACCGCCGTCCCTTGTCCCCTGCACACACGGGAGGTCACCTCCTCATCTGTCCCCTGCACACACGGGAGGTCACCTCCGTCCCCTGTCCCCTGCACTCTGTGGGTCCACTGCCGTGCCTAGGTCTTGGCAACCAAGGAGCCTCGGTGCGACCTCACCTCAGGAACTCTGACTGCTTCAGTCTGAAGTTTCCTCCTGATATTGATTTCTGACCATTCACTCCGCAGTGATAAAGCGTGTATCATGAGTTGGTGGCCACGGCGGCAGCTGACCCCAGAGCTCGGCCCCTGGGCATCCGGAGTACGGAGCCCGGAGCCCGGAGCGGAAGGTGCACGGGGCTCAGCTCCCACCTGACAGAGGCCCGGCAGGGAGAGCTGCCGACTCATCCGCTGCTCAGCCCGTGCTTGGGTGCTCAGCCCCGCGGCCCCGCGTGCTCCCGGTGCCCTGCCAGGCTCCCTAAAGCTGAATAACTTCCGGAGCAGCAGCCGTCAAGCAGCGACAACCTGACCAAGAGGAAAGTTGCCTTAAAGTATAAACTTTTTTTGTAAAGGCGTGAACAGACATTTCCAAAACAACCCCAGCTCCTGGTGCCTAGCAAAATCTAAATATCAGGATGAATAATAACAGGCAATGAGGTTGATGCCCTTGCTGTAGCCGTGCCCCAAGGTCATGCTGGTCACGACTCACCACACCTGAGCCTGAATTTGGCTCCTGCTTCCCCTTAGGAAGCCTGTGGATGGTCAGAGGCCAGGCTGGCTGAGCTCCAGGCTGGCTGAGCTCCAGGTTGGCTGAGCTCCAGGTTGGCTGAGCTCCAGGTTGGCTGAGCTCCTGGCTGGCTGAGCTCCAGGTTCTCGCTGAGCTCCAGGTTGGCTGAGCTCCAGGCTGGCTGAGCTCCAGGTTCTCCCTGAGCTCCAGGTTGGCTGAGCTCCTGGCTGGCTGAGCTCCAGGTTCTCGCTGAGCTCCAGGCTGGCTGAGCTCCAGGTTGGCTGAGCTCCAGGCTGGCTGAGCTCCAGGTTCTCGCTGAGCTCCAGGCTGGCTGAGCTCCAGGTTCTCGCTGAGCTCCAGGTTGGCTGGGCTCCAGGTTGGCTGAGCTCCAGGTACTCGCTGAGCTCCAGGCTGGCTGAGCTCCAGGTTCTCGCTGAGCTCCAGGCTGGCTGAGCTCCAGTTTGGTTGAGCTCCAGGTTGGCTGAGCTCCAGGCTGGCTGAGCTCCAGGTTGGCTGAGCTCGAGGCTGGCTGAGCTCCAGGTTGGCTGAGCTCCAGGCTGGCTGAGCTCCAGGTTCTCGCTGAGCTCCAGGCTGGCTGAGCTCCAGGTTCTCGCTGAGCTCCAGGTTGGCTGGGCTCCAGGTTGGCTGAGCTCCAGGTACTCGCTGAGCTCCAGGCTGGCTGAGCTCCAGGTTGGCTGAGCTCCAGGTTCTCGCTGAGCTCCAGGCTGGCTGAGCTCCAGGTTGGCTGAGGTTGGCTGAGCTCCAGGCTGGCTGAGCTCCAGGTTCACTGAGCTCCAGGTTGGCTGAGCTCTAGGCTGGCTGAACTATAGGCTGGCTGAGCTCCAGGTTGGCTGAGCTCCAGGTTGGCTGAGCTCCAGGCTGGCTGAACTATAGGCTGGCTGAGCTCCAGGTTGGCTGAGCTCCAGGTTGGCTGAGCTCCAGGCTGGCTGAGCTCCAGGCTGGCTGAGCTCTAGGCTGGCTGAGCTCCAGGCTGGCTGAGCTCCAGGCTGGCTGAGCTCCAGGTTCTCGCTGAGCTCCAGGCTGGCTGAGCTCCAGTTTGGTTGAGCTCCAGGTTGGCTGAGCTCCAGGTTGGCTGAGCTCCAGGCTGGCTGAGCTCCAGGTTCTCGCTGAGCTCCAGGCTGGCTGAGCTCCAGGTTGGCTGAGCTCCAGGTTGGCTGAGCTCCAGGCTGGCTGAGATCCAGGTTGGCTGAGGTCCAGGTTGGCTGAGCTCCAGGTTTGCTGAGCTCTAGGCTGGCTGAGCTCCAGGTTGGCTGAGCTCCAGGTTCTTGCTGAGCTCCAGGCTGGCTGAGCTCCAGGTTGGCTGAGGTTGGCTGAGCTCCAGGCTGGCTGAGCTCCAGGTTCACTGAGCTCCAGGTTGGCTGAGCTCTAGGCTGGCTGAACTATAGGCTGGCTGAGCTCTAGGTTGGCTGAGCTCCAGGCTGGCTGAGCTCCAGGTTGGCTGAGCTCCAGGCTGGCTGAGCTCCAGGCTGGCTGAGATCCAGGTTGGCTGAGCTCCAGGTTCTCGCTGAGCTCCAGGCTGGCTGAGCTCCAGGCTGGCTGAGCTCCAGGTTGGCTGAGCTCCAGGTTTGCTGAGCTCTAGGCTGGCTGAGCTCCAGGCTGGCTGAGCTTCAAGCTCCTTGAGCTCTAGGTTCACTGAGCTCCTGGCTGGCTGAGCTCCTTGCTGGCTGAGCTCCAGGCTCGCTGAGCTCCAGGCTGGCTGAGCTCCAGGTTGGCTGAGCTCCAGGTTGGCTGAGCTCCAGGTTGGCTGAGCTCCAGGCTCGCTGAGCTCCAGGCTGGCTGAGCTCCAGGTTGGCTGAGCTCCATGTTGGCTGAGCTCTAGGCTGGCTGAGCTCCAGGCTCGCTGAGCTCCAGGCTGGCTGAGCTCCAGGTTGGCTGAGCTCTAGGCTGGCTGAACTATAGGCTGGCTGAGCTCCAGGTTGGCTGAGGCTGGCTGAGCTCCAGGCTGGCTGAGCTCCAGGCTGGCTGAGCTCCAGGTTGGCTGAGCTCCAGGTTGGCTGAACTATAGGCTGGCTGAGCTCTAGGTTGGCTGAGCTCCTGGCTGGCTGAGCTCCAGGTTGGCTGAGCTCCAGGCTGGCTGAACTATAGGCTGGCTGAGCTCTAGGTTGGCTGAGCTCCTGGCTGGCTGAGCTCCAGGCTGGCTGAGCTCCAGGTTGGCTGAGCTCCAGGCTGGCTGAGCTCCAGGTTCTCGCTGAGCTCCAGGCTGGCTGAGGTCCAGGTTGGCTGAGCTCCAGGTTGGCTGAGCTCCTGGTTGGCTGAGCTCCAGGTTCTCGCTGAGCTCCAGGCTGGCTGAGCTCCAGGTTGGCTGAGCTCTATGTTGGCTGAGCTCCTGGCTGGCTGAGCTCCAGGCTGGCTGAGTTCCAGGCTCCTTGAGCTCCAGGTTTGTTGAGCTCCAGGTTGGCTGAGCTCCAGGTTCTCACTGAGCTCCAGGTTGGCTGAGCTCCTGGTTGGCTGAGCTCCAGGCTGGCTGAGCTCCAGGTTGGCTGAGCTCCACGCTGGCTGAGCTCCATGCTCACTGAGCTCCAGGTTGGCTGAGGTTGGCTGAGCTCCAGTTTGGTTGAGCTCTAGGTTGGCTCAGCTCCAGGCTGGCTGAGCTCCAGGTTGGCTGAGATCCAGGTTGGCTGAGCTCCAGGCTGGCTGAGCTCCAGTTTGGTTGAGCTCTAGGTTGGCTCAGCTCCAGGCTGGCTGAGCTCCAGGTTGGCTGAGCTCCAGGTTGGCTGAGCTCTAGGCTGGCTGAGCTCCAGGCTGGCTGAGCTTCAAGCTCCTTGAGCTCTAGGTTCACTGAGCTCCTGGCTGGCTGAGCTCCTTGCTGGCTGAGCTCCAGTCTCGCTGAGCTCCAGGCTGGCTGAGGTTGGCTGAGCTCCAGTTTGGTTGAGCTCTAGGTTGGCTCAGCTCCAGGCTGGCTGAGCTCCAGGTTGGCTGAGATCCAGGTTGGCTGAGCTCCAGGCTGGCTGAGCTCCAGTTTGGTTGAGCTCTAGGTTGGCTCAGCTCCAGGCTGGCTGAGCTCCAGGTTGGCTGAGCTCCAGGTTGGCTGAGCTCTAGGCTGGCTGAGCTCCAGGCTGGCTGAGCTTCAAGCTCCTTGAGCTCTAGGTTCACTGAGCTCCTGGCTGGCTGAGCTCCTTGCTGGCTGAGCTCCAGTCTCGCTGAGCTCCAGGCTGGCTGAGCTCCAGGTTGGCTGAGCTCCAGGTTGGCTGAGCTCCAGGCTGGCTGAGCTCTAGGCTGGCTGAGCTCCAGGCTGGCTGAGCTCCAGGTTGGCTGAGCTCCAGGCTGGCTGAGCTCCAGGCTGGCTGAGCTTCAAGCTCCTTGAGCTCTAGGTTCACTGAGCTCCTGGCTGGCTGAGCTCCAGGCTGGCTGAGCTCCGGGCTGGCTGAGCTCCGCAGTCTGAACCCTGGTGACATGCAGCCTCTGTCATCAAGACTGGTGATCCTCTCTCATGAGCAGCATGCCCGTAGCCTTCTGCCCAGGTGTCAGTTTCCAGGAGAGTGTGTGGCCGATGAACAGAGGACCATGGGACCCACTCAAAAGGCTTGTCACCAAGACAAGCATGAAGGACTGTAGGCAACCATTTGTCAAAATAAATCAGATCCCCAAAACAAATAAAACTAAGCAAAATCCCTCTCCCCCACCTCATGAAGCAGAAGAATAGGCTCAGAGCCCTGGACCACTGGTAGGGCTTCATGGATGGAGACAGACCCCCACATGGAGGGCGGCCCAAGAGCAGGGAAGGCTTTGGTACATGGGAGGGGCCCTGCTTAGAGCAGGCAAGTGTTCCTGGCCGGGAAGTCAGCTCTGCCTCCTTGTCCTGAGGTAGCTCAGGGTGCGGGCTGCCGAGTAGGCTCTCCTGGCACTCCTGGGTGCAGGGCAGACTTTTCCCTCAGAGCCCTCTCCAGAGGCCCTGCAGTGCCGCTGACTCGGGTCCGGCGCTCCGGGAGGCCTTGGAGGCGCGCTTAGCTGCAGCGGCCTTGGCTCCTCACTGCTGGCCAGGGCCTCCGTGTGCCCATCCACTGCGCTCTGGGAATCAGCCTGCTTTCCATCCTCACCACGGCACAGAGTTTGTCTACATGCGTTGCTTCTGGCACCGCACAGCCAGCTGGGCCTCCCCTTCCCCCCAGAATCTTCCCACGGCGCACTGTCAGGGCTGCTTAGAACTCTTCATCAGAACTTCTTCTTGAGAGATGGAGAAGGAGCAGATTGGCTACGGTGTGCTGAGCGTGTGGCGGTGAGGTATGCACCAGCAACCACGGCTCAGCTCACTGCGAGGAGCACCTCGACGCTCCCTGGCTTCCCAGAGAGGGTCCTGAACCCAGGGCTCTGCTGAGAGTCCCTCCCCCCCCCTCCCCGTCCCCGCTTCCACCTGCCCTGTGGGGGGAGGGGCTGTGGGCCTCACTCCCTCCCCCCCCCACCCCCCCAGGCCTGAGCTCAGAGGCCCATCTGCGGCTGGCTGTGTCTCCATCTGGTAAATGTCTGCAGACGCTCAGCTCAGCCTGCCCCTTTCCCATCCCCGAGCTCCAGGCCAAGTGCAACCCTGTACTTTGAGGGAGGAGAATTTCGAGTAATTGTGGCCTCTGAGGTATTTTTTGGCCGGATTCGGGACTTGGCCTCAGTGTGGAATACAGAATGGGAGAAATTGCTTCACGGAGGTAGGGAACAGGGAGAAAGCCCATTTTTATCTTCATGGGAGACAAAAAGGGTTCCCAGACACAAAAAGAAGTCCTTTAAAATTAAATTCATTAGATGAAGGATATGTAAATTACCTGAAGAAGCGGAACCCTGTAATGTTCTCAAAATTCTGCAATAGCTTATTTAATTAGTATTTTAATTTATCAGAATAATTCTTTGCACCTGACAATTTATGCGGCATTATAATTAAGCACCATGTAGCAACAGTGGAATAATTTTTCCTCCTCTCTTTGTCCCGGCTATTTTAACCTGAAAGGATGTGTGGAGTCTCTTCTGCAATCTGGATGACAATGGGGCAGCTTAATGGCTTTGCTTTGGGAAAGAGGAGGAGGGTGGGCTGGGAGGGAGGCTGCCCCACCCCCTCCCTCCCCCAGGCCGGGAGAGCCCTGTTGATTTCCCTGGAAACGCCGTGGGTCCACGCTTCCCGTCCATGGGTCCTCCCGCTCTGCCCCACCTCCACGTCTCACCTCTGAGGAAGAGAGAACAGGAAGAGCACCAGGGGACCCATGGCCCCTCACCTGCGGCCGGCCGGACACACACACGCACACACACACACACACACACACACACACACCCGTATTTGCGCACCGTGGTTGGTGGCAGGCAGCCGGAACCTCAGGGAGTAACACCATGGCTAAATGAGGGCTGTTGAACAGAATGATTCGCCTCCTGCTCCCACTTTTCATGAACACGGGTCCCTCAGCAGGGTGCAGACCCTCGAGGGGGACGCTCAGTCAGCGGCCTGCACATAGTTTGCATTAGTAAAAATATCGACTGTAAGGTGGGTGCCGGTGGCTCACACCTCGGATCCTAGCTGCTCAGGAGGCTGAGACCTGAGGATCGCGGTTCCAGGCCAGCCCAGGCAGGAAAGTCCATGAGATTCTTATCGCACAGTAAACTACTCAGAGAAGGCCAGAAGTGGTGCTGTGGTTCAAGCGGTAAGGCACCAGCCTTGAGCACCAAGAGGCTCAGGGACAGAGCCCAGGCCCGGAGTGCAAGCCAGGACCAGCAAAAAAAAAAAAAAGACTACTGTCTAATTGACCTTTCAAAAATCAGAATTAAACTTCCTTCAACTTTACATATGTCTGAAAGCTATAATATTAATGTCATATTTTCACAATTTTAATTGTACACTTAAATATCTTAAACGAGAAGAATCTTTTCAAAAATATAATTTAAATTTTCAACTTTGGATACATTTATATTTTATATTTTAAATATTTTACTGCCTCATTTTGTACCTGTGTACAAATTCTGTCTAGATAAACAATTATATAAATAAATTTAATTGAACAAGAATCCCAGTATTTATGCAACAGTAATTTAGGCACCTCAGGTTTGGCTGATTTACAGTTTAAAGTTTCTTTTTCCAAAAAGAAAATACAAAATTATATTTTTCAAGGTGTGTATTTTTTGTTGGCTTGAACTCTGGGCCTGGGTGCTGTTCCTGACCTTCTTTGTGCTCAAGGTTAACACCCTACCACTTGAGCCACAGCACCACTTCCAGTTTTCTGGTGGTTAATTGGAGACAAGAATCTCACAGACTTCTGTGCCTGGGATGGCTATTCATTCAACCATGATCCTCAGCTCTCAGCCTCCTGAGTATCTAGGGTTACAGGCGTGAGCCACTGGGGCCAGGCAAGACAGAATTTTCTTTTTCTTTTTTTTTTTTTTGGCCAGTCCTGGTGCTTGGACTCAGGGCCTGAGCACTGTCCCTGGCTTCTTTTTGCTCAAGGCTAGCACTCTGCCGCTTGAACGACAGCGCCACTTCTGGCTTTTTGTATGTATGTGGTGCTAGGGACTCGAACCCAGGGCTTTATGTATACAAAGCAAGCACTCTTGCCATTAGGCCATATTCCCAGCCCAAGACAGATTTTTTTTTTTTTTTGGTGGGCCAGTCCTGGTGCTTGGACTCAGGGCCTGAGCACTGTCCCTGGCTTCTTCCCGCTCAAAGCTAGCACTCTGCCACCTGAGCCACAGCACCCCTTCTGGCCGTTTTCCATATATGTGGTGCTGGGGAAGCGAACCGAGAGCTTCATGTGTTGGAGGCAAGCGCTCTTGCCACTAGGCCATATTCCCAGCCCCCAAGACAGAATTTTTTAACAGGCCCTTAGCTCAACACAGACTTTGGATTATGTTGAAACTCAGCATGGGACTTCTTGGTAGTCTTGTCTTGAACCTCTCAAATGTCAGGGGCTCCTCAGAGCCCTATCTGTGGCTAGTTAGTAGCGTGGAGACCCCCCCCCCCACCAAGCCCAGGAGAAGCTCCTGCCTACAGCTGTGAGGGTCCTTGGGGTCTCCTTGGGGTCTGCCCTTGCTGCTGCCTGGACTGTGCCACTACCACGCTGCCCGTGGGTTAGGGCTAGTCACTCCATGTCCTTGACCAGCGTGAGCCGCTCTAGGCCCGCACCCAGTGCGAGCGGCTCTGAGTGTTCACCCAGCGTGAGTGGTTCTGAGTGTTGATCCAGCGTGAGCGGCTCCGCGTGTTCACCCAGCGCGAGCGGCTCTATGCCCGCACCCAGCGCGAGCCGCTCCGAGTCCTCACGCAGTGTGATCTGCTCTATGCCCGCACTTAGGTCCCTTTTCTCAATGCGCTATGATCTGAGGAGCAGCAATAACATAAAACACCAGGAAATGTTTTGATGCTCATTATGTTAGGTCAAGCCATCTGAAAGCAGCCTGTTGCCACAATGTTTCCATAGTTAATTTTGCTCACTGTCAGGAAGAATTAAAATAACCCTGAAACATAACTTCTTTCCTGACAATTACTAAATCAGAGATACCATTTAGAGCCCAATTCCAAGAGAGGAAAAGGGAAAAGGTTGGTGCCCCAGCCCTTCCTCTGCACAATTTGTACAGATGCCAGACTTTAGTGTAAAGACAGGGTGGGTGTGGGGGGGGGTCATTAGATATTTCTCTCATGGGTGCTTGGCCACCTCAGCCCTTGGCAGCTACACAATTAGAATCAGCTGGTCAAATATATACGTCTAGCTTACTTAATCATCTATCTACTGCCGATCTACCTGTCTAGCCATCTATCCACCATTCGGCTAATCGAATCTACCTATTCTGGTATCTTAACATCTATCGAATCATCTGTCTACCCGTCACCTATCTAGGTGCCTATGTAATCGTCTATCCTCTGTCTATACAATGATGCATACTTCATTTGGCTATCATCTGCCTACCTATCCTTCTACTACCTATCACTGCGTCCATCCATCCACCCATCCATCACCTATTTATGCATGTATGTATACACACATATATACATCTGTCTCTCAACATATGTATCTGCTTGGATTTTTAATAAATGTTTTATTGAATCTAGAGCTATGGGGAAATTAGCACCATTAGCTCAACAAATGAACATGCCAATCTCTCCAGGTATTTAGGTCTTTCCATAAAGTTAAACAGTTTTCCGATAGGATTATGCATATTTAAAATATATTCCTTGTATCTTTGTGCTTTTACACATGATTACCACTTTTAAGCTGCCCTTTCTAACCCCCTTCTTCCTCCCCTCTCCCCTTCCCTCTCCTCTTTTAGAGTGACTGTCATTAGGTAGCCAGGCTGGGGCACCCCCTCAGCCTTCTGAGCCGTGAGTAAAGTTTTCAGCACAGGATTGCAAGGGATTCTTTTTTTAAAGGAGAGAATCCTCTTGTTTCCATTTCCAGGAACCAGTGGTTTTCACCCATGATTTCACACCTGACCATCCTCCTGAACATTACAACTCACTTGGTCACTTGGGCTGCGTGCGGTGGAGGCCTGGCCACAGGTGGTGAGATCTGCGAGGGCTGGGACCCAGTGCCAGGTCCCTGAGGGTGCTGCTCTGGGAAGGGACTGAGGCAGTTCTCCCGGGACCTTGCTGGTTCTCAGGAGAGGGTTGTTACGAGTGAGCAAGCCAGGGCCTTGAACTGCTCTCTGGCTTCCTGCCTTGCCAGGTAAACTCTCTCTCTCTCTCTCTCTCTCTCTCTCTCTCTCTCTCTCTCCCTCTCCTGCTCCCCCAGGAGTCATGGATGCCTGAGGTCCTCACCCAGCGGTGCCTGTTCGCACTTTCAGCCTCTAAAATCTGTACGATGAGCTTGTTTACCTCTTGAGGTTTTAGTAATGGGACATTTTAGTAGTGGCAAAGGGACCAACGCGGTTTGCCTGGACATTCTTTTATACTGTGTGAGTACACCTTGTGAAAGTTGTTAGTATCCAATGTCAACCCAAACAACAAAGCCGTGCATCAAGCTGGGGGGTTCTAAAGGCAGGGGCCTCACACCCAAGTGCCCGATGACAAAACCAGTGCGAAACCCAAGCTCGCACAAAGGCCACCACGGCCTTACAAAACACATCTCCATCAGACATCTGCCCGGAAGCTCCCTTCAACCCCGGGACCAGGGCTACCACTGTTACCCGCCGTGCAGCCAGGGCGACTGCTCCAAAACAACCCATGTGAGCTGTTCGTTCTCAGTGGGACAACACTGCCTGCCATCACCTTGCGCGTGTCACACACAAGCCCTCAGACTGCTCCGCACCCCGATCAACTCATTTTCCTATAGAATCTGCTCGTTGTTTTAGGCTGACAACAGATGTACACACACACACACACACACACACACACACACACACACACACCCCAATAGGACATATTCTAAGAAATTATCAATAGTGATTTTTATCGTCATGAAAACTTCATAGAGTGTACTTAATGAATCTGGACAGCACATCAGCTGCATGGTGTGGCCACCCATCCATCCTTCATCTACCCTCCATCCATTGTCTACCCCTCATCCATTCATCCATTGTCCACCCATACATCCATCTATCCATCATCCATTCATCCACTCCTTATCTGTCACCCATCCATACATCCATCTAATATCCATCATCCATCCTTCCATCCATCACCCATCCATTGTCCATCCACCCATCCATCATCCATTGTCTACCATCCATCCATCCATCATTCCATCCATCCATCCATCCTTCCATCCATTCATTCAACCATCCTCCATCCATCCTCCATCCATCGATCCTCTATCCATTGTCCATCATCCATCATCTATCCATCTACCCATCCATCCATGTCCATCTATCATCCATCCACCTTCATCCACCATCCATCCATTCTTCATCTATCTTCCATTCATCTACTGTCCATCCAGTATCCCTCATCCATCTATTCTCCACTCATTCACCCATCCACCATTCACTCATTCACCAATCCATTCATTATCCATCTTACATTCATGCATGCATCTATCCATCCAACCTCTATCTCTTTTTCATTTATTTGACATGGTCAAGAGATGCAGTAAACACAAGATCTCTAGGCCACTGCCAGTGCCAGATGCCATAAATTTTATAATAATTTCCTTCTTATAAGTAGAAATACTCTGAAATAATGATTTAAGAATAATATATCAAAAAACCCCAAACAAACAAACAAAAAACAAAAGAAATATAGCAACTACACAAGCCCGTAGCATAGCTGTTATTATCGAGCATAAGGTACTGTACAGAACTGTACCACTGTGCTTTTCTATGGCTGCCGGCATAGCAGGCTGTTTCCTCCAGCATCCCTGCGGGAGTCCAGCGTCCTGTTACACGACAAGGGCTGCAGCATCACTAGTCACAGGAGCTCTTCAGCCCCCTCACCTAGGCAGCCGCCCTAACACCTGTGTGTGGCCATCCTCAACTTGTACTCCACAGCGGATGACAAAGTCCTTTGGCGTGGTTATACTCCAGGCCGAAAGCCTCTATTTAATCAGAGCCTTTGTTCTATTCATCTATTGTGATTGATGACATAGTTAAACTTTATTCTTTTTTTTGTTTATTACTTGAACATAAATTTTTTTACAAGGTGTTGTGCAAAAAGTGTACAGTTACATAGTAGGGCAGTGTGTACATTTCTTGTGATCTTACGACCTGTTTTTCTATCCCTTGTCTGGGTCAGGTAGACAGACATATATACAATATACAATGTATCAAGAACATATACACGGGGCTGGGGATATGGCCTAGTGGCAAGAGAGCTTGCCTCGTATACATGAGGCCCTGGGTTCGATTCCCCAGCACCACATATACAGAAAACGGCCAGAAGGGGCGCTGTGGCTCAAGGGGCAGAATGCTAGCCTTGAGCAAAAAGAAGCCAGGGACAATGCTCAGGCCCTGAGTCCAAGCCCCAGGACCGGCCAAAAAAAAAAAAGAACATATACAGTATTCACAGACTTGGTCTCTACTGTCTCTCCGTCTCCCTTTGTTAACAGTCATATATCAGGGAGACCATGCCCCTTTGTTTTCTGTGTTCTAGGCTTGTCTCGCTCAACATTATTTGTTTGAGTTCTGACCATTTCCCTGCAAACAACAATATTTCACCATTCCTAATCGCTATGTAGTATTCCATTGTGTATAAACTTTATTCTTATCATCCTGTATTGTCGTTACGTATGCACCCTATATGCTGTTTCTGTTTTTAAGCTGTAGGTCCAGAGATTTTGGTGATTGTGTTTAGCAAACTCCTTTATTAGCAAATACCTTCACTCTCTTTCCCAGCATTGTGAACTCCGGTTGCAGTACCCTCTCAACGTACTGCTTCTCGTTATTCTGTTTTTGTCTCATCACACGTGACTATTTCATACAGCTTACTTGCTTGGATATGTTCATGTATTCAATATTTTCTTTGCTCATTGCTTCTGCATCTATCTTCTTTATGGGATTGTTTCCTTTTGCTGTTATAAACTCTATGACATTGCCTAAATGAAGATCCATAGAGACTTGATTTTCTGAAAGCATCTCTGCAGAACCCTTGTCCTTCCTTAGTCCTCACCATCAATGCTTCACGTGGGATCTATAGTGGCTTGACCACGGTCTGTCCCTGAAGGTCCGTGTGTGTGTGTGTGTGTGTGTGTGTGTGTGTGTGTGTGTGTGAAGTGTGGGTTCCCTGTGTGACAGTGAGTGTGGGTGGCTACAAGCTCTTGGGACGGGTCAACGCAGTTCTTGTGGGCTGCTCGGTTCCCATGTCAGTGTGTTGTTGTGGAAGGACAGGCTGGCCCTCAAATCTGCTCCTTGTCTTCTCTGTGACCCTTCTGCACCTGCTTGCAGCATGAAGATGCTTTGAGGCCCTGGCCAAGGCCACATGGAAACGGGCTAGCACTGATCCCATCCTTGGCTGGCGAATATACCCCTTCGGAATATGGAGGAGTTCTTCTGCTTTCATTTCTGCTCCCCAGAAACCAGCGAGAAGTCAAACTGCCTTTCTTTTGGGCGCCTTGTCTATTCTCCCAGGTGCTTTTGAGATTCTCTGTGTCCTTATGTTCTGCAGCTTCACCACCAGCAATCTAGATGGAGATTTTCTTTTCATTCCAACAAACTTCTGGAATTTGAGGGTTAAGTGTCCTATATCAGTGATTAAGAAACTTCAGCCATATTTTCAAAGGAGTACCTATGGAATATATTTCCTCCTGCAACTCCTATTTAAGGTGTGCAAAGTCTTTGCGGTGTCTTCTAGGATTCTTGGTGTTTTGTGGTTTTTTTTTTTACATTTTTATTTTTCTCTGTAATTAACTGTACAAAGGAGTTGCCATTCAACGAGGTAGTATATAAATAACAAGGAATTTTGATCAATGTCACCCTTTTTATCATCTTTCCCCATCACTCCCAATCCCCCCCTTCCCTCAATTTTCTTAAATTTGTAGACTATGCATTGAATTTGATGATGGCAACCCTCCTTCCACTTAAAATATGGGACGCTTCATGAATTGGCATGTCATCCTGGCACGGGGTCATGCTAATCTTCTCTACATGGTTACAGGTTTTATGTATGTGCTACCGGAGTGAGCAATGGGGTTCTCCTGTTAAATTTTAATCTCTTTAATTCTTAGTCTCTCTATGGGATGCATTCTAGAGAATTTCTTTAGACCTATCTGTCGGGTTCATTAAGTTCTTCATCTCGCAAGTGAAAATTTCCATTATAGTACCTTTCTTTTCTTTTTAAGTCTACTTTGAAAAAATGTTGAGACACGTTAAGATCTTTGTCTGCCTCTGGATGCCCTTTCTATTCCTGTAAAACGTCCAAGCACACAGGTTTGTGTCGTATGCCTGATGGCATCTGAGGCTTCTGTGCCATCCATTTCTTCTGGCTGCCTTTACTTCGGTGCCTTAGTCCGGCTATGTTTTAGAATTTTCTGTTGGTGATTCCCTATTTCTTGGAATTTCACCGACAGGAGTCCTTTCAGGGCAGAGGAGAGGGAGGATTCCCAGAGAGGGCTGCCCTTCTTCCTTCCAGGAGCCCAGACATCCTGCCCACTGGGGACATTCCACCTGGCTCTACGTTGAGGCCTTACTGACTACCAGGCAGGTTTGGCTGGACCCTGTGTCTTGTGGGGGCTGACTCGGGTTAATACCAGAGGATGAACTCTCTTCTTGCACCCAGTTGGCCAGAGGAATGTGACGACTCCCCGTGGCAAGACTGGGGGCCCGGGGGCATGCGACAACTCCTCCACAGCCAGATTGGGGGTCCAGGGGTTACCTATCAGTGGCCTGTCATTCGGAGTTAAGTAGCTAGAGTCCCCACGTGGGGTGGTAGAGCTCTATCTGCCTGGCCACGCAAAGCAGGCCCTAGCTCTTCCTCCAACTCTCCAGAAGCACCAAGGCCATGAACAGTGAAATTGAAGTTCGCCTTGGCTTGGTAGCACTCTCGGGATGAAAATCGCATCAGTAGTCTGGTTAGGTCCCTGGACTCCGCTTTTTCTTAGTTTGGGATCACTGAGATTTCCATAACTGCTAGGTAGCTGATGAGAGTTGAGGGATCTGTGGTGATTTTCTTGTCTGTCCACTTGCCTGGATTGACAGACAATAGATTAGTGAGGCACAGACAGGTCTTTGGGTGCCTGTGCGATCAGATCCTGAGGTCTGGGACCGATGGACAGATGGATCCCTTTGTGGATTTGGACCACGAGGGCTTGTGGAGTGGAGGAAGGGAGTGGGGGACGGGAGTGGGGGACCTGGGTGGTGCACTCTACCAACGATAGCACTGAGGGCATCCCTGGGGACTGTCTTGCCCCAGCCTCTTCCTGTGACCCTCTTCTGTGCTCTCTGGCCACCACCACGTGAGTCATTTTGTTCCACCCTGCCCCCCTCATGGATAGACCTCCCTGGGAATGGGGACTCAAGTCAATCTTCCCCTCTCCAGGTTGCTTTTCTTGGATACTCGTTAGGTCTCAGTGACACAAAAGCCGGAGTCGTATCTGTATCTTCATAGATCGCCATTAAGCACTGCTCTCTGAATAAGGGTTCGTCGTACCATCTACTTCTTCAGTGAACCGATGGGAGCAGTTTTCTGGGAGACGTTCACCCTGCCCCTGGCTCTGCAGTGGCCGCTCTGTAGGACACTAACTCTGGTCACAATATATGTGCAGTGGCTCTAGGCTACCGGGTAGGCTGCTCCCTATGTGGGTGGTGGGCCTACTCTTGGCTGGGGCCTGGGTGCGGTGCTGCTCTCCCTGTGTTCAGTATTGCTCCTCAAACTCTGGTCAGCCCCTGCAGGGGCCAGGCTGAACAGCACTTTGCAGCCAAGTGGACTGGCCTCCGGGAAGGGCTCAGCAGGTGGTGGCCAAGACCAGGCAAGTCAGCTGGGCTCTCACTGTACCCAGTTCACCTGGGAAAGTCAGGCTGTCTTCGGACTTGAGTTCACATTTTGTGGCCAATATACCCATATCAAATTGCTGTCTTCTAGTTAGTTTTGTGCAGACAGAAGGAGCTGACACTGGAGGGGTGGGGCCATGTCATGGACCTGACACTGGAGGGGTGGGGCCATGTCATGGACCTGGACTGGAGGCCACTGGAGGGGAGGGGCCAGGTCTTGGAGCTGACACTGGAGGGATGGGGCCTGGTCCTGGAGCTGACACTGGAGGGGTGGGGCCTGGTCCTGGAGCTGACACTAGGGGGGGTGGGGTCAGGTCCTGGAGCTGACACTGGAGGGGTGGGGCCTGGTCTTCAGAGCTGACACTGCAGGGGTGGGGCCATGTCATGGAGTTGACATTGGAGGGGAGGGGCCAGGTCCTGGAGCTGACACTGGAGGGATGGGGCCTGGTCCTGGAGCTGACACTGGAGGGATGGGGCCTGGTCCTGGAGCTGACACTGGAGGGGTGGGGCCTGGTCCTGGAGCTGACACTAGGGGGGGTGGGGTCAGGTCCTGGAGCTGACACTGGAGGGATGGTGCCATGTCATGGAGCTGACACTGGAGGGGTGGGGCCTGGTCTTCAGAGCTGACACTGGAGGGGTGGGGCCTGGTCTTCAGAGCTGACACTGCAGGGGTGGGGCCTGGTCTTCAGAGCTGACACTGGAGGGGTGGGGCCTGGTCTTCAGAGCTGACACTGGAGGGGTGGGGCCTGGTCTTCAGAGCTGACACTACAGGGGTGGGGCCATGTCATGGAGTTGACACTGGAAGGATGGGGACAGGTCCTGGAGCTGACACTGGAGGGGTGGGGCCTGGTCTTCAGAGCTGACACTGGAGGGGTGGGGCCTGGTCTTCAGAGCTGACACTGGAGGGGTGGGGCCTGGTCCTCAGACCGTCGTCCAGGTTCTGAGGGGCTGGAGGCCTCGTGTGTACCACACATGCCCACTCGCTCAGTGCTCAGTACTGCACCCGCATGCAGCTCCATCCTCACACACTTCCTCTGCTGGAGTCCTGGCCTGATCCTGGCCATGGCCCCGCCTGGGCCGCAGACAGCTCCCCAGTGGCCGTGGCGTTAGCCTCGGTGCTTGGCAGCTCCCAACCTGAGTTCTCAAACGTCTCGTGGAGGAGCCGGTGTGCCTCCTCCTCGACAGCCGACTCCGGGAGACGTCTCTCCTCCCGACTGACAGGTCCACCTGCCAGTGTCCACGCTGTGGGTGCTTGTGTGTAAGTGGGTAAACAAATGAGACCTAATCTGAGTCTCCTGTGGATCTGCAGTGAACACACCGCTCAGCCACGTGGTAGCAGTCATGACAGGCTGGTAAAAGCCAATGTCAGCTTCAATTTCCAAGTCATTTTTCAAATTATTTTAATTAGATTTTGTTTCAATCTCACTTACATTAATTTAATATCTAATATCAACATTTCAGTCTTCAATTTGTTCAAATGACTTTTTCCCAGTCTTTCTGGTGTCTGGAGTAATTTAAAATACAGTGTTTATCTTTAGCAATTTTCCATGCCGGAACCAAGGTGAGCGGCTATGCTCGGCGAGAGCGACAGGAAGGGAGGCCGAGTTCCGCCGGTGCGTTGGGAAGTGGAAATCTGTCCTCGTATCTGTTATCTATAGACACTCGAGTGAGCAGGTAGCACGGGGCTAGGAGCTCATAATAATAAGATTCTCCACCCATGTCTCATGTAATTGGCTTTCCCAATGCAAATGTCTGTGAATTCTGACGAAAGCTTGCGCTAAAGGCATCTGGATTAACAGCTGTCTCTGCTCATCCACACAATTGCTGAAAACTTTGGCCCTAAGCCACCAGACCTGCAGCCAACCGTTCTCCCGGATGTGCAGTGGCCTTGGTTCTGTGTCTCCTCACACGCTGCTCACTGTCCACCTGTTAGCGGAGGCCCAGGGGGCCACGTGGGGAAGACACAGAGCCCGGCTGGGCTGCTGCAGGCAGATGCAAGAGCCGGCCTCACTCTAGAAGTCAGTGATCACAGATCCCTGGGCCATCACTGCTTTTGAAAAGTTGGAAGAACTTAAAGCTGAACATACTCTTTGAATTACAACAGTATAAAGCCAAAGCAAACTATGATCTACATGGCAAAGGTAAATAAAGAAATAGGAAAGACGTATGAGAAACGGAAGATGTAAACAAGATGATGAATTAAAAATGCAAACAGTAATGACAATAAATGTAAGTAGGCTAAAATTATCCTTCTAAAACCAACTGATCCTCTCATCTAACTTTCTTTTATGTAAATATATTTGAAACAAGGCAGTTCATAAAGGTTAGAAATTGAAAGGACAGGAAAACACATCAGGTACAGACAGAAATAAAGAAAGGCTCCTGGTACTAGTATTAAGATGATGTACTTTGTGGTTATTTACTGAAGCAGAATACAAAGGGTTATATCACATTAATTTCTTAAAATCATGACTGGGTAGGTCAAGAAATAAGGTGTTGAAGTTGACCCAGAAGAATGGATAAAGAATTGAATCCTGCAGGTTGCTGTCCTTGCTGGCAGCTAAGGCCGGAGCTGTGTGAAGCGGGCTCCGCGGCTCCTACGGAGGAGGGCAGGGCTCAGCCCCTACCTCGCCGGGGGAGAGCCTTCCCACACGCTCAGGACAGGACAGCCACCCCAGGACGCGTTTCCCGAGCCCCGGGGAAAGGCGTAGAACTTAGTGACTAAAGATGATTTGATGGTGTTTGGCTAGCCTCTGTGGTCAATGTAGACACAAAATGTAGTGGACCAGACATTGAGCCTCACAGAAGACATTTTTTTTTGTCTCCACAGTAATGATATAACTAAAAGTCTCTACCCATAATCCAATGAAATTAGAAATTCATAGCCAGGGTTAACACTCCAATCTATTCTCACTGAAATACTGTCTTTAATGATCTTAGCTTAAGAAAGAAATAGAAATGGAAACTACAGAATACTTTGGAAACCCTGACAGTGAGACTTCACAAGGAGAAACTGAGAGGTGACCCCACGTCCCTCGGGGGCCGAAGGGCACAGCTGCTTCTATGCGGATGCGAGGCAGGTGCATGCCCTTAAAAGACTCAAAGGAAGATAGCTTGCAAATGTACTTAAGGAAGGGGTAGGTATTAGGTAATAAATGTGCACAGGCATGAATGACAGGGCCCAGGCATGGGGGTACACACCCACAATGCCCGCTACTCCAGCGGAAGGGACGGACGACCAGGTCCCAGGCCAACCCAGACCAGGTCCGTGTGAGACAAACTGACAGAAAAAGTCAGCAGAGTGGTTCAAGTGGACGAGCACTTGCGGTCGAGCTGGAGGCCCCGCGTTCCATCTCTAGTGCACAAAGAGACAGACAAGCAAATAATCAAAGGGAGACAGGATCGGACGAGTTCAAGAGCTTGATTGTAGAGGGAAAGACACCAACTCTCAGTAGAAGTCAAATGAAAGGGAGGCGGGGGACAACGCGAACCCTGGGCTTCGCCCGTGGTCCTCGCGTGGAAAGGCGCGCTCACAGATGCCGTAGGAGGTGAAGCTGTGTGGATTCTAGAACGCCCTGTGCAGCATACGGTCACGATGACAATGCTATCTGTATATTAACCCATCAACGTAGGAACTCATAAGGAGTGGAAGAAAGGGATCTGAAGAGGGGATGGGAGGAAATGGGAGGGCTTTCTATTCATCTTCAGGAAGAGGGAGGAAGTCCTGTGCCCACAGAAAACCTCCTCCAAGCTGTGGGGGTACAGGAGGCTCGTGTGCACACTGTGGGGGTGCAGGGGCTCACTGACTGCTGTTGGATGATCTGGAGTGGGGATGGGGTGCAGGGGGGTCACTGACTTCTGATGGATGATCTGGGGTGGGGAATGGGGGTGCAGGGGTCACTGACTTCTGTTGGATGATCTGGGGTGGGGATGGGGTGCAGGGAGCTCACTGACTTCTGTTGGATGATCTGGGGTGGGGATGGGGTGCAGGGGGGTCACTGACTTCTGTTGGATGATCTGGGGTGGGGATGGGGTGCAGGGGTCACTGACTTCTGTTGGATGATCTGGGTGGGGATGGGGTGCAGGGGGCTCACTGACTGCTGTTGGATGATCTGGAGTGGGGATGGGGTGCAGGGGGGTCACTGACTTCTGATGGATGATCTGGGGTGGGGATGGGGTGCAGGGGTCACTGACTTCTGTTGGATGATCTGGGTGGGGATGGGGTGCAGGGGGGTCACTGACTTCTGTTGGATGATCTGGGGTGGGGATGGGGTGCAGGGGGGTCACTGACTTCTGTTGGATGATCTGGGGTGGGGATGGGGTGCAGGGGGGTCACTGACTTCTGTTGGATGATCTGGGTGGGGATGGGGTGCAGGGGGGTCACTGACTTCTGTTGGATGATCTGGGTGGGGATGGGGTGCAGGGGGCTCACTGACTGCTGTTGGATGATCTGGAGTGGGGATGGGGTGCAGGGGGGTCACTGACTTCTGATGGATGATCCGGGGTGGGGATGGGGTGCAGGGGTCACTGACTTCTGTTGGATGATCTGGGGTGGGGATGGGGTGCAGGGGTCACTGACTTCTGTTGGATGATCTGGGTTGGGGATGGGGTGCAGGGGCTTCACTGACTTCTGATGGATGATCTGGGGTGGGGAATGGGGGTGCAGGTGGGGAGGGGGATCACTGACCACTGCTGGATAATGCAGGGGGTGTTGAAGAGGGGTGATGGGGAGTGGGGTGGGGGAGGTTCACTGAAGTCCCGGGTGTGTGACACGTAAACCACTCTGAACAGTTAACATGCCATTGCCAACAATTGTCTTTCTAGTTTTTAAACTCCAAGGGAGAGGGGCAGGGAAGAAAGCAGACCCGCAGCCGGCGGCTCTCCCTGTGTCAGGGCCTTGGGCTGCCTCCTGAAGGCAGACAGCTGGGCTGCAACCTGCGCTGCAGAACTGAAATCCCCGTGGCCCTCACGGGTGGAGCCCCCGAGGCCTGTGTCACCCCGGAGCACACTGAGGCAGGAGGAGCAGCACGGGTGGAGGGCTACCCACCCGGCAAGCCTCTGTGGAGCAGGGGCCGGGGCCGGGGCCGGGGCTCCTCACCTGCCCAGCCTCGCGGGCCCCATCTTTATTATTTATCAGCCCACGTGGGTCTCTGCCACCGTCTGAAATCAGCCAGAGTCAGGAAAACATTTTCAATATTTCAACTGACTGCTTCACTAAGTCACAAGTAACACCACTAATCCTCAAGGTCACTCACTTACGAAAATCTATTTGCTCTGCTCGGGAGCAAAATGAAAATACATATTACAAATGACGCCAGCGGGAAGGGAGTGGGCCGGCTCACCAGGCCTCCCCGCGGTGCCCGGCTGTTAGCACCGTCCTTCTGGAAAACCACTGGCTTGGGGACACATCTGTTTGCAGCCATGCCTGGTGTCAACGCTGGCCTCAACTCTAAGCAAAACACGGCCGTGTGCACGGCCGCCATCTGCCCACCCAGCTCCGCGCCCACGGGGTGCAGGGTGCGGCTCGCCGGGCCCCTCTCCCAAGGGCACGCCTCTGCCCACCTATGAGTCACCAGAGGGGGGGCCTTGTGTGGAGGAGGGAGGGAGGGAGGGAGGGGCGAGGGGAGGGAGGCAGGGACTGGGAACAGGATGAAGACTCCGAGTTCCGTCTGGGGCTCTCAGGGATTCCCGAGCTGTGGGCTCACCCGTCCCCCCCCCCCCCAGGCGTGCCGGCATGCAGTGAGGGTGGCCATCACACACACAGGAAATGCACAACTCTTCTCTGTTTTTCAGAGTGCTTCACTGCTTCTGTCATGTCTCTTCACGCGCGCCACTTTTCCCTCGTGCAGTCTCCAGCCTGCTGTCAAATCTGTCCAGTAAGCTCTTCATTTTACCCGATCAAAACATCTACGCTGTCCTGGTAAATAATCTCCCGCCCCCCCCCCCCCCCGCCCCTCCGGAGAGGCTCACCGTCCGCTCCTGGGAGCGTGTGCGCCTTTAAAATGCTCAGATGCCTTTAGGATGGCCGCTTTAACGTTTGTCTGGTTTACGTCCTGACGGTGGCCATTTGGTTCTTTCTTACTGTTGTTTATTTTTCACGTTGTTGTGAGTTTTGATGGCATGCTGGGCATTGCAAATGGTAAAACAGCACTCTGGCCACGGTGTGTTATTGCTTTTAAAATTAGACGTAACGCGGAGTTATCAGTCTCTTGTTCATCTGTGTGAGCACCAGGGTTGTTGTTTTTGGTTGTTATTTGTACTTGGTACTGGCCCTGGGGCTTGAACTCAGGGCCGGGGCCCCGTCCCTGGGCGCCTGCGCCCAAGGCTCATGCTCTACCACCTGAGCCACAGCTCCATTTTTGGCTTTGGGGTGGTTACCCTGAGATGAGCGTGGCATGGGTTTCCTGCCTGAGCTGGCTTCCACTTGCGCTCCTCGGGCTCGGATCGTAGGCCCGCACCCCCGGAGCCCGGCCCCTCGGTGCAGTTACTGACACCCCAAGGTGGACCCCCGGTGCTCCCAGCCCACGGCGAGTGCAGCCCACGCTCCCCGTTACCCTCTCAGCACACCCTTCTCGTGCGAGGGGGCTTCGTGCCTGCACCGGGCTCAGTGCCACCACCGCGCACGACGCGGAGCCTCCAGAAGGATGTCCCTGTCCTTTCCCCACCCCTGGGACTGCGTCCCCACCCTCAGGACTTCCAGACCAGACCCCAGAGAGCATCCTCAGCCCCCCTGCCCCCCCGCCCGCGTGTGCAGCCAGAAGATCCTCCTGCTGCACTGCCCCCCCCAGCCCCCCCAGCCCCGGCCTGCCCACCAGTGAAGGCGCCCCACACCGCCGGGAGGCTCGCCCCGACACAGGCCCTGGAGCCCAGGACGGCTCTGAAAGCAAACCAGGGCACGCGGCACCCCTGCAGAACTCTCCATGTCCAGGGGTGAAGCTGCTCCTCCCGTCTCCAAGCTTGACTCCTCTTCCCGCCCTATCCCACCCCAGCCCCGAGCTCTGGAGCCCTGCGTGGCCGTGAGCCGCCTCCCTCCTCCCCCGTGAGCCCCCCCCCCCCCGCCCGCGCTCCTCCTCGCTCAGCAGCACCCCGTGCCACCCCTGGCGACTTGGAAACTCAATAGCTACGCGACACTTCCCCGCTCTCTCTAGCCTCCCTTTCCTTTGACAATGTCAAGGCAGAGCTTCGAAGCCCTGTGGCCTGTGGCGTGGCTCAGATCCGAGCAGACTGCGGGGGGGGGGGGGGCGTCTAAATACCTTTTCATGCCTAACTCAGCCCAGGCTGATCAAACGAAGAGCACTTTGCTCCAAGCGGAGGGCTCTGGACACGGGAGGCTGCCTCAAAGCCGGCGTGACACTCGGCAGCCAGAGGCTCGCGGCGGTTATGAAAGACATCCTCGCTTTGAACAGTTGACTGTTCAGAACCAGTGGAGCACCCACCGGGCCGGAAATCCCATCTTAACCCACACGGACAAGCAAGAGAGAGACAGCCCTGGGGTGGGGGCACCGGGAGGGGGGGGCAGCCCACGTCGAGCGGGGCCCAGAGGGCCGGGCACACCCCACACCGAGCCAATGGGTCGATGGGTGCTGGCCACTGCTGGTCCAGAGAGGACCTGGCCCAAGGTCCTGGTATGAACGTGTGTCAGGCTGCCTAGGAGGAGGCTGAGCTGATGCAGCACAGGCGAAGGGGCCACCTCGACAGGCGCTGGCCAGGCCCTGCTGCTGCTGCAGTGCGCGCGCGCGCGCGTGTGTGTGTGTGTGTGTGTGTGTGTGTGTGTGTGTGCAGGCCAGGCTGGGGCTGCTCCCCTCCCCCCCCCCGCCCCCGCAGGGGACCAGAGCCACCCTCTGCCCTCTGGCTAAGGAGCAGGGAAGGTGGGGTTCCAGCCTGGTGTCTCCTGCACCAGCACCTCAGCTCTCCACGTCAGACCCTCCACCCAGGAATTACAGGGGAGCCACTTCAGGAATGCAGACTTGACGGTGTTAGGGGAACCCCCCCCCTTCTCCTTAGTATCAAAGGCACTATATTTCTGATACTTTAAACATGACGGTTTGTAATGAAAGTAAGAAGCGTTCCAGGTTAGCAGAAGGGTCCTGCTTCCCACCATGGATGTAAAAAGGCACTCTGACCTGAGGGGCAGTCACAGAGACGATGCCCCTGCATGCACACAGCCCCCTGTACCCCGAGAGTTGACACCCTGTGTGCACACAGCCCCCTGTACCCCGAGAGTTGACACCCTGTGTGCACACAGCCCCTGCACCTTAAGAGAAGACACTGTGTTCACACAGCTTCTGAACCCTGAGAGAAGACACCCTGTGTGCACACAGCCCCCCTGTACCCCGAGAGTTGACACCCTGTGTGCACACAGCCCCTGCACCCCGAGAGTTGACACTCTGTGTGCACAAAGCCCCCATGTACCCTGAGAGGTGACACCCTGTGTGCACACAGCCCCCATGTAGCCCGAGAGTTGACACCCTGTGTGCACACAGCCCCTGCACCCCGAGAGGTGACACCCTGTGTGCACATAGCCCCCCTGTGCCCCAAGAGTTGACACCCTGTGTGCACACAGCCCCCTGTACTCTGAGAGACAATGCCCTGTGTGCACATGACCCCTACACCCCAACTGACCTGAGGGGTGACCACAGAGATAAGCCTGTGCTGCAAATGCGTTGGGCTGAGGAGCTGGGAGGCTGCTGGCCCTGCCCGCCCAGGCGCAAGGCCGCCAGCCCTCCGGCGGGCCTCCCGGGACAGGGCAGCCCTGCTACGCCTGGCGTCTGTGCGCCCTGGTCACAAGCCAGGGCTGGCTGGGACCGGGCACGACCCCCAGAGCGCCGTGAGGAATCAAAGCTGTCCTCAACAGTGACGGCAGGGCCGGCCTCGCCGGTGGGCAGGGACAGAGCCCCCCGGAGGAGGAGAGACCTCGGCAGCCCAGTGAAGGGCGGCTGGTCTCGGGGAGAGGGAACGTGGAGAAGACAGACAGGGTGGGCTTCTCTGAGCTTGCCAGCGTGTGAAGTCTGTTCGGCCGGCCCATCCCCTGGGAGTCTGTGGGGCCCTCCCGGCGTCTGAGGAGACGCAACCAGAAGACGAAAGAAACGACCCGGCAGCCCTTGGAGAGAAAGGCGCCTTCAATCTCGGAAACCCAGCAGGGAAATGCCACTTGCGCACCGAACGAAGCCCCCGAGCGTGCAGATGCTTCCGTTATTTTTTCACGCCACTGCACTTGTCTGTGTTTGTCGCAAGGCAGTAATCCTGCATCTCACCATTCTGACTCATCTTGTGCACAAATGAGAAGCTTTTAATTATTCACATGTAGCCCAGACGCTTTGGTTCTGCCGCCAGCGGCCCGGGGTCTGGCCCCGCCGGGGGGCCCGGCCACCCACCTGCCCACCTGGCCTCCCGGCACCGGGGAGGCGGGGTGCACCACAGGAGAGCACGAGCGGGGGGCGGTTAGCTTCGTCCTCATTGCAGATCCTGGGCGGGACGCTGTTTACCTGCAGTGCTGTTTGGGAGCCAGCGGGGAGACGAGGCTGGGAGGGAGGAGTCCAGTCAAAGTCACCAACCAAGTGCTGGGGTGGGGCTGGGCTCAGGACTGCTCAGTCCTCTGGGGGGGCCCAGACTGCCCGGTACCCCCGACCCTGCCACTGCCCAAACCACACTGGCACCCCAACCACGCCAGTGCCCCAACCACGCCAGTGCCCCAACCACGCCAGTGCCCAAACCATGCCGGTACTCCAACCATGCCAGTACCCAAACCATACTGGCACCCCAACCACACCAGTGCCCAAACCATGCCAGTACCCCAACCACGCCAGTGCCCAAACCATGCCAGTACCCCAACCACGCCAGTGCCCAAACCATGCCAGTACCCCAACCACACCAATACTCCAACTACGCCAGTGCCCCAACCATGCCAGTACTCCAACCATGCCAGTACTCCAACCATGCCAGTACCCAACCATGCCAGTACTCCAACTACGCCAGTACTCCAACCATGCCAGTGCCCAAACCACACTGGCACCCCAACCACACCAGTGCCCAAACCATGCCAGTACCCCAACCACACCAGTGCCCAAACCATGCTGGTACCCCAACCACGCCAGTGACCAAACCATGCCAGTACCCCAACCATGCCAATGCCCAAACCATGCCAGTACCCCAGCCACGCCAGAACCCGACCACGCCAGTGCCCAAAGCAGTCCAGTAGTCCCCAGGCCTCCCCTGATCCCAGACATCACCCTGCTGGCCGATGCCATCCCTAGGGAGACCTCAGTCCACGCACGGCAGCAGGCTCTGTGCTTGGTGCCTTTTATCCTTTGCTAAGAAGTGAAACACTTTGTACTCCACTAAAGGGATTTCTGGAAACTTCAAGGAGAGCAGGGGCTCGTTTCGTGAGTGGTCTGGTGTCTTTCAGCCCTTCTCAAAAGCCGCCGGCCCCGCCCCCGTCTGTGCTCGGCCCTGTGCACGCAAGCCTCTGCACACCACAGGCCTCGGCACACAGGCCGCTGGGGCGGGGCTTTCTCACCCCGCAGGGCCCGGCTTTCGGGTGGCCCTCGGGACCACGTCCCGCGTGACGCCACGGGATGCTCCGCCAGGGCCCACGAAGGGGCTGCTGCATGGCCTACTAGCCCAGCGCATGACGAGGCTGCCCTGCCGTCGCTGGAGCCGGGGGGCCCGGGGCCCACGCAGCGGTGTGTTCAGCAAGGCCTTATCGTGACAGGAGTGGAGGAAACGGGGGGCGGGGGGGGGATGGCGAAGGAGCAGAGGCAAGCTGGAGGACTACACGACCTTTGTGTTTTGAGGTCGCGATCGCCACGTTCGTGTTTCCTTTTCCTTCCCTCTCAAATGTGCATGCCCCCCGACGACGTGCCATTGGAGCAGCTCCGCCTGAGAAGGCTCTTCAGATGCAGCTCGAGGAGCCATTTCCAAATGTCAAATTAGAGGGCCTTCTGCTGACAGCGAGGCCCTGTTGGTTTCTGGGTTAGAGCAAAGGCTGCATGTTTGACCTTGAATTGTTTCTGCTGTAATTGCCTAAGACACCATGAGTGTGTGAATGTGTGTGTGGTTTGTGTGCACGTGTGTGCTATGTGTGTTCATAGGTGTGGTGTGTGTGAGGTGTGCAGTTTACGCATATGTGGTCATGTTTCTGTGTGTGTTCCATGTGAGTGCTGTATGGGTGTGGAAATGTGACTGTGTTGTGCACGTGCATGTGTATATGTGTGGTATGTATCTGTGATTGTGTGCATGAGCGCTATACTTGAATGCGTTGTGTAGGTAGGTGGATACACATGGTATGTTTACGTGTGTATCTAGATGCAGTTTTGTGTGTGTACAGGTCTCTGTGTGTGTATGCATCTGGTGCATGTGTTTGGTGTAAGTGTATGTGTGCTTGTGGCTTTGAGGGTGTGTGTGTGTTTGGGGGTACAAGTCCTGGGATGAGGGAAGCTGTCATTTCTGGGGGATAGGGGTGGAGGGAGGGAATCACCCAGGTTCAGCCAGGCCTTTCTTGCCTAGCTTTGGTACCAAGTCAAGTGGAGATGTTGAAACATCCTATATGTTCTTCTTCAGTCATAATTTCCCTTTCTTTTTTTGGGGGAGCGGGGTGAGCAGTCCTGGAGCTTGAACTCAGGACCTTGGTTCCTGAGCTTTTTTGATCAAGGCTAATGTTCAACCACGTGAACTACAGCTCTACTTCTGGCTTTTGGGTGGTTAACTGGAGATAAGAGTCTTGTGGACCTTCCTGCCTGGCTTTGAATCATGATCCTCGGATTGCAGCTCCTGAGCAGCTAGGATTACAGGCGTGAGTCACCTGTGTTCAGCTTACTTTCTATTTATTTCTACTAAACAATTTTCCAAAATAACTATATTTTTATTACATTTTCATATACCTTCTAAGGACGTAACTGATTTATGCCACACAATTTTAAAAAATAAAACATGTAGAGTAGATCCAAAATGCAAACATTTGGAAGCATCCGGCGTTCTGTCTCTCCAGTACAGTGCCGCAAGGGTCTCTGCTCACCTTGCTCTTGCCCAGCGGAGTGGAGTGGACAGGCTTTGGGCTGGGTCAGTCTGGCCTCCCTGCCCTGGGAGCCCCAGCCCTCAGGAGGAACATTCCAGCAGGCCTGACTCCCAGAGCCCACCTTGTGAATGGGAGCACAGGGTTTGCCGCTACAGTGCGGACGATATGATACATACAATACATACAGTGCCTACAGTACACACAATACCCGACATTTCTGGGGGCTCCCATCTAGCATTTCTCTTCACTCTGGATCATGAAGTCTCTTGGCCATCAGGATTCTACGTGCATGCCAGATCACAAATAGCTCGGTGGAGGAAAGTGATTCCGATAACCACAGGTAAAGGTGACGTTTTCTTTGTGGCACAAGCCAGGGAGCCGTCTCTCTTGGAGGGCTGCTCCCAGGCCGGGCTGGGACAGGGAGGTCCCACTGGCAATGTTAGGCCACTCTCGCGTCCGTAACAGCCAACCCCGAGGAAGCACCAGGCTGCCGGCCCTGGAGAGCAGGCTCCATGTCCCCGCAGCAGGAGAGCCTCCAGACGGCACCGGTGGGAGGCCCGTCAGGCATCACAGGGATGGCCTGGACGCCAGTCCCTCCTTCCGACAGTTCCTCGTCACTTTGGTCTTAAGGGGTGCCAGGAGGGGGTGCCCACGACGCCAGACTCTGCATTCAGCCCTTCTACCCCCCCACCAGCCGAGGGCCAGCTGCTCAGCAGGTGCCAAATGCGGGGGTTCATTAGGCAGGAGGCAAGAGACTCTCAAATAGGACCCGTGAGAAGGTCCAAAACGGGTGCAATTTCCAGCGACAGTAACTGGCCTTGCGTATTTCTAAAGTCAGAGGTCAGCAGGAGCCTAGAGACCCCGCGAGAAACACGCGAATCGCAGCAACGCGTTTGCTCGGCGTGGAGCGTGCCGTGGGCCCCGCCCGGCCCCCGGCGGCCTCCGCGTCACTGGTGCCCGGCTCCCGTGTTTCAGGAGGTTTGATTCTCTTCACAGGCTGCTGTGCGTGGCCGTTTCCTGAGTTCTGGAGAGCTCCGGCTTTACGCGAGGCCGGCTCACGCGGAGCTCTCGGTGCGCTCTGCTGGTCGGGACGGGGAGCGGGCCAGGAGCCGCGTCCTGGCTCGCCCTCGGGGGGCCGCAGGGGCCCCCTGCACACACAGGCTCATTTGGTAGTTACAGAGATGCTGTAGAAGCACGCAAGGCCGGCTGCCAGCCTCCGTCTGCACCTGCGATCCAAGGGGGAGAGGAATGCCGCAAAGCCCACGGAGGAGGGAACACAGACTCGCGTAGTAAAAGCAAACAACGGGAGCCTGATGCTCATTGCCCTCCCCTGTGGGGTCTGCCTGCCCGGGGTGGGGGGTGTGTGTGCCAGATTGCCCCCTGACCCAGCAACACGTGCATGAAGAGGACCAAAGAAGTTAGCAAAGAGACAGGGACGGAGGACCCGAGAGGACCCCCCTCCCGCTCTGAGGACGTCGGGTCCACGGCCCTGAGCACCAAGGGTGGACAGAGGCGCTCAGGCTTCAAGGCCATGGTTTCTGCTTCTAATGAAACCTCTAACCCAGAGGACACATTTATGTATCTACGGTCTGATTTCTTGTGGCTCCCGAGCCTGTGCATTGGAATGCACGTGTGTGACTAATTCATGCTAAGAATTCACAAAAAGAATTCAACTGCCACAGCTGAAAGGGTCACGTGAATCTGCAAACCTGCCTCACCCTGTTGGGAAGGAGGGTGCTGGGGTTCGTTCTCCCCTCAATGCCAGGGCCGAGGGGACGGCAGGGAGGGTGGGGGCAGGCTAGGCACTGTCCCATTGGGGCAGAGACCCAGAGGGGCGCACGGCCACTCAGAGGACGCAGTTCATCACTGACAGCTCGGAGCGCAAGCAAAGAGGCGGCGGTGCCTTGCACGGCCAGCCACGCCCCTGCTTTGAGCCCGTGACAGCATGGCACAGGGAGGTAGACAGGAGTGACACGGGGTTCCCTCTAGACGCCCACGGCTCCTCGGAATTGCGCCCACAATGTGCTGTGCCCCCCGCCACCCCCCTCTCTCCATGGCACAGTGCAAGTCATGAGCGTGGGTGTGGGCTTGAACACACTGAGGCTCAGCATCCACGACACAAGCCTCCGTCCACGCGTGAATCCCACCCATGCGTCAGTGCGGCGAGGGCCAAGAGGCTTCAAAGGAAGCGCATCTACGGAGTGGGGCCAAATCATCCCCCAAGAGAAGCACTGAGGCACTCGTGGCAGATAAAGGGTTAAAATAAGTGATCAAACTGATTAATACTTGTGAAAGGTACTATTTTATTACGTATACTGATAATTTATTAATAATGATTATTTGATGCTTTCAAGCATATAGTAACAGGAATAATTATGAGAGCAATAATTTGAACAAGAGCGTAATTATGAACAAGAGAATAATTACGAACAAGAGAACGCCAACACCCCGGGGAGCTGGGGTGAAATGGACAGACTCCCGGAAACGCGCGCCCTGCCCAGGCTGGGGCGGGAGGGAGGAAGCCTGACGGATGTGTAACCATTGAGGAGATGCAATCAGTTATGAAGAACACTTCCCAGGGGCTGGGAAGGTGGCTCGGCGGTAAGAGCGCTTGCCTAGCGTGCATGAAGCCCTGGGTTCGATTCCTCAGTACCACATACACAGAGAAAGCCAGAGTGGCGCTGTGGCTCCAGTGGCAGAGCGCTAGCCTTGAGCAAAAGGAAGCCAGGGACAGTGCTCAGGCCCCGAGTTCAAGCCCCAGGACTGGCCAAAACAAACCCACAAAACCCACTTCCCAACGAAGGACAGTGCTGGGCTGGGAAGCTCCAGGGTTTACACCAGACGTTCCTAGAACAGTTCCTACTGGCCTCTCTGAGGCATTACCGACAGTGTGGCCGATAAGGGTACCCCGAGGAAATGAATCTATGAACCGACATCCCACGTTCCGAGTGTCGTGCAAAACCCGGAGTGTCGTGCTAGCACCGGAAATCCCTGCCGCATCTGGAAGGATGGCACCTCGTAACCAATAGAGCGCACGAGTGGCTCACCCACGACGATCCGCTAAGGAAAGACACTGCCGTCGCACAGGAGGGAGGGACGTCCACAGGGTGGTCTCAACGGGTGCCAAACAAAGCAGTCGACGACATTCAGCAGCTCTTAATAATGACACGGGCAATGAAACAAAAGAAACCCATCTTACATATAAAGACGGGCACTCAGTGACAGGATGCGGAAGGCCACTTCTTCACCGTGGGGACCGCCGGAGGGGCCCAGCGCCATTACTCCACAGGGCACTGGAGCTCTGTCCGGAGCAGGGACGCGGGGAATACGTGAGCTGTCCACACTAGAGAGAAGGAAGTGAAACTGTCTCTGTTTACGGGTGATGCATAGATAATTCTAAAGATCATACACACAGGCGTGCGTGCACGCACGCACACACACACACACGAATAAGCAAATTCAGCTTAGCTGTGAGGTGCTGAATCGATACACAGAGATCACCTGCAGGCCGGATGTGGGCTGAGTACCTGCAACCCCCAGCTCCTAGCAGGCGGAGGTGGGGGGGCGAGGGCGGAGCGGGAGTGAAGGCTGGCCAGCCACGGCCAGGCCTACCTCTCACCTCTGGTGACCACAGGAAGCGAGTCTGAGGTGTGGGCAGAGCAATCGTAGCATGCTGGCCCCGGTAGACATGGCTAATGCTGCAAATGGCCCCTTCCTCCCACGTTGCCACTGTGGGATTCAGAGAGAGAAGGAAGGCAAGGAAACGAGCAATTTGGTCACGTGGAAAGGTAAGGCTGAGGATAGCGGAATTGCTGACAGAAACATGTTTTTTTTTTTGCATAATTTCTATAGATTTTATTTATTGAAAACATTCCTGTGTTCCATGACTAAAATAATTAAGGACTGATACAGTTTCATTACTTCTCTTTAAGCACCATGTCTGCGGTTAACACCCCGTCCTTAAGAAGAATTACGCAGGCTCTGTGGAACAGACAGCAGCTCCGTTGCTAAATAGCCCATGCGTCTGGGTTTAATTACTCCACATTTTCTGTGAGGATGTGCTCTGCAGATGTAAAGAATGCCACAGCAACCCTTGCAGCCGGACGGGAGGCGGGGGAGCCCCGCCTGGGCTCCCAAAGCCATTTCTACAGTGTCGGCCGGCGTGGACTCCTCCCCTGAGCCGCAGCAGGGCCCCTTGGGGAGCGGCTGGACCCCACTCCTGGAGCTGGTCAATCTGTCGGGTGTGGCGTGTTAAAACCTCCCAGGGACTGCAAGGGCAGCAAGCAGAGAGGAACACTGGGGGTGTGGTTTTCAAGGCGTCAAGGGGGTACTTGGCTCTAGTATTTGCGTTCTTTGCAATAAAATTAAAAATCAGGTGAAGAGGGTAAAAATCAAGGACAATTTAGGCGTTAGGAGTTTGTTCACTTTGGGATTTCAGGACGGGCCACTCTGATGGTCAGGCAGCCCACCCATAACCATGGGTGGGTCACAACACAGAAGGCAGGTGTAGACCGGCCCGGTGTCCACCTGCCTGGACCTGCAGACCGCTGCTGTGATGGGCTCAATCGTGTACAGTGAGAAGAGCCGAGGCAAAAGTGTCCAGAGACTGCTCTGCCCACCGCGAGGCAGGACCAGGGTCCAGAATGGATTCCCACCCTCCCACGTGGCCCTCCACGCTGGGGTCCACACCGGGATGGACTCCCGCCCTCCCACAGTGCCCCCAACATTGGGGTCCACACTGGGGTGGACTCCCGTCCTCCCACAGTGCCCCCAACATTGGGGTCCACACTGGGGTGGACTCCTGTCCTCCCACAATGCCCTCCACGCTGGGGTCCACACTGGGTGGACTCCCGTCCTCCCACAATGCCCTCCACTCTGGGGTCCACACTGGGGTGGACTCCCGTCCTCCCACAATGCCCTCCACGCTGGGGTCTGCACCTGGGCGAGCCTCTCTCGACTTGCTCCTTGTCTCTACTTCCTTGTGGGCTTTGTCAGAGCCCTCTCTGCTGTACGTGGGTCACACTGTTATCTTCACACAGAGACCCTATGGGGTCAATGTGGGTGTTACGGTAGGACATGGGTGTCAGAGGTGTGGGCAGGGCAGGGGCAGGGTTACGTCACTGGTGGTGGTGGACGTATTTCATTTGGTTGGAGATTCCGAGAGACATCTGATACAACCTTGAAGGAGCTCGCCACAGGGACGCGAGGGGAGAGGCGTGTGGGGGTCCCGGCTCGGGGCAGGAGACGGGCGTCTCTGACACCGGTGACTCGGGGCACCGAGCGTGCAGGGGGGACCCCGTAGGCGTGGCTGGGTGAGGCGTGCAGCGGCCTCTGTCTGCGAGGCCTTCGGGGGAGGCCGGAGCCCTTGAGAGCAGACCGGCAGAGGAGGCCGTGTGTCTGCCTGTCCTCAATCGGGGGGAGGATGGGAGAGCCGTCCAGCGGCAGGGCAACGGCTGCAGGGGGCACTCCATTCAGACACTGTAACACGGGCCGCGCGAAACCTGCCGTTTCTGTGTGTCTGCTCCGTGGGATCAAGGCACTAAACGTAAGAGAGCACCAGGAGAAAAACCAGGTGGGAGGACGGAGATGGATACTGAGGCCGGCCGGCCCTCGGTGAGCAAAGACTCGGTGAGCTCCTCGGGCGAATCATTAGGGGAAAGCAAGGTGAGGCGTGGGGAGGAGGCCCAGGAGAGGAGGCCAGGAGAGGCTGCCTCCCGTGCTGCTCTCTGTGGCAGTGCTCAGCCCGAGATGCTTCACCCAGTATTGCTCAGGGCCTTGGGTGTGACCTTGTGAGCAATGGCTCTGCTCTGCCGTCGGCTCCATTGCAAACCTGGCTTGCAGAGGCTGCCGGCAGCACCCGGCCCTTGTGAGTTGTTAGATAGGGGCGAGGGCCCCTCCGGGACGGCTCCAGAGGGGCTGGTCAGGGGCAGCACAAGCAGCACCGGAAAGCGTCGGTGGCTCTTTTTCGTGAACGCACGTGGCACCTTACGGATACGCGGCCAGCTCCCGTCTGTGTCCTCAGGACTGGGAGCTTTGGGTTGCGGTGCCATTGCCTCCCTCACGCTGTGGGCTGGTTTCCACGGAGCGTGGCAACGGTCTGGCCGCACAGGTGGGCGGTGCGCAGAACCGTCAGCTGTGGGGCGCTCGGCTGCAGGATGAATCCTGGAAAACTGTCCATTCTAGAAGCTCCAGAGCTTCACAGGGGCGATTGTGTTTCAAGTGAGATTGGTGGCCTCAGAGTTGGTGGGATCAGCAAGGACGTGGGATCAGCAAGGACGGCCAGCCGTGGGATGGGGCCTCTGGCCAGGGAAACCTGACATCCCGCCCTGCCCTCCTCCCAGCACCTGCAGCAGAGGAACCCGGATCCAGCCTGAGTAGCTCTTGACCTATGATATAGCCTGGAAGGTGTATTGTTCCGTCTTTTCCAGTAAATTCTTGAATCATCTCACATATCTCATTAGCATACATTATCATGAAGAACTTGAGGTGGAAAAGTAGGAGGCACAAATCAAGCTGATTTTTGTAATCTGGATATGTGAAAATGAATTCTGTACTCTCAGGAGTCAGACCGAGCAGTAGGGAGTTTCCAGACCTTTCTAGAAGAAGTGACCTCTCTCTACTGCCAATAGAAGCTGCTGGAAGACCAGCTAGAGCCTCCCTGCCCATGGAGTCCTGAAGCACGCTCCTATTTACTCACAGGAAGCACTTCAGGATGAGCAGCTCTGCCCCAGGGAAGCTGCAGCTCCGTGTTGAACTCTTGTTGCCTGTTGCCTGTGTCCGTCCTCCCAGTAGAGGCCTTGGGCCGGGCCTCTCACATCTGATTTGATAGGAAATCGCAGGAAGGGTCTGGGTGGGAGGAGGGAGAGCCTGGGTTCAGCCGGCGCTCCTGGGGAGAGGACGTGCTGGTAACCATGGGAACGGGCCTGTGTGAGTTGCTGGAGGAGAGAGGCTGTCCCTAGGGCTCCTGTCACAGTGGATGGAAACCAGGGCCCTCACGCGGGAGGGGAAACTGTGGAGGGTTAGTGAGGGGCTGTGGATGGCAGTGTGGTAAGAGATGGAAACAGCTGTGATGGGGGAAGAGAGCCCACACTGGCCAAGGGCACAGTCAGGGAGGTGGGCCCCGAGGATGGGGGGAGAGGAGGAGGAGGAGGAGGAAGAGGAGGAGGAGGAGGAGGAGAGGGAGGAGGAGGAGGAGGAGGAGGAGGAGGAGGAGGGAGGAGGGGAGGAGGAGGAGGAGGAGGAGGAGGAGGAGGAGAGAGGAGGAGGAGGAGGAGGAGGAGGAGGAGGAGGAGGAGGAGGAGGAGGAGGAGGAGAGAGGAGGAGGAGGAGGAGAAGGAGGAGGAGGAGGAGGAGGAGGAGGAGGAGGAGGAGGAGGAGGAGGAGGAGGAGGAGGAGGAGGAGGAGGAGAGGAGAAGGAGGAGGAGGAGGAGAGGAGGAGGAGGAGGAGGAGGAGAGAGGAGGAGGAGAGGAGGAGGAGGAGAAGGAGGAGGAGAGAGGAGGAGGAGGAGAGAGGAGGAGGAGAGGAGGAGAGAGGAGGAGGAGGAGAGAGGAGGAGGAGGAGGAGGAGGAGGAGAGGAGGAGGAGGGGAGAGAGGAGGAGGAGGAGGAGAGAGGAGGAGGAGGAGAGAGAGGAGGAGAGGAGAGAGGAGGAGGAGGAGAGGAGGAGGAGGAGGGAGGGAGAGAGAGGAGGAGGAGGAGAGGGAGAGAGGAGGAGAGAGGAGGAGGAGGAGGAGGAGGAGGGAGGTGAGAGAGGAGGAGGAGGAGAGGAGGGAGGAGAGAGGAGGAGAGAGAGGAGGAGGAGGAGGAGGAGGAGAGAGGAGGAGGAGGAGGAGGAGGAGAGAGGGAGGAGAGAGGAGAGAGGAGGAGGAGGAGAGGAGAAGGAGGAGGAGGAGGAGAAGGAGGAGGAGGAGAGGAGGAGGAGAAGAGGAGGAGGAGGAGGAGGAGGAGGAAGAGAGAGGAGGAGGAGGAGGAGAGGAGGGAGAGAGAGGGGAGGAGAAGAGAAGGAGGAGGAGAGGAGGAGGAGGGAGGAAGGAGGGGGAGGAGAAGGAGGAGGAGAGGAGGAGAGAGGAGGAAGAGGAGGAGGAGGGAGGAGGAGAGAGAGAGGAGGAGGGGGGAGGAGGAGGAGGAGGGAGAGAGTAGGAGGAGGAGGAGAGGAGAGGAGGAGGAGGAGGAGGAGGAGAGAGGAGGAGAGGAGGAGGAGGAGAGGAGGAGGAGGAGGAGATAGGAGGAGGAGGAGGAGGAGAGGAGAGAGGAGGAGGAGGAGGAGGAGGAGGAGGAGGAGAAGGAGGAGGAGAGAGGAGGAGGAGGAGGAGAGGAGGAGGAGAGAGGAGGAGGAGAAGGGGAGGAGGAGGAGGAGAAGGGGAGGAGAGAGGAGGAGGAGAGGAGGGAGAGAGGAGGAGGAGGAGGAGAGAGGAGGGGTAGGAGGGGGAGGAGAGAGGAGGAGGGGGAGGAGAGAGGAGGGGAGGAGGAGGGAGGAGGAGGAGGAGAGAGGAGGAGGTGGAGAAGGAGGAGGAGGAGGAGGAGGGGGAGAGAGGAGGAGGAGGAGGAGGAGGAGGGGAGGGAGGAGGAGGAGGAGGAGGAGGAGGGAGGAGGAGGAGAGGAGGAGGAGAGAGGAGGAGGAGGAGGAGGAGGGAGGGGAGGAGGAGGAGGAGGAGGGAGGAGGAAGGGAGGAGGAGGAGGAGAGAAGGAGAAGGAGGAGGGAGGGAGGGAGAGAGAGGAGGAGGAGGGAAGGAGAGGAGGAGGAGAAGGAGAAGGAGAGGGAGGAGGAGAGAGAGGAAGGAGGAGGAGAGAGGAGGAGGAGAGAAGAGGGAGGAGAGGAGGAGGAGGAGGAGGGGGAGAGAGAAGGAGGAGGGGGGAGAGGAGGAGGAGGTGGAGAGCGGAGGAGGAGGAGAAGGGGAGGAGAGGGCAGATGAGGAGGGGAGGAGGAGGAGGAGAGGAGGGAGAGGAGGAGGAGGAGAAGAGGAGGAGGTGGGGAGGAGGAGGAGGAGGGGGAGGAGGAGAAGGGGAGGAGGAGAGAGGAGGAGGAGAGGGGGCGGAGGAGAAAGGAGGAGGAGGAGAGGAAGAGGAGGGAGGAGGGGGAGGAGGAGGAGGAGGGGAGGAGGAGGAGGAGGAGGGGGAGAGAGGAGGAGGGAGGAGAAGGAGGAGGAGGAGGAGAGAGGAGGAGGAGGGGGAGGAGGAGAAGGAGGAGGAGGAGAGAGGCGGAGGAGGAGGGGGTGAGGAGAAGGAGGAGAAGGAGGGAGGAGGGAGGAGAGAGGGGAGGAGGAGAGGAGGTGTGAGGAGGAGGAGGTGGAGGGGGTGGAGGAGGTGGGAGGAGGAGAGAGAGAGGAGGAGGAGGGGGAGGAGTGAGGAGGTGGAGTGGAGGAGGGAGGTGGGGAGAGGAGGGGAGGAGGGGGGAGAGGAGGAGGAGGAGAGGAGGAGGAGGAGGAAGAGGGGAGGAGGAGGAGGAGGAGGAGGAGGAGGAGGAGGAGGAGGAGGAGGGAAAGGAGGATCAATGCAGGGCACCGTGCCCTCACCACACCCGGGTCTGACAGTCACCACGGAGGACTGCTGCAGGGCACCGTGGTCTCACAAGGGCCGCCAGAGACCCAGCCTCAGAAAGCACGTAGCTTTGCCCATGCCATCACAAAGGATCCCCCAAGCTGGTCTCCAGAAGACACTGAGTGGAGCACTCTGAACTCACAGATCAGAAATGAGGGCACAGTGCAGGATCTGCGTTTGCCTCAACAGTCCCTGGGAACTAAATGCCCACTCTGGAAGACAGGTGCCACTTGGCATGAACACAGAGGTTCCCTCCGCCGCAGCTCTCAGAAGGCCCACACCCTGCTCAGGCCACCCCGCCAGGGGGCATCAGAGGGTGACAGGCCATCTCAGCCTGAGGCTGGGCAGTCCCCTGGGGTGCCCGTTCCCAGACCTGTCCCCCAGATCCTGGGGTCACAGTGCCCACGGTGCCTGTTGCACGATGGTTCTCACAGAACAGTCGGTACGTTTGTGCCACAGTTGACCACAAGTAACTGCAATGCAGGTGGAGGTGGGCAGGGAGGTTCTGCATGTCCACATGGGGATCTGCAAAGCCACCAGAGTGGCCTCAGGGCCTGCACAGCCTGCCCTTTCCTGTCCCTTCCCTTCCCCGCCCCCCCGCACTCCTTTCCCTCAGCGGAAGGACAGGGTGCGCCCACAGCCTTCCCGTGGCTCCTAATAGGAGCGAGTGCCTCTCCCTTCCCACATCCCTGTCCACCCGGGGCCATGTCACATTCAGCCAAGCCTCGATCCTCCGCCCGTGATGGGTCAGGTGCACCCCTCCTTCGGGCCCTCCTCCAGGTTGCCTCCCCTGCACACCCCCGATCTTCCGAGCAGCGGGAGCCCCGGCTCGCCTGTGAAGTCCATTACGTGATCCTAGAGTGACTGTGGGCCCAGCTGGGAGGCAGACCTGCAGGGTGGCTTCCGCGACGGCCCCTGTGGCAGGCGCGGGGCGCACAAGCCTCCCTCCCTCTGCCCTCGGGGAAGAGGCTGCCCCCCACTCCTCTGCGTTGGTATCGGCCGGGGCACCTGCCACGGGTCCTGTGCATGGCAGGTGCTTGCGCGTGGGCTCCGCACCTCTAGAATAAATGAGTGCGTTCCGAAGCACTGACCCCTGGAAAAGAAAAAAAGACTTGGACGTTCCCTTTCACATGGATGAAAAATGACCTGGGGAAGGAGCGCGGTGGATGTTGAGTTTAGGCTTCCCATGCGAGCCTGCTGGGCTGTGCACCAGAGCAGAGAAGCGGTGTGGCGGGTTCAGAGCTCCCGTGCAATGGGTGAAGAGCGGTGTGGCGGGTTCAGAGCCCCCGTGCAATGGGTGAAGAGCGGTGTGGCGGGTTCAGAGCCCCCGTGCAGTGGGTGAAGAGCTGAGCGTTCAGCACCACTGGGAAGTGATGGCCGAATGGTCCCTGATTCCTCTGCTATTTCTAAGGTAATAGTAATCACTACAGACACCCCAGGTATAAAGGGAAAGCCAGGTGGTCTCCTGGGACATTCCACAGCCCCGTGGCATTAATTAACAGCAGCGTTGTGCAAAACGGCCACCCTGCTTATGATCAAGTAAATTTTATTTTTGCACACTCTGATAAAGACACAGATTCTGAGCCAGTAAAACAGGAAGGACTAGGAGAAGGCTTGCCTCGCCAGGACAGAGTGGAGACCCCAAGACACTGCACCCCCAGGACAGAGAGTGGAGACCCCGAGACACTGCCCCCCCCAGGACAGAAAGTGGAGACCCTGAGACACTGCCCCCAGGACAGAGAGTGGAGACCCCGAGACACTGCCCCCAGGACAGAGAGTGGAGACCCTCAGACACTGCCCCCAGGACAGAGAGAGGAGACCCTCAACCACTGCCCCCCAGGACAGAGAGTGGAGACCCTCAGACACTGCCCCCAGGACAGAGAGTGGAGACCTTGGGAACGTTGCCCTGCCAGGCTGCTTCCACTGGCACCGAAGGGCAAGCGTCCTGACAAGCTACAGTTTGTGACACCATTCTGTGCCTGCAGAAGCAGTGCACCTAAAGAAGCAATGTTAAACACGCACTGACTGCCCCAGTGAGAGAAGGATGATGTGCACACACACGTGCTGCATGCGCACGCAGGAGAACCATGGCGCAGAAGTCAGAGGCAAACTTCTTGCCACAACATAGTGAAGGCCACTTTGCTAGTGAAGATAACCATTTAATTTCCGGAGGGAGGCCTGCAGGCTCCCTTTCTTGACTGGAAGAGGAGCGATCAGGACACAGGGCCGCACAGCTGCTGGGCGTGGGAGGTATTCAGCGAGGCAGAGGCGTTCCTCGGGGATGCCACACATGTGCAGGACCGAGTTCCGGCAGAGGTCACGTGAGCCTTCTCCTCAGCCTCCCAGTCATGACACCCTCCCAGAGGTACTGGACCTCCAAGGGTGAAGTGACCCACAAGGACACCCTCAGAGCAGACGGCTCTGCCCACTCAGGGGAAAACCCCTGGGGCTGGGGCACAGGGGCCTGCACCTGCACACACCTTCAGGGTGCCAGGACACTGATCCACCCCAGCGCGTAAAGGGCTTCCTGGCCGGGGCAGGCTGGCACTGCAGGACAGGAGGCTGGGCAGCCTGCAGGAAGACAGGCTGACGGGACAGATGTGTGTTTCAAAGTCCAGATAGCCAGGATCATAGAAAAGCTACAAACGTTAAGTCACATCACATTTGGGGGAAGACAATGGAAGCAAGTACAAAACAGTGGCGATACTAACTTCTCCTTCAATAGTAAAACCTCCATGTAAGTATAGCCAACTTAGGCCATTTTCCTAATTAGACAGGAATTGATTTCCAACACTTAGAATTCCATATCCAACTATTTAGAATATTTTTGCCAACTCAGAGGTCTGTGGAGGAGACACACAGGCCACGGAGCAGGTCCCGTGGAGGGGACACACAGGCCACGGAGCAGGTCCCGTGGAGGAGACACACAGGCCACGGAGCAGGTCCCGTGGAGGAGACACACAGGCCACGGAGCAGGTCCTGTGGAGGGGACACACAGGCTACGGAGCAGGTCCCGTGGAGGAGACACACAGGCCACGGAGCAGGTCCCGTGGAGGGGACACACAGGCCACGGAACTGATAAAATGAAGGGGACCCACATAGGCCACTGAGCAAGTCCTGTGGAGGAGGCACACAGGCCACAGAAAAGCTCCTGTGGAGGGGAACATAGACTACACTGAACTTATACCAGACACATGGATGGATGCAGAGGGAGGACCACACCGCCCTTACACCTCTACACCAGACACAGATGGACACGGGGAGGACCACACCAACCTTACACCTCTGCAGCAGACACAGATGGACACGGGGAGGACCACACCAACCTTACACCTTTATACCAGACACAGATGGACATGGGGAGGACCACACCAACCTTACACCTCTACACCAGACACAGATGGACACGGGGAGGACCACACAGCCCTTACACCTTTATACCAGACACAGATGGACACGGGGAGGACCACACAGCCCTTACACCTCTACACCAGACACAGATGGACACGGGGAGGACCACACCAACCTTACACCTTTATACCAGACACAGATGGACACGGGGAGGACCACACCAACCTTACACCTCTACACCAGACACAGATGGACACGGGGAGGACCACACCAACCTTACACCTTTATACCAGACACAGATGGACATGGGGAGGACCACACCAACCTTACACCTCTACACCAGACACAGATGGACACGGGGAGGACCACACAGCCCTTACACCTTTATACCAGACACAGATGGACACGGGGAGGACCACACAGCCCTTACACCTTTATACCAGACACAGATGGACACGGGGAGGACCACACCAACCTTACACCTCTATACCAGACACAGATGGACACGGGGAGGACCACACCAACCTTACACCTCTACACCAGACACAGATGGACACGGGGAGGACCACACCACCCTTACACCTCTACATCAGACACAGATGGACACGGGGAGGACCACACCAACCCTACACCTTTATACCAGACACAGATGGACACAGGGAGGACCACACCAACCTTACACCTCTACATCAGACACAGATGGACACGGGGAGGACCACACCAACCTTACACCTTTATACCAGACACAGATGGACACAGGGAGGACCACACCAACCTTACACCAGACACCTGGGTAGAAACAGAGGGTGGACCTCACTTTCCTACGCCTTTATATCCTGCCTATCTATCCTTGGCCCAATCCATGAGCCTTGGCAACCTTCTTCCACATTAGCCCTTCCCACAACTCTTGGGACAGGCAGGGGCACCAAAGTCCTTGATTAAAAAACAAAACAAAACAGTGTAAGATGTTTGGTCCCTTTTTTCTGTAAACCACTCTGTCTCTGCCGCATAAGGAGCTCAACCTGAAGGCAATGGTGGAGCTTAATTATACTCATCACTTGTTCCTCACTGTGAAGGCAGACCCTGTCTCATTACAGACCAATTTGCGGTCTAACTGGAAAGGCCAGAGCCTACCATTTCTATCTGGCATGTTGTAACGGATTTGCCATCAACACCCACTCTGAGGAAGAAGACAGACATGACTTGGAGCATGTGGTATGACTTCACAAATAATTTCTATGGAAAACAGCAGTCAGACATAATGTGGGCCCAAGGTGACCTCATTACCAGAATTTGTTCTAGTTGTCATTAGACATACCACACCATGTCACTCAAAATGAGGAAGGGATAAGAGATACGGACACACAGCACCACGACTGGAGATGAGAATCTCTGCTGGAAAGGAATATGCAAGGGTTTAAGATCCTGCTGCCCTCAGAGCCATTATTGTGGTTTCTAGGGCTCCTACTCTTTCAAACTTTCTCCTGTGTAAGAACAAATGTGCCTCTGTTACTTGCAAGGCAAATGGACTCGAGTTGGCTCCTGAGAGAGATGTGCAAGTCAAAATATGGACAAGAACAGAAAAAAAATGGCAAGCCACTGTCTGTCTTGCCCTGCTAGGACGTGAGGATGCACCCATACCTGCCAGCGGGGGAGAGAGGCCGGGTCAGCGCTGGGGAGAGAGGCCGGGTCAGCAGGGGAGAGAGGCCAGGTCAGCGCTGGGGAGAGGGGCCGGGTCAGCGCTGGGGAGAGGGGCCGGGTCAGCGCTGGGGAGAGGGGCTGGGTCAGCGTGGGGGAGAGAGGCCGGGTCAGCGCTGGGGAGAGGGGCTGGGTCAGCGCTGGGGAGAGGGGCCGGGTCAGCGGGGGAGAGAGGCCGGGTCAGCGCTGGGGAGAGAGGCCGGGTCAGCGCTGGGGAGAGAGGCCGGGTCAGCGCTGGGGAGAGGGGCCGGGTCAGCGCCCGCCAGCGGGGGAGAGAGGCCGGGTCAGTGCTGGGGAGAGAGGCTGGATCAGCAGGGGAGAGAGGATGGGTCAGTGCTGGGGAGAGAGGCCGGGTCAGCGCTGGGGAGAGAGGCCGGGTCAGTGCCGGGGAGAGAGGCTGGGTCAGCGAGGGAGAGAGGTCGGGTCAGTGCTGGGGAGAGGGGCCGGGTCAGCGCGGGAGAGAGGCTGGGTCAGCGGGGGAGAGAGGCCGGGTCAGTGCTGGGGAGAGAGGCCGGGTCAGTGCTGGGGAGAGAGGCCGGGTCAGCGTTGGGGAGAAAGGCCGGGTCAGTGCCCGCCAGTTGGGGAGAGAGGCCGGGTCAGTGTTGGGGAGAGAGGCCGGGTCAGTGCTGGGGAGAGAGGCCGGGTCAGCGGGGGAGAGAGGCCGGGTCAGCGGGGGAGAGGCCGGGTCAGCGGGGGAGAGAGGCCGGGTCAGCGCTGGGGAGAGAGGCCGGGTCAGCGCCCGCCAGCTTACCAGAGCATGGGCAGACCGGCGGCGTGAGTGCACATGGAGCGTGAGGGAGGCTCACACCAGACTCCTCCTGTAGGTGGGAAGTGGAGTGAGGGACGGCGGGAGGGTGTTCTCAAACTGCACGCAGCTCTGGGAGTTCCTAGACCTGGCCCTGGCTGGTGGCTCCTGCCCTGACAAGAGCAAGGTGGGAATGTGGACAGGGGTGCTGCTCTGGTGGTAGAGGGAGCAGGTGAGCACCAGCCACCCCTCTCCGAGCGGGGCCGTCTCACAAGGGAGAGACAAAGGCCCTGGGAACTGGCTTTCCAATTCTCTCCGTTTATAGACCCAGAAACCTAGGCCTGAGGAGGGGGATCACTGGGGTTACTTGGTTTAAATGGCAGTGGCAGGACCAGAACGCAGGACAGGGCCGTCCTTCCTTCCATCTCTCCCCCGCCCCCACCATGGCCCGCCTCCTCTCCTCTGACGTCATACCGCTGCGATGCATTTGTTTGAAGTCATCATGCTCACCAGGTCTACTTTGACTTCCCTTACATGAAATTCCCACTCAGAAGGTGCCATGTTGGCTTGCTAGATGGAAAGATCACATCCTTGAAACAAGTAGCACAGTTATCAACAAGCTACGCCTCATTCTCCCATAGGGCTTTGCTTGCGTGTGCAGGTGTGTGTATGTGTGCGCAGGCATGTGGTGCTGGCGTGAGCCCCAGGCGCGCCACGGCAAGAGCTCTACCTAGCTGCTCTATGCTGAGCTACCCGCCAGCCCAGGGCTTTGCATTTTGAAAGCACACCAGTGAGATCAAAGAATATCTAGTTGGAAGAAATGGATGGACAGAGGACAGATATCTGAGCACAATGGTCAACACCTGCCAAGTTATTGTGGATGCCAGCCCCGGCCCCAGCCAGCCTGCCTCAGAGGGCTTTTCAAGCCGACCAGGAGCCAGAGGCGCCCAGGGGGCTTTGGGGACATCAATGGGCAGCCGCTGTATTGCAAGGAAGGAAAAGAATGAGATGGAGGAAGTGGGGAAGGAGAAGAAAAGAAGAGGTGGTAACAAGGGGGGAAAGGACAGAGAAGTGGAAACACAGAGACTCCAGAGTCAGGAGTGAGGAATCCGACATGAATGGCCATGAGAAGTGAGTACTTTCTGGGGAGAAGAGGTGAGGAAGGAGCCCTAAGATCCAGACAGGAAGAGAAAGCTGCGGCCTTCCTGTTCCTCCAAGGTGAACAAGCCAGCTGACCAAGGACACCAGAGTGTGGCAAGGTTCCCTCTCAGAAGGCAGAGGGAAAGTGTAAGGAAAACCTTGCAGCTGGCTAGTGCGGAAGGGCACTCAGCTCCGCTGCAAGAGTCTCGGTAACACTGCCCACTCCGATGTTGCCACTCCGGTCTTCAATAAGACTCAGGGTAGTCGCCCTCCCCACCCCCAGGCCCTTACACAGCCCGCATGTGGGCCAATGCCCAGGCCTGGCCCAGTGCCTCCTCCCTCTGCCTCACCTTTTGCTTGCACAATAGCAAGACCCATGGCCTTGGGAGTCAGCACCAAGGCTACGGGTCACCTGACAGCTGTGGACAGTTCTTATCATAGAGGAATCCCTCATGCTTGGTACTTGCCTCTATTAGGATATTCTCTGTAATCAGAAACAAATTCTTGGGGAAGCAGCTCAGTCTGCCCCGCCCCCCCCCCCAGATGCAGTGTGCTGCGGAGGTGTCCTGGCCTTGCTGCTCCATCTTCCACATCCCAGGTTCCTGTCCAGCCCAGCACAGGCCTTGCCTGGGGCACAGTGCACTGGGAAGGGTTCCTGGAGCCAGGAGACCTGGTGGTCCCAGGACAACAGAGATGGAACACTTCTGTCCAACTTGCACGCAGCACAGATCTGTGGCTAGAGCCCAGTCGGCATCTGTCCGGATGGGCAACAGACGCGTTAGGAGAAGGTGGAAGGCACCCAGAGTTATTCATGGCTGGGAATCAGGACTGGGCCCCAAGGGGAGGTCACTTTATGAGGAAGATACACGATGCAGAGGAATAGCTCATGGCCCTTAACTCCAGCATCTACCCAGAAGCACAGCTGGCCCCTGGGGCACCCAGGCTATGCTTCAGAACAGACTGGTGAGCCTCATGGCTGCCATGCCAGGGTCGGCTAGGCCTCCAGTCACTGTAACATGCTAGCTGAGCTGTTACACACGGTCATTTGCTGAAACTTTGGTTTCCAATTACACAGGGAAAGTATGTGTCACTATCGTAAATGGAAACAGTTGCTATGAGAAGAGGTGATCAAAAGACATAGTCCAAGAAAACAAAATGCTACTTTACTGAGGTTTCAAGTATTAACAAGAGACAGCATGACAGTCTATTTTCAGGGTTGCTTGCATTAGCCACAACCACTACCTCGGGAGGGTTGAGAAATGTGTTAGAAGTCACAAGAACTAAAATAAAACTTGTTAGGCTAGTCTTCTCTGGAAGACATGGGGGGGGGGCGGGCAAACCTTTGTCTTGGGCTCCCTGGAGGGGAGGGAAGGGCCAGGGCAGAGGCCCCAGAGATGGGGACAACCAGGCCAGGCCCCCCAGAGACAGAGGCAAGGGCCAGGCCGGGGCCCCCAGAGATGGTCAAGCAAGTGTCTTCAGGCAGTAAGGGGCCTCAGGGCCACTCAGTACCTAGGCCATCTCAGAAAGCATAAAGTCTAGAACTGATTACCAACACCAAATTGTAAAAGGAGCACTTTGGTAGAAAGATACTTGCCTCTTAGCACTTAGGAAGCATAAGAAATGTCTTCAGGGAGTTCGGGAAATTGCAGAGTAATGAAGGGAGCCACCCTAGTTCTCTCTAACAAAACAGAGATTTAGGGCACTAGGGTGCACTTCATCTCAAGAGAGTGACACCGAGGAAACTATACACAGACAGAGGCACACATTGACAAAGAAGGATTTATACCACATGCACACAAGGACAGAAATCTGAAGAGGCACTGCCCTGAGACAGCACTACAGCATGTGCTACAATCCTGGCCAGCACAGACAGCAAGATACTCACAGCTTCATGTCTGAAGGCCCAGAATTTCTGGAGAACAAACAGTGGAAACTAGAATGTGAGTCCCCCACATCGGGACATAGACATTTCACCATGATGCTGCTGGTTGGTCCAGAACCAATGCTGGGAACCATGAGTGCCACACTAGGGACCCTTTCCCCAGAGACCAACACCAGTGGTGACCCGAGTACTGAGCCCCCACCCATCACCCCAAAAGGAAGCCATATTTGGAGAGGGCAAAGAAGCTAGATCCCTTTTCCCACGCCTTCTGTGGCTACCTGTGAAAGATCACAGCCCTTCCCTCCTGCCAGTGTACAAAGTCTGGCAGTCTTCAAAATTCCAGTTTGTGTGGCAGGGACCCAGTACACTGCCTGAGCCCCTCTGCCGGGGATCCCACCGCCAGGCCCAACCTCTAGCAGGGACGCAGCAGACTGCCTGTGCCACGCTGTGCTGGACTCCACTGGGCGCAGCATCTGACCCAAAGAACTGTATCCCACCATGACTGACCTTATACCTAAGCTAAATGGCCTCAACAAATCCTGAAACCCAAATTCATGAGCAGTCAAGACAATGGGCCACTCTCAAAAGCCAACAACTCAAGGGAGGAATTTAGTGAGAGCAAAGATGAAGGGAGGAAGAACAAAAATCATTAAAGCAACGATCAGGGAATTAGCCAATGTAACCGGCCCTCCCATTATTGACTAGAAGAATACAGGGAGAAAATGAGGGAAAAAATGCAAGACATCTAAGACAATATCAAGAAGACAAAGCTTTACACACCTCAATGAAAGACATGAAAGGTGAAGTTAATAGAGGCAGACAATGAAAACCTCAATAAAGGACATGAGAAAAAAGAACTTGGATGCATGAAAGACTCCATCTCCCTGCTGAAAGCATAGGCAATAGTACAAATAAAGTTGAAAACAGAGTATCTGGAGTTGAAGATAAAAGCAGAGGAATTAGAAAAAATGTCAAAAGCATGGAAAAACTTTCAGAACATAGCAAAAGGACATTCAAGAGTTGGTATATTCAACCAAAAGATCAAATCTATACTTGAGATAGATGATGGAGAAGAATTCAAAACTTAAGACATTGAAAACTAATTTAACAAAAATACTAACAGAAAACTTCCCCAACCACAAGAAAGAGAATCTCACCCACCTGACAGAGGCACACAGAACCTCTAGCAGACAGGATCATAGAAGAAATACTTCTAGACACATCATTGTTAAAACGCTGGACTTAAGCAACAAGGAATTAATTTTAAAGGCAGCAAAATGAAAGAGGAAACTTTATTAATGGAAAGAAGATATTAACAGCAGGTTTATCCACACAAACTCTGAATGTAAAGACAGCCTGGAGTGGTATAATTCAAGCTGAACAGCAACAACTAAACTAGTATACCCATTGAAGTTATCATTCACATTCGATGAAGAAACTAAAACCTTCCATGAGAAGCAAAAACTAAAGGAATTCATGAACATTAAACTAGCGCTACAAAGGATACTAAAGGAAAATATACTGTCTAAAGAAGACAAAGTCAAGGAAATACAGCATTGAATAAAAATCTCTAGAAGACTAGTACAGTAAGCTAGAAGAGGAAGAAAGCAAGATACGGGAAAACAACAAGATGTCAGGAAACACAACATATTTCTCCATAGTAATGTTAAACATCAATGGGCTCTATTTCCCAACCAAAAGATGCAGAACAGAAGATTGGATCAAAAAACACAATATCTAACCAGTTGTTTACAAGAAACACAGCTTACAATCAAATAAAAAAACAAATTCTGAATGAAGGGATTGAAAATGACCTTTCATGTAAATGCATGCTGCAAGAAGGCAGGAGTAGATATACCATTACCAGATGTAATAGACTTCTCATTAGTATCAGTACAAAGAGACAAGGAGAACACTACATATTACTAAAGGGAATGATCCATAAAGGGGCAATTACAGTGGTTAATATTTATTCACCAAACAATGGAGCTCCTAAATACATTAAACAAACACTTTTAAGCTAACAAAGACTGATAGATTCCAACACAACAATAGTGGGAGACTTTAAAGCCCCACTCTCATCCAAGGACAGGTCAACCAAACAAAAGATCAGTGAAGAAGCGCGTCTGTATTAAGTGACCTAAATGGACTTAATAAACATCAGAGTATTTCACCCAGCAACTCACAATTCACATTCTTCCCATGAAAGCCTCTCAAAAATAGATTATAACCTAGGATACTCAACAAGCCTGAGCAAATATGAGAATTGAGATAACGCCCTGCCTCCTATCTGATCACAATGGAAATACTAGATCTCAACATCCAAAGATGCTACAGAAAACATTCAAAGACATGTGTGGGGCGCTGGCTGCTGCTTTAGGAGGCGGTCCTAATAGGCCTGCCTCTTCTCCAGCCCCGGGGCCTCATGGCTGTTAGCTCCGCCTGCAACCTCTGGGTCTGGAACCAGAAAGGCGGGCTCTAACCAGCCGCGCCTCCCACCTCGGACAGCGTGTGCGCCAAGATGGCTGCGAGAGGAACCCAGAGGCGGTCCTGGGGGATGTGACGACTGTCCACAGAGGAAGTCCCGTACCGTCACCTGTGAAGGACAGCCTGATCAGCATATTGCTGCGTCTAGCTAGCTACTCCAAATCCCTCCCCTTCCTGCTAGTTATCACTGCTATATAAACCCCACCCATGAGATTAAACGTTGGATGTTCGCATGATGACTCCCCGAAATTGCCTGTGTGTCCTGAGTCCTGATTTGAATGTAAGGAGGCTGGGGTTGGCGTTTTTTGCGGCTTACACACCTTCCCGGTTTTCTACCCTGCAGGGGCACGCCCCCATCTTCCCCTGCGGGTCGGGAGAAGTACACGTGGGCCGAGAGCCCCTACATATTGGCACCAGAATGTGTGGCCTGAACACATGGCAAACATAGGCTTAGAAGCTACTGCTGAACTGGGAAATCTTACCCTGGGTATGCTAGTCCCCCCATTGGAAGGAAGGAAATGGGGCAGGCCCAAAGTCAATGGGGCGACCCACCTTTTAAGATTTTAAGGTTCATTCTTCAAAATACTGGATTAGATATTTCAGATTCTTGTGCCACACAGACTTGGGAGATGCTGACCTGTGCTGTCCCGTGGTTGATTAAAGCTAACCCACTCTTGTGGGAGACATGGGACCAGCTGGGGCAGGAACTGGAAGACAGGAAAGCTGACTTGGGAGAGGACCTCCCTCTTGTGGTCTTCCCAATCATCAAGTCCCTTAAGGCCTGCTTTTCCTCAGACCTATCAGGAGAGAACCCATGAGCTCAGGAAAGGGCTGCAGAGGAGAGTATTGAAGGGGAGGGAGATGGCCCTCCTGCTGATCGGCAGGAGGAGGGTTCGATGCCCTGTTCCGACAGGCCCACAGATGAGCATTGCCCTGATCTCGATTGTTGGCCTGGTCCCCAGGGTCCTGAACTAGATGCCGCATTCCCGAGACACGTGGCCGGTGAGTGGGGTGGCCGGTGGCCTCTCATCTCGCCACCCTTCCCCCACCAGACACTCTGCTCCGCCTCCTGCGGACCTGAGAAGGCCCGCCGAGCCGCTGCTCTGCAGCCGCCACGGTGCTCACTCACCGAGCGCGGATGCTCCAACAGATTTTGAACTGGGATGCATCCCAACCCGGTGGCAACCCTGGGAGGCCCAGGACTTTCAAGAACTTAGAAAAACGGTCCTGGGGGGGGGGGCGAATTCTCCCTGGGTCGAGACCACCTGGCTCATCGATTTTCCACCACCCAGGAGTGGAGGAGCTTAGCCCAGACCCTGCTTTCTAGAACACTGTACATACACTGGTGTTCCTCTTTTAGACATGGGTGCTATGCTCAGGCTGAGAGAAATCAAGCTGCCGACCCCCCCAATTCCCGTAACCTTTGACATGTTGTTTGGATCCACTGATCCGCATGCTACAGGCCTCCAACAGGACACTTTTTCTGCCCCCTACCGGGAGCAGGTGAGGGCCCTGGGATTCGCAGCATGGAAAAGCTTAGGGAGGAGGCCCTCGAAGACCCTGACACTAGGAATTATTCAAGAGGTTACAGAGGTTACAGAGGACCTTGCCACTTTTATCAACAGGGTGGAGAGAAGTCTCCAGGAGAAGGCTCCTGGGTCCCAGCTAGACCAACTTGTCAGGGCCCTGGTGTGGGACGGAATGACCCCAGACTACAAACTAGCTTGTGCAGGAATGAAGGATAGATCTATGGAGAGCTGGGTATTTGCCAGCCAGGATGACAGTGCTCAGGCCCACTGGACACAGTCGCTGACTGCTTCACTTACTGAGGCATCCGCCCCTGCCCGCACCAGCAAGGTAAGCAAGGGGCGCTGTTACAGATGTGGCGGCCGGGGCCACTTTAAGAGGGAGTGTCCTTCGGGCCCTGTAAAGTCTGGTGCCTCATGAGGACAACCCTCAGGCCAGGACCCGGAGATTGCAGGCAGAGCTAACAGCCACACTGTCCTAGGGCTGGAGAAGAGGTGGGCCTATTAGGACCACCTCCTAAAGCAGCAGCCAGTGCCCCACAGACATGGACCGCTGAAGAACACAGGTCACTGAAGAAATAAGAGAGGAAATCAGAAAGCTCCTACAAATTCAATGAAAATGAAAACACATCTTACCAGAACCTCTGGGATACTGACAAAGCAGTGCTAAGAGGAAAGTTCATAGCTCTAAGCAAGCAAGAAAACAGAAATAGGGCAAGTAAATAACCTCGTGATGCAACTAAAGCTTCTAGAAAAAACAGAAACAAAACACACCCCAGACTACCAGACAAAGAGAGATTAGGGAACAGTTCAATGAATTAGAGACTAAAAAACTATATATAGAATCATCAAGACAAAAAGCTGGTTCTTTATAAAAAAAATAATAAAAGTGAAAGACTGTAGCTAAGGTGACCAAAAATAAGAGAGCAGAATTAGAGATGAAAAAGTTAACATCACAACATCCTAGAAGTCCAAAAGATTTTGAGGGAGTACTTTCAAAACTCATACTCAAATAAGATGGAAAATCTAGCAGGAATAGATAAATTCTTAGACATACAATCAATCTATGCTGAATCAAGATGACATGAATCACTTAAACAGACACATAATACACAATGAGAAACAAGAAGTGATAGTCTTCTAGCAAGAAATAGTCAAGGTCCCAAAGAATTAAGAGCTAAATTCTGTAAGACTGTTAAAGATGAAGTAACACCAGTGGTCCTCAAAGTTTTCCATGTAAAAGAAGCAGAGGGACCACTACCAATCACGTGAGGCCAGCATTACACTCATCCCAAAACTAGGTAGGGACCCAGTGAAGAAAGAGAACTAGAGACTAATCTCACCGAGGAACGAAGATGCAAAACTCCTTAATAAAACACTAGCCAGTAATATTTAACTAATGAGAAAATAATACACTAAGATTAAGTGAGTTTTATCCCAGAGATGCAAGGATGGTTTAATGTGTGTAAATCAATAAACATAATATACCAATATTAATAGAGGCAAAGATAAGAATCATATGATCATCTTAAAAGATTCAGAAAAAGCCTTTGACAAGTCTGACATATGTTCATGTTGAAAGCTCTAGAGAAGCTAGTAGTAGAAGGGACATATCTCAACATAATAAAAAATAAAATATGATACCAACAGCCAACATCATACTAAGTGGGGAAGAACTAAAGCCATTTCCTCTAAAATCAGGAACAAGGTGAGGAAGTCCATTGTCTCTACTCCTTTTCAATATAATTCTGGAACACCTTGCCAGAGTAATAGAGGAAGAAAAACACATAAAAGGGATTCACAGAGGGATAGAAGAAGTCAAACGATCCCTATTTGCAGGTGACAGGATCCTATATATAAAGAACCTGGGAAACTCCATCCCCAAGCTCCTAGAGTTGATCAGTAACTTTGGCAAAGCAGCCAGATACAAAATCAGCCCACAAAAATCCAAAGCCTTTCTGTATACCAACAATGCACAAGCAGAGAGGAAAGTCAGGAAAACAATTACATTTGCAATAGGCTTAAAAATATTCAGCTATCTATCTATCTATCTACCTATTTATCTATCTGGTAATAAACCAAACCAAGGAAGCAAATGATCTCTATAGTGAAAACTATAAAAATCTGAAGAAGGAATTTGAAGATGACATTGGGAAATGAGACGACTTCCCATGTTCATGGATAGGTGGAATTAGTATTGTGAAAATGGCCAAACTGTCAAAAATGATCTACAAATTTAATGCAATCCCCATCAAAATTCTAATGATATTCATCACTGAGATAGAGAAAATAATCCAAAAGTTCATAAGGAACAACAAAGAAATCAAACACCAAAAAAGCAATGCAGATGGTGTCACAATCCCAGACCTCAAACTTCGACTTCAGAGCTATAATAACAATAACAGCTTGGTACTGGCACAAACACAGGCCTGAAGATTCATGGAACATTCTAGAAGACCAAAAATAAAGCCATATACTTACAGTTATCTGATATCTGATAAGGGAGCCAAAGATACACAGTGAAAAATAGTCTCTTCAAAAATCGCTGTTGGTGGCTGGGAATATGGCCTAGTGGTAAAGCGCTCGCCTCGTATACATGAAGCCCTGGGTTCAATTCCTCAGCACCACATACATAGAAAAAGCCTGAAGTGGTGCTGTGGCTTAAGTGGTAGAGTGTTAGCCTTAAGCAAAAAGAAGCCAGGGACAGTGCTCAGGCCCTGAGTTCAAGCCCCAGGACTGGCAAAAACCAAACCAAAACAAAAAAATTGCTGTTGGGTACTGGACAACCATATACAGAAAACTAAAACTGGATCCTTGTTTGTCACCATGCACCAATATCAATTCAAAGTGGATCAAAGACCTCAACATCAGAACTGAAACTGAAATTACTGCCAGAGGGAGAAGGAGAAACACTAGAACTCATAGGCATAGGCAGAAAGTTTTTGAAAAGAGTCCCAGAGGCACAGCAGGGAGGAGAAGGATTTGGCAGTTGGGATCATATCAAACTAAAAAGTTTCTGCACAGCAAAGGACATAGCTACCAAACTAGGAAGACACCATTAGACTGGGAATCTTTACCAGCAATACATCTGACAAAGACCTTATATCTAAGACATACAAGGAGGTCAAGGACTTAACCCCTCCCAAAGCTTGTAGCAGACAAACCCTAGCGGCCCAAGTGAGTTTCTCTGAACAGAACAAGTTCCAGAGGTCCTGTGCCAACCACCACCGTCCATTGGTTGACATAATGTTGCACCCCGATTGCAAAGCCTGCACTGCTTCTCAACAGTAGGAGGACACCTCTCACCAGCTGGCCACCTCTCACGGCTGGCCCGGTCACTGACAAGTGTACTGCCTTGCATGGAAGCCTGTGGGACAGACTCCACCTGTCATGTTGTTGTCAGCAGTTGGAAACATGCTTGGCACTGTGACAATTTACCATGGTCCATGGGGACTGCTCTGTATCTGGACTTGAAAACAAGCCCAGCAGCCAGCCACAGCAGGTGAGTCCCAGAGCCTCCGTGCAGTAAGAACCATGGCAAGGCTTCCTGATAGCGCTGAGATGGCTCCCCACCAAGAGCCTCCCTGCTTACGAGCAGTTCCTCTTCTAAAGTGGAAAGGTCACATTTACAACCCCAAACACTGAGCATCCTCTGTCTACTTCTATTTTCTCTGCGTGTTCTCCCAGGGCTGGCCTGCTACTCGGAGATGAATTTGACAAGTTTAGCTGCATTGGGAGATAAAAACACCCAGCCAAAGAGGAAAAGCTGCTGTTTCATTCAATTAGAGCTTATTAAACACACCCCAAGGCTTGGCACCAGGCATCTCAAATTCTGAAAGGTGGCAATCAAGAGTCTTGGGGCTCCAGAAGTGTAGGGGACGGCTGGCTGCTAGTCACTCCTATCTCCTTCCGGGTTCTGCCGGAAGAGATAGCAAACCAGCCCCCGCCCCTCGGCTGAGAGCACGTGTGTCACCATGGCGCCGGGCCTTGGGCTGTGGTCTCCGCCTCTGCAGGAAGTTCCTCAACATCACCGTGATGGTCATGCTCATTAGCCTATCGTTAACACCTGGTCAGTCCCTCCCCTTCGTGCGTCACTACTGCTATAAGTCAGTTAGCCCCTCCCTTGAATAAACAGAACACTCTTTGAAGCTTCTTCGAGAGCCCACGCGCCCCTGTCTTCCTTGGCAAGTATAGGGAGGGGGGAGGGCTTCTAGCAGCCACACGCTGACCGAGGCTGCATGTGGACCTCGCTCCTGCAGTAATTCCTACTGGCCAGAGGATATGCGTTGAGAGCGATAGGGGACCACATGGAGGAGGCAGATAGGCCCAGGATCTCTACACGGAAGGAGGTGTAGACTTAGCCCGGCACAGAAGTGAGATAGGAGCTGACTAGAGTCCAGGCATTTCTGGAACAGAAGTAGCCAAGGGTTTCTGCCTTGGCATCCACCTGAACATGTACATCTAGCCCACAGTGGAGCCTGACACTCAGGGAAAATGTCATCCATGAAATTTTTAAAGCAGATGATCTTTCAGAAATATGACAGGCATTTGTAGGAAGATTGATGAAATTGGAGGACATCATACTAAGTGAGACAAGCAGAGATCACAAAAAACAACAACAACGTATTTCACTCATATGTGGAGGCTAGTCCTAAAAACTACATTGTATTGGACATGTATTAATCCATCCATCCATCCATTCACTACCTACCCATTCATCCATCCATCCACCCATCCATCCACCCATCCACCCATCCATCCACCCATCCACCCATCCACCCACCCATCCACCCAACCACGCACCCACCCACCTAGCCACGCACCCACCCACCCAGCCACGCATTCACCTATCCATCCATCTACATAATCACATATGGACAAACACAGATTGTGAATCTAATTAAGGAACTATGTAAGAGAAGGGAGAAGAGAAAAAGAGGTGCAAAATTTTGATGTACATTGCAAGTAAATATGAAAACAGCATAAGGAACTGCAATGAAAGCTGTTGGCAACCCGGATGAGGGAGTAGGGGAGAAAAATGGGCATTATGGGGAGAGGGTGCTAGCAGGAGGAGATGGGCTAGCAAGGAGGGTGAATATGGCCAGACTATTTGTAACTATGAAAACAGAACAATAAAACTGTTGGGGGAAGGTAGAATGGGGGAGGGAAAGTAATAGTGGGGGAGAGATTGTTTGAAACATACTCTAAACACGTGTGGAAAGTGCAACAAAATCTCCCCCATATAGCTAGTGTACACTAACTAGAAATGCACAGGTTGGATCAGGTGGCTTTGTAAAGGTCACCTGGTTTTGATGTACAGTTTATTTTTCTGCTGGCAAATGCACAGGAATTTTGCCTTCCCCTTTACCTTCTTGTCACTCCAAGGACTGAGCAGGACCAGACCACAGGGGAGCTTTACCACACCGCACGCCCGGTGCCCACACCAGGCCCTCGCCACACCTGGCACCGCACGCGCGGTGCCCACACCAGGCCCTCGCCATGCCTGTGCCCACACCAGGCCCTCGCCACACCTGGCACCGCATGCCCGGTGCCCACACCAGGCCCTCGCCACGCCTGGCACCGCACGCCCGGTGCCCACACCAGGCCCTCGCCACGCCTGTGCCCACACCAGGCCCTCGCCACGCCTGGCACTGTACACGCGGTGCCCACACCAGGCCCTCGCCACGCCTGGCACCGCACGCGCGGTGCCCACACCAGGCCCTCGCCACGCCTGGCACTGTACACGCGGTGCCCACACCAGGCCCTCGCCACGCCTGGCACCGCACGCCCAGAGCCTTGCCCGGGACCTCACCACACCTGGTACTGCATGCCTGGTGCCCACACCAGGCCCTCGCCACGCCTGGCTTTGCACACCTGGTGCCCACACCAGGCCCTCGCCACGCCTGGCACTGCACGCCCAGAGCCTTGCCCGGGACCTCACCACACCTGGTACTGCATGCCTGGTGCCCACACCAGGCCCTCGCCACGCCTGGCATTGCACACCCAGCACCCTGCCCTGGACCTCGCCACGCCTGGCACTGCACATCCAGCGCCCTTCCCTGGGACCTCGCCACGCCTGGTACCACACCACTGGCTGGCTCCTTCTCACCAGATCGAGAGGCTTTTTCTAGGCTTCTCCTCTGACCAAAGGATTTATTGGTCCTGGAATTAATCCAGTGACAATGGAGAAGGCCCTTTCTTCCATCAGAAAGCCACTTAGTCCAGATGGTACAGAAACATGAATTGCAATGTAGACTCCATAAATTAGCTGACATTTTGACCTTGGTACAGGTGATTTTAAAGTTAAGTTCTAATTCTGAGGTTTTAAGCATGCTTAGCCCAACTCCATCCTTCCTGCTCTGGGTGGACAGGCCATCTCCCTAGAGCGATGGAGGTTCCAGATCAGAGTCCGGCCATGGAGGACCTGGGCCCCCAGCAGACAGTGGGGACAGTGCATGGTGGCCTTGAGGCTGCACAGACTGCCTCACCTCCCCCCCCGCCCCCAGCCCCACTGCAGCCCTTCCTGCCACCCACACTCATGTTTCCAGACTTTCCCCCCACTGCAGCCTGGGCCTGGAGACCCACCCACACAGGGGACAGAACCGGGCACAGCCCCCACGGTCGGCGCACACACAGCTCTCGCTGGCCACACACAGTCATCGCCCTCCTAGCAACCGCAAAGCCCCATCATCTCTCACCTCCAGGGCGAGTACCGGCGGTGGCCAGCACACACAGCCAGACTCCTCGCCAGCCCTGCAGACTCCACTCCACAAGCAGAAGTAGAGAGGACATCGGGTACCTGTTCTGTCTCTCTCACTCTTTCCCACCTAGGCCCTGCTTTCTACCAATGTGGGTGGTGGAAACCTGGGCCTACAAAGAGGGCCTAAGGGCTAGTCCATTGCCGGGCCAGCTCCACCTGCCATGCTGCACAGGGATGGGGAATTAGCAACTGGGGGATCTCCCAGTCTACCTCCATCAGGGGACAGATCTGCCTGGGCCCCATCAGCCTGAGTGAAATGCGAAGGTGACCCGGCGTCCCCTGAGGCCCCTGGCAGATCTTAAAGCCTCTGACCGGGCCGGTGAGGGAGCTAAGTGGGCAGACTGAAGCTCCGCCACCCAGGATTAGCCTGCAGATGTTTACCTGACAAGCTCTAACCTCCGATTTCCTTTTTAATTAACTGCCTGCCTCAGTAATAAAACTGTTTTCTTTTGCCATAGGATAAATCTCAGGTTTTAGTCAGGAGAATAACCAGGGAATTAAGACGAAAGGTTAGCACTATCACTTCTAAAACAATAACACAGGTGTGGGTGAGACTGGGTTTCAAAACCAGCATGCTGTCTTTCCTGTGGGGGTTGGAAGGGTCTCAAAATTACATGAGCAGAAATGAGGAAGGTCAGATAACCCCGTGGGGACTGCCCACATGCTACAGCTACTTACACTACAGCTGCCTACCCTACCCTACCCTACCCTATAGCTGCCTACACTATACTACCCTACACCTGCCTACACTATACTACACGACACAACCCTACACTACACTACCCTACCCTACCCTACCCTACCCGACAGCTGCCTACCCTACCCTACCCTTCCCTACAGCTGCCTACACTATACTACCCTACACTACAGCTGCTTATACTACACGACACAACCCTACCCTACCCTACACTACCCCACCCTACAGCTGCCTACACTATACTACCCTATACTACACTTGCCTACACTATGCTACACTACACAACCCTACACTACACTACCCTACCCTACAGCTGCCTACCCTACCCTACCCTACCTTACAACTGCCTACACTATACTACACTACCCTTCACTACAGCTGCCTATACTACACGACACAACCCTACACTACCCTACCCTACAACTGCCTACACTGTACTACCCTTCACTACAGCTGCCTATACTACATGACACAACCCTACACTACCCTACCCTACACTACTGCTGCCTACCCTACCTTACCCTACCCTACAACTGCCTACACTATACTACCCTTCACTACAGCTGCCTATACTACACGACACAACCCTACACTACCCTACCCTACACTACTGCTGCACAGCTGCCACCCTCTGTCCTCCCTTTCAGAAGACATGGGTGTTTCTCATACTAGAGAGTGTGGCCAAGTGGGGCTCATGGTGAGGCTGTGGTTCCTGCTGATGGTGGTGTGTGGGTGTGGCTTCTCTGCCACATTGGGTGTCACCGAGGGCTCCCCTGCCACACCGGGATCACCGAGGGCTCCCCTTCCACACCGGGATCACCGAGGGCTCCCATGCCACACCGGGATCACCGAGGGCTCCCATGCCACACCGGGATCACCGAGGGCTCCCATGCCACACCGGGATCACCGAGGGCTCCCATGCCACACCGGGATCACCGAGGGCTCCCATGCCACACCGGGATCACCGAGGGCTCCCCTGCCACACCGGGATCACCGAGGGCTCCCCTTCCACACCGGGATCACCGAGGGCTCCCATGCCACACCGGGATCACCGAGGGCTCCCATGCCACACCGGGATCACCGAGGGCTCCCATGCCACACCGGGATCACCGAGGGCTCCCATGCCACACCGGGATCACCGAGGGCTCCCATGCCACACCGGGATCACCGAGGGCTCCCATGCCACACCGGGATCACCGAGGGCTCCCCTGCCACACCGGGATCACCGAGGGCTCCCCTGCCACACCGGGATCACCGAGGGCTCCCCTGCCACACCGGGATCACCGAGGGCTCCCATGCCACACCGGGATCACCAAGGGGCCCCCATGCCACACCGGGATCACCGAGGGGCCCCCATGCCACACCGGGATCACTGAGGGCTCCCCTTCCACACCGGGATCACCGAGGGCTCCCATGCCACACCGGGATCACCGAGGGCTCCCATGCCACACCGGGATCACCGAGGGGCCCCCATGCCACACCGGGATCACCGAGGGGCCCCCAGGCCAGGGTCACAGCAACTCTGTGACAAAGGATTTAGGATCCGAATTTGCATGGAAATAACATAAAACTAAGAGACTTAAATAAGTTGCTTGAACTTATACAGGCATGAAAACCAGAGGCTTAAGCTGGACATTGGAGCAGCCAGCTGCAAAGCTATGTGATCCTATGATTCCTCGGAGACACAGACATATGTAGAGGTGAGGCTGGGGGCAGGGCAAGCCTCCAATCACCCACAGGTGCTTCCAGAAGTGTCAAGGCCAGGCAGTCATGGCTCATGACTTAGTTTCCCATTCAGTACTGGACGTTTGCACTAAATTGAGCCTTGGTAGCAGCAGGAGCTGTTTCTAGAACCTCTAGGACACAGAAATCCTATAAAGTGGCATGGTGTCTGCAGTGAAACACACTTCCTCTGGGTGCCCTAAATCACCTCTGTATCCCAACTGTGCCAGAAGCGGGGTGGATGCAGGCGTGCGGCTGCCACACCGCCACGTTCCGAGAATAGCAGCAGGAAGAAGAGTCTGCACACGTCCTGATGCGTGTTCTGTACAAGTGTGAAACGTGCTTCCTACAGGTGTGAAATGTGTTTCATACAGGTGTGATGCATGCTCTGTACAGGTGAGAAGCATGTTTCATACAGGTGTGATACATGTCCTGCACAGGCATGATGCACCTTCTCTAAGGTGTAATGCATGTTCTATACAGGCGTGTTCTATAAGGCGTGATGTGTATTCTGTACAAGTGTGATGTGTGTTCTATACAGGCTGATGTGTGTTCTCTACAGGCACGGTGCACGTTCCGTACAGGCTTGATGAGTTTCCTCTATAAATGTGATGCGTGTTCTGTAAGGCATGATGTGTGTTCTGTGCAGGTGCGATGCGTGTTCTATGAAGCATAATGTGTGTTCTTTATGTGTGTTCTTTACATGCGTGATGTGTGTTCTGTACAGGCTTGATGGGTTTCCTCTGTAGATGTGGCGCGTGTCCTGTACAGGTATGATACATGCTCTGTACAGGTGTGATTCTTTCCCATCCCAACTTAGTTGGCTCTACACATACAGGGCAGATATGGAGGGCCATAAAAGGGTCTTGCAAAGCTGCTGACCTATTTGGACTGGAAACAGTGAAAGCGCAGCCTCAGCCTCGCAGGAGGACAAGGCCTCCTGGCACTGTACTCACTGGCAACACAGCAGATGCTCAGCAAACCACGGGGCCACATCTGTCTGAGACCATCTGAACGCAAACACCCGCAGTCCAAATGCAGGGACAACGTTGTCCAGGGAAGAGGCTGTGGATGACCTTCATTCTAAGAACTGATGCCTCACCCTGCTGCCCCTGAGTCTCCATGGGGGGAGGGGGGCCCCACAGTCAGCTAGGGCCAGCTCTCCTCAAAGTTGAGGAAATGCAGCGGAAATTGGCCCAGGAAGGCAGCTGCTCCAGCCCTCGGGAGGCGGGCAGGCTACAAACAGCACTACGGAGAAACCCTCACAGCACAGGGCTCTGTGGGCAGTGCAGCGCAGGACCTCCTTCACCTATTCATTCAGGAGAAGGCCTTCTCTTCAGATGCCTCAGCCGAGGATGAGAGAATAAAGTAGCCAGTGCTCGGCACTGTGCATAAAGTAGCCAGTGCATAGACAGCACCGGCTGTGATTGGTCTCTCCTGGTAGACAGCTTGACTCTCGGGCTTATTTTATTGTTTGTTCATATATTGCAGGGTGGAGGCTCAAGCTGAGGGCTTTGCATGCACTCGACAAACCCTGCACCACGGTGCCACACCCGAGTCCAAGCTGTGGTTCAATGATTGTGAGGGAGGATGCTGACACCCAGCACTGCCAGACAGCACCCTGTGCCCCAGGCCCCACGAGGCAGACAGCACCTCTCGGGTCTCGCAGTGACTGGGGAGCAGTGCTTGAGAGAAACAAGCAGCTGGAACAATACCACCGCTGTGAGGCTGGGAGCAGACCTGCAGACAGTCACAGAGGTGAGAGCAGCATCTGCCCACAGTGGCTGCAGGGGAAGAGAGGAGTGGACGGCCACTCAGGGACATGCCTCTGGGCCAGCAGTCCCAGGGAGGCAAGGATGCAGTGGGATGGGGGATCAGATGCCCAGAGCCCCTGGGAGGCACAGACAGGGACAAGGTTCAGCAGCCCTGCAACTTCTGCACAAGCCATCAATGCCAGTCACGACACAGCCTTGGGAAAGAGTGTGGCACCGGCATGTCCTGCCCTGACGATGCTAGCCAGGACAGCACAGATGCCCACACCATGGGAGGAGATCAGGAGTCGCAGGCGAGGGAAGTCTGGGGTGTGGTTTGGGTTGGAGTTCTGACTCTCCATGTGGCTGTATTTAGAAGCAGAGGCCTTAGGAGTGACCCAGGTGTGCGAGGTCCTGGGCTTGGTCTGACAGGATGGTGTCTTCCTGGAAAAGGAGGGCCCCATGGTGGAGAGGGGGCTGCTCGGGGCCCAGCCACGCAGGCTCGGGGGGAGGAAGCCTGTCTGCAAGCCGAGAAGGAGGCCTGAGGCGCAGCCCTGTCCACACCGTAGCCTGTGACGCCAGCCTCGGGACAGGGTGGATGCTGCTCTCACGGCCCATCGGGAAGTCTGTGCCGGTCAGGGTGCTTCCCTGCAGCCCGGGCGACCTGGTGGCAGTGAGCTTTCCACTGTGGCCCCAGGTTCCCCCCAATACCGCCAAGGCCAGCGGCGGAATGCAATCACATGTTACCTGCCCTTTTCCCTTAGGAGAGCATCTATTAATCTCATCACTGCTGCCAGCTCAATCAGCAAGCTTTGTTCACAATTCTGTAAACTGCAACCGCTCACTTTTTACTGCCTCCACTACAGCAAGCCTGTCAGCACCCTCCAGTCCCGACGGTCTCCCTGCTCAGGGATCGCAGAGCACCTCTTGAAGCAGCCTGCAGGGCTGGCAAGGTCACCGGCCCCAGCTACCCCTCAGTCCCTTGGCTTGAGGCCACCCACGGACAAGGCAACATTGCCATCACAGAGTCCTCGGTCCCATGTGGGGACATGGGAGGGAAGAATCAGTTCCAGGCCTGAGGGTCCATTCCATTCCTGTGCCATCGGCCCAGACAGACCTGTGCCCACTGCAGCCTCTCATTGCTGCTCAGTGGGGCCCAGGGGGCAGCCACTCCCTCCCCCTGTGCCAATCCCTCCCTCCCTGCCACTCCCTCCCTCCACCACTCCCTCTCCCTGCGCCCCTCTGTCTGTGGAAAGGTGGTGATGGTGAAAGACCCATCCCCAAGCCACAAATGTGCAGACATCCAACCAAGAGAGGGCGCACACTGAAGGACCCAGATGCAATCAGAATCACACATTCCACGACACACTTGATGAGACTCACACATTCCGTGAGAGAACTCAACTGGAATCACACATCCAGTGACAGAACTCGCCATAATCACACATTCTGTGATACAACCTCACTGGGGAGTCACACATCCAGTGATGGAACTGGACCGGAATCACACATCCCATGACATAATGCAGCCAGAGTCACACATTCCATGACACAGCTCGGCCAGGGAATCACACCCACGTCCAGCGATGACAGAAGAACATGGGCTAGGAATATTCCATGATGCTTCAGTTCATGAGCGACTCGAGAAACTGATTACAGAACACAAACGCAGAGAGGAGCCATCTTAAGTAGAAAACAAGTCCCGCAGGGCTAGCTGATCACGAATAGCTATTGGTTGTAAGATGCTTTTGCTCTAGCTCTTTCTTGGTCAAATTGTGGAGCCTCCTCCCCCACATGCCCTCACATGCTCATTCCACCAGCACTAAGCGCAACGAGGCAGATTCGTGCAAGCCCCGTTCATATTGTTCTTTTGCCAGTACTGGGATTTGAACTCCAGGCCTCACATTTGCTTAGCTGGCACTCTACCACATAAGCTCTGCCTCCAGCCCAGCTTTTTGCTGGTGATTTTGGAGATGGCACCTCACTCACTTTTCTGCGTGAGCTAGCACCAAACCGTCATCCTCCAGATCTTATCCTTTTGAGAAATTAGGAATACAAGTGTGAGCAGACAGTGCTCACCAGACAGCAGTGTTTTCAGGGAAGAAGATCCTAGTGTTTAGTCAACCATAAACTTTAGTGGACAATTTTAAAGTGGTAGAGAGCAAATCTGCACACGAGAGTTACTGGAACTCAGACGACACAACAGGTGGTGTCTGCGTGGGACCGATGGAGGGTGCTGGGAACCCGGCCGGGGGGTGGGGGGCGGGAAGGTGCCAAGAGAATGCCCCTGCTGGCACTGGTGTCTTCAAGTAAACAGAAACCTACAAACAAGGGTGGCCACACAGACAGGAGCGTCCTCTCTCACGCAAGACTGAGGGTGAAGGAGCTTGGGCTGTGTGGAGACTGATGTGTGAGGCCCCTCTCCTCCCCCACAGTCTCCTTCTCCCCATGCACCATGCCGGAGCTTCAGCTGTGGAGATACCATACCTGCATTCGTGCACCATGCCGGAGCTACAGCTGCTCACCACACTTGCATTCGTGCACCATGCCGGAGCTACAGCTGTGGAGATACCACACCTGCATTCGTGCACCATGCCGGAGCTACAGCGTGGTCATCACATTTGCATCCGGAGGCAGAAATGCGGAGGAGAAATGCAACAGGTCAAGCACGGATGAAAAGCAGCCTGAGAAATGTGGATTTTCCTCCGAGTGTGTGTGACCTTGTGTTCCCCCGTGAGTCTGCAAGGGGGAGGAAGGCAGGAGACAGGGCGGGGAGGCCTTTGGGGTGGAGTGTAAGCACACCTCGCCAGGGACAGGCAGAGCAGCCTGGGTACCCCCACTGCGGCTGCCCGTCTACAGCATCGGGGCAGCTGTCCCAAGCTCGAGGTCCCTGGCAGCTTTTCACCTTGTTCCCCCTCCTTCTGGGGAAAGGACCCTCAGACCCAGGGGTGCCATCTTTCCCTGCGGTGTCCGAATCCCCTCCCAAAAGACACACTGCCCTCGCCCTTTGAGAATCAGAAACAAATCTTTAGAGAACTGCTTTTTTGCTTTTAGCCGAGAACATGAATATTTCTTCCCTCTTGCTACAATTAAGCCACTCACTCTCCGTGGAGTTCAGAACTCACTGCACAGGCCTGTCTGTCGCTGTGGGGCAGTCCCGGTGTTCCCCACCGGGAGAGACACCCTTCATCCTCATCACAGCTTGCTAATCAGGACAAAGGTGTGCACAGAATCCAGAGTCGGGCAGGGGAAGGGGTCAGAGAGGGAAAGTCTCAGTGCGGGAGCGTCAACACGCCCTCCGGCCTGCGGCAGGACCATGGCGGATGAGGATCATGGGTGCTGGTGACACAGAACCGGACACAGAACCACCCCAGTGCCGCTTTGCTCCCGCAGATCAGAGCACACAGACGTCCCTGAGGACAGGAGCCCCGCAAGCTCGCTGTCTCTTCTTCCCAGGAAGGTGGTGGAGGAGGTGGAGATCTCGGATACGGTTCAGCACAGTACCAAGCAACCTCCACGGCCCAGTTTTCTCCAGGGGCCTCGCGGGTTTAGTCATCGCACCCCTGTCTCCTGGGTCACACACAGAACAGACTGGGCAGATGTACTTGAGCTAGGAGTGGGGGGAAGCTGTGGGGTCATGGGGGAACCTGGGGCTCTGCTGTGGGGGCTGGGGGTCACAGGAGAACCTGGGGCTCTGCTGTAGGGGTCAGGGGTCACGGTTGAACCTGGGGCTCTGCTGTAGAATTTGAGTGTTACAGGAGAACCTGAGGTTTGCTCAGCTGCTGCCCTGGCCGGGGTGCAGAGGGTCTGTTCCTGTGACTTCCTGTGTGAAGGTCATTGGAGATCAACCCAACCTATGTACACACCCATCAGATTAGTAGACAAACTGTTTCCATGGCAACCCTTGGACAAGAGCATCCTGGCAATTGGCATTAATTTATTTTTCCCAAGCCTCCTTGGAGTGGGTTCCCTGAAACACAGGGCCTGCCAGCTCTCTAATCTGCGGCATCCTTTGAAATTCCATCCAGTGTGTGTTGAAGCTGAGCCAATTAATGTGAGGAGAATTGGGTGGGCCCAGAGAAGCTGGCAGGCCTGTGTTTACCAATTAGATTTTTTATGATGCAAATGTTGCACACCATGCGGCAGGAATAAAAGCTAGCTCTGCTGAATATGAAACTGTTAATTGCATTTTCAGAGACACAGCTACAAGGTGAGACTAATCGTACAAATGATAACCGGGCTTTGCCACCTACAGGGCTTTGCTGTCGTTCTTGTGGTGATCTGTATTAAAACAGTCTCTGTCCATCTTTGCAGGAAAGAAAAACATAGCATTTGGTACAACCATCCAATCTTAAAGAGAAAAGCGTGTGTGCACCTGGGAGACAAAGTAAAGGACAATTTTAATTCAAATCAGATTAATAATGTTAACAAACACCAGCACAGAGGGCAGGGTGATGCTTCCTCAAGTGCATTTTCACTGCAGAATTAGAGAAAGGTGGGTGTGCACAGGACCAGCACCAGCACATCCTGACAAGTGTGGCTCAAAGGGAATGAGCTGGGTGGGAAGAAAGGGCCATGACAATTGGCCATGGCTGGTTCACCCTGCTGGGAGCAGCAGAGAGGCTTCTGAGAGCTTCCAGCTAACAGGGAGACCTGGGAGGGGGATGGGCACCCAGGATGCAGGGAGACCTGGGAGGGGGGCCGGGGACCCAGGATGCAGGGAGACCTGGGAGGGGGGCCGGGCACCCAGATGCAGGGAGACCTGGGAGGGGGGCTGGGCACCCAGATGCAGGGAGACCTGGGAGGGGGGCCGGGCACCCAGATGCAGGGAGACCTGGGAGGGGGACCGGGCACCCAGGATGCAGAGAGACCTGGGAGGGGGGATGGGCACCCAGGATGCGGGGAGACCTGGGAGGGGATGGGCACCCAGGATGCGGGGAGACCTGGGAGGGGGATGGGCACCCAGGATGCAGGGAGACCTGGGAGGGGGGATGGGCACCCAGATGCAGGGAGACCTGGGAGGGGGGATGGGCACCCAGGATGCAGGGAGACCTGGGAGGGGGGCTGGGGACCCAGATTCAGGGAGACCTGGGAGGGGGATGGGCACCCAGGATGCAGGGAGACCTGGGAGGGGGGCTGGGCACCCAGATGCAGGGAGACCTGGGAGGGGGGATGGGCACCCGGGATGCAGGGAGACCTGGGAGGGGGGATGGGCACCCAGATGCAGGGAGACCTGGGAGGGGGGATGGGCACCCAGGATGCAGGGAGACCTGGGAGGGGGGATGGGCACCCAGGACGCAGGGAGACCTGGGAGGGGGGATGGGCACCCGGGATGCAGGGAGACCTGAGAGGGGGGATGGGCACCCAGATGCAGGGAGACCTGGGAGGGGGGATGGGCACCCAGGATGCAGGGAGACCTGGGAGGGGGGATGAGCACCCAGGATGCAGGGAGACCTGGGAGAGGGGATGGGCACCCAGAATGCGGGGAGACCTGGGAGGGGGATGGGCACCCAGATGCAGGGAGACCTGGGAGGGGGGCCCGGCACCCAGGATGCGGGGAGACCTGGGAGAGGGGATGGGCACCCAGATGCAGGGAGACCTGGGAGGGGGGATGGGCACCCAGATGCAGGGAGACCTGGGAGGGGGATGGGCACCCAGGGATGCAGGGAAACCTGGGAGGGGGGATGGGCACCCAGATGCAGGGAGACCTGGGAGGGGGGATGGGCACCCGGGATGCAGGGAAACCTGGGAGGGGGTCTGGGCACCCAGGACGCAGGAGACCTGGGAGGGGGGAGGGCACCCAGGACGCAGGAGCACACACAGCACACACAGGAGAGGACACAGCTTTGCTCAGCTGTGTTCTGTGCTCAGAGAATACCTTGGAGCCCAGGGGCACCAGCAAGTCCAGGTCTGAGCTTACATGCAGATCCAGAGTGGGCTTGCTGTGGGCCTCAGAGACCCTGTTAGAACTCGTTCTGGCCCGGTGCAGGGGCTCATGCCGATCACCCACAATCCTAGGTGGCGGGATGCAGGGTAACTGGCCCGGCTTTCATCCGAATTGGTCTCCCGGCCGCCCACGGGGTGGCTTTGGGCCGCTGTCTCCCTGCCCCGGCTGGGTGGTCCCAGGACAGCACAGATGGATGGGATGCGACCTCTGGCCAAGGATCTATAGCCGCCGCCTGGCACGCAGGCTGCCTGTTTCACAGTGGAATGTGTTTCGTTACTAGTTGACTATTCTTTCGAATATGCAGACATTTGCTAAGTTATTGAGAATTATGACCGAACATATCTGGATTGGTGTATGCCAGAAGAAACAAGGAAGCTGGTGTGGAAAACACTCCCTCCAGCAGTGCCTTGCATGGGGAAGCAGTAAAAGGAAGTGAAACCAAGGCTTCAGGAGTGTGCACCTGGCACACCTGCATCCCTGACAAACCCACTTCCTGATGCAGCTGCTTCTTTAGTATCTTTTTTTAAGAGACTGAGGAATCAGAGAGTGAGTTCAAATCCTATTTCACAGTGAAGCCTTCTGGAGGGTCTGTTACGTCGGGTGCCGGGGCAGCTGGTGCCCAGCGGGAAGGCCCTGGGACACTGACAAGCGGGCACGTGCTAGGCCGTGTTGCTACAGCATTGGCCTCAGTGCCAGCCCAGCACCACAGTTCCCAAGCATGGCCCTCCTCCTGGAGCCCCGGGCCTCCTCCTCATACCCTGCCACGGCCAAGGCCCCCAGGCCCCAAGGCCACGAGACTGCTCCTTCTGCAGCTACACCAAGCCTTTGCACAGCCCTCACCCTGGAGAGGTGCCCAGAGCAGGGACCGTCTCTCCTCAGGACAGGCTGAACCAAGAGTGTCCCAGTCTTCCCTCCCTTAACATCATTATTGTCATTATTACTCCACAGTGTCCCTTCATCTTAGTGCTTCTACTTTGGTCCTTCAACGCCAGTGAAGCAGCTGGCACGCCACCTCGTGGGTCTGTGCATGTGGACGTCACTAACCACCAATCAACGCATCTGTACTGATCATGTCAGATTATTACTTGCAATCATTCCTTGAACAATATAGTAAGCCACAAATTCCTAACATTCGCATTAAATTAGGTACTGTAATAAAAGAATCTACAAATAACTCAGCCATACAGATGGTGTGCGCAGGTTCTGGGCAAACACTGTCCCACTTTACACCAAGGACTTAACCCCTGAGGATGCCAGTGTCTGTGGTGTCCTGAGGCAAGCTCCCCTGAACAGTCCTGTACAGACAATGAGGAGAGTGTGTGGGGGGGGCTCCTGGAGGCGCCGTGGCCTCTGGGCAGGCCTAGAGGACTTCCTGCACAGGCTCACCCCAGCTGAGGATTTGGAGATGAGGGGAGGTAGGATGAGGTCAGATCCATCTAGCAAAGTCTGCTCCGGTATGGGAGCCAGGTGAGAGGTGGCAGGGGGCTCTGGAGCCAGGTGAGGGGTGGCAGGGGGCTCTGGAGCCAGGTGAGGGGTGGCAGGGGGCTCTGGAGCCAGGTGAGGGGTGGCAGGGGGCTCTGGAGCCAGGTGAGGGGTGGCAGGGGGCTCTGGAGCCAGGTGAGGGGTGGCAGGGGGCTCTGGAGCCAGGTGAGGGGTGGCAGGGGGCTCTGGAGCTGTCTTCAGTTCAGGTGCCTAACCCACTAGAAGAGCCAGGCAGGACATGACTAATGAGGCCCCCACAGCCACCCGGCCAATGTCTAAGACTGTGGCAGAATTAGACTCAGAGAAGTAAATACCAAGATGAGGGCTGGGTGAAGCCAGCACTGGCCTCTGAGAATGGATGCCAGGAAGGCTTTCCCGTAACGCCATCCTGTCTGCCTGCCTTCACCCAGCAATGGGTCCTTCCCTCCCCACCCTCCTCACTCCCCACGGCCAGGCGCAGATAGATGACAGGGGAACTCCCCACACCCCCATCCTATGGAATTCCTCCCACGGCCATCAAAGCTACTCTCTCAGAGAGTTCTATCATCAAGGTTCTCAGAGGCATTTCTACCCTTCCCTTGCTGCTGCTTTGTCAGGGCCGACAACCTCCTCAGGTGAGTCCTTCAGCCTTGCACCCATATCTGTAGCTTTTTCCTGAATTCCCCAAGCTTGTGAGTGGGCATCCTTTGGTTTTTAAGCCTTTTGAATTCCTACGCTTGTCTTGTTAGAGCATGGCAAGTATTAAGGAAGAGCAGGATGTCACTTGAGACTCAGAAATTATAAGGGAAAACAAGTTCAAAGTTTCTAGAGAAAACAACAAGAAAAATAAAAAGAAACGAGATAATGTTATAACACGTTTCTAATTCGGGAAGAAGAATAAGAAGCTGAATGTCAGTAAGTATGTGCATGTATATGAGAGAAAAGGCATAGAAGTTGGGGGAGGGAGAGGGCTGTTGGAAGTCCCTGCAGAAAATCCAGAGAAAGCAGTCTGCTTGTAACCAGGACAGAACATACCTCCCCCTAAGGGAAGTCACAATCACCACCCAGACTGGACAGCTTCCTCAGAAGGCAAAGCAAGCAGCCTGGAGGCCACCAGCCCTGGGGCTCTCTGACCTTGGCGTTCCAGCCCTCAGGCTGTGAGAGCAAAGATTTGTGGTTTTGGCTGCCCCTGCTCAGTCCACAGTATTTTACCCAGACCAGGAAAGATAAGATAATACACATAAAGCTCTATACAAAGTCAGTGGCTGTTCTTGTTCCAGAACCCACCCACTTCAGCTCTCATGAGTTGTAAAGCCAAGAATACAGAGCAAGGGCTCTGCAGGGAAGTCCCTACTCAGACCACACCCTTGCCCAGAGGGCCGGACCTCAGTGGGCAGTGGAGCTGCCGGGGTATCACCTATTAAAGGACCCTGCCACTTGTACCTCCTCCACAAATGTAGTGAGGGAACAGACTCCGAATGGCAGCCTCCAAGACACTTCTGCTCCTACCATCTCCCTCTGCTGCTTTCGATTTTCCCATCCAAAGGCACGCTCTTTCTCGAAAGTCTTTTGTGAACAGACTTTACCTTTCACCAGAAACCTGAATAAGCCCCCTGGCTTAGTGCACTCCTGTCAGTCCAGCTGCACTGAAGGCTGCGCCGGGCCAGGCTGAGGCTCTGTCTTATGGGAAAAGATTGGGTGTGGTGGACTACACCTGCCATCCGCTTGAACTGAAAACTTGAAATAGGCCATCATGGTCCAGATTCACGCCTGGCCAGGAAGCCAGACCTTATTTCAAAAAGTAGCCAGTCAAGAAAAGAGCTGGAGGCATGGCTCGGAAGGGGAGTGCCTAGCAAGTACAAAGCCTCAGTTCTAGCACCAGTACTGAAAAAATAAAAGGCTCACTGTACCCAGATGGAAGGTGATATAACCAGAACAGTCCCTACTACTAGCGGCATTGCCTTTCTCACAAAGCCAGGGTGTCTGGACAACTGCTCTGACCAGATCGGCTGGTCATCCACCCAATGGACACCCCTAGTTTAAGGATTTCTAGTGAAATGCAGGCACTTAAAATTTATAAAGAGAAAAATGCCAAAAGATCACCAAAGGGTAGTGAAAAAGGTTTCATGAGGACTCAAGCCAGGTTCTTGGGGCACGTGGGCTGGCTCGTGCGTGCTGGATCCCCGCTTGTCCATGCAGTGCCAGCGACTCCTCCCCACTCCAGAGGTGCTCAACATGGCGAGAGGACCCCCCAGAGCTGGTGGGTGGAGCAAAAACCTGTGTGCCCAGTACAAGCGTATGGCAGAGGAGGCCAGCATGTGGGGCTGGTGAAGGACCAGGCCAACGGGGGCTGCAGAGTCCTGGGAAGGCCTCAGCTGCTCTGGTATTTACCAGGCCTGCCTCACTGCCATTTCCATTTCCACTACTGAACATAGAGAAAAAGAAGCACACACCAGTCCCTTAAATTTTTATCTTATTTAAAAGAGAAATAAAGATTTTACTGGGCCCAAGGACTGATGCATCCTGAGTTCTGCTGGTGCCTGGGTTTTCACAATGGTCAGAATCAAGCTTCCAAAATAGTCAGAACCAAGCTCTACAACAACTAGAATCAAGCTTCTGCAACAGTCAGAACCAAGCTTCTACAACAGTCGAAATCAGGCTTCTACAACAGCCAGAATCAAGCTTCCCCAGCAATCAGAATCAAGCTTCTATAACAGTCGGAATCACTCCCATAACAATCAGAACTGAGTTTCTACAACAGTTGGAATCAAGCTTCTACAACAGCCAGAATCGAGCTTCTGCAACAGTCAGAAGCTTCTACAACAGCTGGACTCAAGCTTCTACAATAGCTTGAATCAAGCTTCTACAACAGTCAGAATCAGGCTTCTGCAACAGCCAATATCAAGCTCTCCAACAACAGTCAGAATCCTTGTTCCATGGCGATCGTGCCTAAAGGAAGCAGCTTATGTTCTTGTGCACCTGGCCACACACAAAGCCAGAGCCAAGAAATGCGCATCTCTCGTCACAGGAGGAATTGCTGAGTGTCTGTCTGTCAGTAGCCCGGCAGTCTGGGGAGGGCACTTGGGAACAGGGAGGCTGGGGGGGGGGGGGCATTGGGGGACCGGCAAGCGGAGGGGGCACGTGGCACAAAGACGGATGGAGGTCAGTTTAGTAGTTAGGACCTGCTGTTATCTCACCTACCCACCCTACTATTCAGTGTAAGATAAACACACATTTCACTGCGTAGGCGTGAGACATGCCTGGGCAGGGCTCTGCCCTTAGCAGGACCTTGAGAGATGTGGCTGAGCCCAAACTCCAGCCCCAGGGCCCCACCCCGGGAGGCAGACTGGGTTTCCGATGCTGCACTGTACAGCGGGAGCCCCGGCCCCCCGTCCGGAGCCCCGTGGAGATGCCGGGGCTCGCCACAGCAGCAGGAAGCCCGCAGAGCGGTGCACATGTGCGTGTTTGCGGCTCTCTCCTCAGCTCATTACCAGCAGTAAGAGTTAGAAGCAGAAGCATGAAAATTGAACAAAAACTAAAACACTTAACAGGATCTGCTGTGTGGAGGGAATGCTTTATGCAGTAATTGACACAGGATCAGAAAGCAAACCCTGGAAAGAAGCGGCCTGCAGATTAGCGCCCAGCAGACACTTAAATCCAGAGCGGGATTTGCTCCTCTGTTTATTTCCCATTGTGTGGGTCTTATGTTTACTTGCCATTCCTTTTGTAAGGGAGGCAGCCGTGGTGACCGGAGTCCGCAGGTGGCTTCAAAGGCGTCTCACGTGGAGAGCTTTCTTTGACACCTTGGCTGGTTACACACAGTGCACTGCAGCTCAGCCCACGCTGGGCTGTAGTGAGGGCCCTGACGGCATGGCTGGATCCCTGGTCCTTTGCTCTCACGGCCCCTTTGCCACGCAGACCCCACCCATTTCTCACCAGAGATCTCCTTGGTACATGGTGGGCGTTGCAGGGTTGGTGTACCCTGGCCTTGGCTGCTCTTTCTGGGATGACTGGTCAGCCACTGGCTCCTTCTGCAGTCCCTCTCCAAATCGGCTGCCACCAGAAGCTCACACCTCACCCCCCGCTTGCCCAACAGGCCCCACCCCCACTCAGCACAAGCCCACCCCTTGGGGCCCCTCCGACCCCCACACCAGCCACAGCCCCCCAGGACCAGGTAGCCTGTTTGCTCTCTGTGCGCACGGAAGCGGCTCAGCCTCAGGTCGGGTCGTGGGCGTGGCCCTTCAGCACCGTCCTTCTCTCGGGTCACTGACTATGATGACTAAAGTCCTGTTGTTTCTAAGTGGCAAAGCCAGGCACTTAATAGACAGAAGATGCACCATTAGGTAAACAGGAGGCTCAAGAGCCTTGCGTTGCTGGTGTTATCCCAGTGATCTGTGCTCCCTCCACACTCTGCTCCGAGGCCCCCCGAGGAGAGATGGCACCCCAGGAAGTCCCGCCCCCCAGGGGAGAGGCCACCCAGGAAGTTACTGCTGAGCACTCAGTGCTGTTGCCACGGAAAAGTTGTGGCCCAATAATCTCATGAGTTTCCAATGAGAAAAGTGCAGAGACTCTACCAGGAGACAGGGCATGGGCAGGTGTTTTGGGAGGACGTGGTCACTTGTGGGGTTTATGTGTCCCCCCCCGACCCCCGCCCCAGACTCCTGGTTTCTGGAGACAGGATGTGAGTCACCTCACATTTTCAGGAAAGAAAGTTGAATTGTGACAGGTCCTGCAAGCATTCACATCCGGAGCCCTACGAGAGGAACTGCAAGACTCCACAGCCACGACGGTGGCTGCAGCCTCGTTTAAAGGAGAGAGAGAGAGAGTTGAGCGCAGAAGCAGCACCCCTGGTCACAGTTAGCGCCTCAGACTTCCTCCTTGCCCAGTGGTCTGCAGACCTCCTTGTTCCATGATCCGCAACTGCAATCGGTTTGCAAACAGCATCAACGAGCCTCAACTTTATCCTGTAGCCCTCAGGTTTCCATGTCCCAGTGTCGATAGCGATTGCCTGCCTCGTGTCCCAGTCAGGGGTCAACATCAGCCCGAGCCATGGGGGATGGGAAGACGTGGTGACACTTCCCGGGGGCCTGAGTCCCACATGGCCTCATGGCTGGCCGGCCCGCCATTCGGCTCCTCTTCAGCTCAGACGGAATCCCTCTGGAGGTGCCCATGGCTGAAACCTCACAGGAGCAGCCTTCCTCACGGGTCTCTGGATTTCAGAGAACTGCACGACAAGGGTCATTGCTTAGAATGGCGGTCAGATACATAGCCTAGGAAAAAAGTCAGAGGCAAGGAATCTGCTCAAGGAGAGAAGGAGGAGGACGAGAGAGAGTTAAACACGTTGTAGCATTTCAAATTTAAAAAAGTGAAGAGAGGGAGAATTGTGAAGAAGAGCAGAAAAAGGAGCATGAAGAAGCACATGCCAGTGACCTGTCCCTTAGTTCAGAGCTTGTCCAGATGTGGGAGGGAGGGGCAAGAGAAACCACAGGAAAATGCAGGTCAAGAGAAGATAAAAGAAAATCAAGATCACGGAGGAGGAAGGTGACAATGATGAGCAAAAGAAGCAAGTTCGGTTAATTCAGGTTAGGTGGGGAAGAGAAGACCCTCGTTAGGAGGAAAACACTACGCAGTAAGAGCTTTGAAGAGCTGAGGCACACCCCTGCTCCTAGCTAAGTGAGACCCCACCAACCCCTGCTGGTCCTGAGGTTTGAACTCAGGGACTGGCCTGTCCCTGCGTTTTTGTGCTCAAGGCTGGTGCTCTATTCCAGCCACAGCTCCACTTCTGGCTTTTTGCTGGTTAATTGGAGATACGTAACTCCTGGACTTTCCTGCCTTGGTTGGCTTTGAACCTCGATCCTCAGGTCTCTGTCTCCTGAGAAGCTAGGATTACAAGTGAGAGCCACCAGTGCCTCGCTGACTTAGTAACTCACCATTTCTTTTGGAGCTCTGACTGAGACCATGTGCATCTGAGCTCCGGAAATCCACAAACTGGAGGTCCTGCTGCTACACAAGATCTGCAAACAGCCGCGGTGTTCATAAAAGCGACATGGCAGGGATGTGTGTGTTTACATTCTCTCATTTCAGGATGAGTAAGCACCACGCACATAAAATTAAAATCTTAAGAGAAAAGAAGACAAGAGGGACTCAGATTCAGGTTCAGCCTGAAAATGCCTGAAAGCTGGACGTGGCTCCCAGCCAACTGCATTAAGCTTCGCGTGACAGGTGGATCTGTTGCTACATCACCTCACCCTAGGGAGACAGAGGAGGATCCCAGAGGCCAGAGTCAGAGAGCTGCTGCCAGGGACGGCTGCCCGAGAGGTGGCTGGCCGGGCACAGTGGCTGGCTGGAAACAGCGGGTAACCAGGGTGCCATACGGCAGAGAACAGAGAAGCCCCTCTCTTCCTTGCGTTCAGTGGAAAGCTCTGCTCATGACCCATGGAGACCACAACCTAACAAGAGTAAAATACTACCGACACTGGACGCACAGTCTGATCACAGTCCCTCCGAAGAGTAGTCCAAGAAGACTCCTCAGGAGTCAATGGAATGTGATCATAAGAACAGACTACAAACCACAAGAAGACAGCCCATAGGAAAACATGTCGGCAACTGAGAGAATTAATAGTGCATGTGCACGCACACACACGCGCACACACACACACAAACTCACAGAGCAGAAGCTAACAAGCAGGAAGCAGCAGAGCTCACTGACAGAACAGGAAAGCTGTTGGTGTGAAGACCAGTAAAATACAACAACATCTATAAAATCACCCCGGAGGAAAAGAAAGCAAGAATAAGCTGTATTAGGAATGAAGGGGTAATGTAACAATGGATGAGGACACGACTTAACAACCACACGAGAACACCCTTGAACAACAGAAACACAGTTAGAAAGCATAAATGTATGGACGATTTCTCATAAATTACCAAACTGAACCAAGAATAGAAGAGCCTATCATATAAAATATCACTAAACTTGGCATCCAAAAAGAAAAAAATCCTTGCTGCTCAGAAGCTCCAGTTCCTCCTCGCATTTCTTAAGGATCCAAGGTACAAGGTCAAAGCACAGAGCACCGGGCCTCTGTGTGCCAGTAAACAGCAATTACAAGACAACAATAAGTCATTAGAACTTGCTTATTGAAGGTGCGAGGGACATGAATGGAGGGTGGGCGAGGGTTGTTAATTGGGGTTGAGTCACGGGTAGACAGGAGCAGGCGTGCTCCTGAGCCGCAGGCCCACTACGGATAACACGAGGCTCTGCACATTGCAGAGGTGAGAGGAAAGGAGCCTGGACCTTTTGCCACAATGGAATGACAAGTGTTTGAGCAGAGAGATATACTTGATTGATTTACCCATTATATCATGGACATATGTATCAAAATACCACACTGTACCCCATAAACATACACAATTTTTATTTTTATATTCCACCTAAGCAAAAGAAATTTATTAAAAGGAAAAATAGGTGAATCCTGCAAACCTATTTTTAAAACAACGCAAAATGCTTAAATAAGTTTACAGCCAAAAAAAAAAAAAATCAAGTTTTGTTGAGTGACGAAGGACTATCGAAAGCGACAGAGAGGGCGGGAGGGCTCAACCGCAGAGACGGCACCCTGGGAAATGAAGCTGCCCTTTGGAAGGATTTCCACCAGGAAGTGCAGTCTGCATTCTGAAGCGGGCACACTCATCCCCACGCCGATGCTGACCCAGGCGCACCGTGATGACTGTGAGGAACGGGGGGAGACAGAATCTGCTTTCCCATGGTCCAGCTGCACCAGCCCCATGGATGTGCCTGACCGCCACACTGCACTGGGCACAGCCCTGCCGGCCCACGCGGACCACGCAGCCCTGCCAGTCCACGCAGCCCACGCAGCCCACGCAGCCAGACGCACAGCCCTCCTAGCCCGCACAGCTGATGCAGAGCTGAATGCAGGATGCAGGCGCTGCCTCCCGCTGCGTGCCGCCCAGCCAGCCACGAGGGCCCCCCCCCCCCCCGCTGTGAAGGAAGGCTTTCAGACCTTGGCACTGAGCGCCACCTTGGGCTATTTAGATGCACACACTCACCCTATACACACATCTGTGCACTTCAGATGTGTTACACCTCAGTCAAAAAGCACACAAGATAAAAATAAAACGAGGAAACTCAGTGGAGTGAAAAGTGACCAGCCTGGCACTCAAAGCTCTAACAGCAAACAGAGGAATAAACCCCACATGCTAGAAACAGACAGCTAAATATGTGGAAACACATGACAGCCCTCCTCGGAGCGACTGTGACCCCGAAGGTGATGGACAATCCCCCCATCGGCATGAAAGAGACAGCTCTTGGTCTCAGCTCCCATCTGCAAAACATCAGATGGGTTAAGGACGCATAGATGTTAGGAGGACACGGGGCAGATATCCGTATGGCATCACTGTAGAGAACCGTACAACCGACCCCCACACCCTCAACTGTAATGATACTCTTGAGGGCTAGGAAGGTGGCTCAGTGGTGGAGTGCTTGCCTGGCATGCATGAAGCCCCGGGTTCGATTCCTTAGCACCACCTAAACAGAAAAAGCCAGAAGTGGCGCTGTGGCTCAAGTGGTAGAGAGTCTTGAGCAAAATGAAGCCAGGGACAGTGCTCAGGCCCTGAGTTCAAGCCCCAAGACTGGCAAAAGAAAGAAAGGGAGAGAGAGAAAGAGGGGGTTGGGAAGGAAAGAAAGAAAGGGAAAAAGAGAAAGAGGATGAGAGAGAGAGAAAGAGAAAAAGAGAGATAAACTTGATGAGAATACACTTTTAAAGTTCTGTATAAGAAAAGACATCCTAAACCAATAAAATATAGTGAGATCTTTAGTCTGTAATATATACAATACAGTGACGAAGGACCAGCACTGAAACATAAATATACATAATAAGGCAATGTATTATATGCAAAAAAAACATATGCAAGACATTTACATATAATGATGTATTTATATACCTGCAGGTAATGTGTACATTTATATAATGTAGAACATTTATAATATACATAACAGTGGTATAAATATAAGTCATATTTATTTCATCATAGATGTTGAATACAAATGTGTATATTTGTAGACTAAGCTAATACAAATAACTTTTACCACTTCCATTACAAAATGACAAAACCCACGTATAGAAATCAAAATGTTCAGACAGGCAGCTCACAAAGAGGACACCTAAACATCGAATGGGCCTCTAAACCGCTGCTCAGCCAGAGTCTGGTCAGATGAAGACAGTGACAGCTGTGCTGGGCTGTGCTCTGTGGTGTCCCCGATAAACCACAATGCCTGGAACAGCGGGGCACAAGGAGACTCACAAACACCCACGCTTCCTCAGAGGAGCGCGGTGCAGAAATCGCACCGTGTGGTCCCCCACGGAGGTGAACAAAACAGATGCACAGGGAGTTACGGAGGCAGAGCTTCACGTGAGCCCTGTGAGTCCCATGAGCCCGGGCGGCCCAGCCCGGGCGCTGCTTCCCCCAGCCGGCCCAGCCCAGCCCGGGCGCTGCCTCCTCGGCTGGTCTCGGGGAGCTGCTTTCCTGCAGCCTGGCGGGCCTGGGGCCAGCGATGGCCACTCCACCCGCTCCAGGCAGGCAGTGGCTAGCAGACTTGAGAAGGCCCTGGGCCAGGCTACACCAGGGTGGCTACGCAGGCACCGGGGCTGCCTCCCTGATGCAACTGCGGTGCAATCCTGCCGCGATCGCTGCAGCGGTCACCAGGAGAACTTCCCAGGCCAGACCTCGAGAGAGAAGCCATGCAGAGGCCCAGCTGAAATGAGCAGATGAAAGCAAGGACACGGGAAGCAGGTGTTACGTTCCAAGCCCCAGCCCCAGCCCACCAGAAGCGGAAGACCTGTCAGCTCCAGGTTTCAACAAAGACACAGTGAGGGGGAACCAGGCTAAGCAGCAAAATGGTCACGATGGGTGCGTAAGGCACTCATGGGAAAAGTGGACAACCTGCAAAAACAGATGTGTGATTTAAGCAGAGGGAAATAAAAAAAAAAAAAAAAAAGGACCATGACCAAAATGCTAGAGTCATCTAGAGTGGAGAGGTGTTGATTCAAACTCTCCAAACTGAAGAAGCAATGAGAAAAAAAAGTACAGGTTATTCAAGAACACTGGGGCACTACAAAGTGTAACCAGTGCACAGTGCAACTCCAGAAGGAGGAGAAAGGGAAAAAGGTGCAGAAGAAATATTTGAAATAATAGTGGTGGAACATTCTCAGCATTAACACTAGTCACCAAAGCACAGATTCTGGCAGCCTGGAGAACATCAAGCAACCACAGTAGGAAAAATAAATAGCACCTACACATACTGTATTCAAACTACAGAAAATCAGAGAAAAAAATGCATTTTTTTTATAATACCAGTTTGCTACTTTCTCCCTTTTTTGGTGGTATTACAGGCGTGCACCATCACATGGCTTTTCTATTACTCTCTACTAAGTGGTGTTAATAACATGAGTACAAAGCACAGTGGAGCTAGGTGTGGTGACAGGAGGTCAGTGCGGAACCATCACAAGTTCAGGTTAGGTCAGCAAGTTAGGACAGCCTATCTCAAGAGCAACTGAAGGGCTGGGAGGGTTGCTTAAGGCATAGAGTGCTTGCCTAACAAGTATACGGCCCTGGGTTTTACTCCCAGTGCCACCAAAATATTTTGAAAGCTAGAAACGGGCAGTATCCAGTTTCATGAAGAAACAAACAAACTGTGACTAAAGAAATACCTGGTCTCTGTGTCCTAAAGAAGAGGATCTCTAAATGATGTTATTTGACACTTCCATGTTCAGCTCTAAGTCCTGGGTAAGTCATGCTTGATCATTCGTCTTGTGATTCTCCAGTAACACCATCTCTCCTACCCAGTGCCATGTGAGAAGGCAGACTTCCTTCAAGCTACATCTCGCTCTTTCATGAACTCTTGCACTTCTCAGAGCACTTATTAGTCAAGCGGTTTTGAATTCTTCTCGTATAGATATTAGCTTTCAAGCCTTAGCAAAGAACCCCCTTAGAGAAAAGGTGTCGGCATTACAGATGTACTAACAGACACCAGGTGATTCTGAGGTAAGGTGCTGTCTGGGCGTGAGACCCACTGTACTGCAGACTAAAGAAATTCATGAATCCATTCCCAAACACGTGGCAGAAAGACACCAGAGGCCAGAGGATGTGGAAGTGAAAGGGCCACACACCCACCAGCCACTAACTCTGTCCAGCACATCTGATTACGGATGGTTCTAGTACTGGTGAGCTACCTCAAAGCAAAGCAGAACCACTTCACAGTGGCTCAAAGTTGAATGTACACTGATCCTGGGCAAGAACCCCGACTGTTTTCACATACTGAACGTGTGCCTGGACCCCGACTGTTGTCCTATACTGAACGTGTGCATGACTCCGACGTTGTCACATACCAAATGCATGTGTGGGCCCTGACTTTTGTCCTATACTGACCGTGTGTGTAGACCCTGGTTGCTCTCATACACTGAACCTGTGCGTGGACCTCAATTATTGCCCTATACTGAAAGTGTGTAGACCCTGACTGTTGTAATATACTGAACATGTGCATGAACCCTGCACAGAGAGGGTCTCTAACTAGTAGTGCGGGAGTGCAAGGAGCTCAGAGACAGCCTGGCACAGCCTCCAGTGTGGGAACCACAGGAATGGACAGTGACCCACAATTGCCGAGCAGCGACGTAGTGAGGAGGTGGGCGTGAGCCCTCACCGTCAGGCTTGATGGCTGCCCGCACACAATGTAGCCTGGGAGAGCATTCCCTGCTTCCTCAGGCCTGTTCCACAACGCGCTTTAATAACAACAACCTCCCTGGAATGTCAGCCCTGGGAGGTGACACAGCCTTGGCTGGGGTCTCAGCAATGGGAGGTGACACAGCATTGGCTGGGGTCTCAGCCCTGGGAGGTGACACAGCATTGGCGGGGGTCTCAGCCCTGGGAGGTGACACAGCCTTGGCGGGGGTCTCAGCCCTGGGAGGTGACACAGCGTTGGCTGGGGTCTCATCCCTGGGAGGTGACACAGCGTTGGCTGGGGTCTCAGCCCTGGGAGGTGACACAGCGTTGGCTGGGGTCTCAGCCCTGGGAGGTGACACAGCGTTGGCTGGGGTCTCAGCCCTGGGAGGTGACACAGCGTTGGCTGGGGTCTCAGCCCTGGGAGGTGACACAGCGTTGGCTGGGGTCTCAGCAATGGGAGGTGACACAGCGTTGGCTGGGGTCTCAGCTCTGGGAGGTGACACAGCGTTGGCTGGGGTCTCAGCTCTGGGAGGTGACACAGCGTTGGCTGGGGTCTCAGCCCTGGGAGGTGACACAGCGTTGGCTGGGGTCTCAGCAATGGGAGGTGACACAGCGTTGGCTGGGGTCTCAGCTCTGGGAGGTGACACAGCGTTGGCTGGGGTCTCAGCAATGGGAGGTGACACAGCGTTGGCTGGGGTCTCAGCCCTGGGAGGTGACACAGCGTTGGCTGGGGTCTCAGCAATGGGAGGTGACACAGCGTTGGCTGGGGTCTCAGCTCTGGGAGGTGACACAGCGTTGGCTGGGGTCTCAGCTCTGGGAGGTGACACAGCGTTGGCTGGGGTCTCAGCCCTGGGAGGTGACACAGCGTTGGCTGGGGTCTCAGCAATGGGAGGTGACACAGCGTTGGCTGGGGTCTCAGCTCTGGGAGGTGACACAGCGTTGGCTGGGGTCTCAGCAATGGGAGGTGACACAGCGTTGGCTGGGGTCTCAGCCCTGGGAAGTGACACAGCGTTGGCTGGGGTCTCAGCCCTGGGAGGTGACACAGCGTTGGCTGGGGTCTCAGCCCTTGGAGGTGACACAGCGTTGGCTGGGGTCTCAGCCCTGGGAGGTGACACAGCGTTGGCTGGGGTCTCAGCCCTGGGAGGTGACACAGCGTTGGCTGGGGTCTCATCCCTGGGAGGTGACACAGCGTTGGCTGGGGTCTCAGCCCTGGGAGGTGACACAGCGTTGGCTGGGGTCTCAGCCCTGGGAGGTGACACAGCGTTGGCTGGGGTCTCAGCCCTGGGAGGTGACACAGCGTTGGCTGGGGTCTCAGCCCTTGGAGGTGACACAGCGTTGGCTGGGGTCTCAGCCCTGGGAGGTGACACAGCTTTGGCTGGGGTCTCAGCTCTGGGAGGTGACACAGCATTGGCTGGGGTCTCAGTCCACAAATGTGACACAGCTGCTCTGAGACAGAAGAGCGTGGTGTCTTGGACCACTAACTGCTGGAGCTAAAAGCGTTGTCAACAGAGAGACAGCCCAGGGAATGGACGTCTCCACCTGCTCCTTCTCGCGTGCTGATGTCTTGAGCTGACTTTGGAAATGGTGATAAGGAGCTTTCCAACAGCCATCCTTCATCTGCTGCTAGCATGCTCAGCGTGTACCATCTCCCTCACTACCGCCATCACTGCCCTGTCATCTTCACGACCACCAACTTCACCATCCTCCTCCTCCTCCTCCTCACCAGCATCCTCATCTTCATTATCATCCTCAACATAATCTTCATCACCACCACCGTTTCCACTACCATCAACATCACCACCGCTCTCATTGCCCTCACCACCGCCATTGTCATTATCATCATTGTCACCACCGTCATCGTCATCATCATCGCTGTCATCATCGTCTCCTTCATCTCTCCCTTGTTGAGGCTGAGTTTTGGGGTGAAATCTCCACTATGACTATAGAGTTTTGTTCCATTTAATGCGTATAACTAGATGTGTTTATGTGGCAGAGTGAACACTTGTTTGTTGGCAATTCACCTGTCACACACCACTCACTACAAATAATGGCAATGCAGCCATACGTATGAGGCAGCTGCTACTGTTAGGTGTGTGAAAGGTGCGAGTCCGTAAAGCAGGCTCTGAGGCAGGCACTGCTGTCACAACTTCAGGGAGGATACGACTCATGCTAGGGAGCTCACTAAGCTGCCAGGGGGGTGGCAATGTGCCCATATCTCTGAGACCACAGGCCCCTCTGCATATCCTCTCCACCCCAGAGCCCCTCACTCGCCATGCCTTCCCCATCCCCATCCGGAATCTTCTCTCCTGCTGCCTCCCACTGCAGGAAGATGGCCACAGCCCTCACCTGGCCTCTTCCACCCTCTCCGTGGGTATCATCACCCCACCACCACCTGTGCAGTCTAGGTTCAGACCTCTCTCCTCTGCCTGAGTGCTCTGCCCTGTCTGACTTGCTTCTCACAGGTCTTTCTGGGCAGCTCACCTCCAAGCAAGGGCCCGAGCCACCTGCACCTAAGGCCTGGACCAAGAGTCCTGCTCCAGCCCTTAGCCACGCCTCAAGCCCAAAGTCCTGAAGAGAAGGATGGGGTCAGGAGAGATGAAGGAGGAGACATTGATCAAGATGCACTGAGCTTAGAAACTGACAGAGTGAATTGCAATCCTTCTGTATAACTGCTTAAAGACAGCAGTAAAAATGGTCAGTGTTCAACACACCATGGGTAGAATTATTTGAAAAGAGGAGAAACATTCAGTGGTTATAGACCTTCATGGATTTTTTATGCTTTAAGGCATTGATGCTTACATTTCTGTCTTGTACTGGAATCAGTGGAGCACATTAGAGTGGAACAAAGCTTTTACTAAATCACCATGGAAGCCCACGTGGCCCACATCCTTTCCTGAATCCACAGTCCTGTGTCCTATGTGGCCCACGTCCTTTCCCGAGTCCGTGGTCCTGTGTTCTGTGTGGCCCACGTCCTTTCCCGAGTCCACGGTCCTGTGTCCTGTGTGGCCCACGTCCTTTCCCGAGTCCGTGGTCCTGTGTCCTGTGTGGCCCACGTCCTTTCCCGAGTCCGTGGTCCTGTGTCCTGTGTGGCCCACGTCCTTTCCCGAGCCCGTGGTCCTGTGTCCTGTGTGGCCCACGTCCTTTCCCGAGTCCACGGTCCTGTGTCCTGTGTGGCCCACGTCCTTTCCCGAGTCCGTGGTCCTGTGTCCTGTGTGGCCCACGTCCTTTCCCGCATCTGTGGTCCTGTGTCCTGTGTGGCCCACGTCCTTTCCCGAGTCCATGGTCCTGTGTCCTGTGTGGCCCACGTCCTTTTTCTGTGTCCCACGTGGCCCATGTCGTTTCCCACATCTGGAGCCTCTAGCCAGTCACCTGGAAACTTTTGTGGTTACCCCTGGGCCTCAGGAGTGCCCCCAAGAGAGACATGGCCATTCCTTCTATGGATTCCTCTCTCCTGCAACTCCTCCAGGACCCACGGCTTCTAGGCCTGCATGCAGAGGCGTCTGGCACCGCAGTGCTCAATCTCTCGCGGTGCCAGGTCCGTGCATGGGGGGCCAGCAGAAGGCCCAGGCCCCGAGCCACACTGTCCCTCCCTGCCTCTTGCCCAGGCCCAGTTCCTGCCCATGTGGAAAACCAGGCTCTGCCCTGTCCACCTTGTTCATGAACACCGGGTCTGAATGTCAGCCATGCAGCCGCTCTGTGGGGCCCCGGCTCTGCAGGGCCTCCTCCCATCCTGGGGCCCCAGCCCACTGGCTCGTGCACGTCTGCCCTTCTACTTAGTGCAGGAACCCCAAAGCACTCGCCACAGGCAAGGAGGCGGCCTGGGCACGGTGCCTCCTTCCCCAGCGTCTGACTCAGGGAAAAGCATGGAAGGGTCGTGACCATCGGAGAGGAACCGCAGATGTCAGCAGCACGTGGGGGCTGTCAGTGTGGGGGTGCACATGGCTGGGTGGGAGGCTGTCGGTATGGGGGACACATGAGGCAGGGGGGCTGCTGGTGGGCAGGGCACACAAGGCAGAGTGGGGGCTGTCAGTGTGGGGGTGCACATGGCTGGGTGAGGGTTGTCAGTGGGGGGACACACGAGGCAGGGGGCGGGCTGCACACACCCACCCTGCCTGGAAGCACACCAGAGGGGCGGGCTGCACACACTCGCCCTGCATGTGAGCGCACCAGAGAGGCGGGCTACACTCACTTGCCTTGTGTGGGAACACACAGGGGAGAAGAGCTGCCCACACTCACCCTGCGTGTGAGTGCAGTGCATAGGTAAGGTGAGCTGCACAAACTTGCCCTGCCCTGCATGCCAGCACACTGTGGAGAGGACCTGTACACACTCACCCTGTGTGTGAGCACACCGAGAGGAGATGCACGTACTCACCCTGCATGCAAGTACACCAGGAAGGTGAGCTGTACACACTCTGTGTGTGAGCACACGGAGGAGAGGACCTGCACACATTCACCCTACATGTGAGCACACCAGGGAGGTGAGTGGTATACACTCACTCTGAGCACACAGAGGGGAGGGCCTGCACACACTCGCCCTGCCTGGGAGCACACCAGGGAGGTGAGCTGTGCACACTCACTCTGTGTGTGAGCACACGGAGGGGAGGGCCTGCACACACTCGCCCTGCCTGGGAGCACACCAGGGAGGGCGAGCTGTGCACACTCACTCTGTGTGTGAGCACACGGAGGGGAGGGCCTGCACACACTCGCCCTGCCTGGGAGCACACCAGGGAGGTGAGCTGTGCACACTCACTCTGTGTGTGAGCACACGGAGGGGAAGGCCTGCACACACTCGCCCTGCCTGGGAGCACACCAGGGAGGTGAGCTGTGCACACTCACTCTGTGTGTGAGCACACGGAGGGGAAGGCCTGCACACACTCGCCCTGCCTGGGAGCACACCAGGGAGGTGAGCTGTGCACACTCACTCTGTGTGTGAGCACACAGAGGGGAAGGCATGCACACACTCGCCCTGCCCGGAAGCACAGTGCACAGGGGAGGCAGGGGCCCGCGGCAGCATCTGCTCAGTGGGCCAGAGAGGTCACTGAATTGACTGATTTGCTCCAGCATGCTTTCCTGTGCCCCCCTCTCCCTCGTTCTGAGGACACAGCGCTGATTACAAAGTGTCCCAGCTGGGAGCAAGTTCACTTTATTTTTCTTCAAGTGTGCAGTCTATTCAGTTCACTGATGAATCCAATTAGCATATCATTGTGGCCGATTAAATATGCCTCATGTAAATTTACATGTCAAAATACACACTCTACTTAAACAGCAAGACCAGTGCCAGCATCGGTAAACAGTTTTGCAGGGGCAAAGCTCTGAGCAAAACAGCTGAAATTAAAATACACAGAGACGGCCTGACCGAGGGAAGCAGGGGACGGCAACACGCGTGTGCGCACACGGGAGGGAGGTGAGCACAGACATTTGTCCCTCTTTGTCTCAGGCGAGAGGCTACTGACAAGGGAGCCCCATCTGCTCAGAAGGCTGCCACGTCCAATTAGTTCATCAGGTGATGGGAATGTGGCCTCCGCTCCGGGAAGTCCCTGTGCTCCAGCGTCAGGGCCGTCAGAGGCTGTGTCGTCCCGGACAGCAGGGGTGAGTTAGCGTGCAATGACTTCTGCTGGAGCAGACGCTTGTGTGAGACACGCGCTAGGGCTCATTATGCACAGCCAATCACAAGTGATCTTTGTTGCTCAATTCTCCATGCATCCACCACAGGGCTCTACCAAGGGCCCCACCAGAGCCCCACCACAGCCCCACCACGGGGCACCACGGGGCACCACGGGGCACCACAGGGCCAAACCACAGCCCCACCACGGGGCACCACGGGGCACCACAGGGCCCCACCACAGCCCCACCACAGCCCCACCACAGGGCACCACAGGGCCCCACCACAGCCCCACCACAGGGCCCCACCACAGGGCACCACAGGGCCCCACCACAGCCCAACCACAGCCCCACCACAGCCCCACCACAGCCCCACCACAGGGCACCACAGCCCCACCACAGCCCCACCACAGCCCCACCACAGCCCCACCACAGCCCAACCACAGGGCCCCACCACAGCCCCACCACAGGGCACCACAGCCCCACCACAGCCCCACCACAGGGCCCCCACCACAGCCCCACCACAGCCCAACCACAGCCCCACCACAGCCCCACCACAGGGCCCCACCACAGGGCCCCACCACAGCCCCACCACAGGGCACCACAGCCCCACCACAGGGCCCCACCACAGGGCACCACAGGGCCCCACCACAGCCCCACCACAGGGCACCACAGGGCCACACCACAGGGCCCCACCACAGGGCCCCACCACAGCCCCACCACAGGGCCCCACCACAGCCCCACCACAGGGCCCCACCACAGGGCACCACAGGGCCCCACCACAGCCCCACCACAGGGCACCACAGGGCCCCACCACAGGGCCCCACCACAGCCCCACCACAGCCCCACCACAGCCCAACCACAGCCCCACCACAGCCCCACCACAGGGCCCCACCACAGCCCCACCACAGGGCACCACAGCCCCACCACAGCCCCACCACAGCCCCACCACAGCCCAACCACAGCCCCAACACAGCCCCACCACAGGGCCCCACCACAGGGCCCCACCACAGCCCCACCACAGGGCACCACAGCCCCACCACAGGGCCCCACCACAGGGCCCCACCACAGCCCAACCACAGGGCACCACAGCCCCACCACAGGGCCCCACCACAGGGCACCACAGGGCCCCACCACAGCCCCACCACAGAGCACCACAGGGCCCCACCACAGGGCCCCACCACAGCCCCACCACAGGGCACCACAGCCCCACCACAGGGCCCCACCACAGCCCCACCACAGGGCCCCACCACAGGGCCCCACCACAGCCCCACCACAGGGCACCACAGCCCCACCACAGGGCCCCACCACAGCCCCACCACAGGGCACCACAGCCCCACCACAGGGCCCCACCACAGGGCACCACAGGGCCCCACCACAGCCCCTCCACAGCCCCACCACAGCCCTACCACAGGGCCCCACCACAGCCCCACCACAGGGCCCCACCACAAGGCACCACAGCCCCACCACAGGGCCCCACCACAGCCCCACCACAGGGCCCCACCACAGCCCCACCACAGCCCCACCACAGGGCCCCACCACAGCCCCACCACAGGGCCCCACCACAGCCCCACCACAGCCCCACCACAGCCCCACCACAGGGCCCCACCACAGCCCCACCACAGCCCCACCACAGGGCACCACAGCCCCACCACAGGGCCCCACCACAGCCCCACCACAGCCCCACCACAGGGCCCCACCACAGCCCCACCACAGGGCCCCACCACAGCGCCCCACCACAGCCCCACCACAGGGCCCCACCACAGGACCACCACAGCCCCACCACAGCCCAACCACAGGCCTACCACAGCCCCACCACAGCCCCACCACAGGGCACCACAGGGCCCCACCACAGCCCCACCACAGGGCACCACAGGGCCCCACCACAGGGCCCCACCACAGCCCCACCACAGCCCCACCACAGCCCAACCACAGCCCCACCACAGGGCACCACAGGGCCCCACCACAGGGCCCCACCACAGCCCCACCACAGGGCACCACAGCCCCACCACAGGGCCCCACCACAGCCCCACCACAGGGCCCCACCACAGGGCCCCACCACAGCCCCACCACAGGGCACCACAGCCCCACCACAGGGCCCCACCACAGCCCCACCACAGGGCACCACAGCCCCACCACAGGGCCCCACCACAGGGCACCACAGGGCCCCACCACAGCCCCTCCACAGCCCCACCACAGCCCTACCACAGGGCCCCACCACAGCCCCACCACAGGGCCCCACCACAGGGCACCACAGCCCCACCACAGGGCCCCACCACAGCCCCACCACAGGGCCCCACCACAGCCCCACCACAGCCCCACCACAGGGCCCCACCACAGCCCCACCACAGGGCCCCACCACAGCCCCACCACAGGGCCCCACCACAGGCCCACCACAGCCCCACCACAGCCCCACCACAGGGCCCCACCACAGCCCCACCACAGCCCCACCACAGGGCCCCACCACAGGGCCCCACCACAGGGCCCCACCACAGCGCCCCACCACAGCCCCACCACAGGGCCCCACCACAGGCCCACCACAGCCCCACCACAGCCCAACCACAGGCCTACCACAGCCCCACCACAGCCCCACCACAGGGCACCACAGGGCCCCACCACAGCCCCACCACAGGGCACCACAGGGCCCCACCACAGCCCCACCACAGGCCCCACCACAGCCCAACCACAGCCCCACCACAGGGCACCACAGGGCCCCACCACAGGGCCCCACCACAGCCCCACCACAGGGCACCACAGCCCCACCACAGGGCCCCACCACAGCCCCACCACAGGGCCCCACCACAGGGCCCCACCACAGCCCCACCACAGGGCACCACAGCCCCACCACAGGGCCCCACCACAGCCCCACCACAGGGCACCACAGCCCCACCACAGGGCCCCACCACAGGGCACCACAGGGCCCCACCACAGCCCCTCCACAGCCCCACCACAGCCCTACCACAGGGCCCCACCACAGCCCCACCACAGGGCCCCACCACAGGGCACCACAGCCCCACCACAGGGCCCCACCACAGCCCCACCACAGGGCCCCACCACAGCCCCACCACAGCCCCACCACAGGGCCCCACCACAGGCCCACCACAGCCCCACCACAGCCCCACCACAGGGCCCCACCACAGCCCCACCACAGGGCCCCACCACAGCCCCACCACAGCCCCACCACAGGGCCCCACCACAGCCCCACCACAGCCCCACCACAGCGCCCCACCACAGCCCCACCACAGGGCCCCACCACAGGCCCACCACAGGCCCCACCACAGCCCAACCACAGGCCCTACCACAGCCCCACCACAGCCCCACCACAGGGCACCACAGCCCCACCACAGGGCACCACAGGGCCCCACCACAGCCCCACCACAGCCCCACCACAGCCCAACCACAGCCCCACCACAGGGCACCACAGGGCCCCACCACAGGGCCCCACCACAGCCCCACCACAGGGCACCACAGCCCCACCACAGGGCCCCACCACAGCCCCACCACAGCCCCACCACAGCCCCACCACAGGGCCCCACCACAGGGCACCACAGGGCCCCACCACAGCCCCTCCACAGCCCCACCACAGCCCTACCACAGGGCCCCACCACAGCCCCACCACAGGGCCCCACCACAGGGCACCACAGCCCCACCACAGGGCCCCACCACAGCCCCACCACAGGGCCCCACCACAGCCCCACCACAGCCCCACCACAGGGCCCCACCACAGCCCCACCACAGGGCCCCACCACAGGCCCCACCACAGCCCCACCACAGCCCCACCACAGGGCCCCACCACAGCCCCACCACAGGGCCCCACCACAGCCCCACCACAGCCCCACCACAGGGCCCCACCACAGCCCCACCACAGCCCCACCACAGGGCCCCACCACAGCCCCACCACAGGGCCCCACCACAGCCCCACCACAGGCCCCACCACAGCCCCACCACAGCCCAACCACAGGCCTACCACAGCCCCACCACAGCCCCACCACAGGGCACCACAGGGCCCCACCACAGCCCCACCACAGGGCACCACAGGGCCCCACCACAGCCCCACCACAGCCCCACCACAGGCCCACCACAGCCCCACCACAGCCCAACCACAGGCCCACCACAGGGCCCCACCACAGCCCCACCACAGGGCCCCACCACAGGGCACCACAGGGCCCCACCACAGCCCCACCACAGGGCACCACAGGGCCCCACCACAGCCCCACCACAGCCCCACCACAGCCCCACCACAGGGCCCCACCACAGCCCCACCACAGCCCCACCACAGGGCCCCACCACAGCCCCACCACAGGGCCCCACCACAGGCCCACCACAGCCCCACCACAGCCCCACCACAGCCCCACCCTGGCACTCAGCCTTCTGGGAAGTGTGGGGCCTTCTCCATCACATGGTCAGCCCTCTGCATGTGTGGGCTTTGGTGAGTACCCTTCTACCTCCTTACTGGCACCAGCAGCACAGCTGGCCACAGCTGGATGACTCTTTGCATCTGCCACAGTCCCCTGAAGCCACATTGGGCCTGCGCCAGCCCCACCAAGCCTTCTGAGTCCCAAGAGCCCAGCTTGCTCACTTGCTCCACCCGCTGCCCACCTGGGTCCCTCAGACTGCCCCTGACAACTGTGGCCCCCTCTGACTTCACTTCTGCTTTTCAACGGACTCAGCCTTCATGCACCTAAAAACACAAACGACCCCCCCCCCATACCACTGTTTCAGGAGGGTGGACCTTTCCATCCAAGCAATCTCAATAACAGTGAGTTTCATGAACAGAACTAGGACAGACTTCATGACTGGGGAGCCCTGTGCTTGCCTGACAAGAAGGCTCAGAGGGCTTTCTCACCACAAAGTCTGTACCAGGGTCCTGAGAGGGACTTAAAGACAGGCCGACATTATATCCAGAGCACATACGCAAGGAGTGGGAGTTGGGGTGACCACAGTGGGGCGAGGGCTCTGTACAGAGGGCAGGGCTCTGTCACCCACTCACCTGGCTCACTCTGGACACAGGCTGGTCTTCACTCCATGGAGTGCAAATAGAGGAAAGCACTACAGAGGAAGAGGAGGAGGAGGAGTAGGAGGAGGAGGAGGAGGAGGAGGAGGAGGAGGAGGAGGAGGAGGAGGAGGAGGAGGAGAGGAGGAGGAAGAGGAGGAGGAGGAAGAGGAGGAGGAGGAGGAAGAGGAGGAGGAGGAGGAGGAAGAGGAGGAGGAGGAGGAGGAGGAATAGGAGAAAGGAGAAAGAGAAAGAGAAAGAGGAAGAGGAAGAGGAGGTAGAGGAGAAAAGGAGAAGTAGGTAGACGAGAAAGCAGAGGAGGAGGAGGAGGAGGAGGACTGTCGGGGATGGCTGTGCCTTTACGAGGGGATGGCCCAGTTAGCCCATCCCCTCCCTCCTTCCGGCTTCAACCAGAAGAGAAGTCAGGCCAGCCCCCGCCCCTCAGCGGCGAGCACGTGTGTCAGGAATGGCGCCAGCTGGCCCAGGAGGCGGAGCCAAGAGGTCCCAGCTCTGCGTGAAGTTCCATGACATCACCATGTTGGACACGCTCATAGCCTATCGTTGGCACCTGGCCAGTCCCTCTCCTTCGCGCATCTCTGCTGGTATAAGACTGTTAGCCCCTCCCTTATTAAACTCAGAACACCCCCTGAGGCTTCTCTGGAACCCTACACGCCCGTGTCTTCCTTGGCTGGTATGGGGCATCCCGCGACCACACGCTGACCGAGGCTACACATGCCCCTCACTCCCGCAGTCAATCCCTACTGGCCAGGGGATGCGTGAGAGCGAGAGAGGCCCAGGACCTCCACGCGGAGGGGAGGTAGAGGGAAGCCCGGCAAATGGCGGCCCAATCGTGGGGCGGGTGCCCACGGGAAGCAAGTCCGGAGCTATCGGTAGCCCTCGGGAAATTGGAGTGAGTTCTCCGGGGCGTGTTGGTTCCCCCACCGGGCAGCTAAGGCCGTAGGGCAGAATCGGTCCGTGTTCCACGGGACTGGATTGGACTTTTGGGATATTTGGACCAAGGGCCGGGTGCGCAGCTTTTGCGCGTCTCCCGGCACCGGGCGGGGCGGGACAGCTTGGCTTTGCGGGAAACCCGCTGTAGCACCTGCGCGGTAGAAAAGCACAGAGGGCGCAAAAGGCAGGCGGGCGAACCAGGTCCCACAGCCGGCATGGCAGGGGGGCGCTGGCGTTGGCCACTTCTGGCCTGGCCGCCTGTACTCGCCCCTCCCCTTTTCCGCCGGTGGTGGAGGGCGCGGGCTTGCGCGGAGGGCGATCTGGGCTCCCTGTGGCCTCAGGCGGGCGGAGTGCAGCGGAGGTCCGAGCTCGCAGTGGCCGGCAGCCGGCAAGGCAGGCGCCGCCGGGGTCGAGGCCCCGGCAATGTTTGGGACATGGCGGGCACGGAGGCATCTAGGCTCGGCGGTGGGAGTATGCCATCCCAGCAACAAGCACCTAAACTCCTGGGACTTAGCCAGTCCAGGAAAACAGGGATTGTGGAGAGGAGAGGAGAATGGTGTCATATCCTAAACGGAGTTGCCTTGTCTCGCCCTTTCAAAACTAATCAAAGCCAGGAAATCAAGAGAAATAGTACCTGTCCATTTTCCTTCCTCTGCCAGATGTATATATATTTATTTTTGCCTCTGAGTGGCTACTCCAAACCGGTTCACTAGCACTGGACACTTCCTTCAGTGATTCCTCTTTCTGTGTAATTAGCCACGATTGGGTTTATGCTCCACATGGAACTTTTCTGGCTTATGCCCAGGGTATGTTCTCCTATGTAATTCAGGTTAACTAGCTCTGAGAACTAGTCAGTATTTTGCTTGATCTTTTCAAAAGTCTCTTTTAATGGAGTAACATCTCTCACTGAAGTCACCACCTGGAAACTTGCTGTTCAAGGCCATCGTTTTTCTATACTACTGTGCCAAGCTACAGGGTGGCCAGAGGAGACCAGGACACGCATTGGCCCTGATGGCCGTTCCATTCTCGTGGTAATGATGGGGACTTTTGCCAGCCACACTGGATGGTACCAGGCCATATGGCAAACCAGGGGACCCTGACTACCTCGCCCCCTTTCAGCAGGAAGTAGCTCCAGAAGAAATGACTTTTGCCCATACTCCCAGCCTGGTGCCCTCCTATGTCATAAGGAAAAAATAAAATTAAATTTAAAAAGAGAGGGGGGAGCAGCCCCCATGATTAGTTAAGGATAGCTATGCTTATATTAAATATCTTAAGAAATATCTTAAGAAATTTTAAATCTTCCCAAAACAGTACGGGAAGAAGCCTTGTATGTGCCTTTCCAGATTGGGAAACTAAACCCAGAGCACTCACTCTGGAGAAATGTCTTCTTGTTCTCTCTAGGAAAACAAGGACCATACTGGATTTCTTCTGCTCTTCCATGGGAAGATGGAGAGCCTGCCTGCATGCAACAGTGATGGTGGTAGGAGGCAGCCAACTTCCCTTCCCGTTTGCTTCTAGACTCTTCCTTAAGCATTTCTCATGGCGCAATATTTCGCTGTGGCAGTGTCGCCTGCAGTTTTGTACAAAAACTAAAGAAATTTTGCACCGTGTTTCTTCCTTTTGCCTCCCCCTGCTGCTTGGTTTAGGGGGGTCCCATTGGAGGGAAATAGGAGCTGAGGGTTTTGACACTTTATCTCAATGTTTCGTGATAAAAATGTTTTAAAAAGTAAGCACAAGGGTTTAGCGCCTTGCCCTCAATGTTTATGAGAAAAATGTTCAAAAAATAGGCGTTAGAATAGTACTTCGCCTCAATGTTTATGAAAAGAAAGTTTTACTAACTATATGTGTTAAGTTACCAGCTACAGTGGACTACCAGACTCGCCGGAATTTAAACCTGCTTTTACCTCACCGCCAAAAGAGGAACGCTGTCTGCATTTATCTTGAGTGGCGCAAAAAAAGGCTAAGAACTCCAACTTCTCTGGCCTGAGCCAAATGGATGGCCCCTTACCTACCCCTTCCTTTCGTGGAAGAGGCCCCATATGTATCTTGTCAACATTTGCCTTATGCCTACATATGCCATATGTTTACAGCATCCCCTGCTTATTTAAAAAACAAAAGAGAGGGAGATGTCGGGGATGGCTGTGCCTTTAAGAGGGGATGGCCCAGTTAGCCCGTCCCCCCCTCCTTCCGTCTTCAACCGGAAGAGAAGTCAGGCCAGGCCCCGCCCCTCAGCGGCGAGCACGTGTGTCAGGAATGGCAGCCTGCTGAGCCAGAGGTGGAGCCAAGAGGTCCCCGCCTCTGCAGGAAGTTCCGTGACATCACTGTGATGGACACGCTCGTAGCCTATCGTTGGCACCTGGCCCGTCCCTCTCCTTCGAGGATCTCTGCTGTTAGCCCCTCCCTTATTAAACTCAGAACACCCCTGAGGCTTCTCCAGGACCCTACGCACCCGTGTCTTCCTTGGCGGGTATGGGGCATCCCGCGAACACACTGTCCGAGGCTGCACGTGGCCTTCGCTCCCGCAGTCGATCCCTACTGGCCAGAGGGTGCGTGAGAGCGAGAGAGGAGCACACAGGAAGAGGCAGGGAGGCCCAGGACCTCCACGCGGAGGGGAGCAAGAGCGAAGCCCGGCAGAGGACAACAATGACAACAACGATGACAAGGGCGGAGGAGGAGGGAGGAGGAAGGAGAAATGTCCAGGGCCACAGTGAGCATCTTCTACCAGATGTGAGGAGTTCTGCAGAAGAGTGTGGTTATTTGATAAGAGAAAACTAGATTTTCCTGGTGTTTTATTAAACCACACTTAAAGGAATTCAATTTGTTTAGTGTGGTAAAAGAAAAGCATTAAACTGACCAGGGTTCTCAAAGAGCTGCGTGTCAGTAGGCTTCTTTTCATGTAAATAATGTTTAAGCCTGCTGCGGAAGACGTAAAGAAGACATAGCAGGAGTGTGGAACTCCACGAAGGGAAGTCACTGCCAAACGTATCTTGGTCAGAAGCAGCGTGCAGCGAAGGGGCCTGCGGGTGTGCGGGACACAGGGGAGCCTGGCCATGTGCGGGGAGAGGCACTTGCAGGTGTGTGGTGCGGGGAGCCTGCGGGTGTGTGGTGTGGGGAGTCTGTGGGTGTGTGGTGTGGGGAGTCTGCAGGTGTGTGGTGTGGGGAGCCTGTGGGTGTGCGGTGTGGGGAGCCTGCGGGTGTGTGGTGTAGGGAGTCTGCGGGTGTGTGGTGTGGGGAGCCTGCGGGTGTGTGGTGTAAGGAGTCTGCGGGTGTGCGGTATAAGGAGCCTGCGGGTGTGTGGTGTGGGGAGCCTGCGGGTGTGTGGTGTAAGGAGCCTGCGGGTGTGTGGTGTGGGGAGCCTGCGGGTGTGTGGTGTAAGGAGCCTGCGGGTGTGTGGTGTGGGGAGCCTGCGGGTGTGTGGTGTGGGGAGTCTGCGGGTGTGTGGTGTGGGGAGCCTGCGGGTGCGTGGTGTGGGGAGCCTGCGGGTGTGTGGTGTAAGGAGTCTGCGGGTGTGTGGTGTGGGGAGTCTGCGGGTGTGTGGTGTGGGGAGTCTGCGGGTGTGTGGTGTGGGGAGCCCGCGGGTGTGTGGTGTAAGGAGTCTGCGGGTGTGTGGTGTGGGGAGTCTGCGGGTGTGTGGTGTGGGGAGTCTGCGGGTGTGTGGTGTGGGGAGCCTGCGGGTGTGCGGTATAAGGAGCCTGCGGGTGTGTGGTGTGGGGAGTCTGCGGGTGTGTGGTGTGGGGAGCCTGCGGGTGTGTGGTGTGGGGAGCCTGCGGGTGTGCGGTGTGGGGAGCCTGCGGGTGTGTGGTGTAAGGAGCCTGCGGGTGTGTGGTGTGGGGAGCCTGCGGGTGTGTGGTGTAAGGAGCCTGCGGGTGTGTGGTGTGGGGAGCCTGCGGGTGTGTGGTGTGGGGAGTCTGCAGGTGCGTGGTGTAAGGAGTCTGCGGGTGTGCGGTATAAGGAGCCTGCGGGTGTGTGGTGTGGGGAGCCTGCGGGTGTGTGGTGTGGGGAGTCTGCGGGTGTGTGGTGTAAGGAGTCTGCGGGTGTGCGGTGTGGGGAGTCTGCGGGTGTGTGGTGTGGGGAGTCTGCGGGTGTGCGGTGTGGGGAGCCTGCGGGTGTGTGGTGTAAGGAGTCTGCGGGTGTGTGGTATGGGGAGCCTGCGGGTGTGTGGTGTGGGGAGTCTGCGGGTGTGTGGTGTGGGGAGCCTGCGGGTGTGTGGTGTGGGGAGCCTGCGGGTGTGTGGTGTGGGGAGCCTGCGGGTGTGTGGTGTGGGGAGCCTGCGGGTGTGTGGTGTGGGGAGCCTGCGGGTGTGTGGTGTAAGGAGTCTGCGGGTGTGCGGTGTGGGGAGCCTGCGGGTGTGCGGTGTAAGGAGCCTGCGGGTGTGTGGTGTGGGGAGCCTGGGAGTGTGTGGTGTGGGGAGCCTGCGGGTGTGTGGTGTGGGGAGCCTGCGGGTGTGTGGTATCAGGAGGCTTCTCCTGTGACAGCACGGGTGACAAGCCTGGGGCCCTGCTGCTGACCTGTCCAATCTCACAGTAGCTCCTCTTATCGCATACCCTGGCCGCTCTCCTGCACACCGATGCCTCCTGACCATGGCCTGTGTGAGCCCAGGTGCCATTCCAGCCTCCCAGCCCCTGCACTGGGAGGGTGCAGGCATCGTCATTGGTGGGCACTGGGAGGGTGCAGGTGAGGGCACTGGCGGGCACTGGGAGGGTGCAGGCATGGTCATTGGCGGGCACTGGGAGGGTGCAGGCATGGTCATTGGTGGGCACTGGGAGGGTGCAGGTGAGGGCACTGGCGGGCACTGGGAGGGTGCAGGCATGGTCATTGGTGGGCACTGGTGGGCAATGGGAAGCACTGGAAGGGTGCAGGTGTGGGCACTGGTGGGTATTGGCAGGCACTGGGGGGGGTGCAGGCATGGTCACTGGTGGGCACCGAGCTATTCAGGCATGGGCACTGACGGGCACTGGGAGGGTACAGGCGTGGGCACCAACAAGCACTGATGGGCACTGGGAGGGTGCAGGCATGGGCACTTGTTGGGGTTCAGCTTTGGCCTTGAAGGGGGAAGGGTAAGGAGAGCTATCCCGAGACGTTGCCCTTCCCCCAGCCCTGGGGGAATGCGGAAGCGAGCCACAATTCTCTGGGTCCGGAACCAGAAGAACTGGCTTTTCAACCAGCCCCCCAATCTCTCGCCAGCCCATGTGCTCCCCACTTTTGCGGGCTTTGCCCATGGGGTGGTGCTATGCAAGTGACGTTAGCTCATGAGGGGGTCTTAAGACAAGCTCGCCAGCCTATCGCCAGCTCCTGGTCTATCACCCCTTTTCTCGTCACCCCTACTATATCAACTGTTAGCCACTCCCTTATTAAATCAGATTTGCTCTTGAAGCGTCTCGAGATCCGTCTGCGTCTGGCTTCCTTCGTGAGTAAGGAAGGAGGAAAAGGGATCTTGTTTCGGCTACGTGCACCTGAGGTCTTTCCTAGCCCCCCGCTCCACCTTGGCCTTGCCTGCGGGTCGGGTGACCAGGGGAGAGGGTGAGAAAGGGAGTGCAGATATTAGAGTAAAGCCTGACACCCCCATGCCAGGGGAGGTGACCCGAGCCCGGCAGGCACTGGTAGGCACTGACGGGCACAGGAAGGGTGCGGGCGAGGGCACTGGCGGGCACTGGGAGGGTGCGGGCGAGGGCACTGGCGGGCACTGGGAGGGTGCGGGCGAGGGCACTGGCGGGCACTGGGAGGGTGCGGGCGAGGGCACTGGCGGGCACTGGGAGGGTACAGGCATGGTCATTGGTGGGCACTGGGAGAGTGCGGGCGAGGGCACTAGCGGGCACTAGGAGGGTGAGGGCGAGGGCACTGGTGGGCACTGGGAGGGTGCATGCGTGGGCACTGGCGGGCACTGGGAGGGTGAGCGCGAGGGCACTGGTGGGCACTGGAAGGGTGCATGCGTGGGCAGTCACACTCGTGGGAGCCCTGAGGGATGTGCTGGAAATGCTTGCTGGCCTCGTTTATGTGTCAATAAAAGCTAATGTCCCCAGCTGGAGCAGTGCCAGCAGGTCTGAGAGGGCACCACCCCCCATGACCCACTCTCCACACAGCAAATCCAGCCTGGGAGAGCTCTGCCAGTCTGTACTTCCAGGCTTCCGTGGGTTCCGTGCCTTGGTTCGCAGTTCTGTTTCAGTGCATACTGTCAGCGCAAGGGAGCAGCGAGTCCACCGCTGGTGTCCACTCACTGAGGCCTTCTAGTTTAAATTCCTAACCTTGTCCACAGTCAGCGGCAGGAGGTGGTGATCGCCCCATGCCCACCGGAGAACAGTGTGCTCTGGTCCCTTGTCACTCTCTGTATGGCATTCAGGGTGACATGTCACAGGCTGTGTCATAAAAGTCTGTACAGCTCATAAACACAAGAATTAACAAGCCATGAGCACAGCAATTCCCTCTGATACGTGTGTGGAGAGCTGCGTGGTTCTGGCTCCCTTACTGAGCTTGCTCTCACCCCGTGTCCAGGGTTTGTGGTAGAGCAGTGCCTCTCCCTGTCGGCAATTCTTATTTATGACAGACACATACGGCGGCGAGTCCCTATGTCCTCCTTTTCCTTGTCTATTTAAAAGAGCCTCTCCATCTTCTGGAGTTGTGGGTCAGTAGTTACAGAATGGCATGGGAGTATCTTCCATTTTCTGGGATCAGTAGGCATGCTTTGTTCAGATCTCCAGTACCCCTGGTTGTTGTTCTTCTGGACCCCAAACACCACTGTGGGAAGTATGACTTGAGATGAGCTCTGACCTCACCTGCAGCACAGCACAGCGACACGGGTCAAGACGCAGGGTTCCCATAAGCCTCGTTGTCAAACAGCAGCTCAGGTACAACGACTGTAGAAGTCTTGAGTGGGGCAAAGCTGAGCCCACCAACTTACCCCTCAGGCCTGGCATAGATGCTACCCTCGGTGCCTGGCCACCTCCACCTGCTGTCGTCTCAAAGGCTCTTTCGCGAGTGGCCTGGCATACCATAGTGCCACCAGCCACGCCTGCGTGCACAGTCCCTGTCAGGCTGTGGCAGCCCACCCAGTGCCCAGCCACGCCCACTGGATGGGGGGTCTGGGGATGAGAAGGGACCCAGGCGCCAGGCAGCAGGCTCTGGCTTGGGAAGGAGTGCAGAAATCCAGTGTGAACAGATGGGTGGCATGCCCGTGACCTGTGGCTGGTGTAAACACGTGGTCCTCTGGTCCACTTCATCCTCCCACCACCTCCAGGTGAGAGGAGCCACCTTCCAGAAGGGGAGACCCAAGTTCAGGGAGAACATGACACCTGCCCGAGGTCACGCAGCAGCGAGAAGCAAAGCCAGCTCTGCTCTGGCTTTTCTCTTCATGCAGGCCCCGTGTACCTATTGCCTGTGCTTTCACCAAGAAATGAGAAAGGAAGTTGGGGCAGGGAGGGTGGCTCATGCCTGGAATCCCAGTTTGGCAGGGGGTGGAGATGGGGAGGACCAAGGTTCAAGCAAGCCCAGGCAAAAGTTGGCAATACCCCTTCACCAGTGATACACTCGATGGGGTGGTGCACGACAGTGATTCCAGCTACTTAGAAGGAGTATGGTCCAGGATACCTGGGGCTAAAACTAAATAAATAAAAGTAAAGCCACCTCTTTAAAAAAAAAAAAAAACCACACAAAACATCTAACGAGGGCTGGGGGGGGAGGTGGCTCAAGTGGAAAGCACCTGCCTAGCCAATGTGAGACTCCGAGTTCAAACTTCAGTAACACCAAAAGTAGAAGAAAGGAGGAAATAGGCCCCAAACTTCCAGGTTATATCCGGTAAGGCCTCCCATTTGCACCAGGCCACAGGATGGATGAGGGACTTGTCACCTCCCAGTCTTCTCCGTGTCTGTCCTTTGCTTGTAAGAACACCAGTAGTGTTGGATTAGGCTCACCCGTGACCACACCCTGACTTCCTTATTTCTGATGAAGGTCACGTTCTTGAATGGAGGGGTGGAGACTTCCAGCCTGCCCCTCTGTGGACACAGCCTGTCCTGGGGCAGGCCTGCCACCCAGAGGTGCTGACAGGTGTCATAAAGCGTCCACTACATATCACTCACTATACCTGTTGTTTTGTATATATATATTTTTAAAAACTTGGACTTTTAAAAAAGCAACACTTTGTGAAGAAGAAATACCTAAATAGGAGAGAAGGAAGGCCTTTTGAGGCATTTTTCTTAAGTAGCACGTTCCATTTATTAAGTTATATTACAGCCATATTTGCATCGAGGCAAAGCTCCCAGCTCAGTATTTCTAAACTGTATTTCATTTCAGTCTATCAGCCTGACATTTCCTTAAATCACACTGACCTTCCACAATATAGAATAAATCAGGTGGCAAGCCGCCCTGCCTCAAGCCTGTGGGACAAGACACCAGCATTCCTGTCACTCAGGCGTCCACTCAGCAGAGCAGTTGCCGCAGGGCGGGCAGAGCCAGCCACGGCAATCTACTTTGATGCATCAACATCGGAGGGACAAAGACAACCAGGCTACTCTGCCCCAGGAACATGCACCAGCCTCTGTAATTACCAATGTGCACACGCAGCCCAAGAACCACTTACGCAAGGGTGGGCAAGGATGCAGCCAAGGTCACAGTGTCCATGGCCTGCAGCCAGCCATGCCACACCAATGCCCAGAACACACAGCCTGCAGCCAGCCACGCCACACCAATGCCTAGAACACAGAGCCTGCGGCCAGCCATGCCACACCCACACCCAGAACACACAGCCTGCGGCCAGCCATGCCACACCCACACCCAGAACACACAGCCTGCGGCCAGCCACGCCACACCAATGCCCAGAACACACAGCCTGCGGCCAGCCATGACACACCAATGCCCAGAACACACAGCCTGCAGCCAGCCATGACACACCAATGCCCAGAACACACAGCCTGCGGCCAGCCATGCCACACCAATGCCCAGAACACACAGCCTGCAGCCAGCCATGCCACACCAATGCCCAGAACACACAGCCTGCGGCCAGCCACGACACACCAATGCCCAGAACACAGAGCCTGCGGCCAGCCACGCCACACCCACACCCAGAGCACACAGCCTGCGGCCAGCCACGCCACACCCACACCCAGAGCACACAGCCTGCGGCCAGCCATGCCACACCCACACCCAGAACACACAGCCTGCGGCCAGCCACGCCACACCCACACCCAGAGCACACAGCCTGCAGCCAGCCATGCCACACCCACACCCAGAACACACAGCCTGCGGCCAGCCATGCCACACCCACACCCAGAACACACAGCCTGCGGCCAGCCACGCCACACCAATGCCCAGAACACACAGCCTGCGGCCAGCCATGACACACCAATGCCCAGAACACACAGCCTGCAGCCAGCCACGCCACACCAATGCCCAGAACACACAGCCTGCGGCCAGCCATGCCACACCCACACCCAGAACACACAGCCTGCGGCCAGCCACGCCACACCAATGCCCAGAACACACAGCCTGCGGCCAGCCATGACACACCAATGCCCAGAACACACAGCCTGCAGCCAGCCACGCCACACCAATGCCCAGAACACACAGCCTGCGGCCAGCCATGACACACCAATGCCCAGAACACACAGCCTGCAGCCAGCCATGCCACACCCACACCCAGAACACACAGCCTGCGGCCAGCCATGCCACACCCACACCCAGAGCACACAGCCTGCAGCCAGCCACGCCACACCAATGCCCAGAACACACAGCCTGCGGCCAGCCATGCCACACCAATGCCCAGAACACACAGCCTGCGGCCAGCCATGCCACACCCACACCCAGAACACACAGTCTGCAGCCAGCCACGCCACACCACACCCAGAACTGTTGGGGATTCAGTTTTGGCCTTAATGGGGGAAGGGTGACAAGAGTGAGACGCTGCCCTTCCCCCAGCCCTGGGACAGTGTAAAAGCTAGCCACTCCCATCTTCCAGGTTCTGCTGGAAGAGAAGCAAAGCAGCCCGGCCTCTTGGCTCGGCCACGTGGGTAATGGTGGAGGCCCGGTCCTTGGGGGGCTGTGGTCTCCGCCCATATAGGAAGTTCCGTGACATCACCTGAGGGACAGCCCATTCAGCCAATCGTTAATATTCAATTAGTCCCTCCTCTTCCTGCCCGCCATTACTGTTATAAACCCCTCCCTGATTAAAGCTTTTTGAGACTGGTGGAATATCCAAACCGGCTCCCTGAAAACTCTTTCCTGCATCTACTCCGGACACGTGAGGGGGTACAGGGGCGGGGGAGGTCTTGGCTCGACTCAGCGTAGCCCGTAAAGACACACTTTGTTCCTTCCACAGGTGGTGGCGGGGTAAAGCCAAGTGTTTTTTCACAATTTGGGATTTATCATCTCCCTGGGTGAAGTGGGGAGAGGGGGTCTTGAGCCCCGACAAATGAGGGGGTCTTGAGTCCTGACAAGTGGCACCCAACATGGGGTGAACGGATGCACGGCCGGTAATTTCAGGGTTCAATAACCCCACAGACTTTGCTGAGTAATTGGGGTTCAGAGAAAAGAGTGCCCGTCCAGATGGGCAAATGCATAAACAGAGAATAGGGATGGGCTCACGTGGCTTCGTGAGTCCCGGGACGCGGCGTTGGAAAGAGTAGTCCCGCCATGGCGGCTTCGTGCCAGGCGGGGTGGAGTGGGGCACGTGTCTCGGCGGCGACGCAGGTGGCTGCGGTGCCCAGAGCGAATGCCACCATCCTGCCTGGGAGCCCCCGCCCACCCGGGGTTTCCAGGTCCTGATCTGCAAACGGGTCGCGGGGCGTGTGCAGAGGATGATCTGGGGTCCACGCGGCCTCGGGTGGCGACAGCGCTCGGGGCGTTTGCGGCCACCCAGGCCGGTGCCCCCGCTCAGGTTCATGAGCAGTGGCGAGCGCCCGACTCTGGGGACACGGTGGTGGCAGTGGGGGCGGTCTGTATTCTGTTAGCCTTGTGTTGTTTTCCCGCCACTGCCGCTGGGCGGGGCCAGTGCCTGCTGCTGGTCTGTGAGACCGACCCCCCCGCTGTGATTCCCTGCACATTTTCTCTTTGTGTCGAGCTTGCAGCTCACAGACAGAGAGAGCAGGGAAAGGCCCCAAATTTCCAACAAAAAGCGGAGTAATTGGAGATATTTAGAAAAAGGAAAACAAAGAGTTCTGATACAGCAATAAGTAATTTGATTGGATTTCCTATAATTACCAGTTCAAAGATACCAAAAACTGGAGGAGTTTTTCTGGATGGATGGAAAGTTTGCTTATCTGATATGATTTGAAAAAATTGTCATGTTGGGAGCCACAGAGTTGTCTTGGGATTGGATTAGTAGGAGAGGTTTCTTTTTGTTTTTTTATTCAACCACGTGGTTCTATTATGGGCAAAATACTACCATTTGCCACTGGAATTCCAGAAAACTTAAATGGCCAATCAAAAAGGCAATTTTAAGAGCGCTCAAGGTTCATATGTGTGTCTGCGTGTCTGTATGTCTAACTGGTAAAACTTAAAAGCAGAAAAAAATAGGTTTTCAACACAAACTGGTCATGTTCAGGTGCAAGCAAATGTGTCTAAGAAAAACTCCAAAAGGTTCAAATATACAGCATGTGGTATAAGTACAATGATATAAAACCAGTGTGTTAGTCTTTATACCCAGTGTGTTAAGAGTCAAGTGTACATCTAGTCCTGACAATTCTTTGGTATAAATTAAGATTTTACCTTCCCAGTTTTCTCTCCTGTGCTGTCATAAACTCTCAAGATCAAGGAATCAGAATCATTTCATACAAATGTGACTATTAACCTAAATTTTCCTGACCCAAAATTAAACATTTTGCTTCCTAGGATACAGGTCCAATGCGTGTGCTAGCTGTCTGTTCCCAAGCTGCCTGATTTCACTACTAACGATTCCTTGGTCTCTCTCTCTCTCTCTCTCTCTCTCTCTCTCTCTCTCTCTCTCTCTCTCTCTCTTCTTGCATTGGAAACTGCTTGAACAATCTAGAAGTCTTGTGAGGATTTTAATAGTCCTATCATAACAGTTACTCCAGGTTAAAAACATCATAGTTATGTTGGTGGTCACAGAGCTAGCCATGTTCTCTAAAAGTTACAGCAAAACTTTGACAAATGATTTTCGGTCAGCTCTCAAAAAGTTACAAATGGATTATCTCCGTTGTTTTCCTTGTTGCTTCAATTGGAAATATAAAGGGTCTTTTATATCTAAAACTCCTTGGATGCAGTTCAAAGCCAGCCCGGGCAAAAGAAAAAATCTCTCTAAAACTCCACCTCCCAGTTAACCAGTAAAGAGCCAGATTGAGAGCTTGGCTCACGAGAACCAGCAAAATGCTGAAAGCGGCACCGTGGCTCAAGTGGTAGAGCACTAGCCTCAAGCAGAAGTACTCAGGAACAGTGCTCAGGCCCTGAGTTCAAAGCCTGTAAAGGCGGATGGGAGCATGCCATCCCAGCAACAAGCACTGGAACTCCTGGGACTCAGCCAGTCCAGGAGACAGGAATGTGGAGTGGAGTGAGAGGAGAATGGTGTCATATCCTAAACGGAGTTGCCTTGTCTCGCCCTTTCAAAACTAATCAAAGCCGGAAATCAAGAGAAATAGTACCTGTCCATTTTCCTTTTTTTTTCTGCCAGTTGTGTGTGTGTGTGTGTGTGTGTGTGTGTGTGTGTGTGTGTGTGTGTGTGTGTGTGTATGCCTCTGACTGGCTATGCCAAACCGGTTCTCTACCACTAAACACTTCTTTCAGTAATTCCTCCTTACCTGTTCATTTCACAATTGGATTTATGCTCCAAATGGAACTTTCCTGGCTTATGCCCAGGGTATGTTCTATGTCATTCATGTTAACTAGCCCTATAAACTTATCAATCTTTTGCCTGACCTTTTCAAAAGTCTCTTTTAACAGAATAACATCTCTTGCTGAGATCACCACCTGGGAACTTGCTGTTCATGGCCGTCACCCTAACACAGACCTGAATCCTGGAGGCCCCAGCCCTAGGAATTTCTGGGTATGCCCAAGATGCAGGAGTTGGTCAGAGGAGACCATGACACTCTCTGGCCCTAGTGACCATTCTTGTGGTAATGATGGGAACTTTTGCCAGCCACACTGGATGATGCCAGGCTGATCAGGGGCCTTTGACCACTTTGCCCCCTTTCAGCAGGAAGTAGCTCCAGAAGATAAGACCTTCGCCCATATTCCCAGCCCAGCCTGGTGCCCTTCTATGTCATAAAAGAAAAAAAAAAGGGGGACAGGGGGGAGTAGCCCCCATGATTAATTAATGATAGTTATGCTTATATTAAACATCTTTAAAAAACCTTAAAAAATTTTAAATCATCCCAAATCAGTGTGGAATGGAGCATTGTATGTGCCTTTCCAGATTGGAAAACTAAACCCAGAGCACTTGCTCTGGAGAAATGTCTTGTTGCTTTCTCTAGGAAAACAAGGACCATACTGGATTTCTTCTGCCCTTCCAAGAGAATATAGAAAGTCTGCCTGCACACAACAGTGATAGCGGTAGGAGACAGCCAGTCTTCTTTCCCTGTCTGCTTTCTAGACTCTTCTTGAGCGTCTCTCATGGTGTGATATTTTTGCCGTGGCAATATTGCCCACGGCTTTGCACAGGGACTGAAATAGGGAGTTACACTGTTTCTCCCTTTTGCCTTTCACCCTGCTGTTAGGGAGTCCTGTTGGAGGGAAATAGGAGCTGAGGGTTTTGACACTCAACCTCAATGTTTCATGATAAAAATGTTTTAAATAGTAAGTGCAAAGGTTTAGCGCCTTCACCTCAATGTATGAAAAAAAATGTTTTACTACCAATATGTGTTATCAGCTACTGTAAACTACCAGAGATGCCAAAGCTTCTACCTCACCAACAAAAGAGGAATGATGCCCGCATTATCTTGAATGGTGCAGAAACAGGCTAAGGACTCCAACTTCTCTGGACTGAGCCAAATGGATGGCCTCCTCACCCCTTTTGTGGAAGGGGCCCCACATATATATTTTATGTCAGCATTTGCCTCATGCCTATATATGCCATATGTCTACAACATCCCCTGCTCATTTAAAAAACAAAAAAGGGCAGATGTTGGGGATTCAGTTTGGGCCTTAATGGGGGAAGGGTGACAAGAGTGAGACGCTGCCCTTCCCCCAGCCCTGGGACAGTGTAAAAGCTAGCCACTCCCATCTTCCAGGTTCTGCTGGAAGAGAAGCAAAGCAGCCCCGCCTCTTGGCTCGGTCACGTGGGTAATGGCGGAGGCCCAGTCCTTGGGGGGGCTGTGGTCTCCGCCCATATAGGAAGTTCCGTGACATCACCTGAGGGACAGCCCATTCAGCCAATCGTTAATATTCAGTTAGTCCCTCCTCTTCCTGCCCGCCATTACTGTTATAAACCCCTCCCTGATTAAAGCTTTTTGAGACTGGTGGAACATCCAAACCGGCTCGGGTACGGGGCAGGGGGGAGGTCTCGGCATCTTTTCTCCACTCAGCGTAGCCCATAAAGACATGCTTTGTTCCTTCCGTGGGCGGGGCGGGGGGGGGGGTAAAGCCGAGTGTTTTTTCACAATTTGGGATTTATTATCTCCCTGGGTGAAGCGGGGAGAGGGGGTCTTGAGCCCTGACAAATGTGGGGGTCTTGAGCCCCAACACAGAACACACAGACTGCAGCCAACCATGCCACACCACACCCAGAGCACACAGCCTGTGGCCAGCCACACCACACCCACACCCAGAACACACAGCCTGCAGCCAGCCATGCCACACCAATGCCCAGAACACACAGCCTGCAGCCAGCCACGCCACACCCATGCCACAGGTGGGGTGGGGGTGGGGCGGGGAGTCAGGACAACTGCCGGAAGGTAACCATGATGTAGCATCCATTAGCTGATGGCCATTAGGCAGGCTTGGACACACATACACATACACGCACACACACCCCTTCTCTGACAGCTAGACAGAAAGTGAGAGAGTGCTGAATTTACACACTGGACGCACTCACATCAGAATGCTCACACTCTGCAGTTGGGCTTGTTTCCCCCCTGGATGTTGGGAAAGCACGGCCTATGAGTACCCCCCCTCCCCACAGCTGAGGCCATGGCAGTTGAACTCTCCCAGCAAGTGCACAGGTGAGGAGCACAAAGCAGGAAAGAGAAGTGGGCCTGGACCCAAACCAGCACCTGCTGCCTCACGGGCCTGGGACAGGCCAGGGCGGGTGGCGGCGAGGACCGCCGGCGTGCTAGCACTGAGGCAGGCAGTTGGCAAGGCTGGATCTGCAGGGAAATGAAGCCAGCTGGGCACTCAGGACTGAGGCCCCCCACCTGGACCCCCACAGTGACTTAGGCAGCCCATGGGGAGTTGTGCCTGTTCAGTATGTAGTGATAAGTTGAATCCTTCACTTAAAGTTATGCTCAAATTCTTTTACTTGTTCATTTTTAGAACAATAGTCAGAAGTCCATGAGGACCTTCAACAAATAACATATTCTGGATTTAATTACAGATAAAAAGAAATCTGACTTCTATTAAAAGATGAGAAACTGCATATAAAATGGAAATTATTACCCCAGAGCACGAAATGCCATTGTCTCTTTGTGTGTATTATTTTAGAATTAAGAAAATTGAACTATCTTTTCGTTCTTGAAAAGCTTTCTAAAAAAAATTAAAGAGCAAAGGTAAATGAGTTTGTGTTAAACCTGCTCCTTAAGCAGAGTTGGCATTTTCTGCCTCCGTTTGCTCAGTTCCCATGCCTCTTCTGTCATGAGAGGTGTGTTTCCTTTGAAATCACATAGGATTTGTCCTGCCCTTTTTATCCTGCATAAGTACTGTGAGCTGGTTTGAGACTAAGTGGCAGAGCAGTGGAAAGTTCATCCACCAGCCCCGTGCAGCCTCTGGCCCCTTGGTTCTTGTCCTCTTCACGCAGAATCCGCCTCTGGCTCCAAGATCCAAAGGGACCTGGGGCTTGGTCTCTCTCAGTGGAGATGCCAGGCTCAGCCTGGGACACGGGAGTGTGGCTCAGGCTGTCTGCAGCTTTGCCTTGCGGCTTGCTCTCCGTTGCATTTCCTGCTGTGGCGGTACCTCCCTGCATCTGCCCATTCCTCAGCACGGACACTGAGCAGGCATCACAAGACATTCAAGAATCAATAACCCAATTAATAAACGGGCAGGAGAGACACGGAGACACTTCTCAAAAGAAGTATTAATGGCCAATAAGTGAACGAAGAAATGCTCAACATCCCACGCCAATCAGGAAAATGTAAAGGAAAACAATGTTGAAATTCCACCTCCCTACAGTCCAAACTGTCATCAACGAGAACGCAAGCATCAAATGCTGGTCACGAGGCACTGACTGGTAAAGGGGCCCTGATACGCTGGCGTGGAGAGGCGAATGAACGAAGGTGCAAGAGGTTCTGTCCACATGGAGACACTCACAAAAATAAAAACAGGGCGACTGTGTGACCCAGGGGCACCATGTGTGGATACATTGATAAATCGACAGTACACGAGTCAGCTCGCAGTGAAGACCCCGCACGCCCACGCTCACGCAGCACCACACCCCACACGCCCACACTCACACAGAACCACACCCCGCACCCCCACGCTCACGCAGCAACACACCTCGCACGCCCACGCTCACGCAGCAACACACCCCACACGCCCACACTCACACAGAACCACACCCCGCACCCCCACGCTCACACAGAACCACACCCCGCACCCCCACGCTCACGCAGCAACACACCTCGCACGCCCACGCTCACGCAGCACCACACCCCACACGCCCACACTCACACAGAACCACACCCCGCACCCCCACGCTCACGCAGCAACACACCTCGCAAGCTCACGCAGCACCACACCCCACACGCCCACACTCACACAGAACCACACCCCGCACCCCCACGCTCACGCAGCAACACACCCCACACGCCCACGCTCACACAGAACCACACCCCGCACCCCCACGCTCACGCAGCACCACACCCCACACGCCCACACTCACACAGAACCACACCCCGCACCCCCACGCTCACGCAGCAACACACCTCGCAAGCTCACGCAGCACCACACCCCACACGCCCACACTCACGCAGAACCACACCCCGCACCCCCACGCTCACGCAGCAACACACCTCGCAAGCTCACGCAGCACCACACCCCACACGCCCACACTCACACAGAACCACACCCCGCACCCCCACGCTCACGCAGCAACACACCTCGCAAGCTCACGCAGCACCACACCCCACACGCCAACACTCACGCAGCAACACACCCTGCACACCCACGCTCACACAGAACCACACCCCGCACCCCCACGCTCACGCAGCACCACACCCCACACGCCCACACTCACACAGAACCACACCCCGCACCCCCACGCTCACGCAGCAACACACCTCGCAAGCTCACGCAGCACCACACCCCACACGCCCACACTCACACAGAACCACACCCCGCACCCCCACGCTCACGCAGCAACACACCTCGCAAGCTCACGCAGCACCACACCCCACACGCCCACACTCACACAGAACCACACCCCGCACCCCCACGCTCATGCAGCAACACACCCCACACGCCCACACTCACACAGAACCACACCCCGCACCCCCACGCTCACGCAGCAACACACCTCGCAAGCTCACGCAGCACCACACCCCACACACCAACACTCACGCAGCAACACACCCTGCACACCCACGCTCACGCAGCAACACACCCTGCACACCCACGCTCACACAGAACCACACCCCGCACCCCCATGCTCACGCAGCAACACACCCCGCACGCCCACGCTCATGCAGCAACACACCCCACACGCCCACACTCACACACACTAATCCTGCACACTCATGCTCACGCAGCACCAACCCCGCACACCCACACTCATGCAGCACTAACCCTGCACACCCACATTCAGACAGCACTAACCCCGCACACCCACACTCACAGCAACACACCCCACACACCCATGCTCACACAGCACCAACCCCACACACCCACGCTCACGCGAGGATAGCCTGGGGGCACCCAGCACTGGTCACAGTAGCCAAATTATGGAACTAGCCCAGATGCCCCTCTACCAACTAGTGGATAAAAAAGTCACCACACACACGCACACACGCACACACACACACACACACACACACACACACACACTGAAATGTTATTCATCCATCAGGAAGAATGGAATTATGTCATTTTCAAGAAATGGACAGACCAGGGAAAATCACTTAGAGTGGAGTAGGACGGCTCAAGAAGAACAGGACTCTGTTCTCTCTCATTTGTGGAAGTTACATGTAAAACATGCACACACACACACGAGAGTGCACGCAGGGCCACGCACGTGCACACCCAATCACACCCACTAGAGTGGCAGGCCCAGGGGGACAGCCTGGAGCAGCCCGTGAGCAATGAACAGACATTTCAACAAAGGGAACACCAGGGAGCGGAGACGTGGGAGATGTCTTGACTGGGGAGGTGGGCAGACACACGGGAGGGGCCAGTGGGTGACTATGGGGGTAGAACCCAAGCACATGTGCGGAAAGGGAACTAGGACGTCTGAGGGAGACTGGAAGCAGGGGGGAGAGTGACAGCAGGGGCAGTGCTGAGCGGGGCTGAGCGATGCTGAGAGAGCGACTACAAGCAGAACGCCAGAGCGCAGGAGAATCGGGCCGTGTTCTATTTCCACACGGCACGGCGGCTGGGGTGGGGGTTGAGGACTGTCGTGGGCAAGGCAGCGCTGGCTCTCTCTGCGCCATTGCTGCAGTGGCTCCAGTGAGGCCTGCTCCCCACCGAGGCGTCGCGTGGAGAGAGGCGCGCGCCAGGGCATCACATCCGCCCCATCCCCTCCACTCGGCTCCCCGTTAGCAAGCATTGGCCTGCTGTCTGAGGGCACGGGCTGAGGACGGCCCGGGGGGCACAGAGAGCACTCGCTGAGGACGGCCCGGGGGGCACAGAGGGCACTCGCTGAGGATGGCCCGGGGGGCACAGAGGGCACACGCTGAGGACGGCCCGGGGGCACAGAGGGCACGGGCTGAGGATGGCCCGGGGGCACAGAGGGCACTCGCTGAGGACGGCCCGGGGGGCACAGAGGGCACTCGCTGAGGACGGCCCGGGGGGCACAGAGGGCACGGGCTGAGGACGGCCCGGGGGGCACAGAGGGCACTCGCTGAGGAGGGCCCGGGGGGCACAGAGGGCACGGGCTGAGGACGGCCTGGGGGCACAGAGGGCACTTGCTGAGGACGGCCCGGGGGGCACAGAGGGCACGGGCTGAGGAGGGCCCGGGGGGCACAGAGGGCACGGGCTGAGGACGGCCTGGGGGCACAGAGGGCACGGGCTGAGGACGGCCTGGGGGCACAGAGGGCACGGGCTGAGGACGGCCTGGGGGCACAGAGGGCACTCGCTGAGGATGGCCTGGGGGCACAGAGGGCACTCGCTGAGGACGGCCTGGGGGGCACAGAGGGCACGGGCTGAGGACGGCCTGGGGGCACAGAGGGCACTCGCTGAGGATGGCCTGGGGGCACAGAGGGCACGGGCTGAGGACGGCCTGGGGGCACAGAGGGCACGGGCTGAGATGGCCTGGGGGGCACAGAGGGCACGGGCTGAGATGGCCTGGGGGGCACAGAGGGCACGGGTTGAGATGGCCTGGGGGGCACAGAGGGCACGGGCTGAGGACGGCCCGGGGGGCACAGAGGGCACGGGCTGAGGACGGCCTGGGGGGCACAGAGGGCACGGGCTGAGGACGGCCCGGGGGGCACAGAGGGCACGGGCTGAGATGGCCTGGGGGGCACAGAGGGCACTCGCTGAGATGGCCTGGGGGGCACAGAGGGCACGGGCTGAGGACGGCCCGGGGGGCACAGAGGGCACGGGCTGAGATGGCCTGGGGGGCACAGAGGGCACTCGCTGAGATGGCCTGGGGGGCACAGAGGGCACGGGCTGAGATGGCCTGGGGGCACAGAGGGCACGGGCTGAGATGGCCTGGGGGGCACAGAGGGCACTCGCTGAGGACGGCCCGGGGGGCACAGAGGGCACTCGCTGAGGACGGCCTGGGGGTACGGGGGGCACAGAGGGCACGGGCTGAGATGGCCTGGGGGCACAGAGGGCACTCGCTGAGATGGCCTGGGGGCACAGAGGGCACTCGCTGAGGACGGCCTGGGGGCACAGAGGGCACTCGCTGAGATGGCCTGGGGGCACAGAGGGCGTGCTGACCGCGGCCTGAAGCTGCGGTAGCACAGGGATGGTCTCTGAGGCTTTCCGTGAGCGCCCCCCACCCCCACGTCATCAGCCGTGTGGGGGCCCCGGGCATAGCGGGCGCGGGCGGTGCAGCCATCGCGGAGCCGGGGAAGCCGGTCTGGGAGCCCGGCTCTGGCATGTGAGCTCAGAAACTGACTTGTGTGCTGGCTGGGGAGCAAATGCCTGCGGCCTCAGGGGCCCTGTGCCCGCCACGCCAGAGACGGAGCGTCTGGGGTGGGCGGCCCTGTCTGCGTCCTAAGCGGGGCGTCGCACAGGGCTGAGGACAGTTCTCCAGGCTGGGGAGACAGGGCCCAGAGGCGGGGCTGGGGCGAGGAGGCGGGGCTGGGGGATGAGGAGGCGGGGCTGGGGGATGAGGAGGCGGGGCTGGGGCGAGGAGGCGGGGCTGGGGCGAGAAGGCGGGGCTGGAGGGTGAGGAGGCGGGGCTGGAGGGTGAGGAGGCGGGGCTGGGGAGAGGAGGCGGGGCTCCTAAAGAGCCAACTTAGTCTTAGAGCTGAGGAAAGGCAAAATTACATGGGAAGAAGAAAGGAAGAGAGGGAGGGAGGGAGAGAGGGAGGGAGGGAGGGAGGGAGGGAGGGAGGGAGGGAGGGAGGGAGGGAGGAGTAGACCTCTCTTGCTAGGAGGAGACCCAGGCAAAGACAGATGCCAGGACTGGGGCTATGTCTACAGAGAGATGGGCTGGGGACCCCGGTGGGAGCCTCTTGGCAGGCCCTCCTGCCCAGCTACAGGCCCCATCCCTGACATTGTGCCTTTCATTTCTTCAATATGAAGAAGGCCAGGTCTGCTTTAAATGCCTCTGCTAGTGAGGTCAGGGCACGGCTGTGGGCGTGTGTTCTGAGAACCATGGCTCCTGGACCTAGGAAAGACCAGGTACCTTCATCTCTCATGAGGTCTCAAAGCAAGAAGCAGACTGCAGCTCCTAGAGAGCACCTGTTGGAAGAACTGCTGATCTATTGATGACGGAGTCATAAAATCCAATGTCACCCAGAGACTGTCTAGTTGTTCAAAACCACTGTTGATCAACCAAGATACCAACGCCTGGTTCTTTCTAAACAGAAATATAAGCAGTCATCTTTAAGCAGGTGTTGGGCACCGGCTATAGCTTTAAGGGGGCGGTCCTGACTGGCTGCCCCTTCTCCCACCCTGGGGCTGCGTGGCTGTTATTCACTCCTACCCCCTTCCGGGTCCATAACCGGAGAGGTAGCTAACCAGCCCTGCCCCCCGTCTCGAAGCACGTGTGTGTCAAAATGGCGCTGGCTGGAGCCCAAGGGGGCAGTCCTGTGGAATGTAACGTTAGCCCGTGGAGGAGGTCCTAGGATGCCGCCCTTGGATGGACAGCTCATCAGCCTATCGCTAGTACCTAGTTAGCCACTCCAAGTCCCTCCCCTTCCCGCCATCATTACTGCTATAAATGTAATTGTCCTTCCCTTTATTAAATGGATGTTCACCTGACGGATCCCCAAAAGACGCCTGTGTCCTGAGTCCTGCTTTAAACATAAGGGGGGCTCAGGGAGGGCGGTTTCGCGGCTCTACCTCATCTCGGCTCTGCCCCCCTGGGATACGCTCTCTGCCCCTCCTGCCGGCGGGAGAAGCGCCAGGAGCCGAGTGTCCCCGACAAGCAGGTAACACCCTGAGCCAACTATGAGCCCTCAATGGTTGTCTGTCATTGGGCTGGTCAAAGGCATGAAGTTGCGAGACTTTTTATTTGTACTGTTTAATAACACGGGAGGAAACTGTATAATTGCCTTTGTTAAAGACTTCCTTCTGAACCTGCTTCCTCACACTTTGCAGCTGTAATAAGACAAGGTGTTGATGGAATGCAAACTGTTTTTAAATCTAAAAAGGATAATTGTACGTCCACTTTTAATCTATGCTGGCATTCCAACACAGATTAGAGCTGTCTCCTGCCTTATGACCCAGATCTTCAAAGGGTGTTCAATACCCACGAGCTTTGTGTAACGTGAGCACACGGCCTGGCCTGCAGGTGGGGAGTCCAGGAGAAACCCCACTGTGCACAGGGACTCTCCATTTCAGTGCATGGTGTCTTCTTAATTCAAGATTCCCCCTTCTCTGCCCGCAGAGCACTGCTGTCTTCTAACCACTGATGTCAGCTCTGCCAGGAGCGATGGCCAAGTGGCTATTCTTCCTCGGTGACTGGGCAGAATTCGTTCTGAGTCTAGGCATCCTGAGGAAGGCCAGGCCCCAGCCTGGGGCACCAGTGCACTTTTGTGCAGCTGTGCAGTGCATGAAAAACACCTAGCTTCTATCATACTCCAGTCCCACTCCACCAGCCTAGAAGGTAGGAGGGTTGCCCTGTCCTTCTACTTTCTTTCCTCACCAATTACAAACACAAAAAACAAAATGAAAAGCAGTGTCACTCAAAAGTGAGTGCTCCATTCCCTCCACCTCCAGGTACCTGCAGGTGCCAGTGGCTCACACCTGGAATCCTCGCTACTTGGGAGGCTGAGATTGGGAGGACTGCAGTCTGAGAGCAGTTAGAACATACATGTGAGGCTCCTATCCAACCAAAGGCAGAAGGGAGCCCAACACAGGACTGCGCTGTGTAGTCACGGTACTCCACAAGGAGGTGTCAGTTACTTGGACGATACAGGGTATCTTCACAAACCAGTCTCTGGGACCAAAGGCCATTAGATGAGTGGGGCAGGTCATGCTGAGACAGGGGAAAGAAAAAGGCAGATCCTGGCCCGGTGCTCATTAAATTCATCCGATATCCACCCAGAGCAGGCATGTGCTGCAGACATGGCCCTCCAGAGCTGGAGAGGGAATGTTTTCAGAGAGTCTGCCCTTGGGCCACAGAGGAGACAGAGCACGATGTGCCATGTGATTATTGGCAATAAATGGCTAAAAAGGTATTATGAAGTAGGATCTCCATGGTGAGAAGAGAACAAACACAAATACTAATTTCAGAGAGACAAGCAACTACATTTTCTTTGAGAAAGGAAGTGCAAAAGTTTATGGGAACTGTATTAAGAATAAACTCCAAAGGAGATGAGAGTAAGAAAGAGTTGTTCTGTCCTGGTTCATGTGACAGGCAGCCTGCCGCAGGACTGACACTGGCCACCTCTGTGCTTTCTGTGCCCTCTGCAGCACAGGAAGTACTTCCTGCACCAAGCCCACTTATGAATAGCAACTAATTCCTTGTGTTCATTCCTAATTTCATGGAGCATTGTACAGCCATAAAGAAAAACAGCATTACCCGGTGACGGTGGCTCACACCTTTAATCCTTACTACTCAGGAGACTAAGATCTGAGGATCTGGTTTGAAGTCAGCTCAGGTAGGAAAGTCAGTGAGCTTCTTATCTCTGTTTCACTACCAGAAAACCAGAAGTGGTGCTGTGGCTCAAAGTGGTAAAGCACTAGACTTGAGTGAAAAGGCTCAGAGACAGCATCCAGGCACTGAGTTCAAGCCCATAACCAAGGAAGGAAGGGAGGGAGGGAGGAAGGAAGGAAGGTCATCGCCCACTGTGGGGGTGGATACTAGCAAGAGGGAGTTGGGCTAAGGAGGGGGAAAGAAGATGGATGTAGTTGAAATAGATTGTTTGCAGGTATGAAAACAAAACAAAGGAGCCTGGTGAAATTGCATTGGGAAGGGATTGGGGGGGATGGGGGGGCTGATCAGACTGCATCATGCTCATATGTGGAAATGGCATAATGAAATCTCTCCTTGTATAGCCAAGTGTGCTAAGAAAAAGAAAAAAACAAAGCCATATCATCTGCAGGAAAGGGATGGAATTGGAGTTCGCTGTGCTGAGCCAGACTCAGAAAGACAAATATGGAGAGGAGGGAAGATGGCGCCGTCATGATAGGGAGGCACCCCAACTCGCTCAAACTGAACAGTGAGCTGGGAACTCCAGCACCCAACACCCCATCAAGAATCCAGCAAACCCAACAACCAAAAGCAGCAGAGAAACACAGGAAACAAAAAAAGAACAAAAAAAGAAGAGCCTATAACTGGAAAATCTTTGGGGTACCCCCCCCCACACCCGCTGACCATGGCCCGAACAGGGCCAGGCTGGGAAAGCGGACCCAGTGCCGGCAAACCAATAGCCGAAAAGTCACGCCAGGAGCACAGAGTCCAGACGGCAGGAGCTGCACAGACCCCAGACGGAGTGCAGACTGACCGAGACAGACGGCGGCGGCGAGGGACGGAGGTGTGGGACCGAACGGCCGGGATCAGATGTAAGCAGCAGGGGAACCCGCGGTGCAGATGGGGAGAGCCGGGACCGCCACCACCAAATGACCGATCGCCACACCCTAGCACCACAGCCCCGAAAAGCCCACAGCAGCGCGGGACACACACACAATCCAGGAACAGTAAGCGAACACATGCCCACCTCACAGTGGAGGCACAGAGAGTCTGTGGGCACCAACCCGTGCCGGGACACTTGATCCTGCTGGGGCCCACGCATACCGCCCCCCCACAGCAAACTCGCGAGAGGGCACAAGCACCCTCCAACAACTCGGGGCAGCACGTCCCCAAAGGAAGCAATAGAGTGCACACGCACGCCCCCCCCAAGGGACAGTGTGGGCCAGCGTGCTAGCCCTCCAGCAGGAGGATCTCTTGCCCAAACCCCTGGGAGAGCGCACAAGCGGGCAAGCTGCCCCTCAGCAGCAACACCCGCTCTGATAGGCACACACCGCACAGGTGGGCAGAGCCCCCAGCGGCAGCGCCTGCTCTGATAGGCGCATTCCGCACAGGTGGGCGGGCCGCCCCTCAACAGCAACACCTGCTCTGATTGGCACACACCGCACAGGTGGGCAGGACCCCCAGCGGCAGCGCCCGCTCTGATAGGCGCACACCGCACAGGTGGGCAGGGCCCCCAGCGGCAGCGCCCGCTCTGATAGGCGCATTCCGCACAGGTGGGCGGGCCGCCCCTCAACAGCAACACCTGCTCTGATTGGCACACACCGCACAGGTGGGCAGGGCCCCCAGCGGCAGCGCCCGCTCTGATAGGCGCATTCTGTACAGATGGGTGGGCTGCCCCTCAACAGCAACACCTGCTCCAACAGGAGCAATCCACACAGGGTGGCAAGCCACCTCTCAGCGGCAAATCTCAATCTGAGAGGTGAGCTCCTCTGACCAAGGTACCCAGTGGAAAAAAGAACCAAAGAAGGGAAAAGCCTCCACGCCACACTGAATCAGCGACCCGCAAACCCCCACCAGGGGCACGCTAGGGTCAGCACAACACAGCTGCAGGACACTATCCTGCAGAGCAAGACACACAACCTACCCACCCACAAGTGCAGGGAGGGTGACCAGCCCGGCAACAACCGAGACAGTCACGCTCACCCATTGGGCAGTAAGGTTCAACAGCCAAACTCAAACCCAGAGCCAGGACACAAACAAGTCTCCCACTGATGGACCAGCGGGAACCAGCACAAAGCCAACCCAAGGAAGCCACCTACAGATCTCCAGATGCACAAATCACAAAGAAATATTACAAATTACATCAAAGGGCAAGCCAACTCGCCAGCTCCAAAAAGCAGTACGACTGAAGAGGAGATGGAGAATAAAAGAAAAACGGAGGCTATGATAGCAGAAATGATGGAAAGCCTCAGAAACAAAATCAGAAAACAATTCCAGGAGTTTAGAGTGGAAGTCTTGAAGGACATCCAGGAAGCCAAGAAAGAAATGGAAGCAAAAATGGATACAGTGCAAACCTCTGTTAAAGAAGACCTTAACATCCTGAGAAGCGAAATGCATGGAAAAATAGATTTAAAATACAACTCTTTAAAGGAAGAAATTTCCACGATCAGAGCTGATCTAGCAACCATAAATAGCTCCCTGACATCGATAAACTCCACACTTGAATCCACAGCACAAAGAATTGACCATATTGAATCCAGAATCTCTCTCTTGGACGATGATGCAGCCGAAAAGGACCAGAAAATTACCACACTCCAAAAAACAGTAAAGCTCCAGGGCAGACTAATCCAGGAGCTAGTGGACAAAGACAAGAGATACAATCTGCGCATAATTGGAATAGAAGAAGGAGCTGAATACCAGAGCAGAGGGCTTCAACATATTTTCAATAAAATTATTGCAGAAAACTTCCCCAATCTCACAAGGGACCTCACCCAGGTAACCGAAGCCTATAGGACGCCTGGCAGACCAGACCCCAGAAAAGCCATGCCAAGGCACATAATAATCAAGACTTCAGATTTCAAGAACAAAGAGAAAATTTTGAATGCAGCCAAAGCGAAGAAAGTAATTTATTACAATGGGAAAAGGATCCGAATAACAGCAGACCTCTCCACACAAACCTACCACGCACGAAGAGAGTGGAAGAACACCATCCAAGTCCTACAGGCCAGCAATTGCCAGCAATTGCCAACCCAGAATTAGATATCCAGCGAAACTAGAATTCATATTCGAGGGAAAAAACAGATCTTTCCATAGCAAAGAGGACCTAAAGGAGTACGTGAATAAAAAACCAGCCATACAGCGAATTCTAAGAGGGGAATCTCACCCAACAGAAATCGTACAGGACACACAGAAACAGAAAGAAACTATAATAGCCAGAGCCCAACAGAAAGAGCAGCTCACAAAAGACAAGGAAAAAAAGAGAGGAAAAACAGCCTAACAGGAAAATGGAAGGGGAAAAAACACTCATCCTTGATCTCTTTGAATATAAACAGTATAAACTCTCCAATAAAGAGGAGCAGACAGGCAGAATGGATCCGCAAACAAAAAGTTGCCATCTGTTGTCTACAAGAGACCCACCTTACAGCAAGGGATAAAAACAGGCTCCAAATGAAAGGATGGCGCAAGATCTTCCAAACAAACGCACCTACCAAAACGGCAGGAGTAGCCATCCTGATCTCAGACAAGCTGGACTTCTCATTAAAATCAACTCAAAAACACAAAGAAGGACACTACATTTTAATACAAGGAAAAATCCAGAATCAAGACATCACGGTGATAAATGTATACTCACCGAACAAAAGAGGCCCTACATATGTCAAGCAAATTTTCACAGAACTAGAGAACAAGATAGACCTAAACACAAACATAGTGGGTGACTTTAATACCCCACTCTCTCCAAGAGATAGATCCAACACCCAGAGGATTAGCAAGGGAGCTGAGGACCTAAGTAACACCATCTCCCAAATGGATCTGACAGATCTATACAGAATCTTCCACCCTACCAGAGACCCAATACACCTTCTTCTCAGCACCCCATGGATCATACTCCAAAATAGACCATGTCATAGCCCACACAAAGAACCTCAGCAAATACAAAAGTATTGACGTCATCCCATGTATTATATCTGACCACAGTGGAATAAAGGTAACCCTCAATAACAACAGTTACTGCAAAGGCTATACACATTCTTGGAGGCTAAACCCCTCACTTACCTAACACTTGGGCCACAGACCAAATTAAGGATGAAATTAACGAATTCATAAGCCACAATGACAATGAAAATACATCACAAAGAAACCTATGGGATACAGCTAAGGCAGTACTGAGGGGCAAGATCATTGCCCTCAGCACTCACATTAAAAGAATGGAAGCAGGGCAGGTGAATAGCCTCACGATGAAACTAAAACATCTGGAGAAACAAGAAATGATCGAATCTAAAATGACTAGGAGGAGAGAGATCACAAAGATTAAAGAAGAGATAAATCTGATTGAAAATAGAAAGACCATTCAACAAATAAATAAGACTAAAAGCTGGTTCTTTGAGAAAATAAATAAAATTGACAGACCCCTCGCAAGACTTACAAAAAAAAGAAGAGACTCATATACATAAAATCAGGGACTCCACTGGAAAAATTACAACAAATACACACAATATTCAAACAATCATAAGGAACTATTTCCAGAACCTCTACTCACTAAAAAACAATTTTACAGAAATGGATCAATTCTCAGAGGAGTATAAACTGCCCAAACTGAACCAAGAAGAAATAAATCAACTAAATAAACCAATCACTTACAGCGAGATACAGGGGGTAATCAAGAGCCTCCCAACAAAGAAAAGCCCAGGCCCAGATGGATTCACCAACAAATTCTATAAAACCTTTAGTGAGGAGCTAATTCCAATACTCCTCAAACTCTTCCACGAAATAGAAACAGAGGGAGAAATCCCAAACTCATTCTATGAAGCTAATATTATATTCATCCCCAAATCAGGCAAAGACCCAACAAAAAAAGAGAACTACAGACCAATATCACTAATGAACACAGACACAAAGCTCCTCAATAAAATATTAGCTAACAGGATCCAGAAATTGATCAAGAAAATCATACATCATGACCAAGTAGGCTTCATCCCTCAGTCACAAGGGTGGTTCAACATCCGTAAATCAATCAACGTAATTCACCACATATCAGAACTAAAATCAAGAATCACATTGTTATCTCAGTCGATGCCCAAAAAGCCCTTGACAAAATACAACATCCATACTTATTAAAAGCTCTGGAGATAACAGGAATAGATGGAACATTCCTTAAAACAATAAAAGCCATATACAACAGACCAACTGCTAACATTGTATTAAATGGGGAGAAACTAGAATCATTCCCCCTAGGGGCTGGGAATAAAATCATTCCCCCTAAACTCAGGAACAAGACAAGGATGCCCACTCTCCCCACTTCTTTTCAATATAGTGCTGGAATCCCTAGCCATAGCAATAAGACAAGAGGAGGACATCAAATGGATCCACATCAGCAAGGAAGAAATCAAGCTATCCCTATTCGCAGATGACATGATCTTATATCTGAAGGGCCCAAAAAACTCAGTCCCCAAACTCCTACACCTAATAAACCATTTTGGCAAAGTAGCAGGATACAAAATCAATCCACAAAAGTCAGCAGCTTTTCTGTACACCAGCAATATACAAGCAGAAAAGGAAATTATGGAAATAATTCCTTTTACAGTAGCCAAAAAAAGAATAAAGTACCTAGGGATCAACCTAACCAAAGACGTGACGGACCTATTTAATGAGAACTATAAAAATCTAATAAGGGAAACCAAAGAAGACACAAGGAGATGGAAAGACCTCCCATGCTCATGGGTAGGCAGAATCAATATAGTGAAAATGGCCATATTGCCCAAATTGTTATACAAATTCAATGCAATTCCTATCAAAATCCCTGTTACATTCTTCACTGAAATAGAGAAAGCAACCCATAAATTCATATGGAACAGCAAAAGACCTAGAATAGCCAAAGTAATTCTAGGCAAAAAAAAAGCAGTGCAGGAGCTATCACAATACCAGACTTCAAGCTCTACTACAAGGCCATCATAGCAAAAACTGCCTGGTATTGGCATAAAAACAGACCTGAAGACCAATGGATTAGAATTGAAGATCCAGAAATAAAACCGCACTTTTACAGTCAACTGATATTCAACAAAGGAGCTAAAGACATACAATGGAATAAACTGAGCCTCTTCAACTACTGGTGCTGGGAAAACTGGGCAGCCATATTCAGAAAACTCAAAGTGGACCCTAGCCTATCACCATGCACCAAGATCAACTCAAAATGGATCAAGGATCTCAACATCAGACCTGAATCCTTAAAACTACTGAAGGACAGAGTAGGAAAGGCACTAGAACTTATAGGCACAGGAAGGAACTTCCTGAATAGAGTCCCAGGGGCACAACAGTTAGGGGAGAGACTCTACAAATGGGACTACTACAAAATAAAAAGTTTCTGCACAGCTAAGGACATAACCACCAAACTAGAAAGACAGCCAACCATATGGGAAAGGATCTTTACCAGCACAGCAACAGACAAAGGCCTAATATCTATCATCTACAGAGAACTCAAAAAACTAAGCTCCTCCAAGCCCAGTAAACCAATTAGGAAATGGGCAAAGGAGCTAAAGAGAGACTTCACAAGAGAAGAGATAAAAATGGCAAAGAAACATGAGGAAATGTTCAACATCCCTGGCAGTAAAGGAAATGCAAATAAAAACAACCCTGAGATACCACCTCACTCCAGTGAGAATGGCCTATACTCTGAACTCAGGCAACAACAAATGCTGAAGGGGGTGCAGGGAAAGAGGAACCCTTCTCCATTGTTGGTGGGAGTGCAAATTAGTACAACCACTTTGGAGAACAGTATGGAGGTTTCTCAAAAAGCTCAATATAGACCTACCCTATGACCCAGCCATACCACTCCTAGGCATCTATCCTAAACAGCAAGTCCCAAGATATCAAAAAGACATTTGCACTTCCATGTTTATTGCTGCACAATTCACAATAGCCATAATATGGAAACAACCCAGATGCCCCTCTACAGATGAATGGATCCAAAAAATAGGGTACCTATACACAATGGAATACTACATAGCGATTAGAAATGGTGAAATATTGGTATTCACAGGGAAATGGTCAGAACTCGAACAAATAATGTTGAGCGAGACAAGCCTAGAACACAGAAAACAAAGGGGCATGGTCTCCCTGATATATGACTGTTAAGGAGGGTGGAGGGAGAGACAGTAGGGAGCAGGTCTGCGAAACCAAAAACTTCTTGTCAAATGGTATTTCCCACAGGTTTGGGTCAGCGACCCTACATTATGTAACTAAAACCAAACAACTACTCAACATATAAAGGTCAAAAATTGACCTCTCAGTGGATCACAACAGCTCAAAAGCTACATATGTACGTTCATATAAGACTATTGTCGACATATTGTCTATTGTCAACATTACATGTAAAGCCCTAGGCGAAGTTACTTTGGCGTAGGCCAGGTGTTCTTGGTACACTGTGTATTGTATATATGTCTACCTGACCTAGGGAAGGGAAAGAAAAGCAGGGTGTAAGATATCACAAGAAATGTACACACTGCCCTACTATGTAACTGTACCCCTTGTGCACAACACCTTGTCAAAATTTTTTGTTTAATTAATAAATAAATTATAAAAAAAAGAAAGACAAATGCTGGTTGTTTTCGCTCCTGTGCAGGATCTAGAGTTTGAAATGGCAGGGTAGTAGAAGACGCGTATGAGCCTTCAGGGAGAGGGAGAGGACCAGGGTGAGGGGTAACAGGAATGCAGCTTGATGGAGCCTGTTGTACGTACGTATGAAAATACTTTTGTACAGTTAATACATACTAATAAGGAAGAAAGGAAAGGAGGAAGGAAGGAAGGAAAGAGGAAAGGAAGAAAGAATTCCCAGAAAACAATCACCTAGGACAAGGAAGAGCTTTTGAATAGGAAAGCCAGCCGCGTTTATCCCCTAGCATCCGTACCTCATGATGCTGGGGAAGGACGAATGTGGTGCTAGCTATTTGCCTATTAATTTCTGTATCATTTTGTATAAAGCTAGCACCGTGAACGGCCCTTAGGTTGTACGGCAGGCCTGCTCTCCCCGCATTAGCAACGGCCTATCCTGTAAGCCCCGCGGAGGAGCCAGAGGCCCACAGGCCCCCCCAGGCTCTCCCTGGTACCCCAGGCTCTCCTCCCTGGTACCCCAGGCTCCCCCTGGTACCCCAGGCTCCCCCTGGTACCCCAGGCTCCCCCTGGTACCCCAGGCTCTCCCTGGTACCCCAGGCTCCCCCTGGTACCCCAGGCACTCCCTGGTACCCCAGGCTCCCCCTGGTACCCCAGGCTCTCCCTGGTACCCCAGGCTCCCCCTGGTACCCCAGGCTCCCCCTGGTACCCCAGGCTCTCGGGTGTGCGCCCTGACGGGGCGTGTGGCCGCCCCGCAGTCCCTCGAGGCGGCTGGCAACGCCCCGAGCAAGGCGGCGCCGGGGGCTGACAGCGAGACCCCGGAGGAGCAGCGCCTTCGTGTCCGGAGCTCTCCCTCGCTGGGCTCCCCGTGGGGCCGCCGCTGGGTGAGACGCTGCCCCCTCCAGGGCGCCGCGCCCCCCCACTCCCGAGGCCCGCGCCCCCCTCCAGGGCGCCGCGCCCCCACTCCCGAGGCCCGCGCCCCTCCACGCTGCAGGACCCTCGCGGCCTCCCACCTCTCGCTTACATTCCTTCCCCACACACATCTGAAGCAAACAAGAAATCTGATTTCCAGTCGCCAACGGTTTTCACTACAAAGCAAAAAATAAACGAAAGGCCACTGCCTGTGAGCACAGCCATGGCTCTGAAAAGGACAGGAAAGGGCTGCCTTGCGCCTCATTTTTTCCCATTCAGAACATCCTCGAGTTCCAGCCAATCCAGCCTCACGCGAATCACTTTCTCATGCTGGGTAATTTGCTGTGGTGTAGCAACTGCCAGCGCCCCTCTTGTGACCCCCCCGGGATGGTGGCCCCGGCGCCCCTCTTGTGACCCCCCCGGGATGGTGGCCCCGGCGCCCCTCTTGTGACCCCCCCGGGATGGTGGCCCCGGCGCCCCTCCGGGTGACCCCAGGGATGGTGGCCCCGGCGCCCCTCCGGGCGACCCCAGGGATGGTGGCCCCGGCGCCCCTCCGGGTGACCCCAGGGATGGTGGCCCCGGCGCCCCTCCGGGTGACCCCCGGGATGGTGGCCCCGGCGCCCCTCTTGTGACCCCCCAGGGATGGTGGCCCCGGCGCCCCTCTTGTGACCCCCCAGGGATGGTGGCCCCGGCGCCCCTCTTGTGACCCCCCAGGGATGGTGGCCCCGGCGCCCCTCCGGGTGACCCCCGGGATGGTGGCCCTGGCGCCCCTCCGGGTGACCCCAGGGATGGTGGCCCCGGCGCCCCTCTTGTGACCCCCCAGGGATGGTGGCCCCGGCGCCCCTCCGGGTGACCCCCGGGATGGTGGCCCCGGCGCCCCTCTTGTGACCCCCCAGGGATGGTGGCCCCGGCGCCCCTCTTGTGACCCCCCAGGGATGGTGGCCCCGGCGCCCCTCCGGGTGACCCCCGGGATGGTGGCCCCGGCGCCCCTCCACGTGTGAACCCTGGAGATGGTGGTCTCACCTGAGCTCAGTCACCACAGATATTGAGCCTGGCACACATTGAATAGATGCTGTCGAACAAAGGGCCCGTGGGAAACCTATGGCAGGCCGAAGTGCCCAGGCTGAAAGCCCCTCCCCTCAGGTAGCAAGGTGCCCAGAAAGCCACCTCTTGACTCCTTGTCCCCAGCGCACCCACACTGCGTACCCGTGCCGCACCCAGACCCCAGCGCCTTACAAAAGCCTAGATCCATCAGACTTCTGGACTTTAGCACTGCTTTGCGAAGAATCCTTTTTAGATTAAAAAAGCACGTGAGCCTGGAAGTCAGTATCCACCAGCAAAAGTCCCCCAAGAGCGTCTGGGCGAGCATGCCCGGCAGCCCCGCCCCGGGGGGGGGGGGGGGGAGAAGGCAGGGGCCCCCCGTGCCTCCGCGGGCGGAGGTGGGCACGGCTCTCCCGCCCTCCGCGCCCTCCGCGCTCAGGCATCTCCGTGACACCTGCAGCCACCCCACACCAGGCCGGCCCGCACCCTCCGGGCGCCTGCGGTCCCAGAACGCTTGGGGGCGGAGGCACGGGCCTCCCAGCGCTGCACCCCAAGTCCGACAGAGGCCTCGGAGGCAGCAGAAACCCAAGGTCTGGGCGGCAGACCTTTCCCAGCACCCCTCCAGCCCGAGACCTCCACTGGGTCTCTGCTCAGAGCACCACACGCGTCGTCGGTGTGTACTTCCAGCCAGCGTGGTGTGACAATCCTCACACCCACAGCACTGCGCGCTCACGGCACGCTGGGGCACACGGACGCCCACTCTCGCGTTTCCAAAACGGAGTTTTCTTGGACCTCATCGTCTCGGCAACGAGGCACCTGCCTCCTCTGGTGTGCTCGAGCGAGGGCACCCGGGCACGCGTACACGCAGGAGACACACTTACCCGTCACCCTCTCCACATCCGCGGCCGTCACATTGCGGGCGTTGGCGCTCACCTTGAAGGTCACTGCAGGCCCCAGAACACTGAAAGACAGCAGTTAACAATGGAGTCACTACTGTGTCGGCACAGAGGGCCGCCTGTCCAGGAGCTGCTGGGCAAGCTGGGTAGCAAGACTACCCGGTGTAGTGCGGCGGGTGAGCGCCCGCCCCTGCCTCCCTCCCTCCCTGCCCCCGCCTCCCTCCCTCCCACCCCACCCCTGCCTCCCTCCCTCCCTGCCCCTGCCTCCCTCCCTCCCTTCCTGCTCCTGCCTCCCTCCCTCCCTCCCTGTGCAGTGGGTGAGCGCCCGCCCCACCCCTGCCTCCCTCCCTGAGCGGCAGGTGAGCGCCCGCCCCACCCCTGCCTCCCTCCCTCCCCACCCCTGCCTCCCTCCCTGAGTAGCAGGTGAGCACCCGCCCCACCCCTGCCTCCCTCCCTCCCCGCCCCTGCCTCCCTCCCTGAGCGGCAGGTGAGCGCCCGCCCCACCCCTGCCTTCTCGGCCGTGAGTGCCGGCCTTGCCTCTGCCTCCTGCCTTCTGCCCTGTGACTGTGTTCAGTCCAGTTCTATTAGTGGTGTTGTTCTTTGAAAACACACACAGGACATACTGTTATAGAATAACTCATCTCAGCCCCAGTAACCCACGGTTAGCTGGCAGACATCCTTACACGCTGAAAGGAAGAACTGTATGGAAATAGAGCCTGGCATGGACCCCCAAGGAAGTCAGAGCGGGGTGAGGGTTCAAAGTCTCTCTAGGAGCCATTTTGAAAACCAGCAAAGTCATTAAGCACTATTTATTTCAAAAACGACCAGCAGGGAATTACGAGACAGGAATTGTCAAAATCGTTTGACACTTTTTTAAAACATCATGAACATAATCTTGAAAAAAAGAGTACGCCTTTCTAAGAGTTTCAGCCACGTGCCGCCTCCTGTGCTTCCAGAGGCGGACGCGGAGTGCTGCTGTAAGACGCCCGGCGGCCGGCCTCCTCACACCGCGCCCCAGGTGGCACCTCCTGGAACAGGGGCCTGCAGTCCCGCTCTGGGGGTCAATCTCCCCGGGAGACAAGAAATACTTGAGGAGGGAGGTGGTGACAGAGGACGCCCTGGCTGTCCCGAAGGCTGCTTTCCCCTTGGGTGTGCAAACTGCCCAGGTGTGAACTCACCGCACCCAGGCCCCTCAGTTTCACACCAGTCTCACACCCTGCCCACCAACTGCAGGAACACAGCCTGTGGGTGACATCTCTGCCTAGCCACGGCTCCGCCACACCCTCCTCCAGCCCTGGTGGGCCTTCGCCCGTGTCCACCCAGAGGGACACTCCCTCCTCACAAGCGTGCCCCATCTCAGCCCTCCTGTACACGTCACGCCCCACACGTGCCGAGTGTCAGCCCCTGCGGGCCTGCGGGGCCTCAGAGCCACCGTCCCGGCCAGCAGCTCAGGGCCTCTGCCCTCTGAAAGTGAAGCTGCCACACCATTGAAGAGCAAAGGTTGTGACTGTACTCGCACGGAAGTCTTCACATGACTGAGCCCCACCATACCTGTCCTGAGTCAGTGCTAGGGAGAAGACCAGCTGCTACCCTTCTGGGCCACAGGCCTAACATCCAGAGGGCCTCCAAGTCCTATGAAATCTGTGAACACAGCCCTGGCCATGCTGGTCCTAACTCCTCCACCGTTTGTAACCCACGCCGCACTGTACCGCAGAGCTAAGCTTCCCGTGACTCGCTCTCCATCCAGAGAACCTGGGAGGAATTCCCCGCCATCTCCTCGCTCCAATACCTTTCAGCTGAGCCTTTTCTCTGCTAGTTCCTTCTCCATGGAACTGGCATGGAGCCTTCTGGCCTACAGGCTTAGTGAGAGTCATCTCTGCTGTGCCTCCTCCATTCAGGTCAGCTGATCCGAATGAGGGGGTCCCCTGCACCTCAAAGCCCGCTCTATGCCTCCTCCCTGGAGGATATCAACAGCCGCAGATTTCCCCGTTTCTCCAGCACCTCCCAGCAGACCACATAGCAGACAGTTCGTGTTTTGACGGAGCCAAGAACTGGGCTCAGAAGCTCTCTGTCATCCACATTAGACATTGAGGGAGAGCCGTCTTCCTCAAGGGAATGCTCACCCACTTTGAGACAATGTTTCAGACAACAGATCTTAGCAACTGGATGCCAAGACGTGTGGGAGAGTCTGTGGGGTTCTGAATGTAAACATATGTAGAAATCGCCCCAAAAGATGAGACTAGAATGGGCCCCAAACCTAAGATTTCCCTCTGGTGCTAAAAATGCTCTCTGAAGACAATGAAGAGAACGTGTTTGAACTCACCATGTAGGCCACGCAAGCCATGGGGAGAGAGCGGCGCCTGCCTTCATTCTTCAGCCCAGGGTCGCCATTCCCCGGCAGACACGGGGGCCTGGCAAGGGGGTCCCCCGGCCCCGGGGTCGCCATCTACGGCAGGGCTCTCCGGGCTGACCTGAGCAGAGCCACCAGCACCACCTAGGTGCTCTCTGACCAGCAGAACCCAGCCAGGGTTCTGGGTCTATACTTGCAGGAACAGGTTCCTACTTGCAGGAGCCCTGCCAGAGAGCCTGGAACCCACTCTACAGATGCAGAGAGGGTCACAGCCCCGCCCAGCCTCCCTGACCCAAATGTCTGTACCAGTCCCACCACTGACCGCCCGTCTCCTGGCCTGTTAGAGGCTCCCCAGGCCTCCTCTCTCAACTCACATGTAGTGCAGGGCAGGGCTCTGGCTTTCCAAATGAAAATCAGGTGTGAAATGACCCAGCTGGGAGCAGTGCTGCTGAGGGGATCCCAGGAGCAAGATGGCCGAGGAGCCTTGAGGCCCAGTCCCAGGATCTGAGGCTCATACTCCAGTCCTTCCTGCTTCCCCACTCTGCTCACAGCCATGGCCTGCACACACACACACACACACACACATATACACACCCACGGCTCCGGAGCTACCTGGGGGTTCTGGAACCCACCACTCTATAAACACTCTGCAGGCCCAGCAGGGCCCAGGAAGGGCCAGTGTGTCCAGCCAGGACATGTTGGTTCCAGGCAAGAGAAGAGTGTGTGACAATGTCCGTGGCACACGGCACGGGACGGGTGATGGAACTGGCAGGGGCGACAGGTCCAGGCAAAGCCTCCACGAGCACCACTGAGCACTGGGCCCCGCACAGTGGTGGCCACAGAGGAGTCACCTCTCTCCATTTTGTTTTGTGAGCCCTGAAGCTAATTTTAGTCAACTTGTCTCAAGTTGCGATCGATGGGTGCTTGTGGTCACAGGGTCGTTTGCAAAGAGCAGGGAAGACCGGTCGTTTCTACGGAGCCCCAGACGGCCTGGGGTTCAAGGCTCCTCCTTTCAGACCTCGGCTCTGTAAGATGGAGGCGCAGCTTTAATTCAGTGTTGAGAGAGGGAGCCTGGGGACTTAGTTGAGGCGGCAGCTCTGCGAGGGCAGGCATGCCGAGTGCCTCTCACCTCGCCTTGGCTGGTTCATTTCCAACCCAGAACGGGAGTCTGGGGAGAAGCCTGGAGCCTCACTCTCGTCTCCTTCAGTGGCCTGGGAATGAACATCATCTCCGCAGACGAACGAGCCCTGGGTCGGACGTCATGTCTGCTGTCCTGCCTTTCTGTTAGTCAACAACGATGCTGCCTTCAGCCATCCCTCTTCTGTTCTCACGAGCACTCACCGCCCCTTGCAAATCGTTGCCCTCTTCTGCCTGCCTGGAAGAACAGCTTTAGTCACGGGATGGCACTGAGAGGACAGAGGGTGGCGGCCAGTATGGAAGTGGGTCCTAACCTGTCCTCACAGCAAATGCCTTTGTAGCCACATCCTCCGTGGCTCAGTGGCCCCTGGAGCACACAGCAGGAAGGACATAGCAGAGTCAAAGGCCTGTATGCATGCCTGCCCAACCAGCTCAATGGGCCTGACCACCGTGGGTCTACAGTGAGCCCTCAGCCTGGTCTCCTTCCTGCATCCAGGCTGCCCTGCACCATGGGAAACTGCTGGCCAGAGGGGCGGGTGCTGCATCCACGGACACTATGGCAAAGGCAGAGCATGGGAGACCCTCCACCAGCTCTCTCCAGGGAGGGCGTAAGACAGTGGACTCCCCCGACAGCCACCAGTGTGCCCAAGAACAGAGCATCCACCAACTGCTGCCTGGTCCATCTATCCAGTCTACCCAGGACCTGAGGGGGCCCGCCCACGAGGGAGTCCCCAGGAAGTCCTCACTGTGGGACAAGCCGACACGGCTTCGTGCCAAGAAGTCCACAGAGGACACAGGGCACCCCACCTACAGGGCTCTGCACAACCCTTCAGGACGGCAGCCAGCCGGTCGGCCACCTTGGACGAAGGCGCAGACAGCTCTGGGGGCAGACACAGTCCTAAGGCAGGCTGCGGGCCACAGTGGCACAGCATGGCTGGTAGACATGAGCGCCACCCTTCTCCCACGTGGGTCTGCAGCTGCAGCTGCAGCACAGCGGTTCTTGCCAGCGTTCCCTGCACCCCGCTAGCAGTGCCACAGTGCCGAGGGTCCCTTCCCAGTCGTCACAGCCCTTGCACTGTCCTTCCTGTCGTTCATTCCCATGCCTTTCCTCTCTGCTTCCTGCACACTGCTCCTGCTTGTGAACACTGCTGTGCTTGTGAGGTGGCCTTTGCTCTGCCACACCCAGAGCTGTGGGGAGCTTAGCACCAGCCTCCAAAGGCATTGGGCTCTCTTCCCCCCCCCCCCCCCGCCCCTGGGATGCCTGCAGGTGACCCTGCACAGCTCCAACCTTCACTGTGGTTCCTTCACTGCATTCCTAAACACACTAATTAGGCAAATGTAATCAGCCCAGGGAGTAAACAACCTCCAAGCAAGGAAATTTCCTGCACCAGGACTGCCTGGAAAGCCTCAAGGGCCCTGACAGCCCACTCAGATTCACGCTGCCTGCAGGAATCTGCCGCCGCTGCAGCCTGCTTCTTCTGTTGTGGGAGTCCACTGTGGTTGTCACTGACACTCTGCTCCCATTGGCCCTGGTTCTGACCCCACTGAGGGAAGAGCATCAGCCTGGTCATGGGAACCTTAGAGGCAGGTAGTGGCCCGGTCTCCAAAGGCTGCATAACACTCACCTTTGAGACGGGCCTCCTCCACCCCTCCACAGGCTGAGCCTGGGCTATGCAGGCCCAGGGCACTCTGTCCTCTGCCCTCCCCAAACCTGGCCAGAGAGCACTCTCTCCTCAGTGTCCACGCGCAGAGGCAGCCTGCAATGAGCACCGGCATGCTGAGCCAGACTATGGCCCAGTTATTTAAAGAGAAACTGCTTACACCTGGGGCTGAGAGTATGCATAATGCATAGGAGGAAGAGGTCAGTGGGAAATCTCCCAGGTGTTTCTCTAGCTAGTCAAGAAGTCACTGACAGCACTGGGGAGATGGTGGCAGGCAAAACTGTAGGCACTTTGATCCCAGTGCCACAATCTGTGCCCCACCCTGAAATATCATGCCAGCATTAGCTGGGCTGACACAATTAGTTACTGGTGATTGCTGAAGGGTGGAAAGGATCTGAAAGGGATCCACTTTTCACCCAGTGCACTGAGCTGCAAACTGGCCACACCTGCTGTCCAAATGCATAGGCCAGCAGGTGAGAGCTTAGCTCCCCACGGGTTGGAGCCTGAGGTTCACGAGGATGCCTACTGCGTGGGAGGCGGGAGGGTGGAGGTGGTGTGGGAGGCCATGAGAATGAGGCTGAGCCTCCCCAGAACCATGCTGTCTTGATTGTCTTTACCATGAAGATCTTGAAGAACCTGGAATAAACCCTAGATTGGCATGCCAACACAAAAAGGGGCATTTCTGTGTCTAATCAGAAGGTAGAAAGTAAAACACAGATGCATGAAATGTTGCAAGTCTCGAGGTTAACATTAGATTTTGGAGCTCACGGGAAGATAGCAGACATGTTGGGGAGAAAGGTGGTGCTTATTGATGAACAATATCTTGCCAATTCCGTTGAGGTTTAAGAAAACTCACAATATACAGAACTTGGGTTTTGATTGTAAGAATTATTGAAAAGTCACAAAGGAAACTGAGTGCCAGGGTAGGAGGAAATACAAGGTTTAACGAGGTAACAAAGATAGTATGACTTGACATTCAGATTTCAGACTCAACTAATTACTGAACACACACTAGAGGCAGTTCGTGTTAACCAGGTGGCTGTTCTCTCTCTAGTCATCTGTCAACAAACACCCTCAGAGCCATTGTCCCTAGGGCAACAGTCAGAGGCATGGAAACCTCTGGTTATATTTTCTCATCACTGATCATGCATAATGGTTCAGTGTGGTTTCTATGCGAAGGCACCTCATTTAATACACATGGTGGGGTGATTAATGCTGAGCTCACAGCTTCACTATAAACATCCCTGTGACTCAAACGGAGTAAAGATCAGAGAGAGGAATTTCCTGTGCCAGGCACACTACAGCCACCCAGGACTGAGGAGCAAGAGCAGCAGCTCAGTACGGTGCTGGGGGGTTTAAAAACAGGTACTTCACCAGCAGAAAAAGGCACAAAAATGTGAGAGCCATAGTACCAAACAGCCCATGAGAAGGAGCCATGTTCACAGTGTAGGCTGACCCAGGGAATCAGAACTGCATCTTGTTCAGCCTCAGCTAGGAACGTGTATGTTGCAGAGCCCTGTTTTACTGCCTCACGCACGTTCAGAAATTACTGTGGCCTTGCCACAAATAATTCAAACAAATTTGCAGACATATATTCACAAATGAGGAGGATGTTCTTATTTATTTTGAAATGAGGTCTTGCAACATTGTTTAAGGCTGGCTTTAAACTTGGGGTCCTCCCCAGGCTCAGCCTCTGCCTCCTGAATACTGAAACTACAAGCAGGCCACTGCACTTCACAGTTTAGAAGGTGTTTGGACAACCAGTTGGGGCATCCTGGCATGTACAGGGTTCCCTCCAACCTGTAGCCTGGCATTTAATTAATTATTTATCTAATGTATATATTATTTGGGGGTCTTGAGATTACTAGGCAAGTACTCCACTGCTCAAACCATGCCTCCAACCCTTCCTACGTTAGTAATTTCTCAGGTAGGGTCTTCTGCTTCTTCTCTAGACTCACTGGAACCCTGACACTTCTATCTGCCTTCTGAGTAGTTGACCTTATAGACGTGTGCCATTGTGCCTAGCTTGGTGTGTGTATGCTTTGTTGTTGTTGTCTTATGGTACAGGAATTTGCACTCAGGCACTGTACAACTGAGCCATGCCTTCAGCCCTTTGTCGTAGTGCTTATTTTTGAGATCGGTTCCACTTATTTTGTTTTGTTTTTTGCCTGTCTTGCACCTACACAGTTGTCAATCTATGTTACACTTTGATTGTGGCTGGAGTCACAGGTGTGTGCCACCGCACCTGGCTATTGGTTGAGAAAGGATTTTCCATGGAGGCTGGCTTCCAACCCTGCCCTCTGATCTCTTCCTAAATAGCTGAGGCCATAGTCATGTGTTACCAGTGCCTGGCTCTGGCTTGCTTTTGAGATGGTGGGGGGGGGGGGGGCGGCAGGTCTCGATAATATTTTGCCCAGACTGATTCAGAACCATGATCCTCCCACCTCTGCCTCCCCTATGACCCCTAACCTGACAGTCCTGTTCAGTACCCCAACATGTTTATGATCCTCCTGAGTCTAGACATCACCTCTAGATGGAGGAGCCTCGTGTGGTCTCACGTAGTTCCCGAGACTCGAATGCTTCCTTGGTCTCACAGAGATGGATGGATGGGTGGATGGACGGATAGATGGGTGGTGGATGGGTGATGAATGGATGGATAGATGGATGGATGGGTGGGTAGATGGATGAATGGGTGGATGGTGAATGGATAGGTGGATGGATGGGTAGATGGATGGGCAGATGGATGGGTGGATGGATGAATGGGTAGATGGGTGGGTGGATGGATGGTTGGATGGGTGGATAGATGGATGAATGGGTGAATGGGTGGGTGGATGGGTGTGTGGGTGGGTGGATTGATGGATGGATGGATGGATGGGTAGATGGATGGTGGCTGGCTGGCTGGCTGGGTGGTCGAATGAGTGGATTAATGGATTGATGGATGGTGAATGGATGGATGCATGGTAATGGGTGGATGGATGGATGGGTGTGGGTGGGTGGTGAGATGAATGGTGAATGCGTGGATAGATGGATGGGTGGGTGGATGGGTGGATGGATGGTGGATGGATGGGCAGATGGATGGGTGGATGGGTGGGTGGATGGATGGATGGATGGGCGGATGGGTGGGTGGATGGCTGGCTGGCTAGGTGGGTGGTCCAATGAGTGGGTGAATGGATGGATGGATGGCAAATGGATAGATGCATGGTAATGGGTGGATGCATGGATGGATGGGTGGATTGGTGGATGGATGGATTGGATGATAAATGGATAGGAAGGTGGATGGTGGACAGCTGTGTAGATAGAAGTGGATGGATGGATAGTTGGACAGATCTGTAGATACATGAGTAGTCACATAGGTAGATGGGTAAGTGGACAGTGGGTAGACAGGATGGAAGGATGGATGGCTTTTGTATGTGTATGCATGGATTGGTAGATATATGGATAATTGGTAGATGACAGGTAAATGAGTAGGTAGGTGGGTAAACAGATGATGGCTAAATGATGGATGGATAGGTAGGTAATGGAATAGATGGATAGGCTGATAGATAATCAGATTTATTTTATATTGCATACATTAATGAAAACATATTTAAATGTTCCCCAAAAGATCACTTATGGCTTAGGGAATCTTTCTGCACTGTTTTTATCTAGTAGACTATACATTTAATACATTTCTCAGTCTATACTGTTAATTTAAGAGAAACAAATGTTATGAAGGTCTCAAAGTTACACAACTCAATCAGAGTGATTTAGGAGGCTTGCTGAATTTGGCAGCACATACAAGTAGGCCCAGAAGTAAAAGAAAGATGTCTTGATATACAGAAAGTTTCGGTGTGGATACCTGACCCAAGCCTGCAGCAACCCTTCAGGAGAGGCACCAGACCCCCCCCCCATCACCAGGACTCTGCCAGCCTCACAAGACCCAACCCAAGACATACGCTAGTGCTGACAGGCCTAATTTCATAATGTAGAGTTAAAACAATCCCTCTGGCACTGCCCTTGTTCTATAGGTAAGGTAATAGAAGCCTGTGGAATTTAGATATTAGCTCCAACTAGTTCAGGGGAAGTATTGGTGCCTCTGAATAATGGAATAATACTTCCCTGTCTCTCATTGGAGAGCACTTTGAAAACATTGGTAACTAAAATCTCTCCCCACCAGAGAACTTCCCTAATTTTGTCGCAATTAGGCCACAAACAACATTGCTGATGTTTTTCCCTGGCTGCCCCTCATCCTGAGAAAGCCACGCTTGCTACTGAGTCATCCAAGTTGTCATCAGAAGATGAACATCAGAATTAATTTCTCCAACGAATCTGTGTTTGGCTGCTACAAAGTCTTTGATGCCTCACTTCATTTCTGTCATGTCTCAGGAGAGGGGCCAGGATGGTGAAAGTCTAGAATTTCGAGTAGACAAAATAGTACAGATGTATATTTTAAGCAAACTTCCATTATCATATTTTCTGCACAACTGTGTGCTCTTGCCTCTCAAACATCAGGCAGTACTCTCTAAAATATCCACTGTGGTCTGGGCCAGGAAGAGGACTGAAGGGACTGGGTGTGTGAGGAAACAAACACAGTCCTGAAAGTGACTTAACACAACCCAACATTTAGGCAGAATGAGAGCGAACTGTCTCCTTAAAGAGCTAAGCGGCACTGCCCTGAAGGTTTTTTAAAATCTGCAGTTAACTGTGTGATGAAATGTGGTCTGGAAATTCCTTTCTGTGTTTAGAGAATGTGTCTTGCATTTGTCTTCTCATGGGGGGTTGGGAGAAAACAGGCCACTCAGTATTGATGGAGGCGCCTGTTCTACTCTGTGGTTACAGGAGGCAAGAGGTGAGGGAGGCCCACAGAGAGCTGCCCACCAGCACAGGGCTCTCAGGGACAGCAGACCTCTTGCTCTCAGAGGACCGGGGCCATCTGTGGTGCATTTCCACTGCACAGTGGCTCTTGCCACACTTAAAGCATACTGAAACATTAAACCAGGGATTAAACTATTAATGACAAACATTTAGAAACAAAAGCATTCACCTGTAACTCAGGACTTAAGGTTTCATCTTGAAATCTTAAGACGTTTGTCTTAGAAATACAATTTTATTGTTATGACTAAGGTGTTGCACCGAGGGGCTACTGGTTCGTAAGTCAGGTGATGAGTACATTTTCTTTTGGACAGCGTCACCCCTCCCCTCTTCACAGACATCTGGTGCTGTGAAGCAACAGACAGCCAGGTTAGAGAGCTGAGGCCTCTACTCCTTAGAGAGAAGGTGGGCGTCCAGATGGCTCCTCGGGTAAGAGATCTCTTTAGAAAGGTGATGGCAGAGCAGGGGCCTGCAGGACTCCTTGGAGTGGCCCTGGCTGGGTTCTAGCAAATCTTGTAAGAGTAAGCCCCTTTCTCTCCTCAGCTCCCCTTCCTCCCAGGAGCGGAGCTTGGCCCCATTACCAACATGTGGCTCTCCTTACAGGAGGAGATGGCGCTTCCCTGCCGCAGAATAACTTTGGGGTACACTGTGGCTCTGGCCTCCTGCCTCATCTTCCATTTGAAGGCAGGCTGAGGTGGTTTGGATATACTCTCAGATTTCCTTCACGGTCCTTCCTTCAAGGAAACCCTGTGCGTTTACCTTTGGCCTCATGCAATCTTTTACATCATGCAGCTGGGCACTGAAGCCTGGGCTCCCTTGTGGGAAAGAGGACTCAGGCAGCATCACTGAGATAAACCTGAGAGCAGGTGCGCAGGCCACGGGTACCCAGACCGCGAGTGCTGCCCATCCGCTGAGGCCACCCCTAGGGCACTGCGTGCTAGTGCTAGAGGCACTTGGCTCTGAGTGGCACCTCTGCCGCTGCTCACTCACACCACCCTGGTGTGCAGGCCACGTCCTCTAGGGATTGGTCTCCCTGGGCCACAGAGACAGCCTGAGACACGGGCAAAGGAGGGGCCCCTCCTCATCCCTGGTCACTACTTAATATCTTCACAAGTGAGCATGCTCATTCAGGGCCAAAGCGAGGGGCCAACAGTCACGATTCACCCCAGGAAACCCACGTACAACTTCCAGAAGTCTATAAACTTCTACAGATGGCCATCTACTGCGCAAGGCCGGGAAAGCGACATGGGGTCTGCACTGAGCACAGGCATTGCTGGACATGCCAGAGACCCCAATGATGTCAGCCTGGTAAGTCACACAGAAAACAAAACCACTTCTTGTGGAAAAGCCATAAAGCTAGGCCACACAAGGCTGTCCATTGCCATGCCCTAGGCTCGTCTATGATGTCCTGTGGCCAATCAGAAGGCTTGGCAGGGCTCGTCCATGATGTCCTGTGGCCAATCAGAAGGCTTGGCAGGGCTCGTCCATGATGTCCTGTGGCCAATCAGAAGGCTTGGCAGGGCTCGTCCATGATGTCCTGTGGCCAATCAGAAGGCTTGGCAGGGCTCGTCCATGATGTCCTGTGGCCAATCAGAAGGCTTGGCAAGGCTCGTCCATGATGTCCTGTGGCCAATCAGAAGGCTTGGCAGTTCTTATCCAGAGTCCAGAGGATACTTGGCACTGGGCATCTCCAAGCAATGCCAGGGCTGGCAGAACATCTTTCTTGGTATTGTACATCCCAGCCTTGCCCACCTGACCAGGATACTGTGGGAAGCAGCCCAGCATCAATCAGCCTGCCTGGGATGACCATGATTAGATTATAAGATCATAACTGCCATTGGTGTATGTCTGCTGGCATAATTACATCAGCATGCTAATGCTGTTTTAATGGTCTCTAATGATGTAATAAGAAATAATGGAATGTATATGACACTACATAACCATTAACAAAACATATTAAGCATATCTAGTACTTCCATAAAAATGCAGACGAAGTCCACAAGTGCCAGACCACATGCCCCTTCTTTCCCATCCCCGAACAATGAACAGCTCTGAGGACGCACTCTTAGACACCGTGCCAGCCAGGACGGTGTGTCTGGTCACGGCCTCCCTCCCAGGATGCCTGCGAGGGCAGCTGCAGGCCTGGGGCTCTAAGGCCTCAGACATCACCATGTGCAGGCTCCTCCCCTGCAGAGAGGCAGCACTAGATGTGGGGCACACCCGCCCAGATGCCTTGCATCATTACCAGGCGGTTCTAGCTGGCCCCGCCTCTTTTCCCAGCCCTGGGGCCTCGTGGCTGGTAGCCCTGCCTGGTCTCCGGTCCCAGAACCGGAAAGGCGGCTCTAACCAGCCCCGCCTCCTGCCTCAGACCGCGTGTGCGCCAAGATGGCTGTGGGTGATTAACCCAGAGGCGGTCCTGGGGGCCGTGATGTAGATATAGGCCGCCCCTTAGGGAGGACCCTTGGAGCTCCACCCTGATGGACAGCTCAGGCGTCCATTCACAGCCCCTACGTAGGTGCACGTGCCCCTCCCCTTCCACCGCTCTCTGACCCCTTTAAAAGAACAGCTCATTGCCACCATTAAACGAGTCTTAGCTCTGACTGGCTCCCGGATTGTCTGTGGGTCCTCCGACAAAAGGGGGGCTGGGTGGCAGTTCGTCGGCCCTTTCCTCTTCCTGGCCTGCCCGGGTGGGGCGTGTTTTCCCGTCTCTCCTGCAGGACAGGAGAGCCCAGGAGGCTAAAAACCCCTGACACTGGCGAGCCAAGGGCTGGGGTGGGGTCCTGACAAGTGACATTTACAAAGGACTCCAGCACCTGGGCTTGCTCCTCAGAGGGGCTGAGAGACCCTTATGCCAGGGATTGGTGACAGGTGCGGGGGGCGGGGGGGAGGCAGAGTGAGAGGGAGACTCCCAAGCAGGGAGGAGCGGAGGGTCAAGATCACTTCACCCTGCCTCACAGCTCCTGGAGTATCTGTGCTGGAGGGCTGAGGGAGGGGGCCACTGCGCACAGGAAACACACTGTGAGCCCTCGGGGGAGCAGCCACAGGAGAAACCAGCTGGCCCGGGAAGGCTGGTGAGGAGACCCTGCCCTGTCACCAGGGGTCCAGAAACTTGGCACATATGAACCCGTGACAGCCACAGACTAAGGAAGCATCAGAAGGAAGGTCCTGCAGCACACAGCCCTACAGGTGGTAGCCCCACTCTTATGGACACCGCCAGAGCCTCCACAGGGAGAACAACAGGCAACAGTGGTGACTCCTTCGCTGAAGCCAGCACCCGGGCCCATCCCTTCTTGTTTAAACAGATGAGCCCTGCATTTTGTGCCTCCATCTGCATACTGCAGCCTCTTGTACCTGCTGCCTGTTCTCACCAAGTCACTACGTCACCCCTGCCCAGGCTCTGTCGCTGTGTGTATGCTGTCATCTGACCGCTGCTCCCTGCCATGCCCCTGTCCTGCCCACCCAAGCAGCAGGGCCTCCTGGAAGTTCCAACGTGAGGGGCTCCCCGGCAATTCTAATGTGAGGGGCTCCCAGAAGTTCTAAATGAGGAGCTCCCCAGAAGTCCTAACGTGAGGGGCTCCCTGGCAGTTCGAATGTGAGGGGCTCCCCGGTAGTTCTGGGGAGGCCCCACCTCTGCAGAGTGCATTCCTGTAGGTGACTGCCCTAGGGAACTGTAGCTGCAGACAGGGGGTGGGGGTGTGCCTGCCCAGTGTGCCCGCACACAGTGCTCAGACGAGCCTGGGCTCAGTCTTACATTCCATGCCTGTCTTGCCGCCTCTGTGATACTCTGCAAAGCCCTCTTCCAGCTGATCATCTTGACTCACAGGCAGGATGGAGAGGAGTTGACTTCCTGATGCTCTGCATGTGGCCTCTTTCACCAATGAGAAGAGGATTCTGGCTGTGCCCAGGCAGGTCAGCAGCACAAAGCCCAAAGTCCTCCCTCCCCCTCCCCACCCCCCATTACAACAGCTGGAGACAGCCACAGGGTCCTGCACATGGCAGGTGCTCCCTGAGTACCAGCCCAGGGTCAGCACCAGGGCCAGCCCTGCCGCTCTGCCCAGTTGCAGTGGAGCTGCTGTAGGACACCCAGACCCCAGGGATGCCAGTGCAGGGGGGCCACACCGTGGGCCTCCAAGACACTGCTGTCAGGAGATGCTAGTTCCTACAATTAAACGAGGTTTCAGCTGTATTTAAATAACTTACCAAAGCCCACTGGAATTTTCCTTTCATTTCTTTTCTAAACAGTTCCTTTCTGACATAATTAAGAAGACCCCCAGGCACTCAGCTCTTTCCCTCAAAAAAGAGTTTCTGAGATTGAACACAGTATGAGCTGAGGATAAGCTGACAGGCCTGGCATCCGGTACTTACTCGATGTCCACAAAGATGCTGGCTGGCACCTGCAGGAGGCGGGCTACCTCATCCATCAACTGCTTCCCTTTGTCCAGACCCAGGGGACTGTGGGAGAGAGGAGGACCAACATCACCAAAGAGCTCATCCAGGCCCCAGAAGCCCCCCTGGAGGCCTTACTACCCTTGGCCGCCCCTGAGTGTCCTGCTCTTGGGACTGGGGTCAGCCCCTGGGGGGAGGGGATGCACAGCCCTTGGCTGCCCCTGCCCCCTGGCCCAGCATCCTGCTCTTGGGACTGGGATCAGGTGCTTCCTCAGTCATGATGAATCACCTGAATTTTCCAGCAATAAGGCAGACAATGCAGTGCAAATGGAATTGTTAGGAAGTGTAATAGGCCCGTGATGCCACCACTGGCTCATCTCAGCCTTCAATAAAAATATAATAAAGAAAGCAGGAGGGAGGAGGACAAAGGAAACAGAAAAGGGAGGGTTGGAGCAGATGCTGAAAATTGGATTGGGAGAAGCAGCAATTTTATGTGGACTCATTTCTACAGTGAAAGGGTATTTAAATACCACACACAAAGGCCTAAGTGGTGGGCTGGGGAGGGTGCCTCTCCAGCGGTACTCATTAGGAGGGCACTGGTGTCCCGGGGCACAGCGGGCACAGACATCCCGGAGAAACATGGACAGGGACAGCACTTGCTTTCGAAGCAGCGAGCTATAACTGTGAGGGACAACCCCCAAATTCCAGGACTCGGTTTCACAAACCATGAGTTGCCTGCAAAAGCCTGTTGGTACCACGCCAGAGAAGTTTTCTTTTTCAGGGGGACCACAAGAGGCTTTCCACTTTACTGAGAACCTACTGTTCCCGGTGAGCAGTGAGGATGAGGGCCGCTTCGCTGAGCAGGGGCAACACAGCCCTGCCTTCCAGGACGCATGGCTTCTGGAAAAGGCGGGCACAGAGACACTCACAAAGAAAGATGAAACCCAAGAATCTACCTTTTGAAGGCCTGAGGCCTGAGTAAGGCAAGCTTCTGTGGAAATGAGATTCTGCCAGGAACCTTGCTTGGCTAAGACGAAGTCACTAGTGTGGGCCTTCAATAGTCATCATACCTGTGTCCTTGTCAACAGGTGAAATTGGGCCCAGGTCTATGCAGCAGGGAGACGATGTGAAGGAAGGAATGGGGGGAAACCATTGACTAGGGAGCAGCTGGACCAGGTCCTTCCCAGCCAACACCTGGGCCTTGGGCTTGCAGGCTCAGCACAGGAGAAGACGCACGATGCCCAGCACGTGGTGTTTTGTGAAGGCCACCCGACAGACTGACAAACACATGACCTGGTGATGAATTTCATGGAAGTCAGGGAGAGGCAGAGAGGGAGCAAGGGAAAGGCCAGAGGATGACTGTGGAAGGGGTCTAGAGAAGGTCTTTCTATTTAGGCCACTTTGAACAGAATTCTGGCTTTAGACATGGAGAGAAGCGGATGCAGAGGGCAGGGCGGCCAGGGGAGAGTATGAGGTGTGTGGGTGAGGGATGGTGTTGCCCAACGCTCCCAAGAACAGAGATGGGCCTGTGGTGTGGGAGCCACAGGGAATGTGCAGCCATGGGGCCCAATGGGGAGATCTGGAGTTTGGAAAGGTGATAGACCATGCTGATGGGATCCGCCGGTCAGCAAGAAGGGTAAGAGAGGGCCAGGCGAAGCCAGGCAGCCAGAGGCTGATGCAGGTGGAGTTGTAGGATCTGTGAAGAGCTTGGGGATCTCCAGCACTCAGGGATGGACCTGTGAGGAGGAACCAGCACAACAGAAAGAAAAGAGCAGGCTGAGAGGCAGGAGATGAGCCTGGAGGTGGCTGGACAGAAAATAGTGCATCGGACGGATGAGGAAGGAAGTGACACAGGCTGGCAAGGGGTCTGAGGTGAGCACCGTCATGACCCGGAAGAAACGGGCTGACTCTCTGACTCTGCAGCCATCAGAAGGGGAGGGATGATGGTGATCTGCTGGGAAGAACCTGGCTCAGGAGGAGCTGTTCTCAGCGGAGGACACAGAGGCACGTGAGCTTGCTGATGGGAAAGGCTGCACTGCCGTGTAGAAAGGGAGGGGACAGAGCTTTCCTCTGGGAGCAGCAGTGATTGCTCACTGTGGTGAAGTACGAGTTGGGGCTGGGGACCCAGACTCTGTCTACCCACAGAAGAGCCTCTGAGAAGATGCCAGGGTGTGAGGATTGGAATCTGCCCATCTGGAATGCCCAGTTCCCCACAAGGAGGCCCCCGTGGGTGTAGGCCCAGAGCTGCTGGGGCGCCAGCTGGGGATAGAGGCACTTCTGTGGTGCTATGAACCTTCTCTAGAGAAAGCACTTTGGAGACACAGGCAACCATAACCTGTGCTGGGCCCAGTGTCTGTGAGCAGAAGGCCATGCAACAACGGGCTGGTGTCACGCCCGCCACACACAGCTGCAGTCCAGCTGTGGCCTGTGACTGCCATTCATGTAAGGATGAACATGGCATGCACGTGCTGCATAGATGCTGGCCCCACAGACAACAGGCACGGATGTCAGCACAGGTATGCCACCACTAGCAGGAGCACGTGCATGGCACACAGGGGCTGGGTCCTGGACTCGGGGTCCTGCTGTGAGGCTGAGCAGCCAGGCGCTGAGGACTGCTGGGAGACCAGAGAACCCCAATTTGGCTTCGTTTCAGTAGCACACACCCACACACATACCAACACAGTTCCAAGAGTATACCCCCCCACTACGCGTACTAACACAGCCCTAGGAGTACACACGCCCCACACACATACCAACAACGTTCCCAGAACACACACCCCACATATGTACCAACACAGTCCCCGGAGTACACCCCCCACTACATGTACTAACACAGTCCTATGGGTACACACACCACACACATGTACCAACAAGGTCCCTGGAGTACACCCCCCACTACACGTACTAACACGGTCCTCAGAGTACCCCCCCACACACGTACCAACAACATTCCCAGAACACACACCCCATATAGTACCAACACAGCCCTAGGAGTACACCCCCCCTACACTTACTAACATAGCCCTCAGAGTACACACAACCCACACATGTACCCACACAGTCCCGGAGTACACCCCCAAATGTACCAATGCAGTCCTATGAGTACACACACCCCACACATGTACCAGCACAGTCCTCAGAGCACACACACACCACCACACATACCAACACAGTCTCAGGAGTACAAACACCCCACACACATACCAGCACAGTCCCAGGAGTACACATATTCCACACACGTACCAATACAGTCCCCATAGTACATAGATCCTACCACATGTAAACACACAGTCCCCTGAGTACATGCGTCCCCCATGTATCAACACAGTCCTTGAATTACACACACCTTACCCCATGTACCAATACAGTCCCAGGAATACACATACTACACACACATACCAACACGGTCCCTGGAGTATACACACCCTACACATGTACCAACACAGTCCCCAGAGTACACATACCCTTCACACTTCACAGTCCATGTTTGCTCTCAAATTCTGTGAATTTCTTCAGTAGCCTGGTCTCCACTGATGGCTGATAAAATGAAGAGGACCCGGTGTTGTCATGAACACACACTCACATGAGCCACAGATTCTCCCATACCCACACACAGAAATGGAATTTTATCATCCATGTCTTAGTTAACACAGCCTTGAAGATAATGATGGCGGGCTGGGAATATGGCCTAGTGGCAAGAGTGCTCACCTCATATACATGAAGCCCTGGGTTCTATTCTCCAGCACCACATATACAGAAAATGGCCAGAAGCGGCGCTGTGGCTCAAGTGGCAGAGTGCTAGCCTTGAGCAAAAGGAAGCCAGGGACAGCGCTCAGCCCCTGAGTCTAAGGCCCAGGACTGGCCAAAAACAAAACAAAACAAGTTAAGATAGTGATGGTATTTCACAAGTGTTTGCATGAGCCTCTGACCCCCTAAAAGCAGATGGCTCTGCTCACCCCAGCCACTTGGCAGACAGCCTGGCCCCCTCTCCTGCCTCACCCGTGGTGGGACAGATACATCACTCAAGACACATAAACCACACACACTATGCACACAAGACACCGGATGCACAGGAACTCTATCATCCAAGACATACATCACATATACAGCGTATAGTACACCTGACAGTCATCACTTAAGATATGCAGCATACAAAGTATCTGCACAAAGTACATACAATACATGCAGCACACGCAATACATGTAGCACTCAAGGCCCCACCTAACACCAAACCATACAACACAGCACACACCTACTATACACACATACACATACACACATACTATACAACACACACACACACACACACAGAGCAGTGTCTCCAAGGAGAGGGGGTGCTGACAACTTATAAGTAACAGTCAGTCTCGTGGCTTGCTTCACTGAGTTAACCTGTCAACATCTCGCCTTCGCCCCCGTGCAGACTGTGGCCCGCGGGGTGGGGCATGGTTTTAGGTGCTGGCGTGCACTGTCCACACAACTGAGGAAGGAAGGTGTGGGGCTTACTAGGAGCCTCTGTTCCAAGACAGGGAATGCAAGGGCAGAGGAAAGGAGGTGTGGCAACTTTTCCAAGAGACAGGACACAGAGAAACAGGGCAGCATTTGGGGCAAGCTCAAAGCTTCTGCTGCATATAGCTTACATGAAGTCGTGAGTAAGACCATCACCATGGGCTGAAAGCCATCACGTGCTCCTCTGACCACAGTAATGGTTTGTGGTTTGAGTTCAGAATAAGACCTTCCTGGGAACTGGCATGCAGGGACTGCTCATGGGTGAATGGAGTCTCCCACGCAGCAACAGCCTGCAACAGCCTGCAACACCGAGGACTGAGTTCCACCAGGAGCAGAGCCCAGAGCCAGGGCTGAACGGGGGCACTGAGGAGAGGGGCACTGGCTTTAATAAGCAGTGTGGGAAGCCAGAGATAGGTCACAGCCTGCCTAAGGAAGGAGTAGCTGAGAAATGAGTGCACACACTTCTGCATGTATACACACTCACACATTTGCACACATACACATGCATGCACATAACCAGCCAGATACATTCTGCTCTGAAAATGCAGTTTCCCCTGCTTGAAGAAGTGCCAAGCATGGCATGGAATGTCAGACGCGTTAGCAGAGGGCCTTGGGCTGCACTGTGGGCCGGTGGTATTACAGTGTGCTGCCTTGCTAAGTTCAGAGCAGAGAGCGCAAGGAAAGAAGGTTGTGGTGCTGGAACAGGGCTGCACTGAGGTGACTTGCATCCTGCTACCTGGATTACTTGATGTGAGACAGCTTTCACAGGCAAGAAGCTCGCACAGCTGAGCTTTGTGGCAGAGTCTGGTCCTCACGTGCTGGCTCTCGTTCCCAGGAGAGCCACTGGGGCCCCACCTCTGTGGAGCAAAGGACAGGACCATAGAAACCAGAGCCTAGCCTGGCCTAGTTACTCACTTCAAGCCCTGCCATAGATCTGGGTGCCAAATTCAGAAGCCCCGGGTGAGCGCGCCCAACAGGGTTGCCTGCCAGGCCTCAGGTTCACAGACAGCCACCTGTGGTTTTCCCCATTAAGCACATTTAAAGGAAAGGGCATCTTCGTGTCTCAGTGACGCACCCTCCCCCAGGATCAGAGCAGAAGGAAATGGGGAGCGTCCTACTCACTCGCTTGAGGTCATGATGTAGCCGTCATGCTGCCCCTCCTCGGGGGACTTGACTTCCAGCTGCAGGCCTTCTCTGGGGGTGGGTTGTGCAGCTGCCTGGAGGCTCTGCCCACCCTGTCCCAGCCCCAGAGCCCAGCTCTGGTGCCCACCCTCGAGGGTGCTGGGCTCCCAGTTTGGCTGCTTCTCCAGCAGGTCTTTGGAGTAGGTCTGGCTCCTCACATTCTCCACTCCGACAGTCTCCTCTTCTGAAGACAGGGACGCCGCGGGCTCTTCAGACTTCTTTGTCTCTGTTTTGGAGGGCTTTTCCAGAAGGGGGATTTCAGATGAGAGTGGGGACCCCCGGTCCTGCAAAAGGCCCCCAAGCTGGACGCTCAGACGACGGACCTGGCAGAGAGGAAGCTCCTGTGAGGTGGTCTTCGTGAGGAGGGACTGCTGGCACACAGGACCGTAGAGTGAGCACACTGCCTGACGGCAAGGCCTGGCTGCCTGACCATGCTTGGAGTCCCATTAGGACAGTCACAACCACTCCAGGGTACCCTTTCCCACCCCCAGCTCCCAGTGCCTTCCTGAAGATGCTATGATTTAAAGATTAACCCGTCTAGAAGCCATGGATGCCCAATCCAAAGAGCAAATATTATGGTAATTTGCATCTACTGCCATAAACAAAGGCTCTAATATATATATACATATATATGTACATATATATACATATATATTTGATATGTAGGAACTCCATCTTTATGAAAACCCTAGGAGCCATCACTAACACCATTTCACAGATGGGGAAACTGAGGCGAAGACTAATCCAGAGTGCTCATGTCTGATGTTTGTATTCTAATATTACCAAGGCACCCGGTGGTCCTCAGATGGGCAGCACTCACACAGCTAGACTTCACCTCCTGGATATCAGGTTCTTCAGGCCCACCACCCCAGAACCATCTGAAGGGTGTTATAATGACAGTGCTGAATACTGAGTATGCATCTGAAACTCCACCCTTTGTGCCAACTATCTCACTTAATCAGTACCCCAGTCTCATGAACAAAGTGCTACTCTGACCTCCAGCTTATAGATTCTGGGTCTTATTGAGATTAGATGTTAAATAATTTGTACAAGATCGTAACAGTAGTGACCAGCAGACCCCAAACTGGAGCTCAGGCCTAAGTGATGTAAAGACACCACCTCTTCATACGTGTGGTACCTCCCCATGCGTGTGGTGCCTGCTGATACATGCGCTGCCTCTTCTTACGCATGGTGCTCCTTATACATGTGCTTCCTGCTCATACGTGTGCTGTCTGCTCATACATGTGGTGGCAAGGTCCCATGCCATTTCAGTGGCATATCTGTGCCATTAAATCTCTGATATTCCATTAGACAGAAATGGGAACCGGATTTTCTCTTACACTTTTTCAAAGTGTGTTCATTTAATAAGAAAGGATTATAGAGGAAAGTGTTCTCTTTTTTATTAAAACTTACTCATTTCCTCTTATATTTTGAATATTTAAATAGTTTGATGTGGACTTTCCTCAAATTCTGACTAAAGGCAGTACACTGTATTTAGGTTATCCACTAGGGATGGACAATTCCCTATGGCTTTTGAGGGAGGAGAGATAAGGGTCTCTCAGATGGTGTCCCCTATGAAGAGGAAAGAGAAGGAGCTATTGGATAGAGTTTGAAAAAAAATTGCTTGAGGAAGTACCATTTTGGCTCAAGTGATAAGGCCTTGAGTACAAAGAGGCTCAGGGACAGTGCCCAGGCCCTGAGTTCAAGCCCCAGGACTGGCAAAAAAGAATCACTTGAAAATGTACCCAAGTAACAGAAACAGACCAAGAATTCTGGTGCCTCCACTGAAGGACAACCAGAGGCCAGGCTGCCTTCAGCAAATGCCACCTGTTCCACTCCTACAGCTGGAAGCAGTTTCCTGACCTACTCCTAAGTTTAGAAGCTGTCTCTTGACCCTACTTCTCTTCTACTACTTAGGTGGAATGCCCCTCATTTCTGGGGTTTAAAACCATTGATGTTTTCTTATGATTATAGTAACCACTGAACCATAAACGATTACGACAATCTGACAAAAAATTAATCGCAGTCTGGGAATATGGCATAGAGTGCTTGCCTTGAATACATGAAGCCCTGGGTTCAATTCCTTAGCACCACATATATAGAAAAAGCCAGAAGTGGCGCTGTGGCTCAAGTGGCAGAGTGCTAGCCTTGAGCAAAAAGAAGCCAGGGACAGTGCTCAGGCCCTGAGTCCAAGCCCCAGGACTGGCACAGAAAAAAAAAATTAATCACCATGATTCTTGCCCAGTCAATAAAAGTTTCAAAGAACCACATCCCGTTATCACCACCACTTAGAAATTGATGTTCCACATTCTTACTACTGGCATGAACAACCACGGGTTCTTACACAGGAAATACTAATGAACTTTGCATAGAAGGAAATGCTGATACACAGTGAGAGGACACAGTGTGTGCTAAGCCCTATCTCTCCATGAACAAACCCGCCTGCGGTGAGGGAGTGCCCATCCGGCAGCTGCTGCTGGCTCCCACACATTCAAGTTTCAGTCCCTGCTGCCTGGGCACCTGCACAGCCTGGGCAGGTCCAGTGTGAGCCAAGAGAGCTGCAGATGCAGGAAGTGTCAGGTCTGTGAAACGGGTACGGACTATTATTACTCTCCAGGTGGGAACGTTCTAAGAGTATTAGTTATCTTTTTGCATTAATCATATTTTTCATGTTTCTCTAATGATAAGTATTAATTTATCATCTAAAAATAGATACCATTATCTATCTAGGTATATGGAATGTTTTATGTGTTCTTCACATTTTCCTCAGTTTGGGGATTATGAGAGTAATTTTCCATACTTTGGAGGGGGAGGAAATAAGCCTTTGTATTTCATAAATATTCTGAGCCAAAAAATTACAGTATCACTCTAGGTTTAACATGGATCCAGTACCTAGGAACGATCATCTTACCTCCTGGCCCATGGGGTCACTCTCCTCTTGTTCTCTGTGACCTGTAAGAGACAGAGTGTTACCCAAGCCCACAGGGCATCGTCACGAGGTGTCACCACGTGTAACAAGATGACTGCGGCTCCCTCCGTACAGGAGAGGAGGTGTGGCAGTGCTGGCCCCATCGCCACTAGCTTGAGGTGTCTCACAGCATCCGGAGGAGAGTGGAGCACCCAAATCGCAAGGCGCTGTCCGGCAGGCCTGCACTTCCCAGCCGTGTGAATCTGCGGATCGCCAGTGATCGCCCGAGCACTAACAGCCGGCCGCACCCTGCTGCGGGGAACAGGCGCCAGCACACCAGAGGAGCTTCTTAGCCACTCTCAGTTCAGTCAGCTGCAGCACCGCTGACACAGCCCTGACACCGATGGACAACCTCCTCTCCCCAGTGCTGAGGGTGTGTGATTCACAGCACATTCCTCACACACAGGGGACTTTCCTGTGCACGGGGCTCCTTGTGATTCAGGAACTTCCTTCCCAAGCAAAATTTTTGGTGTATTGCTAGCCAGGCACTCTATCACTTGAGTGAGTCCCTCAGCCACATGTGCACGCACGCACGTGTGCACGTGTGTGTGTGCATGTATGCGTTGCTGTGAAGGGAGTCCACAGGTGTGTGCATGTGTGTGCATTGCTGGGGAGGGAGCCCACATGGGTGTGCCTGTGCACGTGTGTGTGCATGTGTGTATTGCTGGGGAGGGAGCCCGTGTGTGTGCGCATGTTGCCGGGAAGGGAGCTCATGTGTGTGTGCATGTGCATGTGCATGTGCGAGTGTGTGCGAGTGTGTGTGTGTGTGTGTTGCTGGGGAGGGAGACCAGGGTCTTGTGCACATTTGGCAAGTGCTCTGCCTCTGAGCCACAGCCCAGGCCTCCTTGCGGTGCCTTGCTGGGGCAGATGCCACTGTCTTCTGCATCTGAACGAGGCACACCAGGCGCCCTACCTCTAGCAAAACTGTCCAGTCCCCAGAGGAGAGAGAGGCACAACTCCCAGCTGGATTTTGGCATGGCTTCGTGTGCCTGGACAGCCTCCAGGGGCCCCGGCCGCCTGTGAGGGTGAGGGCTGAGTGTACCTGCCGCCTCCCCGCAGCCGCAGAGTGAAGGACTAGCCAAATGAACCCTTCACTTTATTACTCAAATATTTGACAATACGTACTCATAGGATCCAAATAAAAACACTTCCTATTACTCTCAGTTTTTCCTAATTCTGAACCACAGCACGAAAGAATTAAACCTCCTCACAGAGAGCAATTTGCTATTCAACATAATTGCTCCAGTAGGCTTAGTCTGTTAAGAAAGCTTTTAGAGGCAAAAGTTCAAACAGATAAAAATCATTAATACAGTAGAAGGAATGCATTATGACTGCTAAGAGGCATCTCTCCCCTCACTCGAATGCAGAGGCCTAAGACGCCAGGGTCACCTTGGAAAGCTGTCTCCAAACCGTCTGCCTGTCCTGCTGGCCGTCCCTCAGCCCCTCTCCTCAGACTGGCCTGGCCTTCCCCGGGACGCACGCCGTGTGCAGCACCGGCCATCGTGTCTGCCGCCTCATCGAGCTGCAGCAGCCCCTGGCGCTCCACCTTTGCCTGGTGCTTCCACAGGTCTTTCAGAAGGCTTCGGAGGATAGCATCTAGGGACCCAGGAAAAACTTAAGTTGAGGGTTGATGCATTCTCATGGCACAAAGGCACCCAGTCTTTCCAAAAAACTACCAACCAATAACAGCACGTGTAGAGGTCCAACAAATATCTGCTAGGTTGGATTTGGAGTCCTACATGGCCCTCTGGCCACTACTACAGCTCAGTGGCCTTACATGTTTAGCAAGAAACAGACAACGCACAGACGAGGCTGGACCGGCCCTGCAACCAGCACCACCACCACGACTGTGACGATTCCCCCAAAGGTGAGGAAGTTAAGCCGTGTCAGTGAGTCTGCAAGAGGTGGACAGTGACAAAAAGCTGCATCCCTCTCTCCCTGAACAGAGATTATTATAGGCCTAGAGGGAGAGCAGTACCCTGGCTGGAGCTCTGCCAGAGGGGACAGCCATTGCTTTCCTACAACTCACGGATACAAGCCTCCCATAGGTCCTCTGTCAGCATGTCCTGTATGTCCTGTGCACACATAGGGCCCAACCACATGGGGTGTATGCAAGTTCATCTCTAAGAGGACACGGAGCTCCAGAGGTGTGTCCTGTGAGAGTACTCTTCTCTTAGGGGACATGGAGCTCTGGAGACATGTCATGTAATAGTGGCTCCCTTACAGAGCCAGCTTGTCAACTGAGATATGCAGCTGACATACTAAGGAACTATCACGGCCTGTGGCAAGGGATCTTCTTCTTGGTTCTGGCCATGTGGGAGGACATGTCCTCCTTAGAGCAAGCACCCCTCCGTGGTTTAGGATGGGCAAGCGTTACATGTTTGTTGGTTCTGAGCTGGACCAGGGCCTTTGGGACATGTGGGAAGGAGTCTACATCGTTCTGTTCTCATGTGACTTCAGCCTATCTTTCCTTTAATGCAGGAACACAGTCTCCATCTATCATGACATTGTACAGGACAGATGGATGCAGCTGCTGCTTTCATATCCAACGCCACTAGCAGCTGAGACCAACCAAGGGAGAGCCAAGGTGACCCTGTATCTAGATGTGTGATCGAGCTCACCAAACCTCACCAACCTAGAGTTTACTCTTAGCTTCTGTGACTCCATTTTACTTTTATGAGTCCATTTTAGAAGCAAAAGCACCCTCATGCATGAGACTAGTTTCTTAGGGTTTGACATTTTAAAATGTATGTACCTACTGCTGTGTTTATGTTCCTAAGTAAAGGTTGTGCTGCCCTTGCTCAATGCCGTATTTGGCTTCTATAACTTTCCACTTGGCTTGCACCTGCAAGAAAGAACAATTAGGGACTTTCCACCCCTGAGCAAACGAGGATGTGGGTTTTTGCTTAAAAGGAGGCCTGAGAATAGGTTTAGCACTGCACTTGGGTACCTGATAGCCCAGTGTAGTCGTTATCCAGTTAATAAAGACTTTCTTTTGGTTACACTCTGTGTCCTTGTGGTCCTTCCTGGTGGGTTACTTCACAGCAGATGGCTTTGTGTCTGGGCAACTTCTAGACCATGATGTGAGGCCAAGGGCAAGACAGTCCCCCTAGCCAAGAGGTCAGGGGTGAGAGGGAGCTGTGAGGTGACTGGAAGTGAGGGTCTGTGCAAAAGTCTGTTGTAGGCAGGCACCCAGCAATGACCACCTGATATGGCAGAGCAGAGACAGTGGGCACACGTGGAAGGGTGACACAAATCCTCACCGCCGCTGGCAGGGCTGGCAGAGCCATGCTAGTGTTGATAAAGACCCACAAAGCCAGATCTCAGAGGAAGAGCTACCAAAACGGTTAACAATCACATGAAATGTAGCCTGTGAGGATCAAAGAATGGGCTGGCAATTTAGCTGATGGTAGAAAAAGTCTCTAACAGAAAGTGGCATGATCTAGTCCTTACACACACAGCATCCCCAAAAGAGTAACTGTCAGACTTGGGAAAAAGCTGAAATATGACCCAAACCAAGATAAAGACTAAGGCTTAGGAAGCACAGAGCCTGTCTGACATACAGGTATTAGGGACTGAGCCACTGACTTCAGCAACTCAGATGAAAACACTTCAGATCAGAGTGCATTGTTGACAGTAAAAACACCACTGACAGACCTAACTGAAGACTAGATGCAGGAAGAAAGGGGGAGCAGATCTGAAGATAGATACCAGAAAATTTGATTATTTAAAAAATGTCCTTTCCCCATCCATATGATAATGAAAAGACAAAAAAATTATATTAAGCAAAAGGGCCAGACCCAAAGAAACGGGCTGCATGGTTTCCTTCATTTGTGGAAACTAGAATATGTATATAAATCTACAAGTTAATCCAATGGATAGTAAAAGACAAATAATTACACTTGGACATGATTAATAAAATGGCACTGTACACATTCATATAGTGAGACTGAAGGAGGATATTCTTACAATAGGATCACAAAGGCTCAATAGCTGTATGCATATGACCATATAAAATGATGCTTATTGAAATGAACTCCAAGAAATGGAAACAAGAGGATTTTATTTTACCTTTTGTGGTTTTCATATGTTTGTTTTTCTTCCCTTTTGTCACTGATTTTTTAATTTCTGTACTTTTTGTCTTGTATGTAAGTTTATCTGTTTCGGGGAGGATAAGGGGAAGCACAGAAATGGGACAAAGGGTGAACTAATTCAGCAGAGATACTCATTAGATACTATGTAAAAAATGAACTATACAACTTGTGGAGGGAGGGCCAGGAGGGGAAAACCTGAGAGAAAAACAGGAAAGAGATGACACTATTGACAAAGAAATGTATTCATTACCTGACCTATGTAACCGTAACCCTGTATATCACCTTTACAATAAAAAAGAATTAATCTCTGGAGATCTATATATAAAAAAGAACTCATCCCTGTGCATCCTCAGTATGTATAAGATCACCTCAACAACAATGATAAAAGAACACATTCTAAGTAACTTTGATGGGGTCCTATTTTTCTCCTCTGAAAGGAAATCTGGCCTTTTGCTTACGTGGTGTGCTTGTGTACTAAGTGCTAAATTCTAAGTGCTAAATGCTAAAAACTCTCTATCTCCCTTCCTCCCTCCCTCTCTCTCCTTGTCCCTCTCCCTCCCTCCCTCCCCCCTCTCTCCCTCCTTCTCCGCTGGTACTGGGGCTTGAATTCAGGGCCTCGTGCTCTCACTTGCCCTTTTTGTGCTCAAGACGGCCGCTGTAGCACATATGCTTGACACAAGGCTTGTAGGAGAAATGGTCATCAGGACTTTAGCGAGCGCCGGCCAGGCAGGTCATAGCACGGCACTCTCTGGGCCTGTGTGGCACCCACAGAGACCCTGTGAACTAGAGGGGTGGGAGTCACTTCCTGCTCCCTGCACATGCATAGACATGGGCTTCTGGAGGTCTCCAGACTTTTTTCTTTCAGCCCTGGAGCTCACACCTGAAGTTGATGCTGACAGGTTTTTTTCCTTTTCCTCCCACCACCACATGGATCCCCCCACATGGAATGAGTCTTCATGCTGAGTACATACTGCAGAGAACGCACTCATCGTGCTGGGAGCCAAGTGTAACAGGAGAATGCCATCCACCATCAGCCCCTCTCCTAACCGCTCTGCTCCACCTCACAGGTGCAATCAGATCTCAACCGCTGGCCCCAGAGACCAGGGAGGCATGTGGGAGCCGCCACTCCCTTCCGTCTCCATCCTCTCAGCAACGTATCTCCACCTCCGACGGGTGTTGGTGCAACAGGATGGCATGTCTGCTTTGTTCCCAGCAGACAGCAGCCAGGACTCAGCCTTCCAGGCCATTTGGACTCTGGATCTCCACAGCCGAGCACTTAGAACCCTTGGAGCCAGGTCCATTGTGAAGAAGTAGGGACAGCTCCTTCTTCTGGGGAAGCCACGTTGTCAGGGGAGCACCGAGAAATGCTCGCTTACGCATTTGGTGCCATGGGCTGCAGCTCCTCCTGTCAGCTCTACAAGGCGCTTCCTGGGGCCATGGGGCTGGTTCAAAAGTCAGTGTCCCGGAGCAGGTGCCTGGAAACTGCGTCCCTGGACTTCAGTCTGACCCTGGGGGATCACAGTGTAGGATTACACACCCACCTCTGTGCTGGGTGGGAGGCTGAGGCCCTTGCCAGGTGAGTAGCAAGGCTGCAGAGATGCTGGAAGCAAGGGTGCCATTCTCCTTTACCACCCTGGCCTTGGCTTCTGATGTTGATAGCATCAGCCTGGTCCTGAAGGAAGGTTCCCTCAGCAACACCAATTCCTAGACTACAGACACCTGCTGCAGGACACATTTACATGCAAACATCCAGGAAAGAGTCCCAACCCATGGGCTCTCACTCTCAGAGCCATTTTCTACCCTACACACCCATCTCCCCAGTGTAAGAGGACAAGGAGGTCATCCAAGCACCAGAGCTCTGAGGCCAATGGAAGTGGCCAGTGCAGTCTGCTGACCTTGCTTCATCCTTCCTTCACCAGAGGCCATGGCAGGAAACTGTATGGTGCCCTTCTACTGTCTCCCAACACCCAGTGCTTCACTGCACTACAGGAGTGCCCAGCCATGGGAACAAGTGACAAGTGCTAGGACCACCTGGCTGAATGGCCACATCACACCTGAGTCACCACACCCTGACCCAGCTCTAAAGTAGGCGATGCAGAGACTTGCACCATGCTGTTTCCTCCACCACACTGGAGCTGGGGGCAGACCCCATCTCTAACTACAGCCCACTCTCACCAGCCTAAGGCTGGAGGAAGCCCCCAGCTCTGACCACAGTCCCCCCTTCATCAGCCTAAGGCTAGGGGAAGCCCCCAACTCTGACCACAGCCCCCTTCACCAGCCTAAGGCTGAGGGCACCCCCAGCTCTGACCACAGCCTATCTATCTCCCACAGCAGTAGACATAGCATGTTTACTTGCCTTAAAAGTCGCAGCCAGTAGGAGAACTATTTCCCCATTTCTTACCAATGAAAAGCAGGCCTCAACCACAGAAAATCTTTCAGCTGTCTCTCTTTTGTGCAGGCGACAGGCTGGGGGTTCACACAGCCTGGGGACCACCCTCAAGACCCTGCTGATGGATAGCACAGGTGACTCAAGGGAAAAACAGAATTTGGCACACAAGGTATGGATATTTTCCAGCAATGGCTGTTATTTTGGAAATTGTATAGCTTGGACAGCTTGAGTCAGAAGAACCGGTCTCAGGCCCAAACCTGAATGCAGACAACAGCCAAATACCAATGTCTCATTTTCATTGACTTACAACTTGCTCCCACAAAATCCTTTGCTTCTCTGGGGCTCACTGCTGCAGAGTCTTATCTCATCCATCCACAGCCTCGGGGTCCAGTGATGACCACAACCCTCCCACTTAGCCTCAGAGAAAACAGAAGTTGGGAGGGGTGGTGTAGGACAAGAACGCCACACCAGGGAAGTGTCCCAGATGGCTGCCAGCACGGGATGCCTTCCGGAAGAGCCTCTGGTACATCCAGCCAAAGCCAGATGACCTCCATTACCCTTCCTCTCTGGAGTGTCACACGTGTCACATGGCCCACCCCAGGGTCCTGCTCTGGGACAGCAATGGAAGCCAAGGAGCCCAGAAGTGTTCCTCCACAGGGGTCCCGTGCCCCAGGCCCTCCATAGCCAGCAGAGGGCTGCACTGTCACAGAGGTCCAAGGCTGGCTTGTTGCCATGGTGAGCCCCTACATTCAATTTTCATCACAGAGAAGACACTCACCCAGAGGTCTCCTAAAGCAGAATACTTGTGTGGCGCATGGACTAGTCCAGCAGCCAGCTGCCCAGCCTCTCTACCGCTTCACAGCACACCACCTCTTGGACAGTCAGTACCTTCAAATGTATGCACAAGTCACACCCAGAGCTGCTGGTGGCTCCCCTGTGTCACAGACCCATTCTTCTTCCAGATCCTTTAGCCCTGCCACACACCAGGCCTGTGATGGCACAGCCTCTGAACCTAGAACTGCCACTGAGGATGCAGGTGCTCTCCAGGGCCAGGAAGTAAAAGTCACCTGGAAAGTCCAGTGTTTGAGGGCCCCATGCACAAAACCTTCACAGAGGCTAGGAAAGACCTTAGCTCCACTGAATGGAAAAGGAAGCTATGTGCTTGGGATCAATAGCAAATCAGGAGGGAGCTGTGCTGCACATCTTCTGCATTAGCAAGCCAGGGGGGAGCTGTCTTGTGCATCTTCTGTGGTACCAAGCCAGGAGGGAGCTGTCTTGGGCATCTTCTGTGATACCAAGCCAGGAGGGAGCTGTCCTGGACATCTTCTGTGATACCAAGCCAGGAGGGAGCTGTCCTGTGCATCTTCTGTATTAACAAGCCAGGGGGAGCTGTCCTGTGCATCTTCTGCATTAGCAAGCCATGGGGAAGCTGTCCTGTGCATCTTCTGTGGTACCAAGCCAGGGGGGAGCTGTCCTGTGCATCTTCTGCATTAGCAAGCCATGGGGAAGCTGTCCTGTGCATCTTCTGTGGTACCAAGCCAGGGGGAACTGTCTTGTGCATCTTCTGTGATACCAAGCCAGGAGGGAGCTGTCCTGTGCATCTTCTGTGGTACCAAGCCAGGAGGGAGCTGTCCTGTGCATCTTCTGTGGTACCAAGCCAGGAGGGAGCTGTCCTGTGCATCTTCTGCATTAGCAAGCCAGGGGGAGCTGTCCTGTGCATCTTCTGTGGTACCAAGCCAGGGGAAGCTGTCCTGTGCATCTTCTGTGGTACCAAGCCAGGGGCGAGCTGTCCTGGACATCTTCTGCATTAGCAAGCCAGGGGGGAGCTGTCTTGTGCATCTTCTGTGATACCAGGCCAGGAGGGAGCTATCCTGGACATCTTCTGTGATACCAAGCCAGGAGGGAGCTGTCCTGTGCATCTGCATTAGCAAGCTTAGGAGAAAGCTGAGCTGTGCATCTCTGCATTAGAAAGCTGGGAGAGCAATGTCCCTCATATCTTCTGTGTTTTTGTGTCACCCAGGGGGTGAAGAGGCAGCTGACGTATTTGGACATGATGGTTGGTTGGGGTTGGTCACTGGCCAGCATACGGTAAGTGGGAAGGTCACCACCATGTGATCCACAGGCAGGACACCTTACAAGCACGGCAAGTTATCTCAAAGTCACCCACTGTCAGTCATTTAATGATGAACTGAAAGGAAGAATTACTTCTTTTGAGGTCCAGGCGGCCCTGGGGGACAGCAGGGCTGGACACATGGAAGACACACAGTATGAGCATCAGAGTAAGCGTTCTTTTGTTCCTTCCACTGCACCATATAATTCTGAGATCTTGCCAGCTTATAATGACATTTTAAGTAGCTTTCAACACTCCACGTGGGCTCCAGCAGTGCAATTACATGAAATGTCAGGACATCAAATATGTAAGGCCTGGAGTCAGAGATCAACCTGCAATGACTACCGGCACACCTGTGCAGGCTCGACCTGCTGGAATTAGGTCTTCACAGGGTCTCCCAACAAAGTGCTACATGCTTTAGAGGGCAATAATGACATATACTAGTCCCACCACAAAACTGCTCTAACAAAGATGTGAACAACAGACATCAGCTTTTAAGTTCCTTTATCACCCCAGAAATGTGAAGTCCTCAGTTTATTCACAGCCACTCATCTTTCCATTTTCCCCATCATCTTCACCAGCTCCATCTTTGCCATCAAATCATAACCAATTTTATCTCTTCCTCCACCACCACCATCATCACTGTCACCATCATGAAGAAACGCTTGTGTCCTCTTGTTTGGGGGGCACACCATCCATTTCACTGCTAGTGTCCAACCTTTGGTTATTCCCAAAGGACTCAGGTAAACTGAGCAGGAGACTAATTTTTTTTGCATTTTGTTTTCATCTGGGTTTCTTCCAAGAGATATAGACATAGTTATATGCCAGCATCTTGTCTACATCCAAACCAATGCTGGGAGAGTGTGTTCTCCTTCCAACCTTCAGAGCTTGGGATTCATAGCTAAGAGTATGTCATTCATGGTGAATGGAAAGTGCTCAAACTGCAGGTCCTCCTAGCCAGGACATCATTTCATAGTGGACCCATCTAATCAGCTCTATCATAAGCAATGGCAAGGCCAAGAAGAAAGGCACTACTTAGATAACTTCAATTGGTGAGGAAAAGCCTGATTGCTTTACCTTTTCAGTACTGAGGATCTAGACCCAGGCCTTGTCCATCTGAGACAAGATTTCTACCATGGAGCCACACTCCCAGCCTTAAACTCCTTTTTAAAAAAATGTTATTATAGAGGTGATATACAGAGCGGTTACAGATAACGTAAGTCAGGAAATGAGCATATTCCTTCCCTCACTCAAACTGCTTTCTAAAGTATATTTGAGATGGATATGAAGAGGAACTTCCATGCTCAGAATATCATCTGATATTTGAGGAAATACTCCCAGCATTCTGCCAAGCCAGAATATAAAGCTTTCTAGACAGTTAGTGGGGAAGTAATGCATGAACAACAATCACAGAAGTCCCCCCTCAGTGATGAGGGCTGTCAAGCAAGTTGTGGAAGTGCCAGTCTAGATAGGGAGGAACCAGGTCTGCAAGGCCACCAAGGTTAGGTATAGGGATCAGAGCCAAACCAACTGTTGCCAGAAGACCCAGGGGCCTCGAGGTGCCAGATCCATGCCAAGGCCTGTCAATGTGCCTGTGGGGACTCCCAGGTCCTTCCTCGAGTGTCTTGTGCTTCCTAGAGGGAAACATTGCCATGGTGAGGGGCTGCGCCAAGCCAGGCTTCAGGTTGGAGAGGGAGGATGTAGAAAAGCAATGGGAAGGGTGACCTCATGTGTGGAAGGTCTTGTGTAGTGGGGAGCTCGCTCACTCTTCGTGCTTCCCAAAGGTCTTCTTGTTAGGGCCAATGGTGGGAGGAGGGGATGGGGATAGACGTTCTGGCAGTGAGCACTTACAACAAGCTACCTTCTGGTGCCCCTCCACTCTCGCCCAAAACAGGCACTTTCAACTCATTTCTCAAAAAGAGCTTCTCAGCACACACACAGCTGGTTTTCAGTGATAGAGCCTTCAAAGGTGAGCAATGAATGAGCTCACTAGAGTTAAGCAGAGCTGTGTGCCCACCTGCCAACAACATTTCAGGAGAGAATCCCACGTGAGTAAGTTCACAACTGGCTGGGTTTTCAGAAACCCTGATGACAGTGACTCCAGCTGGCACAGAGGGGCCGTGTCTCCCAGTGGGGAGGAAGACAGGAGTTGGGAGAGGCAGAACAGAGCACATCCAGGGTCCCCAGGCACACACAGCTGCTGCTACCTGGTTTGAGTGACCAGCAGGGCTTCCCCCAGGGCTGGTGAACAGATGGAGCGTGGCCTGGAGTGCAGCCAGAGATGTGCTGCCTGTCGCCTGGAGACTTCAACCCCTCTCCTGCCTTCCCTCCCCAGGGGAGCATGGCTGCTGCTGACCCACAAGACACATGCACTTCCTCCTGACCAGGGCTGCTTCCCCTGGGCGAGTCCTCTCAGAGGTGTCTTCTTCCTGACTTAGAAGGTGCTCACAAGAGGCAGGGACCCAGGACAAGGACCTTGGCCGTCTATCCTCATGGAGTGGGTTCTAATGGCATTCTCTCCTCCAGGCACCAGGCAGTCAATTCAGGCTGGGTTTTCTTTTTCCTTTTCTTTTCTTTTTAAGCCAACATATATGACTGTAGTCAGAGCACTAGACTCTCAGAGATGAATGGATTTCCTCAAACACGCAAAGGCAGCAGGTACCTCCTTTCAAAGGGAAACAATCCCAACATTGTGGGCTTATTTTCTCCAGGGAACAGCAGCATTTGACTCTGGTTGTCCTCTACTAAAGTAGGTCAGTGAGTCTGGGATTCGGGGTGCTCCTGTGCTGTGAGCGGCTTGCACACAGGGACAGGACACAGGAGCATCTCAGGGAGGTTCAAGAGAGATGCCCCAAATAAATGCTCCCGGCTAGGATGTAGCTCAGTGTAAGAATGCTTGCCTAGCACGCATAGGCCCTTGGTTCCATTCCCAGAGCAGAAAAGAGAGAGGAGGGTAGGGGAGGAGAGAGGGGAAGGAAGGGAGAGGGGAAAGAGAGGAGAGGAGAGGGGAGGGCATAGGAGGAGAAGGCGGGAGGTGCCTACTGTCTTTGCAGGAGGGGAGGGGAGGAAAGGAGGATTTAATACCACTAAACAGTGCACTTAAAAATTGGTGCCAGTGGCACATACCTATAATCTTAGCTGCTCAGGAGACCAAGATCTGAGGATCAAGGTTTGAAGCCAGCCCAGACAAAAAAGGCTATGAGATTCTAATCTCCAATTATCCACCAAAAAAGTGGAGTTGTGAGCCAAGTTGTAGAATTCTGGCCTTGAGCAACAAAGCTCAGGAAAAATAGCCAGGCCCCAAGTTCAAATCCCAGGAACAGCACAGATTGAATTCAAAAAGTAGATATGGGCCAGATGCTAAACCTAGTCACTAAGTAAACTGAGAGCCAGAGGATCATAGTACAAAGCTAACCAAGAGAGTAATGTCTGTGAGACTCCATTTCCAAAGTAACCAGCAAAAACCCAAGCTGGAGGTGTGGTTCAAGTGGTATAGCTCCAGCCAAGAAAATAAGCTGATAGCAAACACATGACCTTGAATTCAAACTATGGTTCCGGGGGGGGAAAGTGGATCTGGAACTTTGATTACTTAAGAGTTTTCACTTTTTATTGAACATTCCTCTTGCCTGAGCCAACTGATAGTCTTTGCCTCCCAGAGTCTCTGCAGCACTGCCTGTCTGTCAGGGGTCACTCCTCCCCTCCTGGGAGCACCCCCGGCCTCTGTGCTCAGGAGGCACGCCTGCTTCTCGTGACTGCCTCTGCCTTCACACTGATGGAACTCGCTGCAGATCTGTTCTTCCCATCCCCTCTGTGCCTGTCAAATATTAACAGACAACTTCACCTGCCATGCACAGCCAGGTTTGGACTTTAAATGTCCACTGCAATCACAAAAGCCCTGGACCAATTGGTCAGAAAATAAAATAAATTGTGTTTAAATCTGGAGTTTTGATTGTGACTTTTTTTCAGAGATCCAGCTTTCTCTGAAACTACTTAATTTTTTGGTCAGGTACAACCATTAAGCTCTCAACCTTGTAGAAGAATCTGCAGGACCATAAGATGGAAAATGATATCACTTTTAGGACTGAGTGATCATTTCTAGGGAGAGTCATGTTGGTTCAGGCTGATCCCTGTAAGAGAGCTCCCGGCTTACTGGGGTGGCCCTGGGACAGAGTGGAATCGGGGCACCGCCGGCTGCCTTCCCCGGGCTCCTGTCCCACTGAGGAGGCCAGCACTCCTCACACTCCCACACAAGGTGTCCCGTGGACCTCCTCAGGAGAGGGAGGGCCTGCAGTGCACACTCTGAGTGGGGGCTCATCTCACTGGGGGGCCAGAAAGGTTTCCCTAAGCAGCAAGTGAATAGTGCCGCCAGAGTCCTCCATGGCAGTCAAAAGATCTGGCAGACTGGGAGGAGATGGGGCTGGGCTAGCACCTCCCAGAAAATGCAGATCTCTCCTAAGTCCAACTGGGCATTGGAGAGGATGGCCGTGTCTTTGGGACATCTCCTCCTCTTCAGGAAACAGAGTAAAGAAACAAGAAAAAAAGACTAAGCAAACTCCAGACTAGACGACTAGACTAAACTCCCGACTAAACGACTAGAAAAACTCCAGAACATAAAAAACTCTATCAGATGAATGACCTGGTTTGGTGAGGGTGGGGGGGGGCGGGCGCAAGTAAGAAAAATAAACCTGTCTATCCACTCACAGATCCTATTTCAAAAGAACTAATCATAAAAAAAATGCATGACAGTTTAGGAAATTTGAGAAATGAAAGGTTCTCTTGATACTAATATTCATCTCCATGTGCATGAAGGCTACCATGGTTCAGTTTATGCAAGAGTCCTTACCTTCCACTAAGTACAACATTGAAATACTGACAGATACATTTCTTTGGGGGAAGCAGGAGCACAGAAGTCACAAAAGTCCAGGAAGTTGCATGAGCTGAAGCTGATGAGGCATGCAATTGGTTCCTTGCACAATGATATTATTCTGTGTACAAAATATTGCACATATTCTATGCATAATCATTGTGCATAATGTTTTAAAAGGAACACCATTTATGTAATGTAACTCCTCTATACATCACCTTTGTAATAATAATAAAATATTTTAATGATAAAAAATAAAATATATTGTTGGGATAACACAATAAATAAATAAATAAATAAATAAATAAATAAATAAATAAATAAATAAATAAATAAATAAAAGGTACAGCATGCAGCTAAGAAGACAGTGCACATGAAAAGATAACCAGTATTGAGCTTAGATCTGCCATCTGAGCTGTGTGGGAGGCACAGATGGAAGGACTGGTCTGGGGCATCCCAGGCAAAAACGTAAGAGTCTATTTGAGAAATACTGACAGCAAGGAGAGCTAGGGTCAGGGTTCATGTGGTAGAGTGGTTGCCTAGTAAGTATGAGGCCCTGAGTTCAAATGCCAGTTCTGTCAGAAAAAGATAATCAGTGCTACATGGCAGTTCAGCAAAATGGCCAAGAGGCAGAATCAGTGGGCAGTGAAGAGAATGTCTTCACAGGTCCAGTCCTCAGGGGTGTGAGGAAGAATGGGGTTCGTGAGAGCAGAGAGGCTCACCCAGGCAGCAGGAGTAGCAAGAACATGGGATGTCATATCACCCTCCATTTGTGAGTGCACCCTGCTCTCTGGCTGGACTTAACACTCTTTGTAGGGGCAGCAACAGTTACCTCTTCATATTTATGATAACTAGGTTGCCAATAAACAAGATGATTTTAGCAGTTGAAGACAGGATAGGAGACCAAGAAGGAGAGTCAGAGAAAAGCAGCCGCTGACCTGAGGAGCAGAGGATGGGACAGGGACCCAGGCCTGAGGGGGTGGGGAAGGCTGGCAGTGGAGACACCTTGAGCTTCCTCTGCAGAGAGGCACAGCAGGGCAGGTGCTGTCCCAGCCTGAGCTGAGATGGGGAGGCACAGGGGAGTCACACCAGCAGGAGAGGCCGCTGGACAGAGCTCTGGAACTGAAGGGACAACAGAAGGCCACTGGGCCAAGAAAGAGGGTGCTCAGGGTAGACATTGGTTCAAACAGGAGAAACAGGTCTTGGGGGCAAAATTCTGCCAAGAAAGGTGAGCTGCATGCTGCAGCCTGCGGACATGATGGCACACCTGCGTACACACCTTGCGTGTGTGTGCCATCTTCTTCCTCACTTATCAATATTTGTGATGGTCTCCTTGGTAACTCTAAGGTCCAATAAATGGCTACAGAGGCTGAACGAGTATAAGAATGAGGGCCACCTAACTAGAACAGAGCAAGGAGGAGAAAATGAGACTTTCAGCTACAGTTAAGATTTATGTAGAGAAAACCAAGAGAGCTGATGCTCACGTGATTCTCAGCCAATGTCCTGCCAGTCACTTCAGAATCTAGCCACATGCTGCAGCATGGTGGGTGGCTCTGAGGACAGACATCCACACCCCGCCCATCAGAAGAAGGCAAGAAGGGACGTATGACAACAGTCCTACTTGAGGCAGATATGAAATCTGGGACCAGGCCCATCCTCTGAGCTGTGCTCCAGGCCCATGTTCTACCCTCACTGATGGGCCGTGAAGCAGTGACATTTGGGAGGGGAGTGGAAAGAGGGAGTGCTGAGCAAGGCAGACTCCATCCTGGAACAGCTCAGGTGCGGCTCAGCAGCCCAGGCGCTGGAAATAAGGCCGCCACCACCCTTCCCCAAACCAAGGGGCCTGGGGGCCTGAGGACTTCCTGCCATGACATCTGCAGGAGCAATGCTGGTGGCAAGACCCTCCGGAAGGCCAGGAGCCCCTACAGGGAGGGAGGCCAGCAGACACTTACCAGTGTCCATACCTGGGGAGTCTTCAGGGTCCCCAGCAGGTGAAGGCCATTTCTTGGCAGCTTCTGGGGCTAAGGGAGGCCTTGGCACTCTAGAGGGGTTCAGGAGGTTCTGTAGTATGGAGTCACCCTCTCTGGAGGATCCTGAGGGTTTCTGGGCAGCATAGGCACTGAGCGCGGTGGCCAGGTGCTGTCTGTCCACACCATTGTCTGCCTCAGGGCTGAGCTTGTCTGGCTGGAACTGGCCGGGAGTCCTCACCGGGAGACTCTCGGGATACCTGGCCCGAGTCAGCGGCGGGTAGGTCAATGCCGATGCGTGTGCCACATAGGTCAGGACATTCTCAGGGAAGGAGTCCTCACCCTAGAGGGGCAGAAGAACAGATTAGGACAAGAACCAAGCACCCTCAGCCACACATGCCCAAGTGGCTGTGAGGTGGGTCCTCCAGGCCCTAACAGGACCAGTTCTTTCTGAAATGTGAACCGAAAGCAGGGCTCATTTCTCTCTGCTAACTCGCCATCCAAGCCCCCTAGTCACCACTGCACTGGCTCTTAAGTGTGCGCTCTACTGAGGCGTGGCTCACAGGCCATGGGGTCGACACGTGCTCACAGAGCTGTGCACACATCACCGCTGGAAGATTCCACCCCAACAGACATCTTCTACACACCAGCCCCTGCTTGGGCGGCCACAAATCTGCTTCGTGCTGCTCCGCGGGCTCCTCTGCTATAAACAGAACCCACAACACAACCTTTCGTCTGGCTCACTTCCCCTAGCATATTGTCAAAGAGCAGCCATGAGGTTTGTGTCCAAATTTCTCTCCTACTTAAAGCAGAGTAATGACATCACATTTTGGGTCTTCACCTAACAGTTCACGAACATTTGGGTAGTCTTCATTCTTTATTATTCTGAATGCTGCTGCTACAAATGTCTGTGTACAAGTGGGGTGGGTACAGCCTTCCGTTCTCAAGTCTGTGCCCCGGCTATAGAGTCACGGAGGCACCTAACATTCAGCTCTTGGAGAACTGCAAGCTGTTTTCCCACATATTTGCACCACACTGCAGTCCCCTCAACCTCCCTGCTCACGTCCCTCTCTCCTGTCCAGCCATCCTAGGCCCCTGGGGCCTCACTGTGGCTGCCTGAACTTCTCTGAGGACTGCCCGTGTCAGGCGTCCTTTGCTGGGACATGGCAACTCTTCTTTGCAGAGACAGGGCAGCCGGAGTGCCCTCCCACTGGGGGAGGGCGGGCAGCTGGGTTCAGCTCTGCTGCCCTGCATTTCCCCATCCGCAGCCTCCAGCAGAGGCTCCCAGTGCTCTGACTGCAGGGATTGATTTCCCTCCAGCTCCTCTGCTGTTTATCTGAAATATTTCCACACCTGCTTGCAGAAATATTCTGCAAAGGGCAGTTGTCAGGGTCTTTTCGATACATAAATATCATTTCACTGCCCAAACATGGTCATTCATGGAACCTCGGTGACTTTTTCCCCTCACCCCAGACAATACGAGGCCCAGTGATCGGCCCCACCCCGGCACGGCTATGCAGTGTCAGAAACCTCGGTGTTCTACGGATGATGGCACACGTGTAACTTCATGGGTGAGCACAGTGCTTGCCAGGTGAGACCTCAGAAGGGCAGAGGCCATGTGCCAGGCACCGCGGGATGCTGTGCACTGCCTGTTGGTCTTTTTGCCTGCACTCGGCCCACAACAATCGTGAGTCAGTGAGATTCAAAGCATCATACTCACGGGCCAACTATTCCCAAGGAAGAGTATACATTTTGTGCTGAAAGCTGGAGACTGGGAAATGGGTAATATTGGTCTCATTGCGGCTGACAGGGAAGAACGTGAGCAAATCACTTCACCTTTTAAGATTTTATCCTGGCAAATAAGGAATTTTGACATTGTCTCTGATGAGATTCTTGTTTCTAAAATGATATGATTTTTAACTATCATCCAGATTGTCTCATTTTTTTTTCTGAGGAATAGCTGAAATCAACTGCTCTTCCTTTAGAAAAATCAAAGTAAAATGGGAGATAGACATAGGGCACAGGAGAATGAATGCTGCCACAACAAACAGCCCCTCCAGCAGTTTCTCACAAATTGGGCCTAAGTGTCAGTCGAGGGTTCAGTCTGTGCCTCCTTCAGAAAGATTGTCTCTCAACACCTGCTCAGGTGACTGCTCAGGTCACGGTGCTGGTGGCTAGGGTCTGTACCCGAAAGCTTCATTAATGTACCTGCAGCTCTTCCTCCTCCCTGCCAGGACATAGCCTAACCTGCTAACCTGGAGCTCCTGCACACAGGGCCTCTAATTAGAGTCACACCGGACAGCTCCAGGCAGAGAACAGACCAGGCATAACACAAGCATCACAAAATCATAGCATCTGTGTAACAGGCTAGGAAAAAAATGGCTTGTTTATGCTCGGAATCAAATTAAGGTGAAAAAGAGACCAGAGCATTTGGCAGGCAGCATCAACAAGAGTTAATGAAAAGGTTCATTTCATGTTTCACCCACATCCTTTGCAAAGGCTGCAGGCACCAAGGTTCCCTCCTGGGAGTGACTGTGGCCTCAGGAGCAGGGGTCCATCCCAAGAGGAAGGGGTTCTCTTCTGGGCTTCTCTTCCATGCCTCCGAGTCTCAAATGGGGAGTGCCTAAGTTAGAATCTCACCTCTGAGGCAGGAACTTCTTCATGTCCCTGCGGCTCCAAACCACCTCTGTGGCAATGGGGTCCCCTCCCTGACGGTGCTGGGCCCTGAAGCCATGGCCCCCACCACTCCTCCTCATGGCCTTGCTTTCCTTGCAGTCCTCGGGAAATCCACAAGACGCTGCTGGGGGGCTGTGTCATTGTGCTGTCTTTACACTGCCAGCTTGCAGTTTAAAATTACCACTTGTTTTCACAGGCTCTGTAAAGATGTTTGAAGTCTCTGCATTTCAATGACATGGGATTTTCTGAGATAATGCTGAAGATGAAAACCAGCAACCCAGAGGCATGGACACTTCACATCTTCAGCATGAATGAGGACTCTCTTGCCACCCAGGAGCTTCAACTCCATAGGAGATACCTTAGTGTGGGCAGCTTGGTGAGGTCCACCTTGTGTTTGCAAAGTGTTTGAGAGCATAGGCGAAGGTGCCAGGCTTAGCACACGGCCCAGAGAAGAATTAGTAAGTGGAAGTCACTGCCAGAATCACCACCAGCATCAACAGTAGCATCATCTCACCAACAGCAGCATCAACATCAGTTTCAGTATCGGCACAATTGCCAACATCAGTGGCACTGTCTCCATCACCAACAGCAGTGTGCCCTGTGGAACTTCCTGTCCGTGTGCGCCACAGCAGGGCAGGGGCCGGGGGGGCACAGCTGGCACTGCGGGCCACCTCTCCACCCGCCGCGGCATCACACTGCTACGCCCGCTGCGTGCAGAGCCCAGCAGACATTTTCTGAGGAAGAATAGCTCTGACATGGCCCTGTCCTCACACAGCTCACACACCGACGTGTGAGTTAGGTGATATAAATCAATGGCTAATTAGAATCACACTACAGAGGATTCAGAAAAGCAACGCTGGCTTGACAGGCAGGGATTCTGTTCCGCAGGGCAGATTCAGGCAGCTTTCTGGAACCGGTGCCTGCAGTGAGATGGCCAATGGCGCGGCTCCCCTCCAGCAAACCCTGCCAGGCTGCCACACCGCAGACAAGCGGCAGGCCCCAGCCTGCGGCCTCAGGCCCCTCTCTGCGGAGGCGCCAGTGCTGCATACCCAAGGCCTCCCCACCACTCCCCAGGTCGCACAGCTATGACTCAGACTGACAGGAAGGCTTAGAGAACCCAGAGCGCCCAGGACTGTGAAGAAGAGTGGTCTGTGCCAGCTGCTCATGCTCACCAGATATTCTCTTGTGCCCAAGCTGTGACTGAAATGAAGAAACTGTAACCAGGATATCTTTGACCACATAACACATGTTTCCTCCCATCTGCCCCACAGCCCGAAGGCAGCACTGACAGGCACCTTGATCAGACTTGTCACAGCCTGCCTGACAAAGCATACAGTAGTGACACTGCCCAGGGCTTCCTAATGAGACAGCCCCTCCATGCAGGTCACTGGGAGCTCAGGAAAGGGGTGGGAGAGGACTGGGCACCTGCTATACATCTGCTCATTGATGTAGAGTTGCTTAGGCTGTGCAGTGTGTGGAATGTGGCTTGTTTATTCTGTGTCTCTCTGTGTCTCCATCTCAGGGTCTGTCTGTCTGTGTTATTCTATTTCTGAATCTATTTATCCATGTAGCTCTGCTAGTGTGGCTCAGTTATATATCTATGTCTGTCTTTCTCTCCATCTGTCTGTCTGTCTATCTGTCTATCTATCTATCTATCTATCTATCTATCTATCTATCTATCTCTATCTATCTATGTTTCTCTGGGCCCTTCATCTTGTCTATGTGTTTCTCTGCCTCTTTCTTCTTTTTCCTGTCTCTGACTCTCTGTGTCTCTCTGTCTTCTTTTTCTATGTTTGTTTCTGTGTCCTCTCTCTCTCTCTCTCTCTCTCTGTCATTCTGTCTCAACACATGACAGAGGCAGTGTCTAATGGTGCCCCTGGGATAGCATTGTCACAGAAATAGAAAGTTTGGCCCCAAATAAATCCAAAGATCTCTGGTAGTGTGTGCTATGCCACACTGAGCTCCCACTCAGAGAAGCCAATGCTTAGGAGGTCCTTACAGTTCATAAAACCTACAAGGTTAGCGGGTGCCAGTGGCTCATGCCTGTAATCCTAGATACTTAGGAGGCCGAGATCTGAGGACCGCCGTTCACAGCCAGCCCAGGCAGGAAAGTTTATGAGACTCTTATCTCCAATTAACCACCAGAAAACTGGAAGTGTCACTGTGGCTCAAATGGTAGAGAGCTAGCCTTGCGCTGAAGAGCTCAGGGACAAGCCCAGGCCCAGAGTTCAAGTCCCAAGCTCCACGACTAATGGAGAGAAATTAAAGAAAGCAATCCTGCAAGACTGCAAAACTACAGGATGAAGGAATCTTGCAGGAAATGACAGTTACACGCAGTGGGTGAGGACTGGGGGTCTCTGTGGATGATGTTGTGTCTGCAGGCCCAAAGGCAAAGGATGCTCTGGACAGAGACGCTGCTTTCCGTTCTGCCCATCTCTGTCCCTGCCTCTCCCTCTCCATGCTCTCTGTCAGTACAGCCTCCATACCCACAGCTCCTAATGCCTCACATCTGCAAGGAGAAAGGGGAAGGATGGATTGGGGCTGAGAGTTTTCATCCGTTGTAGCACCACGGCACTCAGCAGATGAGAGGAGGATCATTCCAGTGGGCTTGTGTGCACTGGGGTGACTTTTAATTCTTTGGGACCATGGTGACAATCACCCATGCAGCATGGAGACATGCCACAGGGTGAGTGAGGGGCAGCGCTGGGCAGCGGTGTCCTGCCGCACACGCCGCAGCTTCCTTCTCTGTCTGCCTGGAGGAAAGAAAATTGTTCAACTTGTGCTCAGCTAAGACTGGAGAAAGAGACTTGGCAACTTTGGTTTGGGCTTTCTAAAAAGACAAAAAAGATAAGATATTTCTGACATCTTAATAACCTGATCTTCAATCATCATAAATTGCCTCTACTGTGAAACTAGAGTGTGATTTAAATTGTGCTTTGTCAAAGACCAATAAAGTATTCACACCTCTCCTGTCCTTAGAGCTCCCTCGTCCTTTTACACTTGCCTGTATAAACATTTGGTTTTGGTACAATCGAGTTAGGGCTCATCAATCATTTTTAGTCCTTTAAACATAGCACTCCATCAGCATGTAGAAGATGATCTGTGTGGTGGACCTCAGTCCTCTCATCTCTCAGCCGTCCATCAGCATGTAGAAGATGATCTGTGTGGTGGACCTCAGTCCTCTCATCTCTCAGCCGTCCATCAGCATGTAGAGGATGATCTGCGTGGTGGACCTCAGTCCTCTCATCTCTCAGCCGTCCATCAGCATGTAGAGGATGATCTGCGTGGTGGACCTCAGTCCTCTCATCTCTCAGCCCCCCATCAGCATGTAGAGGATGATCTGCGTGGTGGACCTCAGTCCTCTCATCACCTGAGCCCCCCATCAGCATGTAGAGGATGATCTGCGTGGTGGACCTCAGTCCTCTCATCACCTGAGCCCCCCATCAGCATGTAGAGGATGATCTGCGTGGTGGACCTCAGTCCTCTCATCACCTGAGCCCCCCATCAGCATGTAGAGGATGATCTGCGTGGTGGACCTCAGTCCTCTCATCACCTGAGCCCCCCATCAGCATGTAGAGGATGATCTGCGTGGTGGACCTCAGTCCTCTCATCTCTCAGCCGTCCATCAGCATGTAGAGGATGATCTGCGTGGTGGACCTCAGTCCTCTCATCACCTGAGCCCCCCATCAGCATGTAGAGGATGATCTGCGTGGTGGACCTCAGTCCTCTCATCACCTGAGCCCCCCATCAGCATGTAGAGGATGATCTGCGTGGTGGACCTCAGTCCTCTCATCTCTCAGCACTCCATCAGCATGTAGAGGATGATCTGCGTGGTGGACCTCAGTCCTCTCATCTCTCAGCCCCCCATCAGCATGTAGAGGATGATCTGCGTGGTGGACCTCAGTCCTCTCATCTCTCAGCCGTCCATCAGCATGTAGAGGATGATCTGCGTGGTGGACCTCAGTCCTCTCATCTCTCAGCACTCCATCAGCATGTAGAGGATGATCTGCGTGGTGGACCTCAGTCCTCTCATCTCTCAGCCGTCCATCAGCATGTAGAGGATGATCTGCGTGGTGGACCTCAGTCCTCTCATCTCTCAGCCGTCCATCAGCATGTAGAGGATGATCTGCGTGGTGGACCTCAGTCCTCTCATCACCTGAGCCCCCCATCAGCATGTAGAGGATGATCTGCGTGGTGGACCTCAGTCCTCTCATCTCTCAGCACTCCATCAGCATGTAGAGGATGATCTGCGTGGTGGACCTCAGTCCTCTCATCTCTCAGCCCCCCATCAGCATGTAGAGGATGATCTGCGTGGTGGACCTCAGTCCTCTCATCTCTCAGCCGTCCATCAGCATGTAGAGGATGATCTGCGTGGTGGACCTCAGTCCTCTCATCTCTCAGCACTCCATCAGCATGTAGAGGATGATCTGCGTGGTGGACCTCAGTCCTCTCATCTCTCAGCCGTCCATCAGCATGTAGAGGATGATCTGCGTGGTGGACCTCAGTCCTCTCATCACCTGAGCCCCCCATCAGCATGTAGAGGATGATCTGCGTGGTGGACCTCAGTCCTCTCATCTCTCAGCCCCCCATCAGCATGTAGAGGATGATCTGCATGGTGGACCTCAGTCCTCTCATCACCTGAGCCCCCCATCAGCATGTAGAGGATGATCTGCGTGGTGGACCTCAGTCCTCTCATCACCTGAGCCCCCCATCAGCATGTAGAGGATGATCTGCGTGGTGGACCTCAGTCCTCTCATCACCTGAGCCCCCCATCAGCATGTAGAGGATGATCTGCGTGGTGGACCTCAGTCCTCTCATCTCTCAGCCCCCCATCAGCATGTAGAGGATGATCTGTGTGGTGGACCTCAGTCCTCTCATCTCTCAGCCCCCCATCAGCATGTAGAGGATGATCTGCGTGGTGGACCTCAGTCCTCTCATCACCTGAGCCCCCCATCAGCATGTAGAGGATGATCTGCGTGGTGGACCTCAGTCCTCTCATCACCTGAGCCCCCCATCAGCATGTAGAGGATGATCTGCGTGGTGGACCTCAGTCCTCTCATCTCTCAGCCCCCCATCAGCATGTAGAGGATGATCTGCGTGGTGGACCTCAGTCCTCTCATCTCTCAGCCCCCCATCAGCATGTAGAGGATGATCTGTGTGGTGGACCTCAGTCCTCTCATCTCTCAGCCCCCCATCAGCATGTAGAGGATGATCTGCGTGGTGGACCTCAGTCCTCTCATCACCTGAGCCCCCCATCAGCATGTAGAGGATGATCTGCGTGGTGGACCTCAGTCCTCTCATCACCTGAGCCCCCCATCAGCATGTAGAGGATGATCTGCGTGGTGGACCTCAGTCCTCTCATCTCTCAGCCCCCCATCAGCATGTAGAGGATGATCTGCGTGGTGGACCTCAGTCCTCTCATCTCTCAGCACTCCATCAGCATGTAGAGGATGATCTGCATGGTGGACCTCAGTCCTCTCATCACCTGAGCCCCCCCATCAGCATGTAGAGGATGATCTGCGTGGTGGACCTCAGTCCTCTCATCACCTGAGCCCCCCATCAGCATGTAGAGGATGATCTGCGTGGTGGACCTCAGTCCTCTCATCTCTCAGCCGTCCATCAGCATGTAGAGGATGATCTGCGTGGTGGACCTCAGTCCTCTCATCTCTCAGCCCCCCATCAGCACACAGTGGATAATCGTCATGGTGGACCTCAGTCCTTTCACTCCAGCAGGCTTTAATGTGGGATCCCTGCAACTTGCTTGGTGGTCAGCTTACAATCTCCTGAACCACAGGAACTTATCAGCCTCACAGACAAGGGCCCCTTCTCAGAGTTGCTGAGGTCCCACCGTTTTTCCTGTATTCTGTAAGATAACCGGTTACTACCTGATGCCTTGTCCAGGGATGCTGCAGAATTGGATCTCCAGAGAGATAGCCACAGACCACAGAAAACTGTCCCACTCACTCGGAATAGCCTGGCTTCAGCTCAGTCTACACGTGGGACAACTGTGCCTTAAAGATAATCAAACTCCTTTTTCTATCTGGTAGGTCTCTCCTGCTGTTCTGCTCTGCAGAGGTTATCCCAGACCTCTTCTCCCCAGGATGAGTTCACACAGCTTGGAGTCCTGGCAGGCTGTGCTTCTCCTCCATGCCTCTCTGGCTAGATGTGCTTCTCTATGCCTCTCCAGCTCGCTGTGGCTTGTTAGTAGCTCAGTGTTCATGTTGTTGAGGTGACAGAGGATGGTCTCCAGGCCCTGTATTTTGAGTCCATTAACATCTTCAACAAGTAACTTCTAGTCATCTTTCCTATGTCCCTCCTCTTAGGCACTCTATTTTTTTTTTAAGGCACTCTTCTTGGTCCACCTGTCCATTGATTTACAAGTCCTTTCTTTGGGCCTTCCCTCCATTACTGCACATGCTCCATTTTCATTTGTATTTCTACTTGTTTTTGTCTGTTACCCAGTAAGTTTGAAATCCTAGCACTCAGCATACTTTCTTATATGTTGAACATGGTTTTTAAAATGTTTATAAAATAAATCAATTGATGGTATTGCCAAATAACGTATTTTAGCAACACAGTGAGATAGGGACCTTGTAGTACTCTCTACTACAACTAAAAGGAGTAAAATGTGGCACTGCCGTGTCTTACACAGTAACTGAAAGGACTCAACCAGTGCTATTCTAGTCAATAAAACACCAAGTTGGACGTCTCACTAACAATGCAGAAGTAATGATCACACTTTGACTCAGCGATCAATAAGGGCTCAATTAGTATGTCAGAGCGGTAAGCTGGTAGCTTTGATTTAAGAGAAGCACTATGATTCTATTCCCTATGGCTTTTGTTACAAAGTAATCAGTAAGAGAACCTGAAAGATAATAAATTCATATTATTTCTCTGACTGTGTTGGAGCTAGATTTTTTAACGATAAGTACATAGAAAAATATGATTTATAAACAATTCATTGGAAATTGACCCTACTTTGAGACACCATCCGTGGGTAAAGTTTAAGTTGCCAGGTGAAATATTTTCACATGAGAGTGGGAGGGGTTGGAGCAGGCTTCCTAACCCCGAGCTGGCCAGAGCCCCAGTCACTCGGGGCGTCCAAATGCAGCCTTCCTCTGTGTCACTCAGTCCTTGCTTATTAGGGAGATGACTAAGCTTTCTCACTTAAACACTCAATAAAGAAAATAATGATTTCTGGATTCTCATGAACTTTTTTTTAACATTGAGAAGCATCTATCCTAAACAGAAGGAGAAGCATCTAAACAAAAAATGCCACCCAGAGTTGTTTCTGAATAACCCTGTGCCCACTGTGCTAACATGGCCCTGTGAGCAGATGACCACAGAATCCACTAGTTCATATTGGAAAAAATAAAGGGGAAAGGGAAGTGTGTGAATAAGGAGCCAGTGAGGGGGAAGGGTAGAGTATGAACCGTGACACTGGGCAAAGGCATCAACTGGCAGGACACAGCCACGGCTGGTGGGCTACCCTGCTGGGCAGGAGTTTCAAAGACATCAGAGATGGGAAGTAACTGCTGATGGGTGATGGCCATGCCCAGTGCCAGCGCCCCTTCCCATGGCTCCTCTTCCCCAGGGCAATGAGTGAGGTTTAGCAGTGGCCACTGTTCCTCTCCTGCATGGCCTTTCCGGGACATCACCGGGCATCCCCGTCCCACCTCAGGGAAGTTCCTGTGATTGTCAATGTCAGAATATCACTTATTGCACTTCAGCATCCTTTTCCCAACAACACTGTACATCAGGTCAACCTCCTCAAAATACTGTGTTTAACCACACTTCTCCTAACACCTCTGTTCATCACCATGCTTCTTCTAACAATGCTATTTGTTTCCATGCCTTGGAATGGACCTTAACTCCCTCAAGGATTTCGGGCAGCTTCTGTCACCTTCTGAACTGAGCTTTCACCTGAACTCAGGCAAGCAAGCCTGGCCCTGAATGGAAGGGTTAGATATACTCTGCAAGCTGGAAGTTCCTTCTGTCCCAGATACCCATCTGTCCTGGACCTACCCCCAGCACCTCTAGTGGACAGTCCTGCCATCCACAACACCCACCTCATCTGCATCTTGCATGTCCACTATTCTAGGTCCTTTTCTAAAGGGACATCAAAGCTTTGCTCCATGGTGCCTGGTCCCCAAGAGGAGTCCCTGAGGCTCCAGGGATAAAACTTGGCTACGATACTCAACACCTGTGGTGAGGCCTTTGCTACACCTGCAACATGCACAGCCTTGACCCAGAGCCTTCCCACACAGTCACGTCTGTTCTGTGCTGCCTCCGCTGGAAGAAGGAGGGCAGCCTCATCTTCCCATACGACTTCCTCTAGAATAAGGAGGACGGTCTCACCTTCCCTGCACTGCCTCCACTAGAATAAGGACAGCGGAGGAAGCAAGGAGACTAGGACCATGAAGATATCTGCTCCTGGAAAGACCTTTGCACAGGGTTACAGACCATTGGGACCGCAAGAAGTAGGCTGGAAGCATCACCTTGGCTGGCACTGTCTCCTGTTCCACCCTGGGGTGTACACTTGAGCTGGTGGCCTGGGATAAAATCCCCAGATAGGGCAAGTAATGCTGGAGCGTCTTGGCTAGGGCAATCTCATTCTCCGGGCCATACAGCTGCTCACTATCGACATCCTGTTGTATTGTCCTGAAAAGTAAAGAAAGTCACGAATCAATTGAGTTTCTTCTATGTTATGAGCTGCTAGATATGAAAGGGGTGGAGGGGGATGGGATATGTATGGTACAGCAGCTGGGAGGTGAGCCTGCAGATATCCACTCTCCTCAGTATGGAGAAAGGAGGGAAAAAGTGCCTATGGTGAGCTCTTGTGAAGAACTGGCCAGTGGCTGCTGACAGATGGTTGCCCCGGATCTTTGGGTGGAGCTGGACTCTGGTTTTGCAGCTGCTCAGAGTCCTGGAGGAGCTAGAAGCGAAGTGGGGGGCACTGAATGTCCAGGGGGAGGAAGGCTGGCTCTCGTTCACCAAAGCCCCTTATGTCATTACACAACTGAAAATTTCATGTATCAGTCAAGTGTGGACTTGTTCCTGGAGGATGAAATATTGTTCAAACAGGGGCAGAGCAAGACCACTGGTACAGGTCGTCCATGCATGGGAAAAAGGGCCACATATAGCCAACACATTGGGCCGGAATGATTTAAATCAACAAGAAAAACACTTAGCTGAGCAAGACAGTGCATGCCTTAGTCCTAGCTATTGTTGAGGCTGAGGCAGAAGGACTTAAGAGGGAAAAGAGGGGACTGGGGATATGGCCTAGTGGCAAGAGTGCTGGCCTCTTATACATGAAGCCCTGGGTTCAATTCCCCAGCACCACATATACAGAAAACGGCCAGAAGTGGTGCTGTGGCTCAAGTGGCAGAGTCCTAGCCTTGAGTAAAAAGAAGCCAGGGACAGTGCTCAGACCCTGAGTCCAAGGCCCAGGACTGGCCAAAAATAAAAGGGGGGGGGGAGAGGGTTATGGGGGAACCCTTAGGCACTGTAGTTGGAGATCAGCCTAGGCAACATTGACTTTTGTCTTAAAAACCAAAACAAAAATTCTGAGCAGATGGACAAGCCTTGGCAGGAAGAATCTGACCTGTATTTTCAAAGGAATTCATAGCATAGGAAGAAACTTTGCAGGCTTCCAGTCCTGTCTTTATCTGACCAGGGATACAGTGCCATGTCTCCATTTGTGGAAGGGCCAGTTGTACTTCTTGCTCTGGGAACGCTGACTTCACCTCACTTTTCTATTGTGTTCTTTCCTTTTTTTTTTTTTTTTAAAAAAAGCAATTTCTAGGAGCTCTGTCTGGAAGAATCTTTAATCTTTTGTTTATGAAAGATAAATATTCTATTTGTTATTTTCATTTTCACCATTTTAAAAGTAAAACAAGCAAAGGGAAAAAAAAAGAAAGAAAGGGACAAAGCTGAAGCATAAGAACAACAGAGGACAGTACAGACTCGCGGAGCACGGGTGTGGCAGGCGGGCAGGGCAGGGAGAATCCAGTGGAGGAGGCCAGCACCTGGAACGGCCATCTCTAGAAGCTGACCTCCAGGGGCCTCGAGCAGGGCCCAGCTCTGCCCCCTGGCTTGCTTTGCAGCCAGGGGGCCCGCAAGTGGCATCTCACATACATCTCAAGAAGAGGAAAATAAAACTCAGCCTCATGTGCTTCCTTCCCCCTGCTGGGTTTTCTGCAACCATTCATGGAGTCACAGTATTTATAGCCGTTTGTAAACCCCAAGACACAACATGTGCATAGTCATCTCTCTGCATGGAATCGAGATGGCATGCAGCCAACATTTGGGCCATGCTAACCCCTGCTCAGCTCCAACCGGGGGTCTGCTGGCCTCCCACCTCTTCCTCTCACTCACCGCTGGTCTGGAGCAGCTTGGTTATGATGTTCTTGATTTTCACGCTTCTCATCTTTGGGTTCATCAAGCTGCCTTGTACCCCTAGCTTTATTATTTTTATTATATTGAAACAATTTTGATCTTTATTTCTTCAATATGCGTGTCTTCCCCAATCCACTCCAATGAGTATGTGCATATGCATGTGATGAATATTAGTCAGCCATAAAGAAGAAGGAAGGCATGCTCTTTGCAGTAAGACAGCTGGTATTAGAGGATGTGAAGTAAAACGGGGCAGACACAGAAAGACAAATGCTTCATGTTTTCTCTTGTATGTGAAAGCTAAAGAAAAAGTCTATCTGGATGTAGACCAGTGACTACTGGGGCTGCATGGGGGAGGCAGGGAAGGGCAGGGAGTCTGGATCCTGATACCAGAGACAGTTCCCTGGAGGAGTCTGCCCTGGAGCCCCACAGTGAAAGCCTGCACCCACAGTTGCCTGCTATACTTTGTACAGACCAAGGCTTCAGGCACAGGAGAAACACAGGGAAATGCTAGTGTGCTGATCACACAGAGCTCAATGGTCACATGACTAGCATACACTGTGTACATGTGTTCAAGTACCACACTGGGCCCCGTTAACATGTACACATAAAACACAGTAACTTTAAAAATAGGTTTACAAGAAAACTTCTTATTTGTGTTCATATTAAATCTACTCTGGGGCTGGGAATATGGCCTAGTGGTAGAGTGCTTGCCTTGTAAATCTACCTGCTCTTATTTCTGTACCTTTTCAAGGTATATTGGCTCAGACTTAAACACACATATAATTGGATGAAATTTTGTGTTCTGTGTTAGCTGGGTGTGCAATTTAACTGAAGTTAATTTACTTGTCTGGCATTTTGTCTGTTTTTCTTCTTAATTGATAATCAATGCCGATAGAGCCAGCTTGTAAGTGTCTCTTAAGTGGCCCTATCCATCTTTCCTGTGTCTTGTTGAGCTTGGAGCTTGTTTGTGACACAGCAGCAAGTTGTGGTGACCGTCTCATCACCTACGGTGGTCAGCCTGCAGACTGACTTCTGCCTGTCACCTGGCTTCACGTGACAGAAACTTCACAGGAAAGGTAGATGTGTCTCTTGTCAAGGACCCCTGTCCTCTTCCCACCCTGACCACTCTGCCCTTCACAATCCCCCACCCTCCCATCCTCTTCTCACTCCTGACCACTCTGTGCCCACTACTGTCCTTTCTGTCTCTTGACTGCTCTGCTACCCCCTGCCACCCTGGCCTTGCTATGTGACGGCTCTGCCTTCCCTGACCACTCCACCCAACACCTCACTGCTCTGGCCTTCCCCTGACTGCTCTGCCCTTCACAGCCCCAACTGCCCCATAGAGCTGACGGTGTCACTCACACGTGCTCACACGCATCCCGGGTCCACTTCTCTGTCAAAAACTATGAATCAACTGCACCCTCTTCCTTTTCATGATTGATTGGTTTTTGGTGCTGGTCCTCAGGGCTTGAATTCAGGGTCTGGGTGCTGTCCCTGAGCTTCTTTTGCTCAAGGCTAGCACATTACACTTGAGCCACTGCTCTACTTCCAGCTTTGTAGTGATTAATTGGAGAGAAGAGTCTCATGGACTTTCCTACCTAGGCTAGCTTCAAACTATTATCCTCAGATCTCAGCCTCCTGAGTAGCTAGGATTATAGGTGTGAGCCACCGGCAGCCAGCTTTATGTTTTCATTTCTAGTTAGGGTCTCACTAAGTTGTCAACACTTGGCTAAAACTTGGGATCTTAGTGTCTTAGCCTCTTGAGTAGCTGAAATTAGAGGCATGTAGCACCACACTCGGCCAATCTCATCCTTAGTCCTACATAAAAAGTTGATTTTTTTATGAAATTATTCTCTATAGAGAGTTGCTATGTATGAAGAACACCAAGGCTACTTCATGGCCATTTGCAGGTTACTATAAAATTTATTTGGGTTTTTTGTTTGTTTGTTTGTCTGATTGATTTTTGTGCTGGTACTTAAGCCTGAACTCAGGGCCTGTATGAGTTATAAGAAAGATGTGCTGGTGTGAGCTACATGCAGAACCAGGACATATTACAAGTGGAAATCCCAGTAACTCAAGAAATTATCTGAGATATTCCAGTAAGTCAAGGTATAATAAGGACAGATTGGTGTGGGGTCGTAGAACCAGAATTTATCTTTATAAATAACAATACATTATATGTATATGTAAAACAACAAGCTATATATAAAAACTTACATTCTTTAAACTATAGGTACAGATCTCTTTTTTTTTTTTTTTTGGCCAGTCCTGGGCCTTGGACTCAGGGCCTGAGCACTGTCCCTGGCTTCTTCCCGCTCAAGGCTAGCATAGCACTCTGCCACTTGAGCCACAGCGCCGCTTCTGGCCGTTTTCTGTATATGTGGTGCTGGGGAATCGAACCTAGGGCCTCGTGTATCCAAGGCAGGCACTCTTGCCACTAGGCTATATCCCCAGCCCCCAGATCTCTTTTTTTTTTTTTTGCCAGTCCTGGGCCTTGGACTCAGGGCCTGAGCACTGTCCCTGGCTTCTTCCCGCTCAAGGCTAGCACTCTGCCACTTGAGCCACAACGCCGCTTCTGGCCGTTTTCTGTATATGTGGTGCTGGGGAATCGAACCTAGGGCCTCGTGTATCCGAGGCAGGCACTCTTGCCGCTAGGCTATATCCCCAGCCCCCCCAGATCTCTTTTTGAACTCATAAAAACTAGTGAAAGTATGGCACAAACAATTGTAAAGAAAACCTTAGATTTTCCAAGAAGTAAAATTTGAACTTTTTACTACAATGCAATAGAATTAGAGCTGAATTTGAAGTTTGAAGTCAACAACAAAACTGAGAAAAAAAGAAAAGAAAATGCTATACACATTTATTGTCTCAGAAATAAAATGACAACTGCAGATAACTTAGAACAGAAACAAAACACATCAGTGATCCAGAGTCAAAACTCTGCTCTGATACAGGGAATATGCTTATATGATTTTATTGTTTACAAATAAACAAATGATAACTTAAACACAATGTTTAACTTGAGATGTTTTATAAAAACAATAAATCTAAGGATGGAAGAAAATAAATCCAAAGTTTTGTTAAGGGGGTGAAGAGGAAAATTAAATCATCAACAAAAAGGGATTGTAATCCCATGTGTGCCAAACAATTCTTAAGCTTTAATTGGATAGCATGAGTGAAGCAAAGTTAAGAAATTTGGAAGTCTCTGAACAAAGATAGCTTTCTGTAAAGTCACAAATGCTTCAAATTTACACAATAAAATTTGGCGCATTGGGCTGTGATATGGTCTAGTAGTAGAGTAGTAGTAGTAGAGTGCTTGCCTTGTATGCATGAAGCCCTGGGTTCAATTCTTCAGCACCACATATATAGAAAAAGCCGGAAGTGGCACTGTGGCTTAAGGGCTAGAGTGCTAGCCTTGAGCAAAAAGAAGCCAGGGACAGTGCTCAAGCCCTGAGTTGAAGCTCTAGAACTGCCCCCCCCCAAATATTTTGGAGCAATTCCTGAAAATCCTGGAAGACAATGGAAATGCAGTGAGACCTATAAGATAAAGAGATCATATTTTAAAGGGTAGATGTGTTCTAGAAATTATAGGAAAGAATGAGAACTATTCAGTCTCTACCATGACAGGAGTGTGGCAGCAGCTGAGGGTGAGACCAGGTGGGCCTGGCCTCCCATAGGAAACCATGGAGAGCTCCAGCCCAGGCAGGTGGGGGCTCTGGATTTTCATTTGCAGCCTTGAGCACAAAGAAGCTCAAGGACAGAGCCCAGGCCTTGAGTTCAAGTTCCAGGACTGGCAAAAGAAACAAAAGATGTGACACACAGAAGTCACTGGGCTTAAATATCATTCTGTCCCATGCAGAACCAAACAGTCAGAAAAATGAGTTGTATATACATGGACAATGACTATATAAAGATCCAATCTGCACCATGACAGGAATGTAGGAGTAGCTGAGGGCCCAGGACAGTCACAGAGAATGTGTGTGTGTGTGTGTGTGTGTGTGTGTGTGTGTGTGTGTGTGTGTGTAAGCAAGAGAGAGAGAGTATGTGTGTGTGTGTTTAAACCCTTAATATTCCTTTCATAATAAGCTCTTTGAAAGCATCTACACTCAGCTGACTGGAACATGAAAGCCAGGGGTCCTCCTCACACGTGCATCCACCAGGCACAACCAAGGCCGGCTCCGAGGCCTCTGATGGCTCTGTGACTCCTGCCTCCCGGTAGCTCTTCATCTCCCACTTCTGCGTCTCCTGCCTCCAGAAGCTGCTTCCCGGTCTCCTTTACGACTCCCAAGCTACTGGGGCACTTCTAGCTAGGTCTTGAATCTTCTCAGGCCCCTCAGCCCCTGGCCCGCCCCAGTCCCCACCCCTCTCCCAATACTGTGCTTGCTGGACCTCCAGGTTATCTGGACAAGCTCCATGATTGACAAGGTATCATTTAAAACGCTCTGGAAGGTTCTGAACTCAGCCAAACCGCACATGGAAATCCACGCAGCACTAGGGGAACATGCTTTGATGGGGTTTTGTTTCATCTCTTTTATTGGGGAAATCTTCCATGGACACACTCGCTAAAGTGGCATTTTCTTCTTGGTAAAGAAGGCATTGGTGGTGAATAGGTATTCCAGACACATGATGCGCAGGAATACCACTCCCTGACTGGATGCGCGCCATGGGACTTTGAAATGACCTTCATAGTGACAGGGCTGCCTCTGTCCTTAAATGGACAGGCATAAAGGTAGATCTCTACACTTGCACATTACCGAGAGTTTTCTGCCCTTAGACTGTAGTTTGGGGATAGTCTCAATAAAGTAAAGATAGTTTCTAAACTAAACCTTTAGGGAAAGGTCCTATCTCTGCTTCTAACCTGCACATTGGTGCCATGGCCAGGCCCACAGCAGCCCCACTGTCTGTGGTAGCTTATCTCTGAGCACCATGTTTTGCCTCTCCGCTTCCCATTTCCCTGCAGGAGAAGGAGGGCTCAGTCAATGAGATGACACAAAACAAAAAATTTACTGAGCACAAGCTGCTCAGCTTTGGGAGATAAAGATAAGGACTTCTGTGGTTTATGTATGCTTTTAGTCCTACAGAGAATATAAGAACTCTTGGTCCCTCCGCATTCAACAAAGGCTCTGAAAATGTGAACTTTTCCACACAAGTGGGGGAAGGGCCTGTGGCACCCCTTGACGCCAGTGGGGAAGGACTTCCGGCGTCCCTCAGTGCCGGTGGGGAAGGGCCGGTGGTGCCTCTCAACACTGGTGGGAAAGGGCCTGTGGCACCCCTCCACACCAGTGGGGGAAGGGCCTGTGGCACCCCTCAACCCCGGTGGTACGGCACTGCCGATCACTCCAATGCACCTTAATCTCCTGGGCTAGGATGCAGCAGAGTACCCAGTCCCCTTCTCACAGACGCCCCAGCTGTCCGCAGCTTCCCAAGGACAGTTTGCTTGCTCACCAAGCTTAGAGGTCTGGCTGAAGTACACTGAGCCCACACATACCTAGTTGGGCCAGAAGTTTCCAGATGCCGTGGATAAGCTCTGGGGAGGCTTGAGAGCTCCTGGGCCATCACACGCTGGGTAAGCCCGTCCTGCCATGTGAGACCTGTGGGGAGAGGCAGAAGCTGAGGCCTAGGTTTGGAAGTAAGGTCCAGCTGCTGCTTCAGGCTCAGACAGAGCCAAGACATCCCAGACACTTTCTCTGCTGGCAGTACCATCAATGAAACCAAGGCTCCCGCTGTGTCTTACTAAGATTTTCTACAGACACTCTGGCTTTCTCAAATTTCTAGACCAAAAAGATAGCTGACAGTTCTTTTTCACCTTGTTGTCAAAAATAGGGGCAAAGGGAACTGGCTGTGGCCCCCAGTCAGCAAGAAGCCTGAGACCAAATGTGATCTCACCTGGTATGTGGGGGAATCCACAAACACCTATGTCTGCCCAGTGTCCACTTGCTGTGTGCCTGCTTGCTCTGATTTTGCTGAGATTTGTTCTCCTCCTTTCTCTCACCTCATTTTCCTTGTGAGCCAAGCATGTGGCTGGATAAGCAGTACCATTCCTGGGAAGCAATCACTGTAGGCTAATGTACTGTGTCTTGGAGCCAATTGCATTATATTTACACTCAAATGTTGTGACAAAGAGCTTTACAACAAGGGTGAGGCAGTTATGAAGGCAAAATCCATGTGATTATGCATTAATTACATGCACTGTGGATCACATGATAATTATGCTCAGAATTACCAAATAACCCCCAAGAATAATTATTATGCAATTTGTACATTTTAGCTCTTATGGTAGCACTTTCACACTTAGAACTACCCCATGCAATTATCCATAATTATCTAATCACTAAGTAGCATGTAATTACCGAGGTATATTTTTATGCCCTGTACAAAACCACATTACCAAACTCTTCAAATCATGTCAGTTCTGTAAATGTATGTGCAAGTGTGGGCATATGTGTGCATGGTGAATGTGGGTGCCTTGTGCACTGTGTGTGTGAGTATGTACATGTGCAGTGTGTGTGGGCACTGTGTGTATGTGTGTGCGTTGTGTATATTATGGGCATAGATGTGGGTGTTTCTGTGTGTATGTATGTATCGGATGCATGCACTGTATGTATAAATGTGTGTTATGTGTATGGTATGCATATATGGGTGTGTGCACTGTATGTGTGTGCATGTATGTATGTTAAGAGCTTGCACTCCAGATGGAATCAAAAGAAGTTCCCAACAGATATAAGCAGCCTTCATGAGAACCATTACATATATGTGAGTGTGTGTATATGTGTGTGTGTGTGTGCGCGCGTGTGTGTGCGTTGATCTCTGGGGCTTGAACTTAGGGCCTGGGCACTGTTTCTGAGATTTTTCATTCAAGGCTAGTACTCTACCACTTGAGCCACACCTCCTCTTCCAGCTTTTTGGTGGTTAACTAGAGATAAGAGTCTCATAGCCTTTCCTTCCCAGGCTGGCTTTAAACCAAAATCCTCAGATCTCAGCCTCCCTAGTAGCTAGGATCACAGATGTTAGCCACCCATGCCTAGCAAGCACCATTACCTTTTCAGATGTATGCCTAAATTTCTTACGTTCACAGATGGCAAGACTCAGTAGTAGACCATTCCTAAGTCTCAGGAGGCTAATGGTAAATTGCCACAGAAGGTAGCCCTCAGGTCCTGAGAAGCTCTTTGAAATTAGCTCAGTGGAAGAAAGCCAGTCCCACTCCTTTCTGCCCTTACTCAGTCACAGAGGCAACTGAGATGCAGCACCCTCTCACCTGCACATTTCTGGGGTGGTCACTGCTCCATTCCCAGGAATAATCTTGTGGAAAGCATGTTTGCAATGCAAACAGAATAGCTGGCATCTTGGATTTTGAAATTAAGGAGATTTAAAGCATGCCATTCTCCAAGGACAGTCTTAACACTAATATTTATCAGCAGACAGATAATCAAGGGCACAAAGAGAACTTTCCATGAAAAAGTAAGTAATTAAGAAAATATAGAGAACAGATATTCAATAGCATTTCCTACCTAAAGAACATGATGCCTGAGTTCAGTCAGTTCTGGTGTGTGGGAAAGAAGCTTAGTCCTTCAGAACAACAGCTGGCTAGCTAGGAAAGCTATCTATAGAGTAATCTAAAGAGGATCCCAGTCCAGATTGCTAAGCTTTCCTGGGAATAAGAAAGAACTGTTTGGGGGTCAGGGGGACAAGCCAATCTGGGATGTCAGTTCCTCTGTGAGCTCCTGTCTGGGGTATGAGGGTCACTTCCAGAAGGCAGAGGAGGAGCAAGGCTTCCCCATTCCTCTACTAAGCGTGACCAGTGACCCTGGGCACAGAACAAGCAGAGGACAGAGAGGAGGAGAACAGAGAATGACACCATGGTAAGTACCTGGACTTCCTCCCATCCCACATACCCTGGATTTGGAGCTAAAGGGACTGGCACCTCAGAATGCACAAGACACGGACATAAAGCCAGAGACCAGAAAGGGGCAGCAGGGTAAGACAGGGGATTGTTAGATGGTGATGGGCCCCACAGAAAAAGCACACCACTCTACCACTGGGACTAGGGGCCAAGACTCCTTTTTGAGACCTTGATGAGGTGTTCCGCTCCCAGATGGCCTGAAAGAAGACTAAGTGGACAGCCAGAACTTCCACCCTCCTCCTTCCCCACCCTCATCAGTCAAGAGAGGCTCAGTAGGGAAGTGGACTTCTACCTGTACACACGGGCAACAAGGAACACACAGCCTTTCCTTAGCAGAGCAGCACTAGAAAAGGCTAGTGAAAGTGCAAGGTTTAAACCTCATTTAAATGAGATCCAGAATCTTATAATACACAAAACATCTAGGTTCCTATAGAAAAATCACTGCTCACACCAGAAACTAGGAAGACCTCAAAGTAGATGAAAAAATAATCAAGATACGTTAGCACTGGGATCATAGATGTCAAAACAGTCAAGGTCTAAAGTGGCCACAAGAACATTGTCTCCATGAGCTATCGTGAACACACTTGAAACTAAAGGAAAAGCAGCGAAGTCTCAGAAAGTACATGGTGATAGAAAAAAGATCTAAATGAAAATGCTATGACTGGAGAACACAATAAACAAGGTATCAGTTCAGTGGATGCACCTTGGACGGAGGAAAGGCCCAGTGCACTGCAAGATGAGCAATGGAAATCAATGCAGCAGTGATAGTCACTAGACACTCCGTTGAAAATGAATGGTACAGTTTGTGGATGGGGATGGGAGGGAAAAACTGGGAGAGAAGAAGGGAAGGACTGACATTGTCCAAAAAGAAATGTACTCATTACCTGACTTATGTAACTATAACTCCCCTGTACATCATCTTTATAATAGTAAAGTCTGTATTCACACCATAGACGTCTCAAGAGAGGTGAAAGAATGAAAGGGTGGAAAGTAACTTTTCAGGTACTAAAAAAACATAATGGCTGTTCATATCTCCATTTTTGCAAGAAACATTTAAAAATATGAGCATACTCCATATATTCAATCTCCTACAAAACTCACAATACTTAAGTTTCTGAAAAACTATTTAAAAATCTTGATGGCAGCCAAATAAAAATGACAACTTACGTAATATAGGAAACATGATTTAAATGAAAGGACTTCTCCTCAGAAACCAGGGAAGCCATGAGTAAACAGCATGTCTTCCAGTGTTAAACAAACAGAAGAGTCCCTCTATAGAGCCAGAGTGCCCTTCAGAAAGGAGAAGAAAGTCAGGATAGTCTTGGGTAAAGGAAGACATGAGGCATTTTCATGGACGATCTAGTCCAAGAGCACTATTAAGTGAACTTCTCCGAGTAGAAAGGAAGTGACAACAGAAGCATCTGGGAGCACCAAGACACAACAGGGCAGCACCACGGCTGTGAGGTCAGGCAGGGCACACAGCTCTCCTGCCGACACATAGAGGAAGCATTTGAAATTAAATTACACATGAGGGGGCAGAGAGGGGAAATGTCACAGACAGAGGTGAAATTTCTATATTTCACCCAAAGTGGTGAAATTATGACACTAACAAGCTGTCAGTTTCGTACACATACTGCACCATCTAGAGCAACCACTAAGATAAAGTATCAATGACTTATATTTAGATGATTTCGTGAAAATGGACTTCCAAAAATGTTAAAGTAACACGAAGTAAATGAAAGAAAAACAGATACAAAGTAGAACAACTAAATAACAAAAAAAGTACAGAATGTTTTAGTCTTAACATATCAGTACTTATATTAATGAAAATGGACTAAATATACCAATGGAAGCATTGGTGCTGGCTGAGGTTGTTTTTTGTTTTTTTTTTTTAAAGAAATTCAACTCTTTATTGTGTACATGACACCTCAAACAATGCTATAGCAAGACTGGAGATGAAAATGTAGGTGAGATATATCATAAACATGTTAAAGAACAGCATCCAAAGCATTATTTACATCAGATAAATGAACCCTTGTCAGAGACAAAACGGGGAACTCTGCTGTGAAAGAAGACCTGGTGGTCCGAAACAACACAGTGGCAAACCCTGGGAAGCAGCACAGTTGTCAGGGATGGCTATACCTTTAAGACCTGGGGTTGCTTGGCTGTTAGCCACTCCTACCTTCTCCCTGGGTCTGGAACCTCCTTCGGAAGAGGGAGCTAAGCCAGCCCCGCCCTCCATCTGCCTAAGCACATGTGCCACCATGGTGCCAGCCTGAGCCCAGGGGACCGGGTCCTGGGGGAACTGTGATCTCCGTCTCTGCGAGAAGTTCCATGACATCACCGTGATGGACAGTTCATCAGCCAATCATTAATACCCAGTTAGTCCCTCCTCTTCCTGCCGCCATTACTGTTATATAAACCCCTCCCCTGAATAAAACTTCGGGAAGCTCCTGAAGCTTACTCCGAGATGTCCACGTGTACCTGGCCTCCTTGGCGAGTATGGGGGGGGGGGGGGAGGGCATTCTCGCGGCCACACCTGGTCTGGAGCTTACCCGTGGCCCTTGCTCTCACATTACTTCCTACTGGCCAGAGGCTATGCGTGAGAGCGAAAGGGGAACACACGGAGGGGGCAAATAGGCCCGGGATCTCCACAGAAGGGGGTTTAAAGTTAGCCCGGCAGCACGTGTACATGCTAAAGGAGATCCAGACAAATGGAACTCCAGTGCTGTTCCTTAGCTACTGAGAACAACCAAACAAGACCAGCAAATATGGAGAAGAACTTACCAAGATCATCCGCCAATAGCTCTAAGAAGCATGGGTGAAACACCTCACCCACCAGTGGCAGGTGCATCTTTTTTCAATCACTCATGGACACAGGGGGCCATGCTAGGCTACCTCAGGCCATGAGACATGCTCAGGTAGGGTGAGACAACTGGAACCACACAGCACGCTCTAACAGCAGGTGCACCTAGCAAACATTAGCATTGAGATAATGAGGGATCTCCAAACACTTGGGTTTGGGGAGGGGGGACTGGGTATATCTTTCTTTGTATTATTATTTTTTATTAGCTCCAAGTAGTTGTACAGAGGGGTTTTTATTCAACATGTCAGCTTATGAGTAAAATACATCTTGGTCAATGTCACCCCTTCCAACATTTTCACTGATTCTTCCCCAACCCACCCACCTTTCCCCTTACTCTTTTGTAGGGCATTCATTAGATTCTTGTCTGCATTTTCCCCTCCCCTCTTCTCCTCTTCATTTGTCCACCCTTTCCTTGAATCCACTATATTTCAGTTAATGCATTCATATACACTTGCATACCACCCGTGTATTTACTTATAAGTTTAAAAGCTAGCTCTAGCTTCCACATGTAAGGAAAAGATGCATTTTTGTCTCCCTAGGGCTGACTCATTTCACTTCACATAAGTTTTCCAGTTCTTTCCATTTTTTTACAAATGATACCATATAATTCTTCCTAATAGATGGTTAAAATCCCATGTGTATGCATACCACATTTCTTGACCTGTTTGTCCATTGAGGGACATACCTTGGCTAATGTGATTAGTGCTACAATAAACACTTAGAATTTTAACACAGCATTTGTAAGTTATCCTTGAGTCAAAGAGAATCTAAGGTAGGGGTGGGGGGGGGTACACTGAATTGTATGCAAATTCAGTAAGTCATTACAATGTGGCACATAATTAAAGCAGTACCACCAGTGAAATTTTAGAAAGAAACACATTTGCGAAGTTTCAGTCATCTAAATTCCACATCTACATAGAGGATAGGAAAATGTATCCAAATGAAGTAGAAGAAAATGATAAAACACATCATAGAAATTTACATGAGAAAGCCAATGAGAAAATTTGTGGTAATAAGAATTTTTTTTCTGAAGATTCATAAGGTTGACAAACTTGCAGCAATACTAGCTAAGAAATTGTCAATGTAAGCAATACTATGGGCAGCCACTATAGACCTTACAAACACCAAAATAACATGATAATGTCGATGAATGGACTGATTCCCTGAAAACACAAACTACCAAAATTCATGTGTTTGACAGTGATCATTTTAATAGTCTTATAATTATTAGGGAGCCTGGATTCAGAACTTATCCCTTCCCCCAAAATACATACTGGCCCAGATGGTTTCACTAGTGAACTCCACCAAGACCTTTTCCAGAAAGTAGAAGAGGAAGAAAGTTTCCAACTCACTATATTTAGTTAGTTATTACTGGCACCAAAAGTAGAGGAACACAGCACAAGAAACCTACATGAGAATTGGAGGGAAACCTGGGAGAGAGCAAGGGAAAGGGTGACATTGTCCAAAAGGAAAGGTACTCTTTACCTGACGTATATATCTGTAACCCCTTTGCATACCACCTTTATAATAACCATTTAAAATTTTTAAGAAAAACCTACGGAGAAATGCCCTTTATGAATGCAGATACAAACATTCTTTTGAAAATACCAGCAAATAAAACAGCCATATATGACAAAAATTATTCACCATAAGATTTCTTTCAGAAATAAAAGGCTTATCTCACGACTCCAAAAATATCAATATAATCCTCTATATCAAAAGGATAAAGAAGAAAAAGGCTATCTCATCATAGTAATCAATTTAGAAAAAACATTTGAAAATATTTAGCAGCCACTTTGATTTTTTTAAATGCTCAAAAATATAGGAATCAAAAAGGAAACACCTTCATCAACCTGATAATGAGCTCTCACAAAGCCCTAGAGCTAAAACTAACCTTAGTGGAGGAGACGGAGAGTTTTTTTCTAAAGATCAGGGATGAAACCCTCTTCAACACAGTGTTATAAGTTATTGCCATCGGACAAAACATAGAAATAAAAATCATAAAGGAAGAAATGAAAGTGTGCCTATTTCTAGAAAATATGCTTTAAAATCCCAAGGAATCCCAATAAATCTTCATAAAACTCATAGAACTATTTGTATTATTTTCTTCATGTTAGTAATGAACAATAAAACTAAAATTAAAATACTACTTAGAGTCACTCAAAAAATTACTTAGGAATCAATCTAACAAAGCATGCCTAGGATTTATAAGTTAAAAAGCACACAGTGAGATGAAAGAAGTTAATGATCTAAATAAATGACAGTGGTACCATGTTCATGGATTGTAAGAACAGTGATGCCACTCCTCTTCAAAATGACACACTGCACAGGCTTAGCATAATTCCATTCCAGATCTGTGACAGTCATTGCTGATACAGCAATTTATATGAAATGATAAATTAACTAGAGTAGCCACAACAATTTGAAATAGGAGGAATCACTGTACATAATGTCATCCAATTACCTTGCAATAGTAATCAGACTGTGTATTGTGGGTGGAGAAGTAGAAAAGCCAAGAATAGAGTAAAATCCCAGAAATACAAATACATAAATAGGCCCACATGTTTTTGTTTGTTTGTTTTGTTGTGGGTTTTTTTTTTGTCAAAACTGCCAAAACAATTTACTGGCTACCAACTGCCTTTTCAACAAATCCTATAGGTATGATTGGATATCTACAGGCAAACCCAGGAATTTCCATTTAAGTCTCATGATTTATGCAAAAAGTATCTCAAAGACATAAATGTATAGTGTAAAACTATGAAACTTGTACAAAAAATAAACAGAAAATCTTTGAGATCTAGGACTAGGCAAAAACCATTCTTCCAATTGCACCAAACATCCATCCAAAAAAAGGAAAACATGAAAAATGGAGCCTCGAAATTAGGAATCTTTGCCAAAGGTCCTATTATGAGTGTGAAGAGACAAAAGCAGAGTAGGAGAACATAGCTGCAAACCAGATTCATGACAAAGGCCTAGGATCTGCGATGGAAACAACTCTCAAAGCAGGCAAGAGCCATCAAGAGACACTTTATTGGAAAGGACCCACAGGTGGCAAATAAGCACATGAAAAGATGTCATCAGCCATCACAGAAATGCAATGAAACCCACAATGAGACATCACTACACACAGTAAGATAAAACATCAATGCCAGCGTAGATGTGGAGCAACTGAGTCACTTCTAAATCTTACGATGGGAATATAAAACAAGATAGCCACTTTGAAATACCTATTATCCTATGACCCCATCATTGAACATCTGACCGTTATCTTGTATGTGAATGCTCACCCCAGTTTACTTCTAACAGCTTCCTGAGGAAATGACCTAGATGCCTGTCTGTCTGTGTGCCTGTCCGTATGCATGCTCTGGTATACTCCTGCCATGAAGAGCTACTCAGCAATCAAGATAAAAGGTTAGAATCCACCACAATCAGGATGAGTCTCCAGAGAACCATGTGAGTGAAAAAGCCACCCAGACAGGTTCCACAATACCTGGGACCACTCCCACAACCACAGGCCTACAGCTCACACTTGTCTCTGGATCAGGCACAGGCAGTGTGAGGGGAGCCACAGTTCCTGTCTTCTGGCTGCGGCATTAGTCTAGCCTGAACCCAAAAAGGTGCTAATTATATCATTAGTTAAGCCCCAAGTCAGGTGGGACAATTATACAATAAAGCGATAAGCAAACTGTTGAAATAAAAATGAAGAGATCCGTTGGGCTAGAGAATTGGAAAAGCTTTCTAAAAAAAAAATGACACTTAAGCTAAGGCTGGAAGACTTCTACCAGGCACGGACGAGGCCAGGGAAGAGATCCAGGGCAGTGAGAGCAAGGCCCCTGGCTGCAGCGCCATCTGCTGCTCAGGGCGTGAGGGCCCAAGCGCAGAGGGAAGGGTGGGAGTGTGTGCCTGGAAGCTGGAAGGCCCTGAGTAACTGAGAAAAAATGAGAGCGCTCCAGGCACAGCAGACACCATCAAACTGAGTCTCAGGAAGATGTCTGTGATAGGTTGGCTGTGGAAGCCTCCAGAGGCCAGGTGTTAAAAGCTTGGTTCCCAAGGTGGCGCTGTTGCAGGTGCTGAGGACCTGTAGGAGGAAGGCCTTGGGGTCGGGGGGCGGGGGTCTTCATTATGCATCTGAGGGGGACATGGGACCCCAATCATTTTCTCTCCCTTTTTCCTTCCTGGCCATTAGATGAGCCATTTGCTCTGTCACATTTCCACCATTGCCATCTGGCACCCCAATCAGAGGCCTAAAAGCAACTGGTCACCATGGGACAAAACCAAAAACCATCAGTCAACAGAAGCCTTATCTCTTTCAGTAGCTTTCTCTGGGATTTTGTTACCCTAACAGCAGCCAATTAGCACAGAAAGCTGGCGCAGGAGTGGAGTCATTGACTAGAACCGTACCTGAGGTGAAAGCCTCTAGTCTGGGGAGGAATTTGGAGAAGACAGACCCTTGTTGGGTTCAGCCTCTGTCTATCAAGTTGGTGCACCAGACCAAGGATCAAGGACGCTCTAAGACTAGTCACACAGTGGTTGCTCCTTTGGCTTTTTAAATAGGAGGATGGCAGAAACTTCACATAGAAGACATGTTGGTAATCTGTACCCCAATATGTACCCCACTGCCTCTGGGGTACCAGCCACCCCAGGTCTGTTTGCAGTTATTTGTTTTGTCCTCTCTCCTTTGAAATACTTGGTAGGGCCTATGACTACACACATAGAACAGCTCCCGAGGGAGCAGCAGCACAGGAAGTCGGGCTGGGACAGGATGAGTCAGACCTAGGCCTTTCTCAGAGCTGAGCCCTGGACCCTCCTCACTTCTCACTAAAACCCAAAGAACCAGAGCCTGAGGCTGGGCTGGCCTTGAGCGCCCACCACCTCTCAGTTGCCATGGAGACTCACTCTAGTCCCCAGGGCCTTCGGGGGGTGGGATTTGGGCTCACCCAAAGAACAGGGTGGTGTCTGACAGCTGTCCTCCGCCCATTGCCTCCACTGCAGAGAATCAGAGCAACAATGGAATCTCATGTAGCATACATGGCCAAACCTCTTGGTATCAATTACGTGGAGGAAAAACAAAATCGTTCTGGTGCCCCTGGGTAGAGAGGACTATTATCATTTGGACAGCTCAGTAAAAAGCAGAGTACCAGGAAGGGAGAATTTTCTGTGCAGGCAGACCTGAACATGCTGTTACTAAATTATTTGTGTGCTGTTGGACAATACACATTCCAGAGGGACTTGAGAGCCCGGGGCCGTGTCTCTCGATTCCCCAACCTCACTTCTGCCCTGCTTATTATGATGAAGAAGAAATGTGTTTCTTGACAGGAAGTCCCCCACACACCTGCCTCAGGTGCCCAGCTCTGAGGGCTGCCTAGAACACGACAGATTACGTGTGACAAGGAACGAGAACTAGCTGTGCCACTGGTAACTCCAGCATGGAGCAGCAAAATGATATGCAAGTCCTCAAGACAAAGCAGTGAGCAGCACCAGACCTGAGCCCTTGCTTCCCTGAGACACAGCCATACAGCCATCCAGAACATACAGGACCTGTGGGCATCCTAGTGGCATGCTGGGGAAAGGGCCCCACAACTCCAAATGGATACCATTTTACTTGAGGGTGCCTGACCATTCTTCCCTAACCCTAATCCCAAATTTTTACCTCCTTCTCATGAAACCAGTAACTGAAGATAGCATAGGAAGGCATGCTTCTCTGGATTGGACTTGGATGCCCATGCCACACGGCACTGGAATTATACACTGAGCACCTGAGTATGTACCAGGCATTCATCCCAGATCACTGAAAATAACTAGCAAGCTGCTGCAGATACTGCCAGAGCCCAGCAGGAGCTGCACTGAGCTGGGCTCTGCCCTTGGCAGTTGAATCTCTGTTTGTTGTAATGTCAGAAGGCCCAGGGTTTGTTTCAAGTTACACTGTTTAGGAAGAGGAGGCCTGTACTGTGTGAACGCCTCTTCTCAGGTTGGCTTTGGAGGATAGACATTCCTACCACTGCTTTTAGGAAAAACCTTGACTTTCCACGGGGTCAGGCCAGACATGCCTGGGCTCTGCTGGCCTACGCTGGCTCACCACAAGGTGCCCCACCCCCTTCTGGGACAGTGGTTACACCTGCCTAAGAAACCAACGGGGTTTTGCTGGGGTTCCTGGGCAGCAAGGCGCCCAGCTCTTCTCATGAGGAGAGGAAACTGAGAAGTAATCCGGCTTCTGCTTTGCTGTATATCGATACACTACTGCTCACAATACACGCATCCAGGGCCTTCAGAGGGTGGGATTTGGATTCACCCAAAAAACAGGGTGGTGTCTGACAACTGTCTTTCTCCCATCACCTCTACTGCAGAGAGCCCTGTGTGGTGGTACAGGCCTTATAATCCCAGCACTCATGAGAGGCCAAACCAGGAAGATCATGAATTCAAGCTTGGATTGGATCATGAATTTAGCTTAAGCTAGAGATAGCAAGTTCCAGGCCAGCTTAAGCTATACAGTGAGAAACACTCTCAGAAAGGGAGCATGGGAGAGGAGAAAGGAGATAAAATAGGAGAAGTAAGGAGGGGAGTGGGAGAGGAGAAAAAGGAAAACAAAGACAAAAATACAAACATGCCTTCTATAACTTTTTTGTATTACTCTCATTTGTATTATTGATCCACTTGGAATTTGGTTTTGTCTAAAGAAATAAGAGCTCATATGTGACTGTAAACTTAAAATACATTTTATTTGTCTTCCTCCTAGTGATTTAAAAATCCATCTTTATCATACTCAAGTTCCGCATGTATTTAAATGTCCTGTTTTATGACAAAGCTAGTAAGCATGATGCTTTAAAGAGTCATGATGCTCTCAGTGCTCACCTACTCTTGAGTAGTTTAAATGACACTAAAACCATATTGAAGATTTGAAAAAATATCACTGAAAACCAGCCCATCTGGTTCCTCATGGGGTAACTGAAAACCATCAACATCCATCCATGTCCTCACTATCAAGTGCCTATTTAGATGCCTATGACTTCTGTGACCAGATATATAACTTCTTTCACTGAAAAAGATTTGTTTCAGATTTTTCAAAATATATTCATATGAAGTTTAGGCACAATTTTTTTTCAGAATGTGTCCTCTTTCAAATCTGATTTTGCTACTCATGTTCACTTTCTCTTGGTTTTCCTCTTTCCTCTTGGCTGTGCAAATAAATAGCTTTCTTATTCTCTCCACTTAAGGAAATCTAATTGTTCATCTGTTTTACTGACACTCCATACTTGATTGTTTATTTCCTTATGCTCTCCTCAAGTTTATTCTTTTTCTAACTTGGGGGTATATGTAGGCTTCAGTCACCCCTTCCCAGTCTTCTGGAAGGAATGTGGGCAGCTTGTGGGCTGGCTAGCCCTGCACCTGCCTGTAGCCCTTACCTTTGCCTGATTTCCCAGGACAACGACACAGCTGGACGTCCACTCTTCCAGCTACCTCCACCACTGGGCTTCCTATATGGTCCTCTGGCTAAGGAAATGCAAGCAGTCTGCTGACTGTGTGGGGTTTGTTTCTTTTGTAGCAAAAGAGACAAGATAAAGTTCCTCTCTCTTCTCCTCCCTTTTTCTGTCCCCTAAACACAACAGAATTTGGGAAACAGTCAGGTAAGAAGAATGAGGCAAAACACTGGAGAAGGAAAGGGAACTGACTCAGAAAAGTAGATCTGTCAGAGAGCCAGAGCCTCAGGGGCTCTGGGTATGGACAAGGGCACCAAATGCCCACATTCCACCTCTCTTTCATGGGAGATGACATTGCTCAACCCACTGTTGGTTGGACTTCCACTGCTGCTAGGTGGAAGCATCCTTGTCTGTGATGCAGGTAACAAAAACCTTTCTTTCAAGCTCTGTGCTGGCAGAAGCCACAGTGAGTTCTGGCTGTGATTGACCTTATTGCGGGTGCTGTGCCCTTCCTTTTTGTTCCAGAGCTGTCTGTAGGAGAAACACCAATCCTGCCTCTTCTGGGATGATTGCAGGGATTTCCCTGAGTCCTCTTGCAATGGGCCTGTTTCCAGGTGTGTGCGCTTTGGGTACTCCCACTTAGTTTTTCTCCTGAATCTGTGCCATGTATCCAGCTCTATGCTTCCACATCCGGATGGTTCCTAAAACCCAAGGAAAATGTGCAGCAGTCTCCTGCCTTCCCCCAGTGTAGCCACAGCACTCAGAACAGCCTGGGCTGATGGAGACCCTATGTACCTCCGGCTGTATGCTCCATGCCTCCCTACAGTTACCAAGAAAATCTTTTTTGGCCTTTAAAACCTGGTTACATTTTTCTTTAGGGCTGTGAAGTCAGCTGTGTGTTCACTACTTACCTCTTCTCTACCTTCCCCTGGTGAGGAGGGAAGTCACTAGTGGTCCTTCTGAGGCCAAAGGTCTCCACTGCTGGTAGAGTCCTCTTACCAGACAGGCACTGTCCTGACCACACCGGAACAGATGCCACAGAGAGTGCAGGTGTGAACAAGAATACATTCGGTTAAACCATCACAGTGTGAGTGGGCACATGGGGCTGTACAGCATCAGCACAGGCAGGCCAGGAGTGCCCGAAACCACACATTCTGGCTCCAGAAAGCCATATTTTCCTCAAGTGGGAGAACCAGAGATTAGAAGCAGACTTTCTACACTGTAGAAGAAAAGGTGTTCAAGGTGACATATAAACTCCAGGCACTTCCCACACACACCTGACAGCACAGTACTGCAGAATCAGGTGACCCAGAACACAGGACTTGCCGTCCACACCAACTGCAGAGGGCTTCACCAGAAAGATCCCAGGGTCAGGCTGCGTCCCCTCAGAGACCCAGTAATGTTTACCCTGAGGGCAAGTGTGACCCTCCGATGAACGTACACACATGTGTATGTGTATGTATGTGTATGTGTGTACCTGTATTGACACATTTTCCTGCTTAACAAACCAGAGGCCAGCTTGTTTTACTGAGCAGCCCATTACCATCAACAAAGAAATACAACAGAACCGCACAAATCAACACTGAGAACTTTTACCAACACTTTCTTCTCAAATTAATTGATGAAAAGTTTCACAATGGAGCCTGCAAGATTGCCCTCTTGGTACACAGCTCAAATTTTATCACAAACTCTAAGTGAAAACAAGGTTTTACATATAAAACTTGGTTTTATAAATAGCTTGCTAGTTGGGGCTGGGGATATGGCCTAGTGGCAAAGAGTGCTTGCCTCGTATACCTGAAGCCCTGGGTTCAATTCCCCAGCACCACATATACAGAAAATGGCCAGAAGTGGCGCTGTGGCTCGAGTGGCAGAGTGCTAGCCTTGAGCAAAAAGAAGCCAGGGACAGTGCTCAGGCCCGAGTCCAAGCCCCAGGACTGGCAAAAAAAAATAATAAAAAAAATAAATAAATAGTTTGCTAGTAACAGTAATGCATGCATTCATAGACTATAGTTAATTGAAGCAATAAAAATGTCTATATCCACTTTTCTTGAAGACCTGAGGCCTGGAGCCCAATATATGTTCTTCCAAAACACCCCAAGACCTCTTCCACTGTAGACATTGGACTGTGTTGCAGCACAGTTAAAGTCCTCATACACATAACCCATTCACACAGAATGAAGGTTTGTTCAGACTATAAGCCCAGCCAAGCCCTGGAGTACATGTCCAAAATGGCCAGCTGCTGCTTGACCTTAGAAAGTGAAGCTGAAAGAGGTGGTTCTACCTCCGAAATCTTAAGAAGTAATTTTTAAAATCTGAAAGTCTCAATCTAGAGAAAAAAGATGGTCACCAATGCAAGCAGTCAAGCTAGCATCTCCCCTGCTGTCTGGATTGTCCCCAGGCAAGAATGCCAGTACCCAAGTTCTAAGGAGAGTCCAGCAATCAGAGCACAACACAGACATGAGAAGGCCCCAGGCCTGGTCTATGCAAGCCCTTAGAGTTCATTGGGAAAGAAATACGACAGAGAATAGAGATTATACAGCAAGATGCCTCAAGAAGATGTTGCCTTAATTCATCTTCAGCCACCCTAGGGTACAGGTCTGGGCATTAGTCTAAACAGATGAAGAACTGGGAGCAGAGAACAAACATATGCATAGTTTAAGAGTCCCAGTTAGGTATGGCCTGCATTTGGCCACTTTTGCAGTTCTGGTTTTCCAGGGCCTCAGAGAAGTCATCTCTAACATCACTCGAGGGGACAATCTGGTTCCTGTGAAGTGATTTCTCTAGCTCCAGGGTACAACCTGATCATTACTGATAATTGTCCCCAAAAGGCTCTGGTGTTCCTTTGGGTTAGCTTTAGTCCTTGCCATAAAGATATTATCTGGCAGTCCTGACCTTCCTGGAACTCAGGGTGACTGCAAAGTGACTGTGGAGAGAATCACTTGCAAGAATGACAGAAACAAAATATAAGCAGAGATGCTAGGCTTTTCTCCTACATTGAGTTTGCGGCAGCAAAAATAAGTTTAAAGTACCTGTTATGAATACCTGCTAATAGATAAACAAGGGTCATCTCTATGGTGAGGACAGCAGCAGTATCCCTTGGGATTTGAAGACTTATTGAGACTTATTGAACTTGCCTAGGAGAATTCGCCATCACTGGATCCAGTCTACAGAGCTGCAATTTTACCTGTGAGTCAGGATGTTTAGTCACGTTTTAGGTTGGCTTTGCATTTTCCCATTGTTCATGACTACCTATTGTCTGGAGTAGGGAGGGAGGTGGGTGGGTGGGTGGAGAAGTCACATCTATGCAAGAGCAAGACGTGCTTCAAGTGGTCATGTGGGATGGGAGATGCCAGCAAGCTTGGCTGTGGCCTCGAGAATGGCCATAGCTGCTGGGACACAGGACCTGCCTGAGGCCCCCAACAGGAAGACTCTCGAGACACAGACTACTCACTGCTTCTCATCTCATGTCAGATCCCAGGAGCACAGCCAAATGGAGAAGTGCAAGAGTTTCCTTGAGCAGAAGCTGTAGGCATTTTCCTATGTGACACTTGAGAGATGCAGAGAAAGAAGTGCACAGGCAATGTCAGACAAAGATAGGGTGGGGAAAAGAGAGAGAGAGAGAGAGACCAAGAAAGAGAGAGAGAGGGAAAGAGAGAGAGCGAGAGGGAGAGAGAGAGGGAGAGAGAGAGAGAAAGAGAGACAGAGAAAGAGAGACAGACAAAGAGAGACAGACAAAGAGAGAGAGAGAGAAAGAGACAGAAAAAGAGAGAGAGCACAGAGTCCACAATTCTACCATCCCATCAACTGTCTCTACCAGCTGGCTCTGCCCCAGGATTCAACACTGTGGCCAGAACTCTTGAAAGAAAGGGCCAGACCAGCAGTGGAGAATGAACAGTCTGGATAACTAGCAGTCAGAGTGTGAGAACAACTCAGACCCAGACACGGCAAGCCACGGGCATGGCGTGTGCCAGAGAGCCCATGTGCTGAGGGCAGCAGGACCCACACAGCAGCTGCCCCCAGCCCAGCAGCTGTGACCCAGCCTGGCGAGCTCATGCGTTCTGGGGCACCTGGACTCACCAGTGCCCCCCTCACCGAGGTCCTCCTCACTCACACTCACCGAGGCCCCCTCACTCACACTCACCGAGGACCCCCTCACTCACACTCACCGAGGACCCCTCACTCACACTCACCAAGGCCTCCTCACTCACACTCACCGAGGCCCCCTCACTCACACTCACCAAGGCCTCCTCACTCACACTCACCGAGGCCCCCTCACTCACACTCACCAAGGCCTCCTCACTCACACTCACCGAGGCCCCCCTCACTCACACTCACCGAGGCCCCTCACTCACACTCACCGAGGCCCCCCTCACTCACACTCACCGAGGCCCCCTCACTCACACTCACCGAGGCCCCCTCACTCACACTCACCAAGGCCTCCTCACTCACACTCACCGAGGCCCCCCTCACTCACACTCACCGAGGCCCCCTCACTCACACTCACCGAGGCCCCCCTCACTCACACTCACCGAGGACCCCTCACTCACACTCACCAAGGCCTCCTCACTCACACTCACCGAGGCCCCCTCACTCACACTCACCAAGGCCTCCTCACTCACACTCACCGAGGCCCCCTCACTCACACTCACCAAGGCCTCCTCACTCACACTCACCGAGGCCCCCCTCACTCACACTCACCGAGGCCCCTCACTCACACTCACCGAGGCCCCCCTCACTCACACTCACCGAGGCCCCCTCACTCACACTCACCGAGGCCCCCTCACTCACACTCACCGAGGCCCCCCTCACTGAGGCCCCCTCACTCACACTCACCGAGGACCCCCTCACTGAGGCCCCCTCACTCACACTCACCGAGGACCCTCACTCACACTCACCGAGGACCCCCTCACTGAGGCCCCTCACTCACACTCACCGAGGCCCCCCTCACTCACACTCACCGAGGCCCCCCTCACTCACACTCACCGAGGCCCCTCACTCACACTCACCGAGGACCCCCTCACTGAGGCCCCCTCACTCACACTCACCGAGGACCCCCTCACTGAGGCCCCCTCACTCACACTCACCGAGGACCCCCTCACTGAGGCCCCCTCACTCACACTCACCGAGGACCCCCTCACCGAGGCCCCCCTCACTCACACTCACCGAGGCCCCCCTCACTCACACTCACCGAGGCCCCCCTCACTCACACTCACCGAGGCCCCCTCACTCACACTCACCGAGGCCCCTCACTCACACTCACCGAGGACCCCCTCACTGAGGCCCCCTCACTCACACTCACCGAGGCCCCCTCACTCACACTCACCGAGGCCCCCCTCACTGTGGCCCTCCTCCTCCTCCTCACTCCCCACTGCCCTCTCACTGGGGGGAGGGGCTTACCATGCCCCTTCACCGCAGGGGGGAGGGGTGGCTCACCACTGCTGCTGTCAAACCACTGGTGGATCAGCAGAGAGAAAGAGCAGCTTGGGCAGAGCCAAGGCTCCTGACTGCAATGCACCCACATGTTGCAGAGGCCAAGAGTCCTGAGCCTTTCTGAAGGAATTAACCCCAGGGAACATAAAGTTGGCATAACCACGTGTGTACTTCTGTTTTTCTGGTCTCGTGATACAGCAGTTTGGTCTGCACCACCAAATAAACCCCAGTGATTGGACACAAATCCACTGATCCATACCCTAAACAAAGCCAACAGCCTGCCCAACAGTACACAATCCTTACTAATGAAGCCACACTATCAGCAGCTTGTGACGACTGTACGTGATGATGCCAATACAATGAGCCCAGTCAAGCTAGGCTGCCCATCCGGCACACTGGGGACACAGTGCCCTAGGCCCCTTCCCAAGCCCGGGGTCGGCTGCCCTGCAGACGGCCAGTTCCCAGCTGGCCTGTGCCGTGTTTTAATGCACGTGGCTCCCACTGTAAGTGTCTGAGTCTGTCAGACTGCTGTAACAAGACACAACGCTTGTACCCACAGATCCTTATTTCTCATCATTCTGGAGGCACCAGCCTGACATGGGGCAGGGCAGGCTTGGCAGCTGGTGAACCCTGCGTCCTGGTTCACAGGTCAGAACCCATCTGGCAGGGCTCAGAGCAGCTCTGCGCATGTCCTTCAGTCTGCACAGCCTGAAAAAGCAGCCCAGCTCTGAAAGATGAACAGTGGGCTTCTTCTCTTCTCACTTATATCAGTCAGAGAACTGGAATTTTTGTTGTTTTGTTTTTATTACCAATAACTTCTTTGATCCTTATGTACAGGATCATCAAGACTGAAATTTTCCTTAACTTGTTGAATTATATAATTCCCATTTTAGGGAGTAAATTATGGGCTGTAATAGAAATAATAAATAACAAATTTCCTGTTTACTTCTTGCATACCCAGATTTTGTTCCATTATCAACCAACCGTGGTTTTGTTCTTTCTGTGTCAGCTTCCCGGAACTCTGGATTTTCTCTCCCTACTAGTCAGGACAGCTCTGAAAGTGCTACACTAACACTCATCCTCAGATTTTTTTTTAATTGAATTTGAGAGAACAATGTTGTAACTAACCAGAAATACAAGGTTCTATTAAAACTGAAAAGTTGACAATTATGGTTGAGCTTAAACCTTGAAGGGAGAGGGTAAAATAAATTCAAGTGGAGAAGCCCAACATTGGCTTGGAACATAAGTGAGGATAATTGTATTTCACCATGAGAGTAGCTTGGTAGCTCCTGACCCCTCCCATAGTCCCATCCCTTTCCCTTCTGCTGTATCTGTCAAACCAAGTAACTTTTTCCTCTATACTGAGGGTACAAGACCACCCAATCCTCTTGGCCAGTCACCCTCAGATTTTTTTAATTTAATTTAATTTATTTATTTATTGCAGGTCCTAGATTTTAAATTCAGGGCCTGGATACTGTCCACTTGAACCACAAGTCCACTTCGAGCTTTTCAGTGGTCAACTGGAGATAAGAGTCTCATGACCTTTCCTGCCCAGCCTGGCTTCACACCATGGTCCTCAAATCTCAGTCTCCTGGCTAGCTAGGGTTACAGGTGTGAGCTATTGCAGCCCAGCTTATCCCAAGCTTTTGTGGGGTAACATGACACCGTTTTATAAACACTCATGCAAGTCCACTGCAGGCCGGGGATCGGCCCCCCTTCTTCAATGTCTAAGCCTCCCTCAGGGATCCAGGCTGCTTCCTGTGGTGGCTCTGCCCACTCAGTGTGTGGCCTCAGCTCGTGGGTGGTAAGGAGAGGATTTTAAAGACTTAAACAAGAACAAGATGTCCTACAATCAACGGTCACGTCACCCGACCAGCAGCCATGATGCCCATGACCACCCCTACTGCAGGAGGACCAAGAAGAGCACGTGAGCTATGACGTCTGAGGCACCTTGTGCAGGGCCTGGTGTGTGGGTCTTCAATCGACGTCACCTGGATGAATCAAAGACAGCTGTCTCACCATTCATGGAAAGAGTCAAATGGCAATAGCACCTTCCAGTGAACTAGTTCCTCCTCATTTTTCTCTTCTATCTTATGCTTAGAACAGAACAGAGACTGACCCTTCATCTTCAAACTTGGACTTTGCTTGCTGTAGTTAAATTTGTAGAAAGAGAGCTTGCTGCCCTTTGCCTTTTCTTTCCCCTAACCGGTTTGTCTGATGACATGTTGGCAGCTACAATTGCTGTTTCCACTCAAAAAGACCAAATCAACACAGCTGAAAAGGTCAGAACTCACCAGGGGTGCTGGCTGCTTGAACAAACTATCCTACCAGCAGGCTGCGTGTCCCTGGAGTGGAGCACAACCCACTCACTGTGCAATTTGCTAAACACAGTGGCTTAGTAAAACGGGCCCAAAGGATGGAGCTACAACACCTGTGTACCATGTGAAGCTAGCTGCCAGGGACCAAAAGCAAGCTGAGCCAGGACCCCAGCCATCAGCTCTGCAGGAACAGGGATAGCAGAGGAAAACATGTCCACACTCACCAACACCCCAGCTGCTCACTCTGTGTCTGTTCGCTGTCTGTGGTTTCCCATACCCAGTAGGAAGGAATTCCAAAGCTCCCAATAAAGCTGCCCTAAAGAACCTGGAGTCCTCTGGAAGCTTCGGGGCATGGTCTCTGGAACACAGGTGGGATTGCAGCCTTCCCAGCATAGTGTCAATTATTCATCCATCATTTATTGTACAGGGCCCCAAGGGCATGGTACATTGTGGCTCTGTAAACAAAACCCTCATAAAAGAGAAAAGTTCATTCGTGCAGGTACAACCCACCACGTGGGTGTGACCAACATATGAATGATGAGACCAGGCTTGGGCAGAAGAAGAAGTGACCTAAGGCACGTTGTGCTATCCAGACCTGGATGCTGGATTTTCTGTCTTGCAAATGCCACAGAGGGCTTATGCCAGAATGCACTCACCACATGGGCAGCCTGAGAAACCCTGACCCTCAGGCAGCCACCCCATGCGGGGAAGCTTAGATGCAAATGCAGGACACACCACAAATCAACCAGCATGTTCTAGGTTCTATTCTCAGAGCTTCAGTATGGAATATTCTGGAAATGGGGTATACTAGTCCATGAAGCCCTGGCATCTGGCATTCAGTGTGGAAGGCCCAGTGCTGCTCAGACACCTGCTAGGGCTAAGGATCCTCTGCTAGCCATGTAATAGGGCCACTGTCCTTGCAGACTTTCCTTCCTTGCCACCTTGCCCTGCCTCGACGCTTTGCCCTTTCCCAAGTACATCCTCTCTCTTCTAACTAAATGACCAAGATGTGCACTGCAAAAGGTCTCTTAGGTAGTCAGAATCCACACCTGCAGACCTCTGTAAGGCCCTCCTAAGTCTTCAGTTCTATAAGTCAGCTTGTCCAAAGCATGGGAAATGGTGTGGGTTTAACCTTCAGAAAAATAATTTGTCTGAAGAAAATATAGGCAGCAATTCTGGGAGGTGGGGTTGACAGGGACTTTGTAGCTAGAAGGAAAAAAAATGGCTCCAGATGGAGCTTTGAGGATAATAATAGATAATAGATAGATAATAGATAATAATAGAAATCCCCTCCACATTCCAGAGTGCAGACACTGGAATAAGCCCAATTTCTTCTGCCAACTGTCTCCTAAATACTGGTCCTTGAGAGGTAAGCTACCTGGTAACATCATTCCTAGAGAAAACCTGTTTGTAATTGTCTGTAACAGACAAAATTGCATTTCACATATGAAAACAAAGCAGATTTGTGAAATTTTGCTGTGTAATTAATTTCCCAGGATGAAAGTATACATAATGCAAATGAGGTAAAAATCTGCTTTTTTTCTCAAAGTGTGCCAAGAGTAGTTATTTCAGAAAACAAAGAGCAGCGACAGACAGACAGGCCTGAGGTGTGGGCTGAGGCTTCAAGTCCTATCACCTGCTCTTCCCAACACCTGCTTTACTTTCTCCTGGGCATGGCCCATCAGAACACATTTTAACATTAGCTTCTGTGCTCTTATCTATCCTTTACAAGCTATCTGTGGCCTTCTGTGTGCTAGAGAATTCCATTATCTATTCTTTCATTTCTAGCTAGTGACAGGAGCATTTCAAAACAGAAACTATCACTAGAACCCCGTTAAGAAAAAGCTGAGACCTGCCTGTATAGGCATCAGTGCAGGGCAGCCACAGAGGCCTTCAGGTCTGGCTTAAGTGTATGAATCAAGATGCCACACAGAAGCAGAAAAGTGCAGCCCTAAGATAATGCACAGATGTGGTAGAAGCCCAGTGTAGGGAACTTTGAGGGGTAGGGAGTTGCCCAGGCCATACTGGCTCAGACCGGAGCCTGTGGCCAGGGCACATCTTGGTTTGTGCTGTGGACCAGGCGCACCCCACTCAGCCTGTACTGTGGATCCGCTTCCAACAGAAAGCAAATACACAAAGGTGCTAACTCTCTAAAGTGGGAAGAAATCATGCACACTTAAAATGACTGATTTGCAAAGGGAAAAAAGCATACTCCCAGATAAACCCAAGTCATTTCTTTTCTGAAGTGTTTAGTTAGAATATTTATTTGCTATGACAAAGACAAGCAGGACTCTCTTCAGGGATAGAGTTCCCTCCCCAGGTCAGACAAAGACTCTTGGCTGCTTTTCAAATTCAAATCAGTCTAGATTAGCTCTGGGCGGGAGGCCTCCCTCAGTCCCCAGGCCCTGCCCAGAGAGCCAGCCAGCATCTTGAAAGCAGCTCTACCTAAGGGCAAAGGATGGTCCTTTGTATAATTGAGATACAATTCCCTAATCCTAGAATCTTACAACTAACTTATTTAAAGTGTTCTGTTCAACGGCTGTTAGTATATGCACAGAGTGGAGCATCTCCACAGTCCATCTGAGAAACTTCATCGGGTGAAAGGAAGCTGCCCAACCACCAGCTGTCCACCCCTCTTTCCCACCTATTTGCTTTCTGTCTCTGGATTTGCTTCCTATGTGTGTGTGTGCACGTATGTGCATGCATGTGTGTGTGTGCGTGTGTGTGTATTCATATCCCTTTCATTGCACATCCTTTGCCCAGCATCCACAGCCTATGTGTGGGTGCATGCACGTGTGTGCATGCATGTGTGTGTATGCATTTGTGCACAAATGTGTGTGCATGTGTGTATATGTGCGCGTATGTGTTTATATTCTCTATTTGTCATTGCACATCCTTTGCCCAGCATCCTCTCCCTTGGGAGCCATGCTTTTGACTCTGCTTCTGTGAGATCATCTTAGATTCCAAAAACATGAGTTCATACAGTGTTCTTAAACAAGAAGTGACCTAGATCCTATGCCGTCTAGCCCCTGTGGTGAGGCCTCTGGACACTTGGTAGCTCTAGTCACCCCTTCTGGAGCCTGGGTTGGTGTCTTCTGAGGATGGGACATGGATGCAGGGGCACATGGAGATTCTGGCCCCACTGTCAGCCTGTACTGATCTCACCAGAGAGAGCTTCAGCAACAGACAGACAGCCCAAACCAAAGTGTCAGCTCAGAAGGAGGTGGTTCACTCCTCATTGAAGTTACCAATTCCTGAAGATACTCCTGTGTCAGACACCCACCCTTTGAGGGACTCTCCCCAATGTCCTGCTCAGCATATGTAAGGAACAAAGTGCCGGGTGAAAAGGAGCCAACAATGCAACTCAGAGGCACCTCTTAAATAGAAGGCATCACCCAGAAAATGCACTAAATTAGGATTTAATTGCTAGAAATTACTTTCAATTACTAAAAATTACGACAAATTACTTGTTGAATAGACACATTCTTTCACTACCATTAATAATTTAAAATTGCTAATTGCATGTAATTGTCAGTAATTTTTGTTCTTTGGTGAAAAGCAAGGTGCTGTATTACTAGAGCCCTGCTTTTCAGGCCAAGCCCCTACATGGCACCCTACTTATGGCAGCCCTGAGCCAGAACTCCAGGAAAAGTTATGGTACACCTGGTCCGGGACCCAGAGCTTAGACCCGAGGCTGCTTAAGGAGTGGCAGGCCCAACCAGCCAGCTGCCAATGAAGGGTAAGGATGGGGACCATTTGAGAATTGGCTCTGTTGGCTATCTAGGTTATCCAGATTCTCCAAAGAATGTTTCCTATTGTCCCCACTCAAATATTATGCAGAGCAGTCTCTCTGGTATCAGGCCTTCAGCAAAGACTTGTAAGGTCTGTGCCAAGCTAGCCCCAGCCAGCTGCTGTCCTGACTGCCCTTCCACCTGCTGCTCTCCTGCCAGTGTATTTTCCCTCCTCCAAGAACAGCTGTGGGTGCATGTCCTCAGCCCCTAGCTTCTCCTTTGGTTGGCTGTGTGCATAGCCTGTGCAGTCTAGCATCCCTCAGGGCCTCATAGCCTCATTGGGACCTATGCTATTAAGAAACCTAACCCAGTGCCAGGGCTTCAAGGGCGCCTTCTGGTGGATCTGGGGCTCAAGACTCCTGGTGGACACATGTGTGACTGTGTCCCCAGACCAGAGACAGGTGGAGAACCCTATGCCTGGTGACACCTCTGCTTCTCCCTTGCCCTGCAGTTGCATCTCATTTTTTCACAGAACATACCAGTGGGCACTGCGATGCTTTGAACAGCTCTTGGCCTCTGTGGAGACTCGGTTATGGAAGGATGGGACAGAATGACATAGCCCCTGTGAGACTCTTCCCCTGGAGGGTGGAGCCCCCTGGAAACCAAGACAGCAAACTTGGAGAACTTTGCCACAGCACAGCCATACAGGATCTAGAGCCAAGGAAATGACATGCCCAACACCTGAAGGACAGAGCCAAGCTGGGGGTGGCAGGGTGGTGTCTGCCCTCCTTACGTGGGGTGAGGCAGCATCTGGTCCTCACTGATGGCCCTGCCAACTAGTTGGACCTGCAAGGTGCCTGCCAGCAAGACACACCGATTCCCTCTCTCCATATGTGTAGGTACATGTGTGCCCATAGGTGCTCTCTTCAAGCTGTGATTTGGTTTCTTCCTCACACTGCTTTAAGACTGAGCAAAGCAGGTAAGTGAAAAGTGGCCTCCAGACCTCTGGGATCCTTCTCACTGGGTTCTTAGGACCCACAGGCTACAAGGGGAATCAGGAGCTCAAGTAACCTGGCAACGTGATCAGTACTGTGACCACCAAGATCATGTATTCCCGTGGAGGTGGCAACAGGGTCTCCCCACAGCCCAGCCCCTTCCGGCCCTGTGGGAGGCCTCACACTGTCTCTATCTGCTAGTGACAGGCATTGCCCCACAGCCTGGAGGCCTCACGCTGTTCCAAAGTTAGCGGAGGGAAAATCAGACCAGAAATCAGCCCATCCTGACATATGGATCTGAGTGCCTATCCACATAGGTCTCAGAGGCTCTGAAGTGCAAACATGCGTTGGAGCTTCACACAAGCAAAACTTTTTAATGCAGAATATACCAATAGCCCTGACCTTGGCTCCAATGTGCATCTCAAAAAGAAGGAGGAGAGGGGAGAAGAAGAGGTGAGGAAGAGAACAGAAGAGACTCTGTTGGCCTGCTGCCTGGGTGAGACAGTCAGGGAAAAGGGGGCACAGTATGGGACAAAGAGCTTCAAAATGCTTCCCTCAGCCTGCCACCTCCTTCTCTCTGCAGCACCAGTGTTCTCTGTATGAGGAAAGCCTCTCCATAGGTAGGGCCCCAACAAGACACAGCCACAGTAGGGACTCAGCAGCTTCTCCTGCCCCCACCCCCACCCCCGAGGCCCATGCAAGATGGAGGGGCACATACACACTCTCTTCACAAGTCAAGATTTGGTTTCTCAGGGTGGGAATGTGGCGTAGTGGTAGAGTGCTTGCCTAGCATACATGAAGCCCTGGGTTTGATTCCTCAGCACCACATATGCAGAAAAAGAAAAGCAGGAATTGGCTCAGTGGCTCAAGTGGTAGAGTGCTAGCCTTGAGAAAAACAAAAAATAACAAGGAACAGTGCTCAAGCCCTGAGTTCAAGCCCTGAGTCCAGGACTGGAAAAAAAAAAAAAGATTCTCCCTCACATGAGGTTGGAGTGGCCAGACATCTAACCCCAAGCTGCCAGTCCATCCATCACCCATTACCTTCCTCATACTCTGCTTCTAGATTATTCCTACACCCATTCCTACAATTCCTACAGAGGAGTGAAGAGCTAGTGCAAATAGAACCCCCCTCTCCAGAAATGAGAAAATCAAGGTCAGATTCACTCTTCCAAAAACTTGATCCAATCAGTCATGATAAACACATCTCAGCATCTCCAGGAAGATACACGAGAGCACTGGCCTGCACATGTGCTCATGCAAACACTAGACGTGAGCCCAAGGTGTCACATCCTCTGTACACAGAGACTCAGGGAGACAACTGACTTGGGAGCTGCTAACAGGTGCCTGCGGTTCGAATGTGCCCATCAAGTTCCCTCTCCGTGGAGTGCACTGGCAGAAGTGGCACCTCTCCCACATCCAGAGTGCCCAAAGCCTCCCAGTTCTTTCAGCTCTCATGGTCCTTCTCAGGCTGATCCAGCATGGCGAGGTGGCAGGGCTGAGCATGCTGTCACCTGTGCCCAGCTTCCAACATCTGGCCTCAGAGGGGGCTGCTTGGTATGGGAACCTTAGTGTTGCCTGACAGCCTGTTAAGTGTGGCAGGGAGAAGGGTTGAGGGCACAGCTCCACCTGGAAACTCAAGACACAAGTCTTCACACAGCCATCTCTGTCTAATTGGCCCTCTCCAGGGGATGTTTTTGAAATTAGGTCTTTGAAGACTTTTCATGATGTTTTCAGATAAAGGGAAAAGAGAGCAGGGTTTATAAAGAGAAAAAAGATCAGATGAAAAGAGAAGCAGGAGATGAAGAGGGAGGGGGCCAGGCCCTGAAGGAGACACACAGAATGCAGACACGGCCTTTGGGGCTTCCTCAGAGCCAGTTCATTAAGGCAATCCAATAACCTCCTTCACAGAGGAGCACATTATCAATTTCTAAGTTTCCTTAAATGTTGAACAATGGAAATCTTTCTGTTGTTTGTCTGGTTAAAGTGAGAGGAAAAAGAAGCCAGCAGGGCTGAAGCAGGAAAGCTGGAGGAGGTTGGGATCAGCTGAGGGGCCAGCTCCAGTCTGCCCGGAGGGGGACCAGCCCTGGCAGTTACACAGTGTGTCTAAAACTATCAATGAACCTAGCACTGTCTCAAAATTCCTCATCCTTTGTTTAAATTTGTGTATATGTATAGAAGCACATAACACAGCATAACAGTAACATGCGTATTCCTAAACAGCAAGGTACAAAGAAGAATATTGGAGTGCATGTTTAATGTTCTTTCATTGAGGACACTTGTCACTGAAAAACCAGGAAGTTGCCAGAGCTACTGACACAGGAATTATAATGCAGAAAGCCCTGCTATGCCCAATGTCTGCTTACAGAAGTGAATTCAGATTGGCTAGGAGTACGGGGGTAAGAGCAGACCTTCAGCTCAAATCTCTTGACTAGACAGATTTGTGCTCCACCTTATGCCACATCCTGGACTCTGGAACATGGAAATAGAATAGGCCTTGTCATTTGAAACAAAGTGGATAAAAGCCAACATCCTTTGGGGCCCCATCTCTTGCTGGCTCTACTCCTGGCAACAAATTTCTCCAGAGATCTTACAAATGAATACCAACAAGAACAAAGTGCTGGTTCTCTTGAGAAGATATGGTCTCAGGTGCCCTGGCCCCTGGCCACTTGGAGAATAGGCAAGATGTACGTTTTAATGGGAGCCAAGGTCCTTTCTCTCCAGGGAGGCCCCCAGAATCCATTGGCCTTCAAGAAACTGGCTTTGTCAGAAACCTGGACATCTACTTAGGGGCCAGGGATGCTGTGCCTCTGAGGAGATTTCAGCCCCTGCTCGTGAGAAGCCTTCAAATACGTGAGACTGAGTTTGAAGGCCATGTCCCTATCACTGACAACCCACTGCAACAAGCAAGGGCTTTCCCTCCTTCCTTCCCTTCCTTTTTTCCTTTCTTCTCTCCTTCCTTCCTTCCTTCCTTCCTGTGCAACACTCTGGTCATATAAAATAGTATTGACCAAAATGACAACAGGGGATGATACCTGTCCAAAATTCCGAGTGCTTTTCTGCTATTTCAAACCAATTCTTACCAGAATAATAAGCATAAGGCCAAAAATTGCTCATCAAGACACTGGTCTTTTCCAATTGTCCTTGGAAAAATGAGAAAAGTGCATTTGCATTCTAAGCTCTGAGATGAAGCAGACGACTTTGGAAATATGAGACAGAAACCTTCTAGTGTACAAACACCTAGAGATACTTGGGTTTGCATCTGGTCATGTCTGCTTTCAGTTGAGAATTTAAGACAGAAACTGGAGGTGTGGCTCAAGTGATAGAGCACCAGATGTGAATGAAAAAGCTGAGCAAATGAAAACATGAGTTCAAGCCCCACTACTGACCTAATTCAGTAATTAATTAAAATATAAGACATTCCCTCTTTTCCTAGTACTAAGAATGCCTGTGGATTTGTCCTGACATTATAAAATGATCCATCATCACCCCTACACAAAGTGTAGGTAGGGGAAAAGGATCCTAGAGACCTTGTGAGACCGAAGGGTGGTATGAGAGGGTCTCATGTGCGAAAGGGCAGGATGCTGATGAACAGGATATGCCAAAGGCCGGAAGAGTTGCTTCCTAATCAAAAACAGCTGGAGAGCTAAGTGCTAGTAGCTCCAGGCTATAATCCTAGCTACTCAAGGGACCAAGAACTGAGGATTGCAATTAGAAGGTAGCCTGGTCAGGAAAGTTCATACGTCTTTTATATCCAATGAACCACTAAAAAGCTGGAATTACTGGCAGTAAAGGAAATGCAAATAAAAACAACCCTGAGATACCACCTCACTCCAGTTAGAATGGCCTATACCCTGAACTCAGGCAACAACAAATGCTGGAGGGGATGTGGGGAAAGAGGAACCCTTCTCCACTGTTGGTGGGAGTGCAAATTAGTACAACCACTTTGGAGAACAGTATGGAGGTTCCTCAAAAAGCTCAACATAGACCTACCCTATGACCCAGCCATACCACTCCTAGGCATCTATCCTGAACATCTCAGGATATCAAAAAGACATTTGCACTTCCATGTTTATTGTTGCACAATTCACAATAGCCAAAATATGGAAACAACCCAGATGCCCCTCTACAGATGAATGGATACAAAAAATATGGTACCTATACACAATGGAATACTACATAGCGATTAGAAATGATAACATATTGGTATTCTCAGGGAAATGGTCAGAACTTGAACAAATAATGTTGAGCGATACAAGCCTAGAACACAGAGAACAAAGGGGCATGGTCTCCTTGATATATGACTGTTAAGGTGGGGCAGAGGTGGGGGTGTGGAGACAGTAAAGACCAGGTCTGCGAAACAAAAAACTTCTTGTCAAATGGTATTTCCACAGGTTTGGGTCAGTAACCCTACATTATGTATCTAAAACCAAACAACTACTAAACATAAAAAGGTCTAAAATAGACCTCTCAGGGGATCACAATAGCTCAACAGCTATGTATGTATGATCATATAAGACAAGGATAAGCAAGCTCTATTTTTGACGTTATATTTAAAGTTCTAGGTGAATTTCCTTTGGCGTACGCCACGTGGCTACTGTATACGTTCTTGGTACACTGGGTATTGTATATATGCCTACCTGATCTAGGGAAGGGAAAGAAAAACGAGGATGTAAGATATCACAAGAAATGTACTCACTGCCCTATTATGTAACTGTACCCCTTTTACATAACACCTTGTCAACAAAATTTAATTAATAAAATAAAATAAAAGCTGGGGGCTGGGGATATAGCCTACTGGCAAGAGTGCCTGCCTCGGATACACGAGGCCCTAGGTTCGATTCCCCAGCACCACATATACAGAAAACGGCCAGAAGTGGCGCTGTGGCTCAAGTGGCGGAGTGGTAGCCTTGAGCAGGAAGAAGCCAGGGACAGTGCTCAGGCCCTGAGTCCAAGGCCCAGGACTGGCCTAAATAAATAAATAAATAAATAAATAAAATAAAATAAAAGCTGGAATTGGAGATGTGGTCAAGTGATAAAGCACTATACTTGAGTACATAAGCTCAGGGACAGTGCCCAGGCCCTGAGTTCAAGCCACGTGTCATCATACACACCACACACACACACACACACACACACACACACACACACACACCAGAAAAAAAAAAAAAACTAGTCAAAGAACAAGAGCCACTGGACTCATGAAAACAAGGAGCAATTCCCCAACTGGACCCCAGCCAGTGACTGTGACAAAGATCTCTACATCATCTACAGACTGTCCTAGCAGTGGGGCCATCTCAGGGAGCCTGGGTCTGCTCCTGCTTGGCTTTTGCACTGCCAGGAAGCCCATAGATCCCTCATTAGCCCTCTCTTTACCTTCCTCATGTGCGTTCAACAGTCCCATACCTGCATGTGGTTTCTGCCTTAAAAGAAGAGGTTTTTACCTGTGAGCTTGTTATACACTGCCCCAACTGCACTGAGGTACATTCTATTACACATAATTTGTTGAGATTTTTTTTATAATCATGGAAGGATATAGAATTTTGTCAAGGTCATTTCTGCATCTATAGAAATGATCATATGGTTTTTATCCTTCATTCTCCTCATATATAATATTTGAGGATTTGCATATATTGAACTATCCCCCTCCCCATCATCTCTGGTATAAGTACCACTTAGTCATGGTTTACAATGGGCTTTTAAAGTGCTGTTGGATTTGATTTGCACATATTTTGTTGAGGATTTTGCATCTATATTCATCGAGGACACTGGCCTATTGCTTCCTGGTAGTGTCCTTATCTTACTTTGGGTAATGCTGGCATCCCAGAAGGTCTTTGGATTATTCTCTACACTTTGGGGTGTGGAGAAGAGCTTGGGAAGAAAATTTAATTGTTCTGTTATTATTTGGTAGGATTCAGCCATGAATCTGTCCAGGATCACCTGGACACTTTTTTGTGATGGGAGAATTTTTATTACTGATTCAGTCTTTCTACATGTTATTGATCTGCTCAGATTTTGTTTCTTGAAGATCCAGTCTTTGTAGGCTATATGCATCTAGGAATTTATCTGTGGCTTCTAGGTTACCTAATTTATTGGTTTTAATTGTTCATAGTAGTGTCTTTGTATACTTAGGTTACCTATAATGCAACCTCTTTTGTTTTGAGTCTTCTCTTTTTTTTTCTTGGCTAGTGTAACTAAAGGCTTGTTAACACTACTTATCTTTTTAAATCCAACTGTTTGTGGCTTTTTCTGTACTGCACATTAAACTCAGGACTGCAAGCTTTCTAAGAAAGCACTCTATCACTTGAGATATGCCTCAGTTCTTTCTGCTTTAGTTACTTTTCAGATACGGTCTCATGTTTCTGCCGGGGTTGGTTTTGCACCACAATCCTCCTACCTATGCCTCCCACCTATTTGTAATAACCAGCATGAGTCACACAACCTGGCTTGATTTTTGAATCAGGGTCTCACTAACATTTTGGGGGATAGCCTGAAAGGTCAATCCTCCCATATTTGCCTACCACATAACTGAGATTATAGGCATGCACCACCATACTTGGCCCTAAACTCTAAGTTTTGATGGTCTTTTCTATTGATTTTCTAGTTCCTGTTTCATCCTGTTTCATTCATTCTGTTCTGATCATCCTTATTTCCTTTCTTCTATTAACTATAGTATTGATTTGTTCTGCAGATCTAGTTTCTTAAGGTGTAATAATTGGTTGCTTGTTTGAGATTTTCTTCTTTTTGATACAGGTATTTATCACAAAAAGGTCTCAGAACTGTTCTACTACATTCTTTGGGCTTTTTTGTTGTTTTAACTGTAAAGGTGATGTGCAGAGGGTTTACAGTTCCAAACGTAACAAAAGGGGTACATTTCGTTTCAAACAGTGTTAACCCATCCCTTGTTTTCTCCTACTTTCCCTCCCCCTCAACTCCCCATATTGTGTTTCCATTTTCATTCATGTCAAGATACTTTAGAATTTTCTTGAATTTCTTCTTTGACCTATTGGTTCAGAATCATGTTGTTCAGTCTCCTATATTGTCAGGTTTTCTAAAACCCCTCTTACTGCTGATTTCTAGTTTCATACCATTATGGTAAAAAATAGCCCTGATATATTGTCAATTTTTTTAATTCAGATTTTAAGTTCTAAAATATGATCTCCTCTGGAGAACGTTCCATGTCCACTTGAAAATAATGCTAAAGGATGAAATATCCTATATACTCCTGTTAGGTCCATTTGGACTAAAGTGCAATTTAAGTCAGTATTTCTGCATTGATTTTCTGTCTGGATGATATGCCAATCACTGAGAGTGGAGTATTGAAGTGCCTTGCTGCTATTGTGTCACAGTCTATCCCTATTTAGGTTCATTGATATTTGCTTTATATATGCATGTACTTTATATACTCACTGTATGGCACATGTGTATTTATAGTCGTTATATTCTCTTGAAGAGTTGATCCAGTCATTATTATTATATCATGGCCCTCTTTGTCTCTTGTTACATATGTTGACTTAAAGTCTATTTTATCTGGTACAAATATCCTCTTCCTGAAGAAGAAGTAGCCACCAAAGGTCAAAATGTAGAGGGATACTCTGAAGAGAGAGGAAGAGGTTTGCTGCACTCACAGAACCCTCAGGGAAAGGCATTTGATTGTAGGGAGTAGGAGAGGCTTGGAACCAAAAGGCAAGGAGTTTCATATACACATCTTCATTTTATTCCATTTGGTAATAGTGTAACAGCTCCATTAACATGGTATTTTAGAATTTTCTAAAACACATTTACCCATAGTAACCTGTTTCATCTTTAGAACTTTTAAAATATAGACTTGACTATCTTATCTTATGGTTTTTAAAATATCTATTTTCCTACTTGTGTATTCTAGATATTTTTATGATATGATCTACTTTCCCCATGATGAATAAAGTCACATGATACCAAACTGCAAATATTTTTAGATCTAGACATAATATGTTGAGTACAGTATGTTTTTCTTTGTTGGCTTACAATGTTTTACAAAGAGTGTTTATTCATCTGGGTTTTTTCTGTATTGAATCATAGATTCACTATATTAAGGGAAATGGAGCTCTATGCCAAGAAACAATCCTAAAGCAGATGCGACAGGTGCTGGAGGGAGTTTCTGCCGCTGGTTGCCAGACTTATTGCTTCTGGTTTGCAATCATCTTCAGAAGCCGAAGACAGTGTTAAAAGGAATTCTCTGCCCTTGCCAATGTTTTTGCACTTTGTAATTCAATTCCTGACGAGATAAAAGTGACTTCTTCATATAGCTCTGCCATTTACTGATATGGCCAGCAACTGCCACTAAAACTCCACAAAATCATAGGAAAGTTTAACTGGAGGATAGATGAAAGAGGGAGAGAAAGAAGAGGAGGAACATAAAGGCCATTTCCAAAATGAGAGGTCCAGAAATCAATTCGTAATTATCTGCCCACACAAATCTAAAGGCTTTTATTTGATAAGGCAAGTAATACACAAACCTATAATGTGAATTATTTCAAAGAATAAAAGCCTGATTGTCTCTATGACCTATATAGCTTTTAGTGACTTTAAGACAATATTACATTCAGTACAGACATAAATGGACCCCTTTTCCCCCACCTGCCTGTTTCTTTCAAAAATGCCAGGATTTTTGGTGCCATCTGGTGAATTTCCAGGCTCTGACAGAGCTGAATTTCTTCCTCGGTTGATACATCTAATTCTCTTGAGTGTGAAATGAAGCCTCTATTAGACAAAGACTGTCCTACTCTGGGGTGATCAAAAGCAGATGGAGGCTGCCTTCTAATGAGGCTTTTCCATTAGCACTAAATAGTGTCCTAAACCAAGCTTTTAGCATGTTAAGCTTTAAACAGGGGTAAAGCCTACCCAGACTTTTATTTAAAGTTAAAAGACAAAAATTTCGGTTTTGTCAGAGAAAAAAGTAAACGTTTTTAAAACATGCAGAGGTAAGCCACCTAATTTCACTCATAAGAACACTCTGACAACAAAGAAATGAAAAAAGCAGTAAATATTTCATCAGTATTTCTTGAGTCTATAAAAATATGAAGGCAGCCAGACATTGGTGGCTTCTTCCTGTAATCCTAGCTACTCAGGAGGCTGAGATCTGAAGATTATGGTTCAAAGCTAGCTCAGGAAAATCTTTAAGAGTCTCCACTTAACCACCAAAAAGCTGTAAGTAGAGCTGTGGCTAGAGCAATAGCATTGAGTGGAAAAGCTCAGGGACAGCATAGAGGCACTGAATTCAAATCTAAGGATCAGCATTGGCATGTGCGCACGCGTGCGCGCGTGCACACACACACACACACACACACACACACACGAGAAAGCATCTTAGAAAAGCCAGAAACCTGATTTACAAACATTCAGATAGAAGAGTGATTTTGGTTTGGCCAAAGGTGATGAGACTGCACAGGAATTCATTGTTCCCATATTTCTAGTAAGTCTTTCATGAAAATTAAAGATTGCCTGTGTTTGCTAACTGCATCCTCATCAAGATGACAGAGATTTCAGTTTCTGCATTTTCTCTGTCTTGAAGTAAATGATGTATTCCCTCTGTGATCCAGGGCCCTGGGGCATGAGATGCAACACAGCATAGAACTGGGTGGGAAAGGTAGGTCAGAGAGGGAGCACATTCTAATGAGGAAGCTGAGGCAAGGAAATGTCCAGCTAGGGAAGAACACAGTTGCAGAAATGCGGCTGCTCACATTTCTTTAACCTTGGCTTGCCGATCTTCGTGGGGATCTAGATATGTAGATTCTGCTAAGCCCCAGTTCTCTTGGGGCTTTGCTGTTTAATAAGAACTTATTAGATGCTGAGTACTAGTGCCTCACATCTATTATTCTGCTTCTTTATATATAATGAGGAAGATGATAATGAGGGAGGTACTAGTGGTCCATTTCTGTAATCCTAGCTACCTCTGAGGCTGAGAATAGGGGTTGGAAGCAAAAAAGGTCCTTGATCCTCCATCTTCAAAATAACCAGCAAAAGGCTAGGCTGGTGGTACAGCTCAAGGGGCAGAGCACTAGCTGAGCAGTTACAGTTCTCCAGGGGGAAGAGGGGTGGAGGAGAGAGAGAGAGAGAGACAAAGAGAAAGAGAGAGACAGAGAGAGAAAGAGAGAAAGAACAAGAATGAGAGTGCAGAATGCAGAATGAAGAATTCAGTTCCCCAGGAAACCAGCATAACATATACAATTTTTGATATCAACACTCCAAAGAGATGGGGACATGTCTTTAAAACTTAGTCATATTTCCTCTTCTAACTACAAAACAATTTTCTCTTCATTTCAGATTGGTCAACATTCAAAAGTAGCTGCTAACTCCCTTGCCTCGAGCATTTCTGTCCTGTTGTTAATAATCTGAAAAACAATTCTAAATGTACCAGGACAAATCTTTGTTCAAAGGAGTCTGCTAGAAGTGTTCTAAGAGAATGAAGAAGGCTCTGTCACAATGCCAATGATATTGCCAGGTCCATTTGCTCACAATATTATATTTCCTTTGAGTGCAGCAACTCTAAGCCTGTGCAAAGGTACAGCAAACTTGACTCAACATTAAAGGTAGAGGGAAAATGTCTTCTTTTGGGAAGGGTTGAAATCAGTGTTTTATGCTCTTATTGTTACTAATCAGACAGAAGAGTAGCCTATAACTTTTTCTTTTGTTTCTTGAGATTGCATTTCATATCCTCTAGGATAGCTATTATTAAAAAAAGAGTGACAATAATAAATGTTAGTGAGAAAATGAAGTAATTAGAACTCATACACTGATGATAGGAGTGTAAAATATTACACATACTTTGGAAAAACCACACAACATTTCCTCAAAGTTTAAGTATATAGCTACTATATGACCTCAAAATTCTTCTCCTAGATATGTCCAAGAGAACAAGAAAACAAACAATAACAGATGCAGGTGAGGATGCAGCTAAAAAGGAATTCTACTACACTGTTGGTGAGAATGTAAACTTGTTCAACCACTCTGAAAAGCAGTATGGAGGTTTAAAAACAAACAAACAAACATAGAACTACCATATGATCCAGCAATTCCAGTCCTGGGCATTTACCCAAAAGATTACAAACCAAGCTACAGTAAAGCCACCAGCACAACCATGTTTATTGCAGCACTGTTCATCATAGCCAAGGTATGGAATCAGCCCAGATTTCCGTCAATGGACAAAGGGATTAAGAAAACATTGTGTATTTATACACAATGAAATTTTACTCATCTCTTAGAATGACATTGTACCATTTTTAAAGATAAGAGAACTGAAAAAATTATGTTAAGTGAAATAAGTCAGGCCCTTACACGTGGAAGCTAGATTTAGTTTACAAATTCATAAGTACATACATTGTATGGTATGCAAGTGTGTACAAATGTATTAACTCAAGGGAACTCAAATAACGTAATTTCTTAGAAAGGCAAAGTCAAGATTCAGTAAAATAAAACACTACAAAGCAAGCACTTGAAAGTGGGAGGTGGGGGGAATGAGTGGAGGTCAAAGGAAAAGGAGTAGATGAATGAAGCAGAGAAAGGGGGAAATGTAGACAAGAATCCAATGCAAATCCTACAAAATTAAGAAGAATCAGGGAAGGAGTGAGTTGTGGAAGATGGGTAAAATGTTGAAAGGGGTGACATTAATCAAGATATACTGTATTCATAAACTTTTGTTAAATGGCAAGTCCTTTGTACAAATGCCTGAAGATAATAATTTTTAAAAATAAAATTTTTAAAAAGAAGGTGGCTCAAAAACTGCATATGTCAAAATTAGAAAACTCAGGAGGTAGAACTTGAGAAAGAAAACTTGAGGATAGAGAGGTCAACAACAAAAAAGAAAGGGAAAAAGAAATTTCATTTTAGAAACAAACAAAAAACCCAACTAGAAAAAGCATAGAATTCATAAGACAACAAAACAGTTTAAGGTATTTAGAAGGTAGAGATATTAAAATAAATGATTAAAAAGAACTTGAGAGAGTAACAAATATTGAAGAGAGGATAAAAAATACAGTATATGGAAAACAGTGCTCAAAAATAATTGGGGATATGGTCTAGTGGCAAGAGTGCTTGCCTCGTGTATATGAAGCCCTGGGTTCAATTCCCCAGCACCACATATACAGAAAACGGCCAGAAGTGTCACTGTGGCTCAAGTGGCAAAGTGCTAGCCTTGAGCAAAAAGCCAGGGACAGTGCTCAGGCCCTGAGTCCAAGGCCTCTAGGATTGGCCAAAAAATAAATAAATAAACAAACAAATAAATAAATAAATAAATAAAAGAATATATATTTAAAGAAATAATTGAATCAAGGGAACAAATAATACCAAGTATAAGTCAAAATGCTTTTAGGATGTATTTTAAGATATAGGTATACCTTACATCATATACTATACTTATATTTAAAATTACACATTGAAAGAATATGCATTGAACAACAGGGCTGTAAGTGGCTGGGGTGACAGCTGCTACAGAAGCAGAACTGGATAAGAAGGAGGACATTGCAGTACAGTGCTGATGTTGGTGGTGGCCTGTCCCTGTGGGCAGGGACCACCATGAGAAATGGCAATAAGAAATACAAAACAGAAATGACAAAGAAAAAGCATCTCTAGCTGTTTTCAGGAGTGGTGGTTGTGGAAATAGTGTTAGCATTGCCATCCTGAGACCGTTGTGCATCAAACAGCATGAAACAAACACCCATATCATATTGTAACGGTACCATTCTCTGTCCCCTGGGAAACTACCATTCTTATCCTGGAAGAAAGAAAATAATATATAATACTAAAAACTCTGTAGTCCTGATGTAAGTAGAAATATCTGTATGAGTTCATAGAGACATAAGGCATACACCAATACTCACACACATTTGTGTGATTTTTCTGTACCTGTGTTTTATTTTTCAATGTTAAACTTTAAAAACACATTGAAAATTAAAGATTTTTTTAAAAAGCTAGAGACCCAAGTGATACAATCACAGAGCTAGTTTATATTGAAACAAGAGTATGTTGCAGATTTTCTACCTCACATCCATAGGAGCCAGTTGCTTCTAGGTTATGCGAGTTTACTACTGACTCAGTCATTTAACCAACATGGGCCAGGTGCTGGATACTGAGAAGCAATAATGAAGAGGGCAGCCAGGTCAGGCTTCACAGCAGCATGGAGGCACACAGACTAAATTTCACAATGAAGATCAGTGCAGTGGTGCACTGGAGTGAGTGGCACATATGAACTGCGAGCACGTGACAAGTCCTCCACTTAGCACCAGTGTGGAGCTAACTGCGCTCTCCACACAACGTGGGTCCTTCTGGAGGGTCGGGTGGAACTCATGGGGGGGAAACCTCATCAGGAAGGAACGCCTTGATTTTCCAAGACAGAGAATGGGTGTTAAAATAAGAGCACAGAGGGGAGCCCAAGTATTGTCGGATGCAGGGCCCCTGCCCAGGCAAGCCCCTCAACCCTCCATGGCAGGTGTGGCCCCACAGGCAACTCCAAGGAGGAGGCCTGACAGTGCAGGCCAGCACAGTGCTGCGACCCACGCTGACTTTGTGTTCCATCCCATTTTGCTTGTGGGCTTCTTTTCATTCCCTTTTAAGGGATTATGACACTATGCCACATTTTCTTCTTAATTTTGCTTTTCTGCTTTTTGCTTTTGACATGCTCAATACATCAGACAAGTCTTGCCAAGAAATAAATCCATAGTTGTTTCATGACAGCAAATTACATGCCAACAAGTGACATTTAAATTCTGAAATTTAATAGCTTGTCAGAAGGTGAAATGTATTTTTAAAAATTTTAATAGATGAGAGAACAGTGTGTCTACCCACATAGTAGACAAGAATGGTAAAAACAAAGTGAACATTTTTTTCCTTGATGTATACATTTGAGTAAAAGAAAGTTGCACTGTTAAATTTCATTTATCATTCCTAGTCTGTGTGGAAGACTCCCTGCAAGGGGTACATGCAACTCCCAGTCAGAGACAAACCACTACATCTCAAAGAAGTGGCCTTGACATAGACATACAGAAACATTCACCCAACTCCGCTTTAAGTGCGGTGTGTCAGGCACACTGACTTTGCAACTCTGAAAATCTCTCTTGTGAGGGATCATTCTCACATCAGGCCACCCAAGTTCAGGACACGAGTAGGGGAGATTCTTTCCTCTAGATGTAGATTCCTCAACCTCTGGAGTCAGTAGCACCTGAGTCGTCCACAGTCAGGGCTCAGAGAGAAAACGAGTCTAAGGAAACTGGAGACATCAGGAAAAGGTTCTGGGTCACACAGCAATGTGGGAAATGACAGTGTTGGATGTAGGGCCATAAGGTTCTGCAGGCCTGCACATGTGTGTATGCATGTGTGCATGTGTGAGTGCACTGTGCATGTCTATACACTAGTGTGTGCAGATGTGTGTATGCATGTGTGTGGTACCTGTGTGAACAGTATGTACCAATGTGTGTGTGCCATTTGTATACATGTGAGGCTATGTATGTATTCTGTGCATGCATTTGGTATCTTTTTAGGCATGCGCCCACATGTGCAGTCCCATGTTTATTAACTGTGTGAATGAATGTTTATGTGTGCATATGTGCATACGTATACCTACCCATATAGTGCTTGCCTATGTGTGGATTATGGACGTGTGCACTTGTGTGCATACACGTTAGTGGAGGAGGGCAAGGGTAGCTAGACTTGACAGTTCATCATAAGAATCCTTGATTTCTAGATTCTTACCAATTCTGTTTGCACAGGCGTTTTCATTGCCCTATGTGCAACCCCTCCTGCCAGCCTCCTCCATACACACTAACCACCACTGCCGATGTTCTGGCACAGAAACAGAGCTGAGATAAACCGCAGAACCATGGTGACCTAAGGGCCTCTCCTCGGGACTCTCTTGATGCATATGAGAACACAAATCCCATCTACAGTCTAATCTGGGCCCGCAAATCACTATCAAGTGATTTTTCACTAGGGAGTATATCCACCTAAGAAGCAGTTCTGTGGTAATGGAGTAGTGGCTGAGGACAGAGCCAAGCTACCAGTCCACATTACTGTACCCAAGGCTTGGCCGAGCCTACAGCAAGTGGGGCTCTCATGTGACCTAACTTTGTGATTTCATAATGTTTTACCTGAGCAAGCATCAGCCATGTGGAAGCAGGGAGTAGTCAGTCACTCTCGGCTCATGGCCAAGGTTAAAAGGGTCAGATGAGAACGAGGAGCTTCCTGAGTGAGATTATACTGGCCATTCCTGAGTAGTGGCCCTTTCCATTTCTGAGTCTGGTTTAGGCTTACAGCAATTGAATGATGGACACCTGGCTAAGGCTCAAGACAAATGAGGCAAAACAAAGTCATGAGTAGTCTAGGGAGATCACCCCCAGGTAGCATTCATTCTTGGAGATTTCAAAATGAGAATTGCTCGTTAATTTCCCCCTGAGAGTGGTCTCTGCTCCATTTGGAGAGAAGTCAGACATGAGTGGTGCAGGGGGGAGGAGAGGCAGGAAGGCACACTGAACTCTAGTCTGTGGGTGTGGGCTGAAGCGTATATTTCTCTTCTGAGGAGGGCAATCATAACTTAGCATTCAGAGTCTTCAACCCTGCCTGCCAGAGGCGATTTTCTTGTAGGGCCCTGCTGGTCATCCCCATGACCCACTCAGTGGTCATCCTTTTCATCTATACCTATAACTGGACTCAAGTCCAAGCCACGTAGAGGGTGAGGCACAAGGTATATGGCCCATGAGAGAGTATGATTCACATCCAAGGGATTTGGGGCTTTTGCCAATTTGTATGACCAGAAACTTAGGGGGTACATACGGGAATTTATGTTAAGATTGTGAGGTCAAGGGAGAATGAATAGAAATTTAAGCAGGGCAAGCTTATTTTCATGGGCCCACTAAGCAAAAACTCTCCATTCAGGGTTTAGACCAGAGGGCTAGAAATGGCTCTCCAGTGTCCACGGCTGGATGACACAGATAAGGACTCAAAGAGATATATGTGAAGCCCTGGAGCAAGGCAAGAACTCAAAACTTCCCCAGTCTGTAGAGGCCAGTGTCCAAAGGCTACTGGTGAGCCTGAGAGGGTATAGGCTTACAGAGGTGTCCCAGTGCCTCTCAAGAGCTCTGTGCTGATGAATTGCTACTCTCAATATGCACCTCCTAGGTGCCAGGGGAACAACAGGCTCCTGGGGTGGCAGGTGATTGGTGGGGGCACTTATATGCCACAGGAAAGGTGGGCAGGGTCCCCACAAGGCAGTGATCAGAACAACCCTTGGCACACTGAGCTGGTGCTGGGCTGCTAGCCCAGTCTCATGGGGCAACAGTTAGCTTCCACCTGCGTCACTCTCCTTCATCAGAGGCTTGACTCCTGAGCCCCATTCATGATCAGGTCTCAGGAGCAGATGATTACCTTTCCTCATACAAGATATGACTGTGGTCCATGCATGATGTCATGATGATTTGTTTCTAGTGAACAGAAAGTAGTAACTACTGCACATACTGTGCTTCTGCGTGAAAAGCTATCAGTGGCAGACAAGGATGCTGTCTGGAAACTCCAGAAGACCCCTACAGGTGAATTCAAGCATAAGCCCTCAATATTTTAGACTACATACATGATATAAAGAAATTGCTCTTGGGCTGGGAGTATGGCCTAGTGGCAAGAGTGCTTGCCTCCTACACATGAAGCTCAGTTCGATTCCCCAGCACCACATATATGGAAAACGGCCAGAAGGGGCGCTGTGGCTCAGGTGGCAGAGTGCTAGTCTTGAGCAGGAAGAAGCCAGGGACAGTGCTCAGGCCCTGAGTCCAAGGCCCAGGACTGGCCAAAAAAAAAAAAAAGAAAGAAAGAAAGAAAAAAGAAATTGCTCTTGGCTGCTACTGGGCCTAATACAATCTGAATCCTTGACCATAGACCACTAAGTCACCACAGGACATGACCACCAAGTCACAGCACTGGAATCACTCTCAACACTCTATCAACAAACAAAATTACAGAGTAGAAACTACTCTGGAGCAAGTGTGGAGACCACCACGTGTACGCAGCTTTTGATTCCTTTTGTTACCAGAACATCACATAAGTTTATTTCGGAATGAATAGCAGTGTTAAAATTAACAAGTTTAATTCTTTTGGGGGAGGGAGGGGGCAGTGCTGGGATTGAATTCAGAGCCTCAACTGCATTCAGCTTTTCACTCACAGCTATCCCTCTACCACTAGAGCCACTTCTCCACTTCCAGCTTTTTGCTAGTCAGTTGCACTAAGACTTATGTGGATTTGTCTTCCCAGGGTGTCTTTGAACGACAATTCTCAGATCCCAGCTCCTGAGCAGTTAGAAATATAGGTATGACCTGCCAATGTCCAGTGACATGTTTAGTTCTTAATTGCACCAAATAAACATAGCCACTTAAGTATTTTCAAAGTTGCCCCCTCCGAAACCTGAGCGCCTTTCTATTCCACTACCACACGCCACAGTTCCCCCATAGTTTCTCTGTCTGGAGGACTTTCTCATGATTGGTAAATCACTTTGGAGATGCTTCAGAACTCTTTCCCCCAAATGAAACTAACCTGGAAAAGTATGTATCACATAGATTTCTCTACAGATTCTTTCCTTTAGATTCTAAATTCAAATATCGTACTATAATTTTCACCTATATGTTCCACATCAAAAATTTCTGTCCTGAAAAATGTTATAATCAGTGATCTTCCAGTTAACAGAACTATGGTTTCTCTCAAAGATTATTTTATCATTTATCAAATTAACCAATTCAGCATGGAGCATTGCTTTGGTGTATACTAACACAGGCATATTTAGTGCCTAGCTTCTATCTCTTCTACACTTTTCTGTTCCGTAAGAGGATAGAAATATTCAATATTCCTACATCCATATTGATGTAGGATAATTGACCTATTACACACACTGAGAATTTAGGATAAGTTATTCATTAGTGTGGGAAAAGAAACTATAATGATAGGAAATCAATTCAAACCTTACTTTCTCCTGCTTTCAATATGTATTTAACTCCATGAGGCAGCTTTTCTGTTTTCAATAACCAAACTTAGGGATATATTCATAGGACTGCTTAGAGAGTCCAGGTGAAATGACTATAAAAATAGGATAAGTGTCACCTCAGAAAACTCATTTAGGTATCAAAATATTGTGATATCTGTAAGTTTATAAAAAGATCCGTTTCTTCAAACTAAGTATCCTTTCTGTAATTCAAGCACTCTTCTCTTGGCAAGAGCACGCTAAATCCTACCCACAAAAGTAAAGGTGCTTAATACAAAATTTTTCTTTTAAGCTTAGGCTTAGACTTTTCAAGAAACGAATACCCAAAAAGCCAGCATAGTCTTTCTACATGTATACTACCTTAAAGTTACAACTCTATAAACTCATCACCAACCATATTTCTTTCTCTCTTTTTCCTGGCACTCGGGATTGCTGAAGGCTATTTTCTTCTTTGAACTTTCATGTTCTCAAATAAAAAATTATGGTTGATAGTGTGCACGAATGTTTTGTAAAATAATATTGTCATTTAACTTACAGATGAGACTTTTATATGAGAATTTTACACAAGAGGATAAATATCATGAATCAAACTTTCTTTTAAATTTAAATGACAGAAAACTGAAACTCTGTGTATTGTTTGAAAGTCTAATGAGACATTTCTTGAACCATCACCACTGACAATCTATAAACTTCTAAATATTAGAGATGGGACAATGGGCAGAAAATATGAGTATTTCACATATCTCACATCTTACAAAAAGTTATCAACCCATCAGTCATTCCCTACTTATAAACATGGATCTGGTACAAACCAGACCTGTCAGTACAGTAGATTACTGTGATATTTGCATTATTAACACTTTATACTTCTACTCCTCCAAGAATAGAAGCAATTTGTTTAACAGTTCTTTTATTCCAAATCCTTAAACTCAGAACTGCAGGCACAGAATGTAAGCAAGTCAAGAATGTTCTCCGAATGATATGCAATAGCACAGCTATGTTATTCTCAAACATACTCTCTAGATATTCTTTCTTTTATAATCAATCACTCATTGGCCATACTTTTAACAGCACACATTAGTTGATAGTTAAATGTGTTTTATTGTGTCACAAGTCTAAGATTCCTTTAAGTATTCTTTAATACGTCCAAAAGAAAACACCTGCTTCCCATTTATTTTGGAGTTCTGACCTATAAGGACACCAAGTCCATTTTTAAGGTTACACTAATTATTGTCAGGACTAAAAGAAAAGGATCTGGGGGTGAAGGAGAGAAGTAATTAAATCACAACAAACTTCTTTAAGTCATTTAAAGTCTATATTTCTGGCTAAGATATTTAAAAGACAAAAACTAATCTCTTCGTCCCACCCTCTAGAAGTTAATGTTTCTAGTAACAATCAATTGCAGGAAAAACATACCTGCTGACAGCCAGCCCACTCACTGTTGATAAAGTAGTGTAACTCAAATATTTAGACCCAGCCAAACACTACCTACCAAAGCTGCCACACCCACCAGCAAGAAGAGAAAAACAAAACAAAAAAACTGAAGTAAGCAAAAGATTTCTCACAAGGATTGTAGTAGTCTAACTCCTGAGATGGAGTGAATGTTATGCCACAGAATTAAGTCTTAAGACACAAATTAAGTCTCTACCAACTAAGGTACTGCAAACACTCGGGAGATGACCAAGTAGGAAAACAAGATGCTGAAACTGCTTCTTTTTGCCATTTAAGATAAATAGTATTTCTAGCCTTGCCCTTCAATGTGAAAGCAGGACATAAAACAAATCCATCTGGAATTTTAAAATAAACTGACGCCCAAACACATCTACCTTCCATCAACCCAACCACTTCATAAAAGTGTAAGAATTAAAACAATCCCAACATGATTAGTTTTTTAAAACCCTTCAAAGTGCTCAACTTTTAGAGGAAAGAAAACAAAATCAAGATGGGAGGAAAGCTTACAAAAGAGAGGGGAATTCACTGAGCCTCTATTTTACTTGGCAACAAGGAAGAATAAGAGAGTACATTTGTGTGGGATGGCAGTGGCTCATGCTATAATCCTAGCTACTTAGGAGACTGAGATCTGAGGATCACAGTTCAAAGCCAGCCCGGGAGGAAAAGTCATGAGATTCTGATCTTCACTAAACTACTCAGAAAAAGCCAGAAGTGAAGTTGTGGCTCAAGTGATAGAATGCTAGCCTTGAGCAAAAAAAGATGCCCAGGTATAACACTCAGGCTCTGAGTTCAAGCCCCAGGACTGGCACAAAAAAAGCCAAAAATCAGAAGTGGAGGTATGGCTCAAGTGGTAGAGTGCCAGCCTTGAGTGAAACAACTGTGTAAGGTCTCAAAGCCCCAGTATTCTCTCTCTCTCTCTCCCTCTCTCTCTCTCTCTCTCTCTCTCTCACACACACACACACACACACACACACAAAGTTTATTTGTGGTTGGTTTAGTTGTCTGTCTTTTGCATATTTGCACTCTGATCAGAAGGATTTTGAGGTTTTTCTGAAGCATGTGAGCATCTTCGGACTCTAGTATCTTACAGTAATTCTTTTTTATGCTAAGCTAAATGAATTCCAAGATGTGGAAACAGGAGTTTTTTTTGTTGTTGCTGTTATTTTTAATGTACTATGTTGAATTATTTCTTTTCTCTTTTGTTTTTCTTTCCTATGGTTTATCCCTTGTCATCAGTGTATTTGATTTTGGTACCCTGGGTATTGTGTATGTGTTTATCTGAATTAGGGAAGGGAAGGGGAATATCAAAATGGTGAGACAAAGGACAAAGTGTGAAGCAATGTAACAGTGAAATTCACAAGACAATATGTTGGAAATTAACTGTACAACTCGGGAGGAATGAGGGGGGAGGGAAGGTGGGAGAAAAATGAGGGAAGAGGTAACAAGTTTGACAAGAAATGTACTCACTACCTTACATATGTAACTGTTACCCCTCTGTACATCACCTCGACAATAAAATTAAATTTTAAGAAAAGAAATTCTTTTTTGTCTCAATAATATCAAAGCCAAATTTCCTGTTGAAGTTAATTTCTGAATCATTGCTAGTTGGGATATGCAGATAGATGTTGCCAAAGGTGTCATCTTTTTCACAGGCGTTTAAGGCATGTTATAAACTTCTGTTCCTATTTCTAATCCTCCATAAGGTTCAAGAGACATCCTGATATCATGATGCAAACTCTTGTGATTGTGAATGACCACCCTCAGCACCCTGCACCACAGTTTTACCACTGAAATGAGCACCTCCATGAAGAAGATGACCCAGTTCCACTTTATCAACTCTTGAACACTCTGTGGTGTCACATTTCCCAGCCCCAACTGGCTGCCATTCATCTTCCCTGATGGCTGAAGCTGTATTTAGCACCTCCCTCACTGCCACTGTCCTTGCTACCCCAAGCCTTCCTCACCCTGAGCTCAGGCTCCTCACCTGGGGAAGGGAGGAGCTAAGGGAGTGACTGAGGCTGTGGCCGTCAGGCAGAGCCCCAGGTGTCCTGGAGTCTGAACAACCCCCTGGGGCATTTCTGGCACCGCTGCTTCTCCACATGTGCACCTGTATGGCCATTCCTTGCCGGCCTGTGAGGACCCAGGCATGGGACACAGGTATCTGCATAGCACACAAACACCTCAAAATTGGGCAGCTGTGGCACAGTGTGGAGCTGTTTCTGGGCATACAGGACAGTGGTAGAGGGAAGGCTTCCAGAGGGTAGCTGAGCAGAGAGCCAGCTTGTTCACTTTCCCTGGAAGGAGAAATGACCTCACATAACTTATATGGTGATTAATAGGCTGTGTCTTACTACTTGACTGACTAGTCATGGACTTAGGAGGAGTGTGATTGGAAGACTAGTGACAAACAGGCTGGAGAAAAGGTACATTACAACTAAGTAGACTTTTCTGGATGTGTTCAAAGTATAAAATGAGTATGCTGTGTGGATGGTCATCAGAGTGGCCACACAGAGGAGGACTTTCGTAATCAATAAGACAGAACAGCACAATTTATGGATACATCAGCCTCTGCCCCCAGCCATGGCCAACCTCACCCATCATGCTGGTGAACCAAGTGGCCATGGTGCCACCAAGTGGACAGGTACTCACCAAAACTGACGGGCCAAGGCTGCTGCTGAGGTCCAGTCTGCCAGCAGATAGAGACCAACTCTGAGCCCTAGTATGGTACCATCCCCTGATGCCAGCCAGTGACCTAGTGCCAGGACTTTGTCCATCATGGAAGGGGTAGCAGTTTGTCCTTCTTGGAGGAGATACCCACCCTGCACACAGATTTCCCTCTCTGTATGCAGTGCCTCTGCCAAAAATGTATCATGCTTTTATTCACCATAATGGTGATCCAGACATTACTTCTGACCAAGACTCATTTCACAGCCAAAGGAATGTAGTAATGGCCCAGTGCTCACAAAGTTCAGCAGCCATACCCTGTTCCCCACCATCCTGAAGCCACTGGCTTGACAGACAAGAAATGGCCTTGGGAAGACATAGCCACAGTGCCAGCTGGATATAACACCTTTCATGGCTGTGCCAGATTCTCCAGAAGGCTGGTTTTGTATCTAGTACATGGCTCTACCTTCCCTACAGCCAGGATTCTTGTGTCCAGGAATTAAGGGGAAATGGGAGTTAACCCATTTGCTGAGAGCATGAGAGACCTACTAGGCAAAAGGTCCACTTCCTGTCTGAGAATTTATGCTCTGTTGGTATCAAGGTTTAGTCTCAGAGGGTGAAACCATTTCCATTAGGAGATGTAAAACAGATTCAGTGACCTGGGCGTTCAGATGTCCCCTTGCCAAAGTGGTTCCTCATGCCTGTGAGTCACTCTGCAGAGAAGGATATAGGGTGCTGGTGGGGTGCCCTGGACTAGCAGAGGAGACTCAACAGCTGCCACACAACATGCTCAGGAGAATTATGTTAGAAATGCACTGCATGATTTAACAGCCAGGGCCTGGGGCTGGAGTCAATGAAAAATTCTAAGAAGCCAGCTTATCCAGAAACCATCCAGGCTGATGGTTTGTGCCACAACTAAGCAGAGAGCCATAGGATAGTGGAGACCCTCACTGAGGACAAAGGGAATGTTGACAGCAGCTGAGGCCATGTGCATAAAGGAGCTTTTCTGGAAGGCTGAGTTGCTACCCTACCTTAACATGAACATGCCCTTAGACCGGTCGTAATCATTATGTTCATTCCTCCTTCCCTTTTCCCCTGATGATCTGAGATAAAAAGTCTTAATACCTTTGCAATATTCATGTATCCCATGGCTTCAAAGATCAAAAAGGAGTAAAATCAGCTGAGGTAGGATAAATGTCAGCCACAGACATAAAGGAGGGCCATTCTGTCTTGTGGGGAGGGCAGCGGCACCCTCAACACCAGGGTCTAGGTCCACATCTGTCCACCTTGTGGCCTCCAGGGTACCTTGTCCTCCCCTTCCCACTCCCTTCCTGTCCCAACAGCCTGCCCCGTGGGCTTCAGCACCAGGGCTGCACCACTCTCCAATCATAGGAGTCAGGTCTGCAGCACTTGCAAACAGGGCTCCTGGCAGTTCTGCTTCTCTGAGCAAACCCCACAGTCAGCGCTTGCCAAGGAGTGTCATGGCTCAAACACCTGGAGACCACAGTTAGGCTGTCATTCTGCAGAACTTGACAGCACCAATAACAGCTTGCCAGCGTGCTTGTGAGCATCTACCAGGACAGAGGAAGTGGGGTCCTCGAGCTCTCTGACCATACACTTGTTCCATGGAGCAGCATACAAGTACTCTGGAGGGTCCTGCGCTCCCCTGGAGGCATGGAGGCTCCAATCCCAAGTCCCACCCCAGCCTGACCCCTGGACTAAAGTCAATCCTGCTAAGAGCCACATGAAGTCCACTCCTTTGCTCTGTGCTGTGGAACTGCACGTGGCTGTTCCTGCCCCTTGCTCAGGAGAAGAGGAGACAGGATTATCTTATTAGCAGGTCATGATGGTGCTGGGCCTCATGATTTGGTTCCTTTCACCTGAAATTATATACATAGGGAATAAAATATGTAATTTTAAAATTACTGTTATTTTTAACTGTGTTCTAAGTGTCCCTGTGAAGGAAACAGTTTATAGGAATCTTCTGTAATAAAATCAGAGAACAAAACTGGAGCATGGTTGAGGCTAACTTTCTCATCACTCAAGAGCAAATGAGTCAGGCCTGGTCAGACTAGACTGAAGCCAATCTGACTCCCTGCAGCCTCTACTGCAGCAGCCTCAGTACCCCTCACCCCAAGACACATGGAAGGCCCTGCAGTTCCTGCACGCACAGCGTGCTGCGAGGGCAGGACTCCCAACCTAAGAGCGGAGGCTGCGAGGGGAGCCTTCCCTGGTGCAAACCCTGGCAGGCCTCTCCTGAAGGTGGGGACCACTCACAAAGTACACGGCTAGCTCCTCACTGCCTGGAATCCAGGAGGTTAACTAACAGTCTTTGTTCAGCAGCTCAAGTCAGGGAGCTGCCCACCCTGCCCTACCTGCTCGAGACAGCTTCTGCAGGGTGACCTTCAAGTGCTGCAAGGCCCCTGGTGCCACCTCATAGCGGTATGTGTGTATCGCGGGAACCTTCTGGCACCTTCCAAACACTCCATCTGTGGGAAGAAGACAGAGAAGAGAATTGACTTGACATTTCATCTTCAGAGAGCAGGAAGTACTTGTACTTACCCAGCAAAAAAAATTTTTTTTAAATCTCAGGCCCTGGGCAATGTTCTTGAGCTTTTGTATTCAAGGCTAGAGCTCTACCACTTGAGCTACAGCTCTACTTCCAACTTTTTTGGTGGCTAATTAAAGATAAGAATCTAACAGTACAAGAAATGTATCCAATGCCTAATGTATGAAACTGTAACCTCTCTGTAATTCAGTTTGATAATAATAATTAAAAAAAGAATCTAATGGACTTCCCTGTCTGGGCTGGCTTCCAACTGTGATCCTCAGATCTCAACCTCCTGAGTAACCAGGATTACAAGTGTGAGCCACTGGTGTTCAATCATCCTTTTTAAATATTATCTTTAAGTAGCTGTACAATGTTGTTTTAATTTAAACATGTTAATTTATGAATACAATGCATCTTGATCAATATCAGCCCTCCATCTCTCCCAACCCCATGCATCCCCTCAATTATAGTTGTATTTTTTAATGTGAAACTTGCTTCTGACAACTCAATAACAAAAAGTAGTAACATTCAGGGCCAGTTCTCTAGACCAAAAACAGGACACCCTGTATGTGTGTGTGTGTGTGTGTGTGTGTGTATATACATATAGTTGTGTGTATATATGTGTGTGTATGTATATATGCATATGTATGTAATGTGTATGTATATATGTATGCCTATATGTATATAGAGACATAGCTATGTATAAATATGTATGTATACATATACGTAGGTATTTTTATTTGTGTATATGTATTTATGTATGTGTGTATATGTACACATATATGTTTAAATATACATATATTTGTGTATATGTATTTATATATGTATGTGTGTATATGTATATACACACGTGCACACGCACACACACAAACATACACTTGCAGAGTTTCTGAGGATTGATGCACCCTCTATGCAGTCACATGAAGACAATGGCCAGGCTTTTCCATGATGTGGGAGACCAGAGCTGGTAGAGAGCGGGAACTAACAGGGGTTGGTTTATTTGGCTCTCCCCTATTTGTCTGCAATGACAGATTTTACTGTCCACATCCTTCAAGCCACACCTCCATTTAATTTGGGCCCTAATTAGTCTTTATTGGGCAAATTGTTCACTTTGAGACATGCTTCCTAGGGGGGTTTCAAACATTCAAATTACCTTCTTTGGTTCACACAAAGGACTAATTCAAGAACTAGTGCCTCCCACACAGGGCGGCCATCTGCAGACCCTAGCCAGTAGAAGGAAATGGTTTCTTTTATTGTTCACAACAATCTCACTGCCAGTGTAGCTGAAGAAAGCCATTCAAATGCAACAAGTTTAATTAACAGAAACACATTTGCCCAGTACCAGGCTGACTCATAATTGCTGGTCTGATATTACATATATGCTCACCATGGACAGTTCTGTGTGATTAGCAGACAACAATCTTAAGTGTTGCAAGCATCTTGTGATTTCAATGGGGCTTTGCAAACCTGAAGAATACAGAGAACTTGCCCAGCTGCACAGAGCTGGCGGCAAAGGCCTGAAGGAGTTAACCTTTCTACTCGTTTTCCCCATACACTAGACTCCGCTGTACTGTCCCTCGTGGCAGCTTCTCACTGCAATGGAAGCTGCAGCCACAAACAGGCAGAATGCTCGCAGGGAGGGCATCTGGGAGGACGGAGCCCTCCTGACCCAGCATGACTGACAGGCTGTGCCTGTGTCAGACAAGGCTACAGTGTTTGTCCTTGCTCTTTTGCTTTCACTGAATACCAAGAGTACTGTGCCTTGTGCTGGCACATTTGAGGGGCAGGGAAGAGGTGAAAACCTGGAAAAGGAAAAGAAAAGGAGCAAGGGACAGAAATGAAAGAAGTGCTTAAAACAAAATTTCCTCTTCTCAAATGAAAACACCTTGAAAGTAGAATCACGATATTTAGGACTTACATGAAGTATTAAAAGGGACAACCACATACTTACAAATGAGGAAAGTGAGGCCACCGTGCCATGACCAAGGCCACAGGACGGCAGAAGGAAGTGAGTGGCTGAGCTGGAAAGGATACTGTCCTAACCCAGGCCCTGGGAAGCCAGAGTTCACTGAGCTCCTGGTCCCTGCAGGCGCAACAGAGGGTTCAGTGCTGCTCCATTTGACTTTCTTGCTGACTTCACATCCCCCTGGACAGAGCTGTGCCTGACTGATGCCTAGCTGGTACCTGTGTGCATCACTCATTGTAGCTGTGGGATTGTGGCTTGGGCACCACCCAACTGCTCCCTGAGCATGTGTAACCCGAGACCCTAGGCAGACTTGGTGGTAAGTGCACAAGAAATCTGACACAGTCAAAAACTGCCCTCCCATGGAAACCCTTAAAATAATTTGAGTTTTCATGAAGAAAACTGTCCAAAGATATTTCTTACTTTGGAACTTTCTAAGTAATTTCTCTCTAGAGGTATATCATTCTTTATGATTTGTTACATACAATGTTATAAATACTTTGGGCCATAGTTATGTTTTAGTCATATGAAAGTTGAAACCAACTGATGAATTTCTTTGCCTGTAGACTAGAAAAGAGACTGGAAAAGAAAACCTGAATCAGGAAAGCACAGGGTGTAACTCAGAAAGACACACACCCTTTACTGTCTGGAGAAGACAGAGTCCCACTGCCAGGGACCAGAATGCACAGTACTGGTGACAGAAGAAGGGACACACAGGCATGAAGGAAGGCAGCCACTAGATAGCTGATGTAAACAGAAGTAAACACGTCTTGAGGAACAAACACTGCTTAGAGATGTTTTACTAACAGAGATCTAGAACAGGATGGAGAAGTGTCACATTCTCCCTTTTGAAAGGAGAAATATATACCTTTTTTTTTTTTTGGCTTTTTGAAGAATACAAGAGGAGTTTATTTCGTTTGATGCTGAAACCAGCACCATTCCCACAGGCCAAAGTCATTGTCTCTCATAAACATCACTGTCCCCTAGCCTCTGACACAAGCCTGTCTCAGTTCTGAAGGCCTGTACTCTCATTCAAGATCACCGTCTCAGCCCTGGTGAGAAGGTCTGTGGGGCTGCACGTGTGGACACACACACACAAACATACACATGTGTAGATGATCACACACATCTAGGTGCAGTACTCTCACAGTGTGCACTTGCAGGCTCACACTAACACACAGGCATCCACACGCTTGTACTCATGTGTACAGGTGCATGGGTGCATACATGAAAGCACATGCTCTCTCATGCCTGCATGTGTGTGCGCACACATGCTCATGTGTACATATGCACACATACAGACCTTCACACCATCTCCATGTCAATACCTCCCTTACTCCCCCAGTCTCATCCTGTCCCAGTGACATCTGACGTCGTGAGTTCCTAGAAGGCAGGTGTAAGGTCCACCCTTGGGAGGACTCCATGCAGATGCCCCAACCTGTTTTAGTCCCTGCCCAGTTACCTAGGAAACTGGAATACCTGGAGGCAATCCCCTCCCCTTTCTCTGAGGTCACATCCTAATCCACCTGATCACACCTCCCCACCCCTACCCTAGATAAGGCACCAGGGGTGACTCTCTCTCTTGCTCACTGCACACGCCTTGGACTTGGCAGCAGGCCAGAAATTCGGCAAAATAAAGTTCTCTCGTCTGCCTGAATACTATGTGGCGTTCTCCATCACTGGCTACCTACTTAATAACTCTTAAAGCAGGGATCCTTGTTCCAACCTCTCTTCATTTCCCATAATATCTAATATGATGCCTCACACCTGTGAGGCACTGGTACTAGGTTAACTATTTTCTCATTTCCTAGAGGAAGCTGGGATGCCCATGGAAATGCATCACACCACTAGCTGGGAGCCTAATGTGTTGTAACCAACTTAGATTTAGAAGTCTTCCTCCTAGCAGATGACCTAACTCAGAGGCCAAACCAAGGGACTAGTAGTGGGGATCCTCCAAACAGGCAAGCGTGTCTCACATTTGCTCTGAGCCTCTGTGCTCTTTCCCCAATCTCTCTGCCTAGGCTCAGAAAGCTGGCTTTTCCCTGAGTGCTTCTACTCATAGCTTTATCCAAGTAGAAGGCACTCTTCGTGAGCTTCTGCTCTGAGGCACATCATGGGCCTGTGCCTCCCAGGATCCCTCTAGGGATTCTGGTGCTCAGAGATGCTAACCCTCCACTTTCTGTAACTACTCAGTTGCTAGGCTTCTCAGAGAGTGGCCCCAATTCAAGTGAAACCACCAAGAAGTATACTCAGAACAAGTTGACCTGGGTCCCCTGAGAGCTGTACTTACTCAAGATACTCAGGATTGCAAGAAAGGATGTCCTAGCCAGGCACCGGTGGCTTACTCCTGTAATCCTAGCTACTCAGGAGGCTGAGATCTGAGGATTGGGTGTCAAAGCCAGCCCATGCAAAAAAAAAAGTCCTTGAGATTCTTATCTCCAATTAACCACTCAAAAACCAGACGTGAACCAGGAAATTGGAAGGGAATACCAAAATCGAGAGACACAGGGTAAAAAAAAGACAAACAACTACAAAAGCAATGCTTACAAACTGTTTGGTGAAAATGAACTGGACAACTGAACAACTCATGGTGGGAGGGGAAGGGAAAGAGGGAGGGAGGAGGGGGGAATGAGGGACGAGGTAACAAACAGTACAAGAAATGTATCCAATGCCTAATATATGAAACTGTAACCTCTCTGTAATTCAGTTTGATAATAAAAAACATATATATATAAAAAATTTAAAAAAACCCAGACGTGGAGCTGTGGCTCAAAGTGGTAGAGCACTAACCTTGAGCAAAATTGCTCAGGGATAGCCAGCAATCAGGCCCTGAGTTCAAGCCCCTGAGAGAAAGACTATAGATCTCACTGTGAGTCTGCTGAAAAGCATCCTCAAGGATTTCCCAACATGGAAATCCACAGAAAAAATCCCCAGATGCCAGAGCCAGGACTGTCTTCCTGCCACTGAGAACCTGAATAGAGTTGACCTATAAGCTTCTTTCTCTGCCTGAGCCACAGACAGCTCATTGAGTATGACAGACCCTTCTTAATTGTATGTGTTCTATAGCAAAGAGTTTAGAGAACTAGACATGTTCTGTGTACCCACAGTAATTCAGTCTTCTTTCCTCCTTTTTCCTGGTATCTTTACCTATCTAGTTATCAGAGGGCCTTCTACATTTCTTCCTCTTTCTGGAAGATCCACAGGACTTGGAAATTAATAAATTCCAAATTGTCACCCAATGTAACCTTTCAAAGTGGGGTGACAGCTTAGAGTGAATCATTATGGCACATGTACATACCATCCAATCATCTGGATAATGTGTTGATGAAGGTAAATAGCTTATGCATACAAATACATTAGCTTGGCTCCCTTGAAACTATAAAATAAAAGTTCTCAACTTGTGAGTAAGAAGTAACAAGAAAGGAGTCACCATTATAAACAGGATATGCTACAGATCGAAAGTAATTGTGGTGAGCACACTAAGCATAAAATAAACTATCCAGTGAGCAGAATTCTTGGCAAGGGCAAGAACAATGACATTCATTAGGGCTGGGGCATGGACCCTGCTTATTTCTTTGTACAGTCACACCAATGGCTTGTGACATGACTCAGTTTGCAAAATACTGTGTAAACACAGAATGCATTCATTCACTGGGAAGGTGCTAGCTGACCTTGAGTTTTCTCTTACTGCATCTCTGTAGGAGTACACAGGAAAAGTGGAGAAGATATTCAGAGAACTTAAACCCAACTCAAGACATCAACAGAGCAGTGCTTTCTGGGAAACCTGGCCTCCAGCTGTGAGCCCTACAGGGCAAGCTGTACCTGCCCCACTTAGTGAGTCATCAGCACACCCAGGACAGCTACCTCCAGAAAGCAATCACTCCCATATTCACCACTTTGTTCACTCAGATGCCAAGTGAGAAATAAGTAGCAATAGTGACCTCTCGTGGCAGCTTCCCTGTATTGCCAGATTCTCTGAGTCAGATGGCCTGGGAACTTTGGTTCTAATTCAGGATGAAGATGCCCCAGGTGGCCAGGACACATCAAAAGCCCAGTGTAGTGGCCCAGGAGGCCTTTATGCAAGCCAGACATGGTGGTTCTCACCTGTAATCTCAACTACTCTGGAGGTGGAGGTAGAAGGGTCTTGCCTGAGGCTGGCCCTGACAAAACAAAGCAGGAAACCCTACCTGAACATACTGGGGGTGTGACTCAAATAGTAGAATATCTGCCTAGTATGCATGAGCCCCTGAGTTTAAACCCCAGACACACACACACACACACACACACACACACACACACACACACACACACACGAATTCCTTTTAGAAGGGGAACAATTTAAAAGGTATTTCAAAAATAATGTTAACTTTCAAAATTAAAAACATTCTTTGGCCAGGTGCTGGTGGCGCACACCTGTAATCCTATCTACTAAAGAGGTTGAGAAAAGAGGATTGTGGTTCAAAGCCAGCCTGGGTAGAAAGTCCGAGAGACTCTTCTCTCCAATTAACCATCAGAAAACTGGAAATGCAGCTGTGGCTCCAAGTGGTAGAGTGCTAGCCTTGAGCAAAAGAACTTAGAGACAGTGCCCAGGCCCTGAGTTCAAGCCCCATGACCAAAAACAACAACAAAAATCTTTCTTGCATCAAAGGACACTATCACCAAAATGGAAAGGCAACACAAGGAAGAGAGAAAATATTTGTAAATTGGTCTCTAGTTGAAAATTTGTATCTAAAATACATAAAGAGCTCCTACAGCTCAACAAAAAATAACCTGATTTTAAAATGGGCAAAAGACTTTCCTGAACATTACTCCAAAGAAGATATATAAGCAATCAACACATACATGAAAAACCACGCATCAGTCATCATCAGGAAATCATAAATAAAAACTCACACTCATTAAGACGGCTATCATAAAAACAACAACAATAAGCAGAAAATAGCATGTGTTGGCAAGGACAGAAACCCTGGAGCTCTATGTCCAGCTGTGGAAATGTAAAGCAGAGTGGCCACCGAAGTAACCTGTATACTACTGCAGTTCCTCCCACCATCACACAGAAAGCCCGCCTCTGTGAACATCCAGAAGAGTTCATGGCAGAAATTTTAGAGGTTACTACAGGTGGAATCTCGCTACAATTAAGCTTGGGTGACAAGTTTAGACTGAGGGTATAAGACTGAATTTCCAATCATGAAATGAGTTTAAATGGACGTCCACTTCATATCCATGTCCCCCAAGTTAAGACCAGAAGTTCAGATTCGGGGATGGCCCAGATGCCTACACTAGTGGGACGGCCCCAGCACTCTCCAAAAATCCAAAAGTGCCTCCACTGTAACGCCAGCATCAAGCTATTGGAGCATCCAGAGCAGACAGCGGGGACCCATGGCCATACAGACAGGTGAAAGCCAAGGTACTCTGCAGCTGTGTGAAAGAAACCACTACCCAACCCAGGCTGGAGGGGGCTGGCATTGAACAGAATCAAGGCCACCTTGAAACTTGCAGTAACTGGCAAAGTGCAGGACTCACCACCAGGACTCTAGCTGTCCAGTAAAGGGTATCAGCTCTTATCACAGACCTCTGCAGAACATGATACCACAATCAAAATGGCCATACTGTGTTTTTGTTAAAGTAATTGCTGTAATACTGTGTTCTGCTGAAACTTTACCAAAAAAAATACCCTCTGGAGTTTTGAAATGCTGCATAGAAATAAAGAAATACAGGCATTTATGATACAAGAATTAAGTAAAATGTAACAATCAGGCCCCAGATATGACCTGTGGCTCATTACTAGGGTGGCATTTCCCTTTAGGGCCCATGCAACAGAGGTCCTGGAGGCACAGGACCTCACAGGCCATTCCTATCCCACTGTGTGGCAAGAGGGCAGGGCTGGGACCAAGCCCTTCCAAGGCCCAGCATCTCCTCAGTGGCTTCACTGGGACCACTGCCTGCTGGAGACCTCTGTCCACAGTACAAATGCCTTCTGGCCATGGAAACTGTGGACGAGTGTATGCTGCAGAGGACAAGGACAGCACAGGGTAGACAGGAGGAATCTGGAGAGGAGAGCCACCTACATGTACAACACCAGTAACACTCAGTTCTGTCTCTGAGGGTGGCTGTGACCTTCTGAAAGCCATCTGCGAGGGAGCCCCTTTGCCAGGTCCAAGCCCAGGTCTGCTCCACTAATGCCCCACCGGCACTTGGTCAACTGGGGGCAACGGCACTTCCTGTGTGGCTTCAAGTGACCTTTAAAGAAATATGGTACCTGTTCAACTAGAGGCTTCCCTCTCCCTTTTGTTGAGAATAAGGAGCTGGATGTCCAGTGCCCACTCACTCCCAGTGGGACACATCAGAACTCCATCCATGCCTAAAAACACACCCCAAAAACTGGGACTGCTAACCAGGCAAGCAGCAGCTGATGAGCAGGCATCTAAAATCACATGGCAAAAGATAGCTGGAGATGACTATGGCACAAGATGCAGGACAAGCTGAGCAACAGTGGGGCATTTCTTATTTCTTCAACAGGCCTGGGGCAGCTTCTGTCATGAACAAGCCAGGCCCCTGGTAAGACTCCTTCCCTCAACTGTGTGGTCGACTGTGAGTCCCCGGTGACAGCACCTGAAGTGAATCCTTGTTATGTTGGCTACCCAGTATCCACCAGCACAAGGCAAAGGCTCAGAGGATGGTGACTAATGGGGTCCTCCTCAAAGGTCAGGAACACACATGGTCTCCCAGCAAACTCTGAGTCTGCCCTCTGCGGGAACTCAGATGGTACTCCAGGCAAAGCCAGTGTTCGCATGTCTCTGGGCAGTTCTGAGGGTCTCTATTGCCATGGGGATGTGATAAACACCACAAAGCCTGTCCTGTGCATCCCACTGCCCTTCCTGGTATCCAGAACATGGCCACACTAGTTCTAAGGTGTATCTGATCTTTGCCTTGATGGAACAGGCTCAGGAAGGTAGAACAGATCTGACCTCTTGTCTGCCTCTGAAAGACTTCCCACAGAAGGGCTCCCAGAACATGCAGAGACTCTAGCCTCCTCATGTGATCTTCCTCAAGAGTCACCATGCAGTGAGAGGTGCCTGCTTTGTCCTGATTCCTCTGCCAGATCCAGCGGCCTCTGGGTGGGCCACTGTTCTCTGAGCCCAAGTTTTTGACTGCATGAGATGTCAGAAGGGGCCTTAGAAACTCCTTCCTACTCCAAGTCAGAGGAACAACCATGGGGACTGCATGGACCTATCCCAGCCAGGCACCAAATCCACACCCATAGCCAGAAGTGACTTTGCCAGGCTCACAGCATATAGCCATAGATACCCATAGACCAAACATAGCCACCCAGATATAACTTTTGTCAAGCTCACAGCAGAGGTCTTCTGAGAGGTGTGAATGAGTTTCCTGAGTAGGTTATTATAAAAAGCAACAACCAGTGAATGTAGGAAAGAAAATGTGCACAGAGCTACCTCTTTGACCTATACCTGAGAGCAAAGTTGCATGAGCATTGCTACAGACCAGTCCAGGGGTGTTTGCCAGAGCCTCCAGAAGTCTGGAGAGCATCTCCAGGGCAGCTGTGGCCGAGCAGTGATACAGCCAACTCAAGGCTGACCTCAAATGCCTGGTGGCTCTGTACCCGGTGATGAAGTCTGCCCATCCAAGTGATGGGAACAGATTCTAAACACACGCTCTTTGGAAAGGAGGCTGATATAGGTGGTTTAGGGTACAATACTGGCTGGCAAAAATAAATCACAACTGAACTCAAGGATCTCTAAATATCATCATATATCGTCCTCAACTAGGAGAAAGAATTAATAGGTTCTCAGAGAGACACTGGCTTCTCTATGCTGCTGGCTCTGCGAGCCTTCTGCTCAGCCCTGGGGTTCTCCAGATCCCACCGTGGTCCCAGCTGCTGGGCCACATGCTGCAGGTATCTCCCTTAAGAGAGGCAGGCAGGCTTCCATGCAGGTCTAAGTACATGCCATCAGATCAGCTCATATTGTTGAAAAACTGTATTTCTTACTGAGCATGGAGGAGCATGTGTATACTTTACTCAGGCCATTTCCTGAGAGAATGCCAGGGTCCTGGGAGGTTAAGTTACCCACCGTGGACATGTCCTGTCCCAGTGGCATCTCCAGATGCAGCACTGCAGAGCAGTTGCTCTGGTCCCTGATAAAGCATTCCATATCTCCCTGCTTTCCTGTAGTAAAAAGTGACATGGCCTTGTGCTTCTCAGCAACAATGGTTTTGGGACATGGCTCACCTTGCTAAGCACTAGGTTGAACTTGTGGCTCGATGTGTCTCTAAGTGCACATACAACCATACTTGTCATATGCCCAGGATCACTGCTGAGCCCCTAGGAGGGAAGCCTTGGGTTCTATCTTTTCCATCAGCCTGCTGTGCCACCTTGCACAATCTGTTTCATTCTTCTGTTCCCTAAAATGTAACTGCTGCATTAGGTATTTCTGCGGTCTTTTCTAACCACTCCATGCAGAAATCTCTGTGACACAATGACTATCTATCATCCAGGCTTTTTTGAGCTGTCATCACTGACCACCTTCTTGTTCTCAGAGGCATCGACAGCCAGCTCTGGGCAGCATTCCCCTCCCTTCTGTGTGCACCAGGTCATATACCTGCTTGTTCCAGAGGCTGAAGGAATGGAGCTGCAACCATGGGACACACACTGAAGAACAGTGGTAGTGGGCAGCCCAGTGGAGGCCTGTTGGGATATAACTGGCTCTCTTTACAAACCAGATGCAGGGGCCCCTAAACCACCACACTCTGCATAGCTGTTTTAACGACATAGAACATGTTTTAACTACAGGACCACCTCTTGGATGACAACAGGGAGCAGCACAAGGACCACCAGGGATGGCAGGGGTGGAAGAGAGAGACCCGCACAGGCTGCTCTGAGATCATGGAGGGAGGCCAGCTCACAGGAAGGTCCCAGCCCCTTCATGTGGGACACAGGATTTCTCAGGGTACCTCTCTCTATTTTGGTCACAGTGATCCAGCCCTACAACCTTTTTTACTTATGTGGAAAACTGAGGGTTTGTTCACACTGAGTTTTCACACACATGGCAACCAACAGAAAATGTTTTCTTCGCTCTGTCTTACAGCATTTCAATAGATTAAAACACTCACAATTGGAACACAAGACATCTAATGTAAAAGACTTATAAATATAAGAGCTATACAAGACCAGCATTATTATTGATTAAAATTTTCTCTAGATTCTAAAATAACCAAAGAGCTGGACATGAAGCTCGATGGTGGGCATGAAGCTCGATGGTGAGCATCCTGCCACCAGTCAGGAAGCCCTGCACTGCAAAAGCAAGTTAGCAAATAAAGAATCAATCATGCTTCTTGTCTAGTATGTATTATTACTGATAAAACCCTACTTCTCTTACTTTTTCTTCTGCATTCTAGGGAGCACATAAGCAACTTTAAACTCAACCCCAGGAACATCACTGACATCTGTGTGGAGTGTATCTTTCTTCTTTCCTTCACATTTCAGCTTAAAATTCATTGCTGTTATGGTTTATCTCTGTGGCTTCCTCTTTTTAACTTTTTAGAAGAAAGCCAAACATAATTTGAAACAATAATCATGTGAAATACCAGGAAGGCATATCACAGATGCCAACACATGCTCTGAACACTGAGTGACTAGTAGGGCTACACATATACACCCTCTTTCACCAACAGCACTGAGGCTGGGTACCAAGAAAGGCCAAGACAAGCAAGCTAGCTTCTATCTCCATGGAGACTGTGTTTCATTTGAGGAGTCAGAAATATAGGCAATCGTATCTCACAGATTAACAAAACAAAAACAAAAAGGGTTAAGGCAAGCAGGAGAAATTTCTAGTAAATAAATTTCTCTTTGCATTTTCCATGGGGAAATTAGGAGAAGCTGACTCAGCAGGAGGAAGCTTCTGTGGGCCAACAACCTAACTTCATTGTGGTTACCATGGGAACTAATCTCTCCATGGTCTCCATGGAAACTGGACCAGCCCACTCTTGCCATGTCACTATGGAAACTGAACCAACCCAACTGTACTGTGCACTGTGTAAACTAGATCACCTAACTTCCCCATGGTCACCACTGGATTGCTGGGGAAATCTGAGGAACCTGGAGCCAGAGCTAGGCATGATCTTCATGTGGCTGTTTGGCCCCTTTGGATTTCAGGGTTTGCTTTTTCTGAGAATAACAGAGTAGAAACAAATGATCTAAACATATCTTTCAATTCTGAAATTCCATGATCAGGTTCAAACAAGTCAACAAAACTAGCAATCAAGATTTAAGGATGTGAACATAGGCTATGTCTGTCACCAGCTCCTAACGTGGCAAGCCAAGGGGAAGAGTCGTTTACAGCTAAGTTGCATGCTGCTATAGGTAGAAAGAGCCTGGCATGGTGGCACATATTGGTAACTGCAGTACTTAGGAAGTGGAGGTGGAAGGATCACACACTCAAGGCAAACCTAGACTACATGAGAGGACCCTGGGGAGAGGAGAGGCACAGAGTAGAGAGAATGAGAATGAAGATGAATCTCTGAATTAAGAATTGAAATAGGGAACAGAAACAATCCCAGCGGTGAGTGCCTTGTGAGCTGGAGGTTTGCTAAACCGGGGGCACTGCCCCCAGGGTGAGGGATGGGCTCCCTCTTGAGGGTTTCCATTCCTCATGGGGGGTCATGGCTCAACCATCACAGATTAGCAGGGCTGTCCTGACCTGGACATCTTGCTATGCTTACCCAAGGTCAGGCCAGCCTCTTGGCCAGCCAGTTCCTTCCTCTCACTGTGGAGCTCAGACCTAGCCCACTGCTGAGGGCCTTGCACTTGGTGCAGGGCTGTGGGTGTGGAGATAAGCAGTGGAGAAGAAGGGGCTGCTTATCTGCAGCCTCAGATCTCCCATCAGCAGCTCTGCATAGCGTTGCCAGGTAACCAGCTGCTACTCTTATCAGCCCAGAACGTTCCATCAACTATTCAGGTGAGAATAGAAAAGACTGACATGAGGGCTGGAAGCAGCTCAAACCAAAAATAGTACATTATGTGGAGGAGGCAGGCGCAGGAGGGGTGGGGGGTGAGATTGTTAGCCTTCACCTTATCTGGACAGAGACAGCTGTCCATCACTTGCCTCATGGCTTCTCCTTTTCCACCAACTAAAATGCTTCTGACCATCTTCCTGGGAAACAAAGAGAGAGGACAGGCTCCTAACCAGCTTTATTCCTTCCTTCCTCCCTCTCTCCATGGCTCTCCCTCTCTCTCTCTTCTCTTTCTCTCCTCCCCCTTTCTCTCTCCTTCCTCTCTCTGTTTCTGTCCCCTCTCCTTTATCCTAACCCTCCTATCTCAGGCAATGGAAGGAAGACCTCACAGAGTTGCCCGGAAGAACAGGAACAGCCAACCATTCACATGCAGCAGCACCAGGCTGGACTCCACTGTTCCCTGCAGGAGATTCAGGAAGATGCTCAGAAGACATCTCCTCTTCCAACTTCATCCCTAGTTGTACTGGTAGGCTAATGGGAGAAACAAACACAGGTAAGAGTATCAGGAGACCTGTGGTGTAGTGGGAGTGTCATCTTGCCTTGGGTTTCTCCTCTTTGTGGAGCAGGCCCTGAGCTTTTGCCCAAGCTCAAGACCAAGGAAGAACAACAACAGGTAGCTCCTACCCTCAGGGCTCCGGAGACTGTTCTGGAGAGGTGAACTCCCCTGGAAGTATCACCACACAACAGGTGGACATTCCACTCACAAGGTAGCTAGTGTTACCCACATGAGGCTCAAGTAAAAGCAGCCCTGAGATCCAAAGCTGTTCAATCGGGGCCACCTACAGACACAGCCATGCTGAGCCATGGGCCCTCTGCCCCCCCGCCCCATGCATGCAGTAGGCTGTGCAGGCTTGAGTGATATTAGGGTAGCCTGGAGACAGCTGTGCCTGCACACCCCACCCATACTCAGGACAGGACCCGGAGGTTGAGGAGCTCCTCTCCAGTCCAGCACACATGCCGTGTCCTTCCTTGAGCTCTGAGGGAAGCTGCGTGGGTCTGTCTTTCCAGTCTCTACGAGCCTCTATGAAGACATGCAGGGAACACTCCTGCTACTTCTCCACCCAGCCCAGGTCCATTGGACAGTGACCGCTGCCCGGACCCTCAGTCCTCACACAATTTACCTAGCCCCTCTCTGACCTCAGCATCACCCCACAGCTCTGGAAAACAGGTGTCCTGAGGAGTATCGTCTCCTGGGGACAAAACTACATTTTGGGAATGTGAGAATGTTCTGCAGATAGAGAGTTGTAACCATTGTATACAATGTGAGTGTAATGTCATGGAACTGTGTGCTGAAAGATTACCGGGGGAGAGGGGAGGAGGACGAGGAGGACAAGGAAGACAAGGACAAGGAGGAGGAAGGAAATGAGGAAGAGGAGAGGGGAGCAGGGAAGAGGAAGAGGAGGGGGTGGAGAGGGGTAGGGGAAGGGAGAATGGTAGAAAATGGAGGAGCGGGAGGGGGAGGAAGACGTTTTAGCTGAGTGGAAGTGTGTGCGCCAGTGTTTAATCATCAGTACTGTAGCGGGAAATAGGATGGTAAATTGTATTGTAAATTTTATTTTGCCATAATCTTTTTATTTTGTTTTTTTTTAAATAAAGTGTAACTATGTAGCCCAAGTTGACTTCACACTTGTGATTTTTCTAGCTTAGCCTGCTCCCCTGCAAGTAGCTTGGATTGTAAATATGTGCCACCATATTCCATCATAATTTGTGTGTGTTGGCACTGCGGCTTGAACTCAGTGTCTCCCACTGGTAACTCTGCACTGGTGCTCTTGCTCAACCTTTGGGCTCACAACTGACACTCTGCTACTAGAACCATGGCTCCACTTCTACTTTTTTTGAGTTAATTGAAGATAAGAGTTCTTGGATTTGTTTGCTTTTCCTGGCTTTGAACTGTGATCCTCAACTCTCAGCTTCCTTAGTAGCTACAAGTATAGGCATGAGCCACTGGTGTCTGGCTGCCATAATTTTTTAAATAGTAATGAATTTTCCAAATAAATAAATAGTTAAATAACACTACTTCAAGGAGACTGAGATATAAAACTTAAGATAAATAGAAGCTAAAGGGCTATCTGTGGCTGTCATACCAAACAAGAGCGGCTGCAGGCTCCACTGCCGAGCCAGGCTGACCAACAGGATCCTGGCCTGGGCCACCAGACGACACTAACCCATCTCTCAGTGTTCTACTGTTATCATTCACAATTTTATCAAAAACACACAAACCTAGCAGAAGAACATCTCATGTAGGTTTGGAAATAGCTTGGTTTTCAATTAGGACAGGATTGCTTCTTAAATCGATTTTTATAAAGCTTATGTTTGCATCTCATTAGCAAGGAGATCTTTTGGTGGAGCTAATGAACAGTCAAGAATGGAAAGGCCTTCTTAAACAGCCCATCCAGAGACACAGCCAACCACCTGGGGAGGACCAGGCTGGAGCCAGGGTGCAGCTCTTTTCAGATCAGAACAAAGGACTGTTCTGAGGACTCAAACCTTCAACTACTGCCAGCCAGAGGACCAAGTTTCACAACACTCCAGCTTGTTTCTCAAAGACTAAAAACTAATAATAATTTCTATAAAACCAACATAGATCATCTTTAATTACTGTATTGCAACTGGCACTATTTAAAAACCAAGCCTCTGCAAAGTAGCTGACAAACATTAATGAGCAATAGCATACACATGGTATTGTAAATGAAAGGATAATGAAAGCAATTTATTTGAAAATTAAAATATGATTAAGAATGGCAGCTCAAGCAAGCATCCAGATGCCTAAATAAAGACCTGATGTGTGACCAGATCCTCATTAACTCAGAAGCCTGACAATGTAACTCTCTTTCTGCGACAGCTTCAAAGAGACAGCATCCAACCATCAGATGGAGAGAAGCCAGAGCCAAACCACTGCAGGCATGAACACAGTTGTTGGACAGTGTCTAGCACATTCACTTACGGGACATCTCACAGGCATGTTCTTCAATATGTCCTTCCAGTGGAGACATAGCCACATCTCCCTGCTCACAAAACAGCTATATGTATACTTGTCCACCCACAGAAGGAACACAGGGATGCATGTCTCCCCACCCCCAGGTGAGCCATATAGAGTGGATGACATCTATAATAAAAACACATGACCACATGGACATGAAGGCCAAGATGACCATGTAGACATGTGCCCATCCACTCACAAGATGATCACATGGATACATGCTCCCCATTCTGGGTGACCATATAGATGTGCATACACCCACTTCAGGATGACCACACAGTAACAGATCTAAACACTTCAGGATAAGCACATGGATGCATGTTTATCTCCTCTCAGCATGACCGCACAGTTATCTATCCATCTACTCTGGGATGACTACATTGTGTCCTTTTTTATGCATCACTTTATTCACAAGTATTAACCTTATACCTACTATGCACTGGTCAAAGTATTTAACTCCCACCACTTCCTGTTGCACCACACACACACACACACACACACACACACACACACACCCTGGTACAAAAGATCAGTGTTTGTTATCCATACATTCACTTCACGATGTTGTGCCTCTATGATGGCCCAAGGCCTCTGCTGGGATTGTGTTATAATGCTTGGTTAATCAGTAGTCTGCCCCTCAAGTTTGTGACTATTTTACTCTATATACCTGGAACAAAATAGGTGTTCAAACTACGTTCAGTGTGAATGAATGAGGTTAAAATTTACTCTGCTCACCTCCAAAATAATCATCATCCTTTTCCTTAAATGTCTCCATGTAATGAAGACAAACAAATACCCAGTGACAATAAGCAAAACTGAGCTGAGAGTAGGTGGGAGGTAGTGCACTTGCCTCTGCCCCCCAGGTGCCTGGTGTTTAAATGCTGTTTTCTGAGTCTCGTAGGCATGGGAAATGGTGAACACAGCCACTGGAGGGCTCCTGCCTGAAACCTTCTCTGACCACAGACTACCATGCAGGCTTAGAGAGTGTGGAATGGCCAGATGTGTTGGGGTTTCTTTTTAGCAATATCAAACCATTGTTCATTTACAATGACACCAAGTTCATCTGCTGTATCAACCCAATCTTCAGATTTCTCAGCCCTACTGAAGGCTTGTATCAGAAGTCAGGGTCAAATGTTAAACATCTCTGGCTACAGAAGAAATGCAAGTCAAAACAAAATTGAGATTCCACCTCAGTTAGAATGGCCTTTATCAAGAAAACTAGTAACAACAGATGGTGGTGGGGATGTGGCCAAAAGGGAACACTACTACACTGTAGGTGGGAGTGTAAACCTGTTCAGCTACTCTGGAAAGCAGCATGAATGTTCCTCAAATGACTGAACATAGAGCTTCCCTATACCCAGAAAAGTCACTTCTGAGCATTTAACCAAATAATCACAAATAAGGCTATACTAAAGCTACCAGCACAACCATGCTCATTGCAGAATTATTTACCATAGCTAAAATATGGAACCAACCCAGACGTCCCTCAGTAGATGAATGGATCAAGAAAATGTAGTATATGTATACGTAGCACTGAGCATTTTCTTCCCTCCCGAAGTACTTGGAGGATTGCAAGATTAACCAATGACATTTCAGCCAACAGGATTTTGTGTGGCAAATTGATTAAGACCAGTAAAAAAAAATTTAAAATTCTTATTAGTCACAAATCTACTTGCCACAGATGGAGGTTTTTTTCAGAACAGGCACCTTAAGTTTGCATTTGGTTAAATTTAAGCAAGAATGTTTCTTTCCTTGTGTATAATGGTAAATCAATTTTTAACTATCTTCCAAGATCTGAGAGTGGAAATAAAGAGACAGAGATTCACATGTAAGTTTAATAAAGGCATTCATATTAAAGCTGGGTGGACGTTCAATTAAACATCAAACTGCACACTGAATACCACGCGTGAGGCACCCCATGCATAATTCCTTCTCCCAGCACCAAGCTGCTCAAGCTTTGCTACCACAAGAGAGGCTCCCATCTGTACCCAATCTGTCCAAGGGCCTCACCCCTAGCCAGACTGCTCACTACCTGCCCACACACATACCTCTGTCTCAGTATATACTCTTCCAGGATCACTGTCCAGAAATCCAGCCATGGGCTCCCAACTTCCACCTGGGAAAAAACCTCAGTACTGTCTCTGCAGCCAGTAGAGGCAGCTACCACCCATGGGTTTGAAGCAGTGTGATCCTACACATTGCCACCTTTCACATGCTCATACACACTCATGCAAATACATGTTCTCAACTTTGAAAAATGATCCATGTGGGTATTTTTTCCAGTTATCCCAATAAACAGCCTTTATCCTTCAGACATGATCAGCAAAAAAATCACATGTTCACAAGTGTGTCCATAAGCTAGGATTTGAGGTAGAAACCATTCTCCTTATTATTTAGAGGGAAGATACACCTCACTGCCTGCCACCAGGAGAATGGGAAGGCCACGGACCTGTAGACAGCTAACTGGCTTTTCCCAACACAGATGCTTTAAGCTCATTACATCAATAATTTTTCCTTCCTTTGCTTCTCTTCTCTCCATTCTCTTCATATTTCTTCCTAGCAAAGAAGCCATACTTGGCCTGCTCTCTGATAATGAGCTCTGATTAATCAGTTTCAGAAAAGCACTTGCACCTGTACAAAACAGCACATGCCCTGGCCAATTATGCATTTGTGGTTGAAGTCCTCTAACCCAGGCATGCATGGAGTCATTCTGTAAGGAACATGTGCAGACATGGGTGCACATAGAGCATTATAGGAAGACGCTGTGGCAGTTATAAACTGACAATCCTTGCGCATGCTTCTCTTTGTGGCTTGGGGATAATGAGAAGTTACCATAGCAACCCCTGAATAACCACCCACACCTCTCCTTGTTTCCCTGAGCACAGTGGAGAGGGGCTGCTTCTCCGTCATTTGCTAGGGCTTGTCTTTAGAAAATATACCTCCTAGAATCAGCTACCATTTACAGCCAGGGTTTTCTTCCTGAATTCCATCTATGCCTCTGGTCGCCAGAAGTCCAATGCCACTGTCAATTGACTGAGTTCTGTTTTCAGGGCTATTTTAAATGGAAAACCTTGCAAATCACTGAAAACATACTAGGGAAAGTGAAGAGGGTTTACAATAACCAGGCAATTCTTTCACTGACTTCTAGTTCCATTTCTGCTGCTGCAGCCCAGAGATGCTGGACAATTCTGCTCCCTCACACTCAAGTTTTGAAAATGATAGCTTTGTGGTCAAGGATGAACAGAGCTGACCTCAGAATCAGAGCAACCTCAGTGAGGCACGTAAGGAAGTTCAAGTGGGTGAAGGATCCAGCTCAGGCACAAGTCTACAGAGAAGCTGTAGGTTTCCTCATTGATGAGCCAGCCTTCAGTGCTCCTCTGCACACAAGCAGAGTCACCTTCTGTCAGGTGGACCAGGGGACAGCACAGACATCCTTCCAAGATGGAAGGATGAGGTTCCTGCCCACCTCTGGCATGATCTTTGCAAGTGTCAATAAAATGCAGTGCTTTAAGTCTCTCCCTACGTTCCCATTGGTGCAGTCAGGTGTTCAGAGCTAATATTCTTATTTTCATCACTGAGACCTCTAGGTTTCAGACCTAGTCAACAAAGGTCAGAAGGAAGACCAGATAAGACTACCTTAGGCTTGAATAGGAGAAGAGGCTGAGAGTGGAGCAGCTTAGTCACTGCTTCTAGCTCTGGCCACTGAGCTCTTCATATACAGCACAACATCTACTAAATTCATTGTAGGCTTCTCAGGCTGGAGAAATTACTTCATGACTTAGGTGTTCACCCTTTGGGAACACTACCACAAAGCATGAGACAAGCTTTCTCACAGGTGATCCTTTCCAGAGAGTGGAATCTCCCTCTTGGCCACTCCATAGGCATCAGGCCGAGGGAGATACAGTCTAGTCTCTTCACTGGGGGGCTAGCTAGAAGCCTGAGCCCATCAAAAGGCAGCTCTGAATGTATTGGATTCATTTTCACAGGCTCATGAGTTCAAAACTTTCAAATTTTAACTCTGGCCAACTGCACATGGATATACTTTCTGACCTCACCTGAAATTAGGTTGTATCCTTGCTGCTGGGTGACGATCTCCAGACTCTGGGAGACTTTCCTTCTCACCCAGGTGCTGCCTGTGTGAGGGCTCAAGAAGACAAAGGTCTAATGCTAAAATTGTCCCAAGAGCAGCACTTGTTTCAGGGCATCTGCTAAGTTTTCCTTCCCCACCAGAAAGGGGGAAGTGATGGAAAAATATACTGTGCAATCTCACATCCAACTTCCCAGCATTCTGAGCTTGACACAGGCTGAAGTACAGAACTAACCCTCTGAAGTCAGCATCCAGGAAGCATCTAGCAGGTAAGCAGTCCTGCACTAGCCTCATCTTCTCTCATGGTCCATTTACCTTTACTCATTAGTTTAACCATCACTAAGCATCTACTCTGTCTGTGCCAAGCACTGTTCTGGAAGCTGGAAAGCTGTAGACAGGCCACTGCCTAGAGCTTATATAAGCAAAGAAATTCGACCCATGGACAGATAACAAATACACAACTGACGTGACCTCTCACCAAGTGTTACCCTTGAGCTGACCTGACTGACAGGAAGGAAAAGACCTAGATTGTGAAGTTCTGGTGGAGGAGACCAGAGCAAGGCCAGTCTTGGTGGGAATACTTGTCTCATCTGAGTCTTGACAACAGGTTGGTAAGACACAGAATGGCGGTGTTGCATAGATGCACCAATGGCTTTGGGTTTGTCAGCAAGGATAGGACGTCTCTGGCAAATTTAAAAGCAGAAGGTGATCTGACACAAAGTTTGAAAGTGCGTTCTGGGTGTTAGGGACAGATTTGGATGAGGCAGGCTGTCAGAGCAAGGGGTTGCCATCAGACCCACTCCAGCTACAACTGGACGTATTTTTAGACATGGTCATTTACAGTGGGTGGACTGTAAGAACCAGAGATGAGCATTAACCATGGGTTGAGCCTTGTATAACATGATGCCTTCCAGGCAACACCTAATGTTTCCTGAAGAGATGGGAGGTCCACCCCTGATGTTGGAAATATGTCAAGTTCTGCTCACTTCCACCTTGCTGCTGGAAGAATTTAGACCATCAGCATTGGCACTACCACAAACCCAGCCTGCTCTGCATTCCTCAGACCTGCCTGCTTTTTTGCTCAAGGCTAGTACTCTACCACTTGTGCCACAGTTCTACTTCTGGCTATTGGGTGGTTAATTATAGACAGAGTCTTACAGGTTTTCCTGCCCAGGCTGGCTTCAAATTGCAATCGTTAGATCTCTGCCTCTCGAATACCTAAGCTTAGCATCACCAGTGTCCAATAGTAAATTTTAATGAAATAAAATACAATGAGCCTACTTCCTAAAGAGAGCTAACTCAATATACATGTTAGAAAATATATGGCTGGCATAAGCTGCATCCATTTTAACCAAATGAAGTAAAAATACACGTTGTCTGCAAGATTCAATTAGTTTGGATTTAAGCTCTGAAATGCATGTTTGTTAGAAAGGAGATTTGCTGTGTCATTCCTCAACCCTGTACCTCAATTAACTGTCTGATCATTGAAGGGTGAAAAGCTGACAGGCCTCCCACACACAGAGAACAGAGCTGAGGTGAATGACTATAGTTTGGATTCTGAATTATGGAACTCTGGGTTTCACCCCCAATCCAGCTCTGGCATGGACTTTGCACATAAATGGTTTGCATCAGAGCCGTGATAAATTATTGGCAAAGTGTAACTGTGGTACCCAAAGTGGGACTGGGCTAAATGCAAAATCCATTCTACTTGTTGTTAATCCTCCCTCCTTTACTATACCTTCTTACTTTTCATAAACAGGCTACTGAGGGGGGAAGAGGTGAGAATCAGCTATCTTTCAGCAAGTTTGTAAAATCTTCATAGATACACCCAAAACATGGGGGCCAAGGCCTGGACATTTGCTCAGATAGCCCTGAGCTCAGCTGCTTTGCATAAGCAGTATTCCTAGGTCCTGTTCTCAGAGAACAGAGGGCTCCCTACAGAAGAATAATCTCTGAAATGTTTATCCAACTTTCAGTTACATCTAATCTAACCAATTTCTCCTTGTCCTATTTTACCTCATTTTCCCACCAAGGATATGAAAGACCTCTACCGTGAAAACTATAAAAATTTGAAGAAGGAAATCAAAGAAGACATAAATAAGTATAAAGATCTTCCATGATCTTGGGTTGGTAGAATTAATATACTAAAAAGGCAACACTGCCCAAAGCAGTCTACGAATTCAATGCAATAACCATCAAAATCCCAACACCATTTTTCACCAAGAAAGAGAAAACAATACAAAAATACATACAGAGCCACAAAGGCCCTGAATCACAAAAGCAACCCTGAGCAGAAAAAGAAACTTCAAACTCTACTACAGAGCTATAGTAATAAAAAAATTGGTAGGAGCACAAAAACAAGCCTGGGGAACAATAGAATAGAATAGAAAACCCAGACATATACCCACAGACATACCACCATCTAATATTTGATAAGGAAGCCAAAATTTTAGGCTGAAAGAAAGCCTCTTCAACAAATGGTGCTAGGAAAGCTGGATATCCATGAGCAGAAAACTGAAATTTGATTCCTATTTATCATCTTGCACCAGTATCAATTCAAACTGGATCAAAGACCTCAATATAAGACCTGAAACCATGAAACTATTACAAAAAGGAGTGGGAGAAACATTAAGACTCCTTGGCACAGGCAGGAATATCCTAAGTAAAAATCCAGAAGCACAGCAAATCAAAGAAAGCCTTGATAAGTGGGATTGCATAAAACTGAAAATTTTCTGCATGGCAAAAGACATAGACAGCAAGATAAAAAAGACAACCTACAGAATGGGAACACTGATGTGAGCTGGTTGGAGACTGGGCCTCATGGCATGTGAAGGGCTGCAGAGGCTGGGGAGACAAAGGGCAGGGCTTGTGTGATGAGCATGAGACACGTGAAGGAGGCAGTAACCACACCCAGAGGAGGAAACTGTGAGCTGATTCCCTCCTTCCCTTCAGCTGTCCATTCTTGTAGGGCACTCTGGTGTGGTCAGCTAATCAATGAGGAGGACTGGGGCCACTATCAGCATCACTAGGGTAGACACACAGAGGCCATCAGGTAGAGACTAATGTCCTGAAAAATAAAGGCTAATCTTGGAATAAATGGCTGAATAAATGGAGAGAAAATCAAATATTCTGTGAGCATACCAACTCCTCTGAGGTGGATAGTAGAGACGGATTAATATGTCCAGTATTGCCTGGGCAAGCAAGAGCTCCAAACTAGACACCACCTACTTGACACTATCACCCATGTAGCAAAGTGCCTCAATCAGAGATGTCCCTCTCAAAGGTAACTATTTGTCTTAGATAACTGCAACCCTTGTCATCCCCTTTTGTGAGGCACATACTGTCCACACTTTGCCCAGTGTCACCCACAGATAGTGCAGACAAGAAATCAGGATGCAGCCCAATCCTGTAGGATGTGTGAGCAATATGAGCCAGTCTTCTGGAAAATGACCATATCGCAAGACCATATCAATGCACTTCAGAAACAACAAATGCACAGGCCAAGCCTGGAGGCCTGGGCAGCAACTGGAGGGCAGGATCCATTGGAGTCAAGCTCAAGACCCAATGGGCCCCCTGGTGTCTCCTTATAAACAGGTGTCTGCCCAATGTCTGTCCATATACCAAAGCTTCTGGCATGGCCTCCAGATATGTTTCTGCTTCAGATTTCCTTTCTGCTTCAGATCTGGGGAATAAGTTCCTTTCAGTAAGGAACAAAGGGACTGCAGCTTTAAATTTCCAGATGTGCAAACTTCTCGGCCTCAGTACATTCCTTCTTACAACAGCACAAAGCACCTGCCCCTCAAAATGAAGCTACAATGGATATGTGTGGACAAATGACACCATGTGGACGCTGGAGGAGGCAGAGGTCTTTCCAGGAGCTCCCTGTACTGGAAACAGTCTTGCCATATGGAGGGCATTCTGTTACCACTTTTGCACATGTGTGCACAACACACACACACACACACATACACACACACACACACACACACACACACATCCTGCATTCTAATGGCTTCTTCTAGCTAAAAATATGAGTTTGAAAATCCTGAAAACACCTAGTAAATTTAAACACTTGGTTACCAATTAGGAAAGGCAAAATTCACTTAGCACAGTCTCTAACTAACACCATAAAGAAAACTAAAATCCAGCCCAAGTTCCTGTGGGCGTGTGGAGAGACTTCCTCTCCAGGAGTTGCTACACAGCCACCCTATGCTTCAACCCCACATAAATGATGCAGAAATGGCTCCCAGTGTGAGATGACATTTAGAGCATAAATTGGAGGGTTAAAGCACTTTCCTCAGGCAACATAAAGGTCTCTGCCCAGGTGTCCACTGCAGTTTCAACCTCAGCTGCGTTTCTTACTTTAGAAAATTTGCATCCTGGAACTGAAATTCTTCAGACATAATTTTAATCAGATAAAGTCTCTTGTTTTGAAGCAATTTCTTGTGGCTTGTTGGTGATTCTTCCAAATGGTGGAATTACTCTAATGCTATTGGTTATAACCCAGCTACCTAATACTTGTGGATGGAATCGTAACAGTGCTTGCAGCACATGGCAGCAAAACCCAGCTCCTCAAGATGGAACATCACTTAGAACATCAAGGCTCTGTATTGCTCACTCGCCTGTCCTCCTTCCCTCCACAGTACCAGTGCCTCACCAGTACCACAACACAATACAGCTCCAGGTGTCACAGGTTGAGGTGCTCCCATTAACTCTGCACCATCTTTCCACTGGGGTCCTGAGGGGCTATACCCCTCCATGGCAAACCACTCCCTCCTTCCCAGCCACCCTCATGAAGAGATGACTCTGGGCCACAGGAGGCTATTCCGGGATCAAGAAGTACATGCTAGAGTACAATTGTGCAGAAAAAGCATTCTTGGGCAGATTCCTTGTCAGACTGTACTGCTAAGGGACAAGTGGATGTGGACAGAAGCCTTCCTCCTTCAGTGCTGGATAGCTACTAATCGCAATTCCACTTTTGTATCCCCCACAGCACAGGAGGAGGCTAAGACACACATGTCAGCTGAACGAATAGAAAAGCCTTTTACTACTGGGGAGCTAGGAAAGAAAAATAAATGTCAACTTCTCCTCTGGCTCAGAATAGGCAAAGAAGACTGTAGCAATAGGCAAAAATGTTGACAGAGATAGGCGTTCATTGTGAGGGCTGCTTGTCCCTAACAGACTTAGGATCTGAGCCTCAAGGCCTCAGCTTCTGTGACCCTGTGACATGCACTGACAGTGCTGCACTGGGACTGAATAGACACCAAGCCGTCCATCCCTGATTTTGCTCTTGTGCCACATATGAGCCAAGTGTCGTGCTATTACCCAGCCACCTCTAAATAAATGGCCGCTGTACTTTTAAGGGTGTCTTCATTCATCCTCCATTCAGGGAGCTGGGATAGAGAATTGAGAGACCCACCTCAATGCCAAGAGGCTACAATACCACAATGCTGCCACTAGATGGCATAAGGGACAACTTTAACTGGATCCTAGATGCTGGCACCAATTTGCACTGCTATGATGAAAGTGCTAAAGCGGTCCACACACACCTGACAAAGCCCAAAGTAGTGTGGGTCGTACCAGGGAGGCTAGTCTCCAAGGACCTGACTGGGACAGAGAGCCAAGAGATTGCAGGAACACTAGATCTAGGGATGCAGAACAAGTTAATACCAAACGTGGACTGTTGAAAGGTCAGTAGCTCAGTCCAGGTGTACAATGCAGGCCCCTCACCGACGCTTTCAGCCCATGGGGTAGTCATGGACCCCAGGACTGAGCTGCCAGAGATCAGCAGAAGAGGCCACAGGGCTGCCCTGAGGACACTCATAGGTCAGGGGCTGGTGCCTGCACAAGCTAAGGGGCCACGCCCAGTAAAGAAACTGCCAGTCAGGGTTGGTTTCTCTCTATCTTCGTTAAAGGACCTTGAAACTTTTTTTTTTACCAAAACAAAGTAACAATAAGAGAAATGAAATCAAGTTTACAGTGTGAGATGAAACCAAGATTGTGTACACACATACATGTGCATGTGTGCATAGGACAAACCCAGAATGAAGCACAGCAGGGCAGTGCCATACAAAAATAACAAGCCTTGAGTGGGCCTGATGGCTCACAACTGTAATCTTAGCTACTCAAAAAACGTTACTGAGGTCATTTTCTCCTTAGAAATAACCTATCAGTCTATTCAGAATTGGTTGAGAAAGCTTTCTCAACCAATAAAAAACTGGGGGGAGGGTGCAGGGCAGAGCCCACACCTGCCATCCTATCATGGACATAGGAAGCATAATTAGGAGAATTGGAGGATTGAGGTCAAGGCTGGCCTAGTCATGAACACGACCCTATTTGAAAATTAATGATTGTGCTGGTAGCTTTAGTGTGGCCTTGTTTGTGGCCTATTGGACCACGAGTAGGATTGCTGGCTCACAGGAAAGCTCTATGTTTAGTCTTTGGAGAAACCTCCATACTGCTTTCCAGAATGGTTGAACAAGTTTACATCCCACCAATGGTGTAGTAGAATTCCCTTTTGCCCTTAGACCTGCCAGCATGTTATTGTTAGTTTTCTTAATAATGGCCATTCTAACTGGGTGAGATGGAATCTCGGTGTTCTTTTGATTTGCATGTCTTTTATGGCCAGAGATGTTGAACACTTCTTCATGTGTTTATTAGCCATTCTTACATATTCTAAGAAGTCTCTAAGTTTTTAGAACATGTATTTAATTGGATTGTTTCCTTGAGGGTTTATTTGGACGGGTCAATTTTTGGGGGCTCTAAGTATATTTTACATATGAGGTCCTTATCTGATGCACAGTCAGAAAAATCTTCTCCTATTCTGTGTGCTTTTATATTTATCTTGTTAGCTGTGTCCTTTGCCATGTAGAAACTCTTCAGTTTGATGCAATCCTATCTAGTCTTTCTTTGATTTGTTGTGATTCTGTATATTTACTTAGGAAGTTTCTACCCATGCCTAGGAGCCCCAGTATTTCCCCTACCTCTTTCTGTAATATTTTCATGTTATCTGGCCTTACGTTGATTCATTTAGCATTCATTCTGGTGCAGAGTCATATATAAGGATCTAATTTCAGCTTTCTGCATATGTATAGCCAATTCTGCCAGCACCATTTGTTGAAAAGGATGTCTTTCTTCCAGCCTGTGTTTGGCTCCCTTATCAAATATTATGTGCCTATAGGTTTGTGGGTTCATTTCTGGCTCTTCTATTCTGTTTCATTGATCCTCAGACCTATTCTTGTACCAGTACCAAAATGTTTTTATTACTGTAGCTTTGTAATAGTTTTAAGTTTGTTATTGATATTCCTCCAAGACTCTTCTTCTTGCTAAGGATTGTTTTTGCTATTTGGGGTCTTTTATTATTCCATATGAAACTTTGGATTACCTTCTCGATATCATTGAGAAATGTTGTTTGGATTTTGATGGGTATTGCGTTGACTTTGTAAATTGCTTTGGGCAGTGTTGCCATTTCCACGATGTTAAGGAGCATGCTTCGCTTTTCTATTTTCTTAAATCTGCTTCAATTTATTTTTTCATATTTTTTAAGTCTTCATAATAGAGGTCCTTCACATCTTTGGTTAATTCCTAGTTGTTGGGGTTTTTGTTGTTGTTTGAGGCTATAACAAATGGAGTTGCTTTCCTGATTTCAGTCTCGATCTTCTCATTCATTGTTGGCATACAGAAAGTGACTACTTTTTGTGAGGTGATCTTATACCATGCTACTTTGCCAAAGTTAAGGATCTACTCAAGTAACTTAGAGGAAGAATCAATTTACAGGCTCTTTTTTCCTTACCTGGATCCCTTTCATGTTTTTCTTTTACCTTATTGCTCTTGCTAGGAATTTCATTACTATAATGAAGAGGACTGGAGAGAGTAGACATCCTTATCTCATTCCTCATTTTAGAGAAAATAGTTTTAGATTTTCACCATTAAGCAAAGACTTTTAATTTTGAAGACACCCTAATTTCATTAATTATTTCTATTATTCTTCATGAATTTGATTGAAAATATCTAGTTTACTTTTGCCAAAAATTTAGGATTTTTTTCCATTTGTGCATGCATATAATTTGAAAAGTATAAGTCTTGTTAAGAAACCCTGCAAACCCCTAGCTCTGAAATCCCACCCAGAGACAAATGCTTTCAACACAGCTAATTGATTCTCTTTTCATCTCTAACACATTGGTGTGGCTTTCCCTCAGTTTTTCAGGTTCAAATGTATCTACTGACCTACTGCAAGAGAGCATGGGGCCCAGCTCTACACAACATATCACAGCACCCAACACCTACCTCTCAGACACCCTTATTTTCCAGTTTAGTTATCCCATTATTTTTCATCAGATCAATGCTATAAACTTCCAGTATTATACTTTGTAAATGCATGTGTAGGGAGTATACTGTGATTAGTATTCATTGCTGTTTTTCCTAGAGTTATGAATATTCTGTTCAGTTGTTTGCTTAGTGTCAATGGCCTGTGTCTTTATTTCACATTGGTTTCTTTCAAGTATTTGTTAAGGCTCCTGTCTTTTATTCTAGACTTTCTCAAAGTGCTTGGTGAATGTGGGCTGCCTGCTCACATTTAATAACAATGTTTCTTCAAAGGTGTCTGGCTATCCTATGGATGGTGGAGCTTCAGAGAGTAGATGGCAGTACAGATCATATTAATCTTCTTCCTTAGACAAACTTGGGTCCTGTTTCCATTCCCCAAAGAAGACCTTGGAAAAGGAACACCCACAGTGGAGAATACAAGGAAAGTTGGGTTTCCAACAATAGGTGAGCTGTCATTCCAGCAAGCTCCATGGGTACCTGGTTCTTATTCCAACAGGCACACTCTGAATACTAAAATGATGCAGAATCACCCACCAAAGGGTGGGATAGTTGAGGCACTTATATACCCAATCCTTGGTCATCGGCTGTTCTCCTGCAAGAACACTTTTTCATCTCACCAGAGAGAAGAGCCAACGGACAGCAGGGTGGGAACAGACAAAGCATAGGCTACACTGCTACATACTGGCATAGCTAAGTGGTCGTGCCAAAGCCTGATCTGCAGGTTGATGACTCGGCTAGGACGTGAGGCTCCACACACACCTGCGGGGCCCCTGAGCAGCCTCAGGGCACACCAGCAAGGAGACCAAGAAAATGGGCAACAAAGGAAAACAGAAACAAACACTAAAGTGAACCTACAGCTCCTTCTCATAGCCAGAAATCAATCTTTAGACTTCCTGCCCAACACAACCTGCCCAACATACCAGATGCTCCCACACAAATTTCATACATAACAGACACTCCCACACAAGTTTCATGAATTTGTCCCAAAGACATAACTATTTTGTGCCCCCCCCCAAGTTCTCAGGCTTGAACTCTGGCCCTAGGTGCTGACTTTGAGCTTCTTTAGCTCAAGGCTAGCACTCTACTACTTGAGCCATGGCACTACTACCAGCTTTTTCGGAGTAGTTTATTGGCAATAAGAGTCTCATGGACTTTCCGGCCCAGACTGGCTTCATGATCCTCAGATCTCAGCCTCCTAAGTATATAGGATTACAGGTGTGAGCCACTGGCACCTTGCTAATGTTCCTTTCTGAAGATTAAATTTATCTCCAATCACATTTTGATTCTATTTTTTATTTATTTTTAAATTTGATTTTATTGTAAAGGTGATGTACAGAGAGGGGTTATATTATATAAAGTAGGTAATGAGTATATTTCTTTTTGAACAATGTCTCCCCTCCTTCATTTTCTCCCAGGTTTTCCCCACATAACCCCTTCCCCCCACCAGGTTGTATAGCTCATTTCCAACATAGTGTCCAATGAGTATCACTGTTGCATTAGTTCACCCTTTGCCCCATGGTTTCTGTGCTTCCCCTTCATCTCCCAAACCAGATAAATTTACATACAAGACAATGGGGTACAGGGCTGGGAATATGGCCTAGTGGCAAGAGTGCTCGCCTCATATACATGAAGCCCTAGGTTCAATTCCTCAGCACCATATATACATAAAAAGGCCAGAAGCAGTGCTGTGGCTCAAGTTGGCGGAGTGCTAGCCTTGAGCAAAAAGAAGCCAGGGACAGTGCTCAGGCCCTGAGTCCAAGCCCCAGGACTGGCAAAAAAAAAAAAAAAAAAAAAGACAATGGATACAGAAATCAAAAACAGCAACAAAAGAGGAAAAAACAGAAGAAAAAGAAAAGAAAAAAGAACTGCAAAGAGTACCATTTAAAAACCTCTTCTTTCCATTTCTTGGAGTTTATTTTAAATAAGCCTCATTTTATATGATCATATGCACAAAGCTGTTGAGCCCTTGCGATCTTCTCCTGAGTCTCCTTCTTTGTTCTCACTGTGTGAATGTTTAGACTGCTGTTTAATTAATCATTTAATGAACTACTTTATAAGGACAAAGAGGACACTTGTAAACAAAATTCATGCTGTTTTATCACCTTTACACTCAATTTGCTCCATTTTTATATTTGTTTTTGCTTTGCTTTATTGCTGCACAATTAGCAGATCAACTACTCACCAATCTAAAAGAAAAATCTCTATATAACCTTAACAAAACTATACCCATAAATATCAATGGGATCAGTTTATGATCACTTTAGTCAACTTCTATGATAGTATGGCCTGATATTGTTATGTGGCAGGAGTCAAGGCAATGCGAATCTAATGAAAACAGTGCACTCACTTCCTAACTCTGGTTTCAATTAAGACCCAAGTGTTGAGTACTGGGAGTCACTGTCCCTATCTTGAGCTGCGGTGGCATTTCTCCAGCATCGATCACTCCTGGACCCAAGATTCAAGGTCCTCAGTCACACGAACACCATTATTAAGGCCCAGAAAAACATCTGTAAGCCAGGCTTCACCTGTCTGGGAGGACAAAGGTTATCCCAAGAACCTTCTTGAACCTCTAAGCTACATCCTGAGGGCTATCTCTTGGAGGAACTGCTGTTATACACTGTGCCCAGTAGGTACACAACACAGTTACTAGCTCTGATTTCTGCTCCTTTCTGGCCTTTCTATGAGTTTCACTCACACAAGCCTTTCCTGTCTATATAATATGACCTTTCCTGTTATGTGTTATCAGGAGGTTTAAATTTTTATTGGTCAGAACTTAACAAAGTCTATACTCCTTTCATGCTTAAGACCGTAAAGCTTGTCTGTATGGAAGGGCCCAAATTTTAAAAAAGAAAAAAAACAACCACTTCCTTAATAGTAAAGGACAATTCCACACACCCAACCACAAATAAGATTACTGAGATATTTGCTGCAAAGTGGGACCCATGAAGAGGCATGATCACAGAAGAAGAACCCACTACCCTTGGAGCACACTTGGGGACGAGTGACAGCCCTCTTGGGAGGCCAGGTAGACCAGGTTCAGAATAGCCACCAAGCTTTCTGCCATGGCCACTTGCTGGCACGTGGGGCTGACAGTTATCTAATTTCTGTGATCTGCCCCATCCACACATCTTTAAAAAGTCACTTTTCAGGGATGAGGGTATAGCTCAATTTGTAAAGTCTTTACCCAGCAAGCATGAGGGCCTGGGTCCTATCCCTCAACACTGCAAACAAGAGCTTTTTGCCCACTGTCCTGCTCCCTGAACAGCAGGCTCCTTTCTGAAGGCCTTTCTGGATTAAGGAAATTGTCCCTAGTGTAAGGCTTTGTGTCTGTTTATCTCTCCCCTGCTCAGTTTCTGTCTCTGTGACCAGAGACTTTAGGTAAATGATTTAACTTCCCTCAGCTATAAGAGGGTACAAAGATGGTACTGCACAGGGCCACAGAGAATGCATAGCCTCTGGCTATGAAAATACTGCTGAAACTCAGGCCATAAGCAACAGGCCTCCAGTGAGAACCACCAAAAGAAAGGGCAGCCCATCATCAGGCTAAAGACAAACTAGCTCAGTCTTAAGAGTCTTGCACCCAAGAAGGCATCCAAAGACCCATGAGCTGCTAGACAGAAACCACCACCACCTGACTTGGATTCTGTCCCTGTGAACACTACAAAGGCAGATTCAGCAGCCACTCAAAGTGAAACCAGGAAGGCCCCTTCGACTGTGCCGAATGACACGGTCTCTTCAGAGTGGATGGAGAGGTGTACGTATCCCTTCCAATTCCCTCCTCATTTTAAGACATCAAAATAGGAAAGAAACTATGCCTAAACCAAGTGGTGGACTCCCTCCCTTCTGGCCGGGCAAGATTCTATTTGTTAAGTTACACTGACATCTGGTGGTCAACCTGTCCGCAATGTGAAAACCTAGGATGGGGATGCAGTCCTGCATTTCTTTCAACAAGAAGCAAATGCCACCCAAAGAAGTATTAAATGTTAATAAAAGAGTAAGTAGTGGGAGCATTGTCATGCATATTCTAATCTTAATAAACAAAAAGAATGAACATAATTTTCCTCATTGTAGGCCCAACTTTCTGAAGAACAGATTACTGCTACTTCCTCCACCGCAGAATTTCAAGTAGATGTTTAACAAGAAGTGGAAGAACAGAACAGTTGCAGCTGCATCTCAGCTGTCAGCAACTCTTCTGATCGGAGCTGCATCTTGTCTTCATGTGGCACCATCACGTGAGACACAATGTATACTTCTGAAAACTGATGCAAAATTAGATCTTAAAGGATGGCTCAATGTGCTCAGAAAAGCCTAAATAAAAAAAAGCTAGGTGGACTGTGCAACTATGAGATTTCCTCTGTTTGCAGAAATGCATTTAAGCACTCTGTAATTTGACAACAGCAACAACTGATCCATGGGGAAGGAGTTGAATTCAAATTCTACATTTTGATCAAAGGTCCTTCTACCACAAGTCTACAGCAGAAAGACAAGTTTTTTTTTTAATAATTACTTACTTATTGTCAAAGTGATGTACAGAGGGGTTACAGTTTCATACGTAAGGCCATGGGTACATTTCTTGTACTGTTTGTTACCTCCTCCCTCATTCCCCCTCCCCCTTCTCCTTCCCTCTCCCCCCATGAGTTGTTCAGTTGGTTTACACCAAATGGTTATGCAAGTATTGCTTTTGGAGTCATTTGTCTTTTTATCCTTTTGAAAGACAAGTTTTGAATCAAAGTTTTCTTCAGGATCAAAAATAATCCTTTTAACCCCCTATACATTTCCTCAGTGGAAATTCTACATTGGTGTAGCCACTGTGGAAACCAGTATGAGGACTCCTCATAAAATTAAAATACAACTAATATATGATCCTGCTGTGTCACTCCTGAATATATACACAATGGAATGTAACTTAGCATAAATGCAAATGTCTATACACCCATGATTGTCACTGCCCTATTCATAGTAGCCAAGTTATAGAAGTGGCCTAGGTGGTATAAATACACAATGGAGTATTGTGCATAAAAAAGAATGAAAGCACATCTTTTAAAGGGTAGAGGAATAGAACTGCAGATTATCATGTTAACAAAAATAAACTGGACTCAGAATGATAAATATATGTTTTCTCTCATATGTGGAATTTGTACTTTAGAAAAGACATGGAAATAGAAGGAAGACGATTTAGGAGGAGGAATGGAACCAGAAGGGTCTGGGGCAAGGGGGACACAAGAAGAGGCACTGGAGGTGGGCCAAGAAAAACTAAAAGGAAAAAAAATCACATATCACAAAATAATTTTGTTTTTAATGGGTTGTATTGAGTTATGAAAAACAGAAAGATAATTGCACTTCTAGGGTACACTTAAATTTCCTATACAGTTCACTCAAATACAGACAAAAAAATAAACCACTGTCTCTTAGTACTCAAGAATCTGACACGGTGTCTAATTGGAGAACTCCTCCCTGCTGGGAGGTGGCTTCTGTCCACGCTGGATCTGGAGCCCACAGAGGAATGAGGCCCATCCCGTGACAGTCCCTGATGCACCTGCTAGAGCACAACAGGGCTCCCCAGGGCTCCCAGAAACCCTTGTGGTTCACCATGGTAACCTCAACAGCTAGCTTAGTTTTCCTAAATAAGGCATAATGATAGGACCTCGGTGATTTAAGTTACTAGCCCTGGACCCAAAGTGACTAATGGAAGTTTCTGAGCCTGTCACCTAAAATCAGGAAACTGCAGTGCTGTGGTTTCCCAGAACTTCAACATGACATCACAAAGCCACAGTACTCAACCCATGTGGACACAGTGACCTCTGCCCCCTTTTCACCAGGGCTTCCCTAATGCTAGAGGTAGACCAACCCAGGTTTCTTCAGGGATGAGAACCCTGGCTCCAGGAGAGTCTGTGCCAAGCTGAATAGCAAGTGGGTTTAAATGATGAAAAATAAGATGCTAAATCCTAAACAGCCCAAAACAGCTCATGACAGTCACTTCTTGTCATGAACCCCAGTCACTCCCTAACCATGAAGTAAACTTACAGAATTTGAGTAGTGTGGTGGTGGTAAACCTGTTTACTTTCTGATACACCCATGGCACTAATCAGTACCTCATTCCCCTTTCCAAGTCCATTTTTACTCCTTTCAGTGAAGAAGTTGGAAAGAATTTCATTTTCTATTTACTTGGCATGTGAACCCAAGTACAGACAAAAAAAAATAAAGTACTATTTTAAGTGAGTAAAACACACCTGGACCTGACACAGAGTCTAATTAGAGGACTCCTCCTCCACCTACATTCACCCCAGAGAGCTGGAGATCCAGACGCTATTTCAACACCAGCACACTGAGGCTGGCACATCAAGACTGCACGACCCCAAGCAACAGGCAGGGAGCAGTCTTCATCTCAAAAAGCATGCCTGAAAGAGGAGCTTTTACAGTACTTAACATTAGGTTAAGACAACGGAGCTGATAGGAAGTACTCATCTGTAAAGAATAACAACCCAGATCAGTAGGCTGGAGCACTAAAACCCTAAGCATAGGCCCGAGGTGTGCCAGGGTGGTCAACAATGACTGACCACTCCTCACTAAGAGGAAAAGAAATAACCTTAAAATAGAATTCATCACATTTTCCTGGACCAAATTTCACTACAGTAATTGGGTCTGTGAGAAAGAGAACTGCTAAAGAAATTAGGTGCTCTTTGGGCTCTTTGTAAGTAATACATCAGAATCACCCACTGAGAATCCTCATTAAGAATAACCTGGTTGGCTGCGCTGTGAATGCAACCTAGAGGCAGCCCTCACTTCTAAGGCCACAAAGCCTGCCACCAAGGCCCTAAATCCAGCACAGTTGTCTGCACTGTGCTGCCCTCTTGCAAAGGCCACATCAAGGTGATTCATTCTCCAAGGCCTCCACCCAACAGTTTATCTATGTCAAGAGAGGTGGGGCAACCTCAAACACATCTCCCAGCAGTTTCCACCTACCCCAAATCCATCACACTAATTGAATGAACCAACTTGCTGGAAGGAAAATGTGATTAGTCATCCACGTGAGAAGGGTGAAAAGAGAAGCTCCCCACTGGACTAAAAGCTTATGATGAAATTAATGGGGCTGTTCCTGTCATAATTCCACTTAACCAGGCCTGCCTGAGTAGTGTGGTGGTGGTAAACCCGTTTACTTTCCGACACACCCCTGGCACTCGTCAGTACCTCATTCCCCTTTTCAAGTCCATTTTTACTCCTTTCAGTGAAGAAGTTGGAAAGAATTTCATTTTCTATTTACTTGGCATGTGAACCCAAGTACAGACAAAAAAAATAAAATAAAGCACTATTTTAAGTGAGTAAAACACACCTGGACCTGACACAGAGTCTAATTAGAGGACTTCTCCACCTGTGAAGTAGCTGCAGGTAGATCTGGACCTGCTGCTGACAAAGGGATGGACTTGCCCTTGACCTTCTCTGATGCACCTGCCAGGGCTGGAAACAACTGGGAATCCAGTGAATGAAAGCCAAACAAGCAAGAACATCCTTGTGCTGACACTCTGGGAAGCCCTCTCCTCTCACAGCCCTACCCCAGGGCTGGGTGGGGGCAGCAACGCTCCACCTGCTGACTGGCTGCTGCTGTACACAGCTGCTCACCAGTGTGTCCGTCTGACTCATTTTTGCCAATTTAGTTTTTAGCAAAAGACTCAACCAGCCAAAGACAATTACAAGAAGAAGAATACTGTAAGAATGAGCTAAACATGGTACTGGCATGTTTAGTGGAGTCTCTGTGTCCCTACACATGTCCGTGAGCAGCCTCCTTTCATGCACATTCTTCTGTCCCTGTGTCCAGGTGTGTGCCTGCCTCCCCGGTCAGTGGACCAGTTGCTTGCCATATATAGTAGAGGAATAAAAGAGGCTTAGTGCCAAGTCTGGGGGCCTGGCAGGCTTGCACAGGCCTCCTCATCCCACTCCACACCAAGAGGCCCCTCACACAGACCTGCTAGCTAAAACTAAAACCATGCGTCTGCCTTGAGCACTACGCACGAACAGCCCACTGTTCCTGCACTGCACCTACATTCACCTCAGAGAGCTGGAGATCCAGATGCTATTTCAACACCAGCACATTGAGGCTGGCACATCATGACTGCATGACCCCAAGCTACAGGCAGGGAGCAGTCTTCATCTCAAAAAGCATGCCTGAAAGGGGAGCTTTTACAATACTTCATGAAGAAACAGAAACCCTAACTGGTGTGTCAGTCACTGTCAGAGTTTTGCTACAGAGCTTATTCCACCAATACTTGCCGAGGGCCCATCATTTGGCAATTGTTACGCTCTTGTTCATGTGACTGGATCTGTACTGTCTCCAAATCCATGTGCTAATAAGCCTATGATAGGAATCTCTAGAACTGTTGTATCCAAACACTAGGTAATTGGGCACAGAACTAGGAAAGCACTCTCTCTTAAACCCTAAGTGGGCAAAAGGCAGTGCCTTTCCCTGGGACTAAGAACACCAGCCGCCAGAAACAGCAGTGAAGACAGGAGACATTCCATTCCACTCAGCTCCTAAGAACCAAGACCATGACCAGCACTGCCTTTGATTTCCTCCCCTGGAAGTGCTGCATCTAGTTCTCTTCAGAACACAAATGCTTAGCTTTCCCTTTTTCTGAGATGAAGGAGCCTTGGGACAGCATCAACAGGCAGTGTACATTCCTGCATCTTCCTGCATCCTCATCAGAGCCCAAGAGCTCAGCCTATTTGCAAAGCCTGCTTATGCCTTTAATTAAAAGGCATTTTTAAATGAGGTTTAATGAGTATTGTGTATAAACAATTCATACATTTTCCTGAGTTCTTTTCCCTTCCCACAGACCTGAGCTGCCATGGAGGTGAATCATGAAAAACAGGCCCTTGGTGTTCTTCAAGCAAGACTTCCCCAAATTAAGTGCACTGATGAAGTACTTCCTATGTCTCCTCTATGTCACTACTGTGAAATTCATGAGCCAGGGCACCTTGTGTAGACGGTGGAGGGTCTAACTTTTGGAGCCAGATTTTCTCTGATATCCTTGCTGAGTATGCACATGTGTATAATCACACACATATACACACGCACATACAGAAATACATATCATACATACAGAAACACACACATACACACTCCATGCATACATATATTTCCTGCTCTCAAGTATCCAGATAAAATACTGACTAGAATCACAATGTATAATTTCTCCTGTTGGTATAGTGCAGCTCATACCATTAGCTAATAGACTTGTTTCTTGGAGTTTTAAACTTGTTTTTAAAGATGGGTGAGGTGACTCATATCTGTAATCCTATGGGGATAGGGATAGGAAGGGTCAAGCCCAGATACAAAGTTCACAAGACCTCATCCCAACCAATAACTTTCAAACCTCAGTACTACACACACACACACACACACACACACACACACACACACACACACACAAGTTCCGTTAGTAGCCCTGGGTTTTTAATGCTGAGTAGAGTATGACATTGGATTATTTATGCAGACTACATTGAAAAATAATATCTATAGTTTGACATGTTTTTCTTTTTATAGTTTCTCCAAGTAAGACATGTCAAAAAACAGCTTTCCTGTGATGTGCACCTCAAAAATAAATAGAAAAAAAAGAAATCTAACAGATGGTTTGGATTAAATTTGAGCAGTGATAAGTAATGGCTTTTAGGACAGCTGGGTAATGTACTCTTTGCTCAAAAATATGTTTGATCTGCAACACAAACACTCGTACAGTTTCTATGCAAATGAAAGTGAAGCAAGGCTGAGTGGCGGAGTGGCGCTGCTGTCTCCCAATGTGCTCCCCGCTGCCTTAAAAGCCACAGGCTCCACTTGATAGAAATGAGGCAGAACTGAAGTTTTGAAGTCTGCATGTAAAAGTGGTGGCCGAACATTTACAGCACACGCTTTTTAATACCTGTGGAAAGATAATTATTATTAGTCTAAGGTTTGGTTTAAACAAAATTAAGGTGTCTTAGTTGTAAGCACTTTGTGACAAGTTCTCAAGCCACAGGTGCAGAGACTAGAAAGAGGAAGTCTAGTCACTAGCAGTTAGGGTCCCATACTAGGAAACAATCTTCATCACAGAAATGCTTTGAGCCAGATGTCAATGGCTCATGCCTGTATCCCAGCTCTCATGAGGCTAAGATCTGAGGATCATGATACTCAGCAAGAAAGTCAATGATACTTTTTTTTAATTAATTTTATTGTCAAGGTGATATACAGAGGGGTTACAGTTACATACATAAAGTCTTAAGTACATTTCTTGTCAAACTTGTTTCCCCTTTCCTCATTTTTCTCCCACTTTCCCTCCCCTTTCAAGTTGTATAGTTCATTTCTGACATATTTTCTTGTATTACTGTTGCATTGGCTTTCCCATTGTCCTTTGTCTCACCAGTTTGTTATTCCCCTTCCCTTATATTCTATCGTCAATAAACTACTCTGAAAAAGCCAGAAGTGGCACTGTGGCTCAAGTAGTAAAGCACTAGCCTTGAGCATAAACAGGCTTAGGGACAATACCCAGGCCTTGAGTTCAAGCACCAGGTACACCAAAAAACAAAAAAGCTTTTATAAAATCCATTATTCAAAAACTATTTTTGAATGACAGAAAAGTAACATTAGGTGCAGTTAGGATGCAACATTAGGATAGAATTCATTACTTCCATAAGTTCACTGAATCATCCTGAGAAACCACAACACTACAGTAAAAATAGACTGATGAATGCAACTGCAAACAAAAACAAAAAAACCTCAGAGGAGAATTTGCTGAGGCAGGTCCTGCACTACAAACAGCTTCCACAGCCCTGAAAGTGAAAGTGAGTCTCTGGCTGTTTAGTTAGCTGAGTTTGAGAGAAGAATTGGAGAAGGCACAGAGAAGTTTCAACAAATCATATTAGCAGCAGCTTCAAAACACCATCTGATTTTCTGAATCACAAATCTGGACATGGAAGTGAGCCAAAGAACTCTGAAAGCTGCCAGATTTTCACATCAGATGCACACACTTACTCTCACATGTCTCAGAGGAAGTAAAAGAAAAGGAAGGCAGAAAGGAGAAAGAAGAGAAGAAACCTGTCTTTTCACATGAAATGCCAATGTGGTCAGAAAGGCACTTCCTACTTCCTTTAACCATAAAATCGGAGCGCAGGGTGGGGGGGAGGTAATTTTAAAAATAGAAAAGTACCTTGTCAATAAAATTTTAAGAAAAAAGAAGCCAGGGACAGTGCTTAGACCCTGAGTCCAAGCCCCAGGACTGGCAAAAAATAAAGTCAGGAAATGAGAACATTAATAAAAAAAAAAAAAAAGCTCAAGGCCAACTTGGGCTTCCATGTATAGGGAGACCAAGACAAGCTTGCACTACATAGCAAGACTGTCTCAAAAAAAATCATGAGACAAACAGCTATGAATTTAGCACATGGTCATAAGGAAGAGATATATTAATAAGTAATTGATATTTCTTATTAGAAGAAGTTAATTATACAAAAAGAGTTTTATCATAATGTCTCCATACATGAATATGAAATACTTTGATCAAATTCATCCTCTTTCTTGCTCTCCTCCACACTCCAACCCCACCATCATCCCCTCCTTTAAATAATTTTTTCAGTTGTGGGCCCTGAACTCAGGACCTGAGCCATAGCACTTTGAGCCATAGCACCAGTTCTGGTTTTCTGGTAGTTAATTGGAGATAAGAATCTCACTTACTCTCCTGCCTGGGATGGCTTTGAACTTCAATCCTCAGATCTCAGCCTCCTGAATAGCTAGGATTACAGGTGTGAGCCACCAGCACTCAGCTTCCTTTAAATAATTCTTGAAGGTAAAATGACAGGTACAAAGTTAGACACATGAATTCAATATCTATTTTCCAAATCCCTTAGATTAATGGATAGCCTTTGACAGTGAGTAAAGAGGTATGGATATGTAAGCTATTTTCTAAATAAATGTAAAATGAACCTAAAAAAATAGAAAAGTAAGTGCACACCAGAGGCAGTTAAGCAGGTAAATGATAGTAGCAGCTGTTCTGATGGCTCAGAAACCTTTCCTAGGAGCTAGCATTGTACCTCACATCTGTAATCCCAACTACTTGGGAGGCAAAGATCAAGAAGACTATATGGTTCTAGGCCACATAAACCCTTCTCAGCATGTAAGCTGGGCATAGTGATGCACATTTATTACCCCCAGCTGCCCCAGAAGCTGTAGATCGGAGGATCACAGTCTGAGGCTGGCTAAAGACAAAAATACAAGATCCTACCTGAAAAATAACTAAGAAAAAATTGGGCTGGGAGCATGGGTCAAATAGTGAATACTTGCCAAGTAAGTACAAAGCCCTGAGTCCAAACACCTGCACCACACACAAAAATCCTTAAAGCCACTTGGGTTGTTCTTTTAAAAGATTTTGTTCACACGCAGAAAACTGCAAAGAAAAATCTAAAAATTTTCACAGCCCTACCAATCTGCGGGAAATGCTCTTAACACTTTGGTACATTTCCTTACATAGTTAAGATCACATTATTGGTACAGCTTCATAGCTTCCTTTTTATTTAACATTCTAACTGAATTCTCTTACATCCTTAGAAAACGCTTCATAAATGTTATTTCTATGGCCTCACAGTTTCCCATCACAAAGCCACAGTTACTTTTCCATGCCTCTGTTTTGCAGAGTTGGGCCACTTAAAGTCAGCCAATCCTGTGAGTAGACAGCAAGCCACATGCAGAGCCAGGCAAGGAACAAAATCAGGTAAGATGAAGGCTTAACCCAATTATAATTCTCATTCCTGATTTTTCAGGGAAAGGTCAATGTGCTTACATATTACTCAGTCACTCCTTTTCAGAATCATTTCTGATCAAGACAGCCATTTTGTAGCAATGGGAATTACAAGAGAAACTGCAAGATGCAAATTGTTTCTGTGTGGCACCCTGCCTGTCTGTGGCCCAACCTTCTACCAGGACAGCATTCTTACAAGAAAAACAGACCCCAGGCAATGGGAGAGAATCTGTTTTACAAATACCAGCCAGTGAAATGAATCACTCTGTGACATGTACCAGCACAGAGGGAAATCAGGAAAATATTTCCATTTGCAGTAGCCTCAAAAAAAAAAAAATCTTTAGGAATAAACCAAATCAAGGAAGCAAAACACCTCTATAATAAAAACTATCAAAATCTGAAAAAAGAAATTGAAGATGACTATAAGGAAATGGAAAGACTTCCCTTATTCATGGGTATGTAGAATTAATATTGTGAAAATGGCCAAACTGCCAAATACGTTCTACAAATTTAACGCAATCCTCATCAAAATCCCATGACATTCTTCACTGAGATAAAGAAAACAATCCAAAAATTCATATGAACCAACAAAAACCTCAAACAGCCAAAGCAATTCTAGGCAAAAGAAAGGCAATTCTGGTGGTATCACAGTCCCAGACCTCAAGCTCTACTCAGCGCTATAATAACAAAAACAGCTTGGTATTGGCACAAAATAGACCCAGAGGTCAATGGAGCAGACTAAGAGACCCAGAAATAAAACCATATACTTACAGTCATCTAATTTTTGATAAGCAAGCCAAAGGTATACCAGTCAAAAAAAGATGGCCTCTTTAATAACTGGTGATGGGAAAACTGGGTATACACGTGCAGAAAGTTATAAACGGTTCCCTGTTTGTCACCATACACTAGTATCAACTCAAAGTGGGTCAAAGACTTCAACATTAGACTGGAAACTTTGAAATTACTTCAAGAAGGAGTAAGAGAAACACTAGAACTCATAGGCATAGGCAGAAACTTTTTGAAGAGTCCCAGGAGCACAGAAGGTAGGAGAGACCTGACAAATGGGATAACATAAAAATAAAAAGCTTCTACACATCAAAGGACATCCATCAGACTGGAAGAAGATCTTTACCAGCAGTACATCCTAATATCAAAAACCTAAAAGCGGGGCTGGGGATATAGCCTAGTGGCAAGAGTGCCTGCCTCGGTATACCCGAGGCCCTAGGTTCGATTCCCCAGCACCACATATACAGAAAACGGCCAGAAGTAGCGCTGTGGCTCAAGTGGCAGAGTGCTAGCCTTGAGCAGGAAGAAGCCAGGGACAGTGCTCAGGCCCTGAGTCCAAGGCCCAGGACTGGCCAAAAAAAAACAAAAAAAAAAAAACCTAAAAGGAGCTCAAAAAACTATCCCACTACCCACCCCCAACAAAGCTACTAATCACTACATTGGCAAAGAAGCTTACAAGAGACTTCTCAGAAGAATGCAAAATAGACATGTGAGAAAATGCTCAACATCCTAGGCCATAAAGGAAATGCAAATCAAAGCAACTTTGAGATTCCATCTCACTCCAATTAGATTGGCCAAAATCAAGAACTTGAACAACAAATGCTGATGAAGATATGAGGGAAAAAGAATCCTATTGTGCTGTTGGTAGTACTAGTACAACGACTCAGAAAGGAGGCTTGGCGGTTCCTCAAAAAACTAAACAAAAAACTTCCCTATAGCCCAGCCACACCACTCCTGGGCATTCACCTAGAGCATTACAAGTCAGGATACAGTAAATACACTTGCAGATCCATGCTCATTGCTGTACCACTCTCAATAGCCAAGTTACAGAAATAGCCCAGATGCCCTATAACAGATGAGTAGATTAATAAAATGTGGTTATGTATACAAAATGGAATTTTACTCATCCATTAGAAAGAATAAGATGATGTCATTTGTAGGGAAATGGATGGACCTAGAACAAATCATGCTAACTGAGGTAAGCTAAACTCAGAGAGAGAAATGGCACATATTTTCTCATATGTGGAAGGTAAATCTAAAATATAACTGGATGTGATAAGCTATACAGGACTCTAGGCATTTACACACAGTCAGACTAAAGAAGAATACTATTAGGAGAGAAAAAAGTGTAACTTCTATGAACGTTTTAAATACTACCTAATGAAATAAACTCCAGGAAATGAAAACATATTTGTGTGTGTGTGTGTGTGTGTGTGTTGTTGTTGTTGTTGTTATTGTTTTGGTGGTAGTGAAGGTGTTCATTCTTTTTTTTTTTTCTTTTTTTTTTTTTTTGGCCAGTCCTGGGCCTTGGACTCAGGGCCTGAGCACTGTCCCTGGCTTCCTTTTTGCTCAAGGCTAGCACTTTGCCACTTGAGCCACAGCGCCACTTCTGGCCGTTTTCTGTATATGTGGTGCTGGGGAATCGAACCCAGGGCCTCATGTATACGAGGCAAGCTCTCTCGCCACTAGGCCATATCTCCAGCCCCAAGGTGTTCATTCTTGATTTGGGTTTTTTTTTTCCTTCTGTGGGGAAGGAGCAAAGAGGAAATGCAGAAAGAAGGAAGGAAGGGTGACCAAATGCAATTATGCCTTTCAGTATATACTATGTGGAAAATGACTGAGGTAACTAACTCATGGACAGGGATGGAAGGAAGACACTGGTGGAAAGTAAAGGAAGGGGTAACGCTGGCCAAAAAAAGAAATGTACTCATTACCTGACTTAGGAAATGATAGCCCCTCTATGCAACACATTAGTAGTAACAATAAAATTATAAGAAAAAAATTTAAATCTGAGTGTGACAGGTACAATAGCCATCTGTGGATGCATCTGTTACCTGTTTTTTGTGTCTTGTTCAGTATTTTTCCAACTGGATTCCAGGCATAATGCAAAAATTATAAGGATCATGAGAGACTATAGTTTTACTTTGCTTCTCTGTTTAGAGCCAGACTGGAAAGAAACCATCCTGTTCCAATCCGGGCCTACACCCGTGGGATGGGTGTCATATGTGAGGTCTAGTTGACCTCCAATCAAAAGGAGTCTGCAGTTCAGTTCTGATCACTATCAATTCTCTTAGAAATTGCCCAGGGTTAAAATTTGATGTGAGAAAGCACTTTTGAATACAATTGACCTAGGTATCAGACTGACAAATTTTTGGGTGAGGGCAGCCTTTAAAGTACATCCCTCAGATGTACAACCACCCCTTGTTCTCTTTTCATAGGGCCTTTGAGACAAGAATAATGTGTACATTTTTTAAAGAAGAAGACACAAGCCAGAGAAAGAGGAGAAGGAGGAAGGAATGACTTTACACGGCCTTCAAAGCCAAGGATAATAATCATAAACCATTTCAGAAGAAGTTTTCCAATCCCTTTTCTTGGTTCTCTCTGATTTTTTAAACAACAGGCTTCAATGTGTGTAAGTATGCAGACTATGAATTAAATACATGTTAAACAAATACATAAAAGTATAGGGCTAAGAAATTATTGTATTAATTGCTAGTCTCTAAAGCTATTAATTGCTATGTCTTTGACGGTGTAACAGAAAAACTCATGGAATGGCCCTATCCATGGTGTTCACTACTATGTAACATTTCCTGGAATTCATTTGCAAGTTGGAAATATTGAGGCACAGAGTTATTGGGACAGGCGGGATCCCCCAAGGGAAAGATCAGCACTTCTAGTTTCTGTTTCCAAGGCAACACCTGAGTACCAGCCATTTGGTAAGCAGCTCACTTCTGCCCAGGAAAGGATCCCACCGGCTCATGACCACTTTCAGGACTCCTACCCTCGTAGGAGGGCTAGGAAACTCTCTTCTGTAAGAAAAGAAATGCAAGGCAGCTCCCCCACATTCTAAATGGCTCACAGCAACGGTAGGAGAAGGCCAGGCACCTCTCATTCCAGAAACTGACAGGTAGGATAGAGAGGAAGCTACCCACCACTTCACCCACACTCTTTAGAAGCCACCCTATGTACAGGTACCTGACAGAAAACCTGAGTGGTGGTCCTCTACCTCCTCACACACACTGCACATACCTGACAGAGCTGGGTAGATGCAGTCCACCTCTTTGTTCACAAGCCTTGAACTCACAACTGGCTAGAAGCCATGCATTATCTCTCACAGATACTGTGGACACTTGGTGGTGGTGTGGACTTCTACTTTCTGCACACACATTCAACACTTGAGTCTGAGTTAGGTGGAGGTCATGTATTATCTCACACTATAGTTACCTGACAGTCAAGAGCTAGGCTGAGGCTGTCTACCACCTCACATATGTTCCAGAAACATGACAGTCACAACTATTTGAAAGCCATCTACCTTACAAACACTCCAGATTCATGCATAAAGGCTATTCATCTCCTTTAACACACTCTGCTTATCTGATAGTCACATGGGGGTGGAACTTATCCACCTCCTCTCACACACTCAGTATGCCTGACAATAAGTGCCTAGAGGAGGCCCTCCATCTTCCACATGCTCCCTGCAGACACCTGGCAGAGCTGGGTGGAGGCAACCATTTCATACAAATGCTCCAGCTATCTAACAATGTTCCCAGGTGAATTCCTTTCACCCCCTCAAACTTAGTCCAGAGTTGAGTGAAAGGTATTACCTATTTACACACAATTCACATACACACAATGTAGATGCCTGAAAGTCAAGTGTGAAGTGGGTGGAGTGCTCTCTCTCTCTTTCTCTCTCTCTCTCTCTCTCTCTCTCACACACACACACACACACACACACACACACTGCAAATACATAACTGGATGGAGGCCTTCCACCAAATCACACTCAAGATAACTGACAGTTGGTACTAAGTGGAAGATTTCACCTCTTCTCTCACTCCTTCCTGATAGTCTCAACTGGGTGGAAGCCCTGTATCTCATCTCAAAGACAACAAGTTAAAATTAGGTGAAGAAATTCTACCTTTCACTCTCACTTCAGACTCCTGAAAGTCAGAGTTTGTGCGGATGTCTTAAAGGCATGTGGAGTGCCCCATGAAGACAGGGAGTAGGTAGCCCAATTCTTCTCACATTGCTCCAGAATCCTGATAGTCTCACCTCAGGGTACCGTCAGAATGCCATGCACCTCCTCTCACAGATGCTTCGTGTTAGAGCTGGTGGAGGACTTCTACCTCCCTGTATATATGCTCCAGACACATACTGCAATAAGAACTGTTTGAATGCCATCTACCTTCTATATACATGCCACTCCTCACACCCAGAGGTGGGAGTTGTCTGTCTCCCTTTATACACAATCTAGTCATGTGGTCATCAAAGCTATCTAAAGGACACTCACTACTTACCACACACACTCCAGACTCATCACTGACCACACATTCTAGTCACCTGACACTAAGTCCTTGGTGGAAACCTTCCACCTTCCACACACAGTTTAGATGCCTGGTAGTCAACGTGTAGAGGCCACCTGTCACCTCTTCTCACCTATACTAGGAGGTGATGCATGTCCTCACATGCATTGCAGATGTTTCTTGTCAGAGCTGCGCTGACCCCACTCACCTTTTTAGACATACTCCAGACAGCTGGCAGATGGACATCAGTGGAGGCCACATACCAACTCTAACACATTCACCTGGGGCTTGATAGTCATTACTGGGAGGAAGTCAACCTTAAAAAACATTCTAAAACACCTGACAGTGCTGGGTGGAGGCCTCTGCCTCTTCAGACACTCCAGACAGCAGACGCTGGCTTGTAGGTCTTCACACAGTAGATGCCCAATAGTCAGAGCCATATCAAGCCCATCCTCCTCCCACACACGCTGTTAGAGCTAGGTAGAAGCTTTCCACTTTATCACACCCACTCCAACTCCTAATGATCAGAACTGTGTGGAAGAAATCCAAGTCCTCCAAAAGCCTGACCGTCAGAGATGACAGAAACAGTCCAACTCCTGGGCACCTGCCCCTAACACTCATGCTGCAGTTCCCTGACAGCCACAACTAGGTAGAGGCTGTCTAGATCCTCATATACATATTCCAGATACCTGACAGAGCTTGGTGGAGGCAAAGTAGCTCCTCTCGCATGTTCTAGAACCCTGACAGAACTAGACTGCAGTGGTCATATGCATAGCCTGGGCTATCCTTGAGACTTTGTCTCAAAACATTAAAGCAGAAAAACCCCCAGAAAATGCTTTGTTCTGATTAATGCTTTTATCTTTGATCCACAATAAGTTACCAAAATGTTTTTCCAGATCCCTGAATAAACAGATTTGTGGGCTCTACAGGAAAGAGTTGTCCATGGAAACTTTTGTCTCTTCACCCACCACATCTGTCTGCCCACTACTCCTGCCAAAGGGCATGGTAAGGCCACAGAGTCATCACCTTTGCCTGAGTGCCTGTAACCAGAGATGTTGGTTTGTACACATTCATAAACAACCTTAATTGCTTGCTAAAGGAGAAAATTAATCAATAGAGAATTAATGAAATTTTCTCTCACTAAATCTTTAAGTGAACTGAGCACCTCAGGGGGGGAAAGGGAAAGGGGGAGGGGGAGGGGGTATGAGGGACAAGGTAACAAACAGTACAAGTGTACAAGTAATGTATCCAATGCCTAACGTATGAGACTGTAACCTCTCTGTACATCAGTTTGATAATAAAAATTTGAAAAAAAATAAATCTTTAAGTGCCTTAGGCATCCACCTGGTCAGTAACAACACAGAGCTTGTTCAAATCAACTATATAGCTGTGCACTGGGCTTCCTCCAGCCACAAGTGCCTGGGCAGGAAGGGGAAAATGGCTTGGAAGAACAATGTGATGACTAAAGGATTCCTCCTGATGGGCATCAGTAGCTCCTCAACCACCACAGGCACTGGTGGCTCACACTTGTAATCCTAAATACTCAGGAGGCTGGGATCTGAGGATTGTGGTTCGAAGGCAACCAAGACAGTAATGTCCTTAAGACTCTTATCTCCAATGAACTATTCAGAAATATCCTGAAGTGGCTCTGTGACTCAAGTGGTAGAGCACTAGCCTTGAGCACAAAGAGACTTGGGGACTGCATCCAGGCCCCGAGTTCAAGCCTCAGGACCATCAAAAAAAAAAAAACTCTTTAAAGATGGTCCAAATGGACTAAGGTTGGCATATGGATCATGAAGGCCTTTCTTTAATGAGAAAGATCCAATGTTGCCCTCATTGCAGGAACTGAGCAGAAAGAAGCAGTCAGGGAATGGTCCTAAGGTGACAGGTGTACCCATGTGAGGGTACAGACAAGCCCCCACCAGACAAGCTCCTGCCAGTCTCCCACCATGGATACCACAGTATATTCTCAGACACTCAAAGTTCCCCAGATGTGTCCCTCTGCCCTGCTCCCAACCACACTGGGAAAGCAAAAGAAGAGGATCTAGAGGGAGCTATGGTCCCTTGCCCTACCCCCATGCGATACTGGCTCCCTGACAGATGCCATGGTCTCAGACAATCCAGCAGAGATCTGTCTCCAGCTAGACAGAAGCACTTGGGAAGCCCTTGCTTCACGGCATCCTAACTGGCAAGTCCAGCCCTAGAGAGGACACTGAGACTACTACCCTCAGGGGTGTCAGAAGGCTACACCCACAAGGCCTCAACTGTAACCAAGCCCTAACCTCAGAGCTACCTGCTCTCCCACCTAGTCCAGCCCAGCCCAGCTCTAACAATCAGGACAGGTTCCTACCCAACATCAACACTGGTTTCTTTTCCTCTGAAATTAGGTTTGACATTTCATTGGATGTCCACACTATTGTAATCAGCTAGGTAAACTGGCCTCTGAAGCCCTCCAGAGCCAGTGGGCAGAAATCCCCCTTGTCCACAGAATGTGTGGTCAGCACTTGAGGACACTTGGGGTGTCCAGTCATGGCACAGGGTGTTGTTTCCTGCAGAGGCAGAAATGGAGACGCCAGCTGTGCAGCTGCCCGGTGGCCTCTTTCTGGAGAGTGCAGAATGCAGGGATATAATAGGGTAGGAGAGTGAGAAGTGAGCATACCTGACTGAGCTGTGCACTACCTGAACAGAGCCTTGTGAGAGAGGCCAGCTCTACTCCCTTTGTAGAGGAGGAAGTCAAGCCCAGCAAGCGAATGGCTTCCCAGAGGCCACTCAATGTGCAGGGCTACTTCCTGTTTCCACTGCAAGGGCTACTTGAGAATCATTTTTAAGAGAAAGCTACTCATATACATCAAAACAGCATTCGATTATTTTACTTTATATTTTGCATATTTTATGATGACTGAAAATTAGCTCTTAATTGGGGGGATATAAAACAGTAATTTCACATGAGTTCCCTCCTCCACCCACCTCCCCCCCCCCCCAAGAAAAAGAGGAGTAGCTTTTTTTCTACCCTGCTTTTACCAAAGTGCCCGGAAGGGGGAGTCAAGTCCTGGCACCTGAGAGACCAGAGGCAGTGGAAAGTCTGGATACTGTAGCAGCACCAGCTCCCTCTATTCACAAGAGAGCAGCTGCTTCCTGAGAAAGCGGGAAGATTTGAGTAGGTGTAAGGACCAGGACAGTGGACAGCTACCTTCGTGTCCCCATTTGCAATAATGGAGCTTGGCTGTAATGCAAAGGAATGATGTCAAGGGTCAGATGGACTGGCATCTGACAGGTACAATGACCTCAAGGACACTATAAGGGACAGATGAACTGAGAGAGCCAGGCAGTCATGACAGAAGGGAGCCCTCACCCAGAAAAGGATCAGAGTGGCCAAAAGAATGCCCCATGGGACATTGGTCCAACCACAGCCCCTTCCTCCCTCAAAGACCATATCCCCCATCCCTTACCCTCCAACAACCCTGGCAGCTCTTTGAAGGCATAATTATTCGGCCTGGCCACAGTGTGCTGCACTGCAGGGGCCCCACTGCAGGGCAAGGGATCCCTTCCTGAATGAGCAGCCCAGATTGCCCTGCTTTGCCTTTTAGGTATTTGTCTTCCTCCCTCTCTTGGATGCCCTCAGAGCAGCCCTACCTTTGGTCTGAGTGAACAGTAGCACGTGCTTCCTGGTCTCCCAGACACAAGTGAGAAAGGGTTCCTAGGCCTTCACAGACAGCACTCCCAGCCTCTAGGTAACTAAATAAGCCCACCTGGAGCTGAGTTTCCAGCTGCTACCCCTCATGGCACTTCAAGGATGGTTTATTGCTAGGAGAGTGTGGGACTTGAGGGTCTGCAGAGGACAGAGAAGGAGATGTGGGTACCTTGTCATACTCAGTGATGCTGGGACTGGAGCTGACTTTCCTATAGCTCCTTCCAGCAGAAAACCTACCTTAGGACTCTGAGACAGCAACAGATCCCACAGCTTCTTTAGGATCCCCTCTCTGCTCCCTTCTTTGTGCAGAAGGGTAGGTTTCAGACCCAAAGGACTTTCACACCAGAGGAAACACACACAGCTTTGAGCTATATTCTGATGGTTAAGCTGTCAAGAGCCACAATGAAAGAAGACACAGCCAGAGTTGTCGAACCTGCTAAAGAAAATAACCAGAATGTGTCCCATCTCCTTTCATCCCATGCTGAAAAGGCAAATCAGGATGTGGTTCTTGGCACAGAAAGGGCTCATAGAACACCCAGCACCCTTATGTGCACCACAGAATCTTTGAAGCCTCCCTGTACTGGGTCTTGGACACACCCTGTCAAAACAAATGGCCCTTCCCCACCGTCAGGTGAGATGCATGCTGGGTGCGTCCAACATCCCTCTCCCCCGGCCACCCGCAATCTCACAAGCACAAATGAGTGGATAAGGCTTACCAGATTTTGCCTCCTTTTCCTAGTTCTTTCCAAGCCCATCCACTCTCCCTTCATAAAGACAGCCACTTCCCTCATATGCAACACCCTAGGCATCTTCATCAAACCAACAAATCAAGGTTTTCTAGCCACCATCTACCTTTGTGACTTTTTTCAAAGACAATGCCTTGCTATGTAGCCCACTGTAGCCTCAAACTTCTGATCCCCCCCCATAGTCTCCAGAGTGCTCAGTTATAGGTGTCTACCAACACATCCAGCCCTTACTTCACTAAAAAAATTATTGTTATTATAAAGGTGATATACAGGGGGCTAAGTCAGGTAAAGAGCACATTTCTTTTGGGACAGTGTCACCCCTTCCCTCTCTCCAAGTTTTCCCTCCCATCTCCACCCACAAGTTGTATAGTTCCTTTTCAACAGAATGTCCAGTAAGTACCACTGCTGCATTTGTTCATCCTTTGTCCCTCCATCCCTTACTTCATTTTTATAATCATAGGTTCTTTGTGATTCTCCTGACAAACAGGAAAATGGCTGTCAGATCATATGGGAATCAACACTGAGGTGAATGAAGTTGGCAAAACCAGAAGCTAAAATCCTGCTGTAAAGAAGACTAATCAGGGGGAGAGGGGAGCGGGCAATGAGGGAGGAGGTAACAGTACAAGAAATGTACCCAAGGCCTAACGTATGAAACTGTAACCTCTCTGTACATCACTTTGACAATAAATAAGAAAAAAAAAAGAAGACTAATCAGCAGCACAGACAAGTTAGACCAGGGTGCTGGGTCACAGGAGCATGTTCAGGGTGACTAAAGTCCCTGCCTTTCTCTGCAAGCTACAGAAACTGCTACTGGCATCCCATCATCTTTCTCATTTCTCTCATTCTCCTCACGGCTGTTTCCTTTATTCTCTTCAATCTGAATTTCAGGTTCAAACTTGCAAATTAGGCATTTGGAACCTGGGGCAGTGGAGGTCTAGGCTTGACTTCCGATGGGTATCGCTCAGCCAGCCTCATAAGGAGATGAACATATCTCTGTCTTTCTTGGGTCTGACATCCAAATTCCCTTCCCAGATTTGAACCTGGATGGAAAGAGCATGGGCTACACACATTTACAGTTACACAGCAGTGCTGTACCCAAATCTGAGCAGAACCCTCATAGAACATCCAGTACCATCTAGAATTTTCTACAGTAAAACAAAAACATCAGAGCTGCAGAACTGAGGGAGTAATGGCAGGAGATAGAGGCATGAAGAAGTTGAAGACCGTCACTTCAGTGAGTAGTCTCTGTGCTCCATCTCTGAGTATTAAAGACTCTGTAGCTACGTGCATGTGTTCATCTCACCCCTCCCAGACTGCATGTGGAAACACAAGGACTAGATACCACTGGACAAAGAGGAGTTTTCTCTCTTGGACTCATACTTTCAGCTCCACTCTGTACCCAACAGCCTCAGGTAACTTCTGAGGAAATTCCTTTGTCTGCTAATTAACAGAATATGTTTACAGTCATCTGCACAAGTATTGGCACTCAGAAGGTACTGAAGTTCTTCTTAACATGATCAGCATGCTAGTTTTTCATTGTTCAAGATGCATACTCAAGAAACACTACCCCAAAGCTTAAGCAACCCCCAACCAAAATGTACACAACAGGGGTCTTTCCTTATCTCAAGGAAAAGAAACTGCTCCATGGCAGGATGGATTCCACCTGCCAAGAGAGCCCCAAACACCTAGATACTCAGGATGTAACACCCGGAGTGATTAGGGCAAAGGAAAATCACCTATCATGGCATAAAGTTAAAGTCACACCCCTTGCCTTTACCATATTAATAGTCACAACAGCCAAGGAGGAGTGCCAGACTTTGAAGTCAGGTCCCACTTTACCACATGAACCCCACCTTACCACGTGAACCCCACTTTATCACGTGAACCTGAGATAAGCAGGCCCAGCAAGCAGACCCAGGACAAGCCCATTAGGGCCCAGTAGGTCTAGAACTCTAACCGCTGGGAATGCTTAACTCTGACCACCCCTAGAATGCCTCAAACCCTGAGCCAATCAGATTTGTACCTGTGTCCTAACCTTGCTTGTTTGAACACCTTATTGTTGTAACTTTGTTCTTTGCCTTTATAAGCCCTGTGTAATCGTAGCTCGGGGCTCCTTCCTAACCTCCTCTGTGTAGGTGGGTAGGACGAGGCCCGAGTTGTAGCTCGCTTAAATAAAGCCTTGCCTTGCTTTTGCATTTCGGAAAAAAAAAAAAGATGCATACTCAAAAGACAGAAGAAACAAAAGACATCTGTCTTGTTTTTTCTCAGTATCTCTGGTTTCCCCAGCGATGAAGAGACCACTCACGGAACATCCACCTACACAACTCCATTGGGAGCCAAAGCACTAACTGACAGGATGAAGGCTCTCCCTCCTGTGCAATCTGATTGCCTTCATACAGCCTATGTCACTCCATGCCTTACTATCTTTACTCAGCCTTGTGTTCATTGTGGTGTGTTCTATATTATTGCTGTGCAACATTCTCATAGCATGAAAACAAAATAATCACATCATCTCTTTTACACTGAGGCACCAGGGTATCCTCCAAACTAGAAAGTTGTAAACAGTGCCACTCTGAATTGATCTGTGATGTCTCCTGACACGTGTGTGGTTCTGCTGAGTGAGCATCAAAGCTGAACTCTCAGGGCTGGAAACTACACATCTTCAGCATTTCAGGACAGCCCCCAGTAGACCCCCACATTCTTACTGGTACTTGAATGCTACCTGTTTCCCACAGGTGTGAACATTGTTGGATCCATGTCCTCAGTACCTTCAACTGGAAGACCTGGGTTTGCCTATGTAATAGGTGACTCACTGGATTCACATATTTTCAACTGTCACTCCTCTGACTTCAAAATTAGGCTGAGCACCACTTCATATTTTTTCAGTCATTTGAATTTCCTCCTTGGAGGTTTCTGTCTGAAACATTCCCTTGGGTGTTTTTTTCTCCAGGATTCACATATTTGAATGTTAGATCTTTATAGTTGTGTTTTGGATAGTTTCTCTCATCCTGTTGCCTTTCAGTTCTCTTCATAGTCCTCTCTTGAGAAGAAGTATTCTCGATTAAAGTGATTGAAATGATCAATCATCCCTTTCACTACAGCTTTCTGTGCCCTGCCTCAAAATCTTCCTCTGTCCATTAAAATTGAACAAATTACAATTTGGTGAAAATGGTTGAGAAGGTGAGTTGGTTTCTAAAGAAATTCATTTCTGATATGAATTCCAGCTTTCCTGCACTTTTTCCCCCCTCATCATCAGTCACAGCTCCTCTTCCCTGGGGTCACACCTGTCCTCAGGGTGACCCACTTGGAGGGTAGTAGGAAAGCTTCTGTTTTCTCTGACAATGTTTCAAAGAGCCACTTTTCACTGGATACATGAACCTATACTTTCATATAGTCATCATGTAATTTCCTAGGTGTGACCCTGCTCATTTAAAACAATGTGAATTTAAATTGTTTTAGTCATTGGACTTTCTGTCTTGTTTACAAGTTAATTTCCAACTGGGAGAGGAATGAGGGAAGGGGTGACACTGTTCAAAAGGAAATGTACTCATTACCTGACTTATGTAACTGTAACCCCTTTGTACATCACCTTTACAATAAAAAATTAATTAATTGATTGACTAATTAGTTCCCATCAGTAGCAGTGGCTCAAGACTATAATTCCAGCTATCTGGGAGGTAAAGATTGGATATCATAGTTCAAGGCCAGCCCAGGCATATAAGTCTGAGAGACTGTATCTCAATCGGTGGCTAGGTGTGGCACATGCCTGTTGGAGGTGTGGCTCAGGGGTAGAATTCCTTCCTTACAAGGGTGAAGCCCTGAGTTCAATCCTCCAATATCATACTCTAACAAACTTTAATTCCCTCTAAAATTATTAAAAATTCTCTCCAAGTGTTCTTCTAGTGCTTGTAAATTCTATTATATTTTTAAGTCTTTGAGCCATATGGACTTTATTTTGGGGGAAGAAGCCTGGGAGGGATCCAGCTATGTATTTTCCAAATGTCTGGCCAGTTGTCCCCAAATTGCTACTGAATAATATATCCTTTCCTTACTGATTTAAAATGCTGTCATTATCATATACCAAATCCCCATATGTATTGGGGGTCTATTTCTGGGCTTTCTATTCTTCCCTTCAATCTGTCTGTCTCTCCCCACACTGGAAGAGGCACTGTGAAGCAAGGCACTATGATACTACTGTCCAGCTTCTAAGCAAAGCTTATCTTTTTCTTAACTTTTCTCATGAGTTTTATGTCCATTTTTTTTAATATGGACTTTGTTTAATTTACAAAAAAATGTTGTTAATGTTGGGATGTGATTCCTTACATATGCAGGCTCACCCACAGACCACAGAGATCTTCAGACAATCAAGTTTTCCTTCTAGCCATTCCATTTCCTTCATATTTGCCATGAAGATGGTAGATATGATCTAGAGAGATCCTCTTGTGCTCTCCATCCTGATTCCATCAGGACTCAAAACATCTACCTAAATAATGCCTTTAGTATGCGTTCAGTTAGCAACAGATCCTCACAATTTTCTTGGTAGCTTGCAAATGTCATTATTTCACTTTACTTTCAGAAAGACACTTTCTTTGGGTATAGAATTTTAGCTTACTAGTTACTTTCAGCATGGTAAAGATACCACCACTCCATTACTTTCTGTCTACTGGCTGCTCAATTGAGGGCAGCAGTCACCTGCATTAGAACCATCTCTGAAACTCAGTGGCTTGAACAGCAGGTACATGGGACTCCTCAAGAGTATATAAGGAAGAGAAGGGACGTACAGAACACCATGCCTTGAGGAGAATATGACATTCTAGAGGAATGTGGGTAGTCACCCCTCACCCCGCCACTTCATCCTTGTTTAATAGGAGCAAAGAAAGGAGCAGGTAGACCCAGGAACAGGCAGCAAAGGGACTCCATGCACAACATGAAGGCTGGGTAAGCAGAGAAGGAGAAGTGAGAAGAACAGTAGTGTTCTACAAAGTCTACTATTATTCCTCTGGGTTATGAGTCTCTCTATTTTAGGGCATTTCCCAAGTAATTTCACTGTATTCTTGGGTTTATTTTCTTGTTCTCAGGATTCATAGTGCTTCTTGAATCTTTGACAATTTTTATTCATTTCAGAAACCTATTAATCTCTACCTCTTCACATTGCTCCTACCCCCTCCTGCCTCTCTTCTCCTTTGTAGACTTCGGTTCATACATGTCAGACTTTCTCATGCCCAAGGTGTCTCCTTGTTCCATCTTGTCTTCTCTCTGTGCTTCATTTAGAATCTGTCCTTTGGCCCACTTCTTGTTCAACAATCCTTACTTCTATAGGTCTAATTGGCTGTGAGACCCATTGATCCAGCCCCAAATTCAGGTGGAGTGCTTTCAATACTAGAATTGCCCTGTGGTTCTTTGCAGATTTCTCCTCTACTTTCTCATTATTGAAATATACTGATCCTCATTAGTCTAGTGTCAAGATCTGGCAACCCTTCTGCTTCTTGCACCCTTCTGGCTTCTTGGCTCTCTGCCTCTTTTCTCTGACCCACCACTTGCCATGCACACAAATGTTTGAATGAATGCTGAGTATTCCATCTTTCCCCATAAACGACCTGTCCTCAGATTTTGGCAGCCAGAGACAAAGAAGTGCATATCCTCTGTGTCCAGTCACAGACTGAGCTGATCTTAAACAAGCTTTATCCTTTTCCTTCTCCCATGTAGTTCTGTCAAAATGATAAAGGTACCAGAACCTGGACAGACCCTGGATGCTGATTTTTATAACCCTACTGCTCATTTATTTGCTTCTCAGCAACTGTTCTCTGCCAGGCCACTCTGCTCCAGCACTGGTGAAAGTTGTAAAAGGAAACAATGAAAGTGGTCAGCTTCCTACTCCATGCTCTGCTCCCCCAGACAGATGTCTTGGCAAGTCTGAACTCACTTGTAAAGAGGATTCCTTCTAAGTGCAGCAAGCCCATGTACATATATGTGCATGGATGGCAAGCTCACTGAAAAGTGGCGGTGGTCACAAGGCCCATCTGGAGACAGTGACAGAGTCTCTGGGCACCAGCAGTCACACTGCTCAGATGCAGGTAACCAATAGATGCTGCTGAGCAAACAAAACACACCAGTTGCGTCCAACAAGCTGGCCCTGTGTCAGGACTGAACACAAGACTAAATGGCCCCACTAGGGAAATAGACAGGACAGCCCACTACCATGTACCAAGAAATGTCTTCTCTGAGACACAAGTCACCTCAATGTAGGAGACATATAGGAATGAGACCCTACTACAGTACACAGGCAAGAATGCAGGAAATTTCACCAAGAAGCCATGAAAAGTCACAGGAACATCACTTTCATACAAGGCATTGAGAACTTTACAACCCTTGCCTAGAACCTGCTTCCTCTCTCCACTCTCCCTCACACACTAACCTGAACCCTAAGCCTGGACCTTCCTCCTCAGCCCCATGTGAGTGGGAAAGTGTTTTCATCATGCTATTGAGCTGTCTGCACTCATCTGGAATCCTCAGGAAAACATACTGAATCTCAGTACCAACCAGTGTATGGAACTGATACCAGTTCAACAAAGGTCTCTTCAAAAAATTAGCCATGAAAGTCAGCCACATGGCTTGGCGCAAGGAGCCAAGACATTAGAAAGGTTCCATCTGCCAACAGAAACAGCCAAGACATCTCAAAGGGATACACACACCCACATCCTGGCTACTGTCCCTAGAGTGGCTCTCTTTCTTTGGGCAGTGACATTTTAGCCAAGCAAATATCTTTTTTCTATAATTTTCTGTTCACATCTGGATTGAGATATGAGGTGTTTCTAAACATATCAGTATGCTCATAAATGCCTATCAAGAGGAAACAGCTCAGCTTCCCGTGTGTGTGTGTGTGTGTGTGTGTGTGTGTGTGTGTGTGTACTAGACCTTGAACTCAGGGTCTGGGCACTCTTATATGGCTTTTTCATTCAAAGTTGGCCCTCTTCCACCTGAGTCACAGTTCTACTTCTGGCTTTTTGGTGTTTAATTGGAAAGAAGAATCTACAGATTATCCTCTCTGGGGTGGCTTTGAACCTCAATCCTCAGATCTTAGCCTCCTGAGTAGCTATGACTTCAGGCATGAAAAACAAGCACTGAGCTAGAAATGGGTTTTATACTTATGTCAATCCCAGAGCCTAGATGACTAAGGAACTGTGATTTTATTCAAGTCATGTTGTACAAAAGTTCCTAAAAAAGAAAGGTTTACCGTCAAACTGCAATGAGTTTGATTTTTCAATAAAAATACAAACCCATCATGTTTCTGAAGTACCTCCATTTTATTTATCATTGTTGAACACCATCTCCAGTTAGAATCAGCAATGCCACTTTTAAAACCCATCCCATGTGGGTAAATTTTTTAAAGGAATGAAATCTAACATTATATAGCTTTGCATTTCTAGATACAATACAGTATATTACAGAAGGTTAAACATACCACCTCTGTGAACTTACAGCCATAAAAAGATACACTGACTCTAGAAAAAAAATTAGCCATGAGCCAGGCACTGGTGGCTCACTCCTATAATCCTAGCTACTTGGGAGGCTGAGATGTGAGAATGATGGTTCAGAGCCATCCAGGGCTGGAAATGGAAAGTCCGTGAAACTCTCATCTCCAAATAACCACCAGAAAACCAAGTAGTAGAGCATTAGCCTTAAGCTGAAGAGCTCAGGGACAGTGCCCAGGCCCAGAGTTCAAGCCCCATGACCAAAAGAAAAAAAGAAAAAGAAAAGCTTAGCCATGAGACCAGCCATGCCAGACCCCATCAACTTGGGAGGTAGACATAGTGAGGATTGTGGTTTGAGGCTAGCCTGGTTAGTGAGATTCCATCTAAATGAAGAAGACTGGTTTGGTGGCATGTGCCTGTCATCCCAGCCACTCCAGAGGCCATAGGTAGGAGGATGTTGGTCTGAGGCTAGCCCTAGGCAAAAAGTGTGAGATCTGACCTGAAACAAAAAAAAAAGCTTGGGACATGGCTCAAGTGGTAAAGTGACTGGCTTAGCAAACATGAGGCCATGAGTTCCAATCTCAGTACTGACAAAAAAAAAAAAAAAAAAGAAAAGAAAAAGTCACGAATGAATGGGTAGATTTTTCCTGGTAGTAAAGAAGGGACTAATTTTAGGACTCCAAACTAACCTGTTTTGTATTTTGGAAGAACATGAAGTTCTTAGGAAAATATTTATTCAACAATAAAGAAGATTATAACAAAAATGTTTGCAAACATATTGAACACATCCAAGTATAATAAAACTACTAGAAAAAGATTATAAGGACAGTAGCAGAGGATAAGACTGGATTACTTTTTCTGCTTCTCTGTACCTTCCAAATTTTCTCTAACAAAAAGCATTACTTTTAGAAGGAAAAATTAAAACTTCCATGAAAAACCTTCATGTGGCAAAAAATAAGGGACAGGTGATTTCCAAGACTCTTGTCTGAGACTTCTGGTCCATGCCATCCTGCTCAGAGGCTGTGCCTCCTGAGCAGAGGGCCACCAGCTTTCTGCAGATTGAGGCGCAAGAGTTAGCAAGTATAGCAGTGCAATTTTCTGAGAACATCTGGTTCTGTTCTGGAAGGCCCCTGAGGAAGTCTAGGCACAGCCCAGCTCCTTTTCACTTGGCCAAATATAATCTGATGTTGATGAAAGAAAGGATTTATTTACCCCCAACCTGTTAAGAATGGCTAAAAATACAAGAACAGAGAGTAGCTCCAGGAGCACTTTAGTTTTTTATGCTGTTACCATGCTCGAATTCAAGGCCTTGTATTCCTTAATTTTCTTGCTCACCACTGGTGCTCTAGCTCTTGAGTCATGCCTCCAGTTTGGAATTTGGTAGTTAATTTGAGATAAAATCACTCATTCTCTTCTTCCTGGACTGGCTTCTATGATTATAGGTGTGAGCCACCAGCACTTGTTCAGTAGTGCTTGTGAGAGCAAAAACAAAAATCTTCAGAGACCTGGACTCTATGCTTAGATCTGGGTTACTTGATTGAACTCTGTACTCGATGGTCAGTCAGTGATAATGAGCATAAAGGGTTTAGCACAAAAGCTGGATGATAAAGGTTAATGGTGGTGATGGGGGTGTGATGACGGTGATGATTGTGATGATGATGATGATGATGATAATGATGATGGTGACAATAATGGTAGCTGTGATTATGATGGTTACGATGATGAAGATGAGGAGGGTGGTGATGAGGAAACAGTGGTGATGGTAAGAATGCTGATGCTAAGGGAAATGGAAATATAGACATGAGAGTGAGAAAGCAATGATAGAAGCCCAGAAGTGTCCAAATGCAAGCTGCACATCCCTCCAGTGTGCTTGACTGACCATCAAGTAAAAGGCATTGTCCCCATTTTAGAGAAAAGGAACTTGGGGGTCAGAAAGGCTAAATAACTTGTTGAGATGATACAGCTAGTTTTTAAAAGGGATACCTAAGATTTCACTGGTGCTGAACTGCCTAGGTACAAACCCTGATTATAACACTAACTGCTATGTCATCTTGGGCACCTCCTAAACTACACAGGCCTCCTTTATCTTTTTGTGAGAACAAGAGTGCCCATCATGCAGTTTTTGCAAAGTGGCACCACCCACCTCTCCATCTAGACTTAACCCAGACCCTTCTTGAGTTCTTCCTCTTCCTTGAGCCTGTCCTGATTCTCAAGTTGCCAGCCTAGGTTTCAACTGGATTTGTGTGGCTCAAATGGAATAATATATGAAATGTTTCATAAATGATAAGATGCATGCAATATTAGTAATAACTTGTAGCATTTTTGGAGCCCTCCTGTGTCTTCAGTTAATATCTTTAATAATAAAACACAGAAAACTGTCTCTCAATTAGACTAGGGTTATTTACTTAGGACAGTTTTGCATTGCAATTTGCAAATTCTTAAATAGCAACATACTCATTTGCATTTATTTGCATGTCCACAGAGAAATAACTTCCATGCTAATGATGTTCTTACTAACAAACCATAGAAGTAATAATGAGGAGCTTGAATTCCCTCTCCATACCTTTGGCTCTGTTGCACAAAGCACAGCTGGCATTTTAGTGAAAATATTATGGAATTTTTAGGGCCAGAAGGTTTCCTAGAGATTATCTGATCCAGTAGTTCCAAGCCCTGAATGCTCATTAGCGTTACCTCAGGGAGCCTGAAAAGGAAGGAAGGGAGGAAGGCAGGAAGGCAGGAAGGGAGGAAGGGAGGAAGGAAGGAAAGGAAGGAGAAAGGAGGAAGAAAGGAAGGAAGGAAGGAAGGAAGGGAAGGAGAAAGGAGGGAGGGAGGAAGGAAAGGAGAAGGGAGGGAGGGAGGGAAGGAGGGAAGGAAGGAAGGAAGAAAGGAAAGAAGGAAGGAAGGCAAGAAGGAAGGAAGGCAAGAAAGAAAGAAAGAAAGAAGAAGAGAGAGAGAGGAAGGAAGGAAGGAAGGAAGGAAGGAAGGAAGGAAAAGAGGGAGAGATGGAGGGAGGGAGGAACAAAAGAAAGAAAGAGAGAGAGAGAAAGAAAGAGAAAGAAAGAAAGAAGGGGGCTGGGGATATGGCCTAGTGGCAAGAGAGCTTGCCTCGTATACATGAGGCCCTGGGTTCGATTCCCCAGCACCACATACACAGAAAATGGCTAGAAGTGGCGCTGTGGCTCAAGTGGCAGAGTGCTAGCCTTGAGCAAAAAGGAAGCCAGGGACAGTGCTCAGGCCCTGAGTCCAAGGCCCAGGACTGGCCAAAAAAAAAGAAAGAAAGAAAGAAAGAAAGAAAGAAAGAAAGAAAGAAAGAAAGAAAGAAAGAAAGAAAGAAAGAAAGAAGGAAGGAAGGAAGGAAGGAAGGAAAGAAAGAAAGTGGTACACTTAGGCCCCATTCTCCATTGATTCTGAGTCAATTATGCCAGGTAGAGCATGGGCATTCTGTAATTTTTTTAAGTTTTAAGGTGTTGCTAATGCACAACCAACCCCCTCATTTTACAGGTGAGAAATCTGTTCACTTAATGAAAAAGTATCTCACATAGAGATGATCAAGGAAACAGCTGAAGACAGTGTCCAGATGGCCCCAGAATTCTTGGCTTCCAGTCCACAAATAAGACAATGAAGTATCTACCCAGGTGCCTTCATACTGTCCTCATGTCAGTGGCACTGGATGTTCACATTAATAAAATGAACACATTATTCCACAATGAACAGAACCAAAAGTCTATAAAGTTTACATCTAGTCATTTTGTTTGTTTTTTGGGAAAGAGTGAAGAAACAAAATGAGGATTGCTAAGCATGTTCTCTCATAAGGTAGAAAAGCCCAAAAAGGAGGGAAGATGGTGCCGCCACAGTAGGGAGGTACACCAACTCGCTCCAACTGAATAGCGAGCTGGGAACTCCAGCACCCAACACCCCATGAAGAACCCAGCAAACCCAACAACCAGAGCAACAGAGAAACACAGGAAACGGAAAGAAGAAGAAGAAGAAGAAGAAGAAGAAGAAGAAGAAGAAGAAGAAGAAGAAGAAGAAGAAGAAGAAGAGCCTATAACCTGCACGGAACCGGAAAATCTCCGGGGTACCCCCACACACACCGACCCTGGCCCAGACAGGGCCAGGCTGGGAAAGGGGACCCAGCGCCGGCAAGCGGGGCCACAGACCTTCAGCCACCAGAGAAGCAACAGCTGAAAAGTCATGCCAGGAGTGCAGAGCCTAGAAACAGGAGTTCCATGGGCCCCAGATGGAGCGCAGACTGACTGAGACAGACGGTGGTACAGGACCGAACAACCGGGCAGCGGAGCGGAACTGAGCGGCAGGGAACCAGGTGGCACAGACGGGGAGAGCCAGGACCGCCACCACGAAATGACCTATCACCACACCCCAGCACCACAGCCCCGAAAAGCCCACAGCAACGCAGGACACACACACAATCCAGGACCAGTAAGTTCCCCATTACCCCCCCCCCATGGGAGACCAGCCCTAGCAGAGACCCAAAACCTACAAAGAAGCTAGAGTTCCATCCCTACCCCTCCCTACCCTGAGGGAACAAAGGAGCAGCGCCAAGGCATCCCCCCCAAACCCCCAGCAGAGGAGCCAGAACCTGGCCGCACCGGCCCCACCCCCTCCCCAGCAGGGGCCCGGGGACTGGTAGGCATTGGAAGCCCCACCTGAGGTGCCTGGTCCTCGCGGTCTTTTTGAACAACAGTCACAGGCTCCAGGTGCATAATACCAGCCCAGCAGGGACATCTGGGCCCGATCAAATGTCCGCCTCACAGCGGAGGTGAAGAGTCTGTGGGCACCAACCCGCACCTGGACACTTCTACTGGGCCCACCCATACCACCCCCCACAGCAAACTCGCGAGAAGGCACAAGCACTCTCCAACAGATCGGGACAACACGTCCCCAAAGGAAGCACTAGAGTGCACACACACGTGTCCCCCAGAGGGCCAACGTGGGCCATCGTGCTAGTCCTCCAGCAGGAGGATCTCCTGCCCAACCCCCTGTGGGAGCGCACAAGCAGGCAAGCTGCAACATCCGCTCTGATAGGTGTACTTCATACAGGTGGGCAGGGCCCCCCCAGCAGCAGCGCCCATGGTAGGTGCACTCCACACAGGGGGGCAAGTCACCTCTCAGCGGCAAATCTCAATCTGAGAGGTGAGCTCCTCTGACCAAGGTACCCAGTGGAAAAAAGAACCAAAGAAGAGAAAAGCCTCCAAACCACGCTGAATCAGCAATCCGCAAACCCTCACCAGGGGCATGCTAGGGTCAGCACAACACAGCGGCAAGTCACTATCCTGTAGAGAAAGACACAGAACCTACCCACCCCCAAGTGCAGGGAGGGTGACCACCTCAGCAACAATCTAGACGGTCACGCTCACCCATTGGGCAGTAAGATTCAACAGAGCCAGGACAAAAACAAGTCTCCCAATGATGGACTAGCGGGAACCAGCACAAAGCCAACCCAAGGAAGCCACCTACAGATCTCCAGATGTGCAAATCACAAAGAAATATTACAAATTACATCAAAGGGCAAGCCAACTCACCAGCTCCAAAAAGCAGTACGACCAAAGAGGAGATGGAGAATAAAAAAACAACTGAGGCTATGATGGCAGAAATGATGGAAAGCCTCAGGAATTAATTCAGAGAACAATTCCAGGAGTTTAGAATGGAACTCTTGAAGGACCTCCAGGAAATCAAGAAAGAAATGGAAGCAAAAATGGATACAGTGCAAACCTCTGTTAAAGAAGACCTTAACATCCTGAGAAGCGAAATGCATGAAAAAATAGATTTAAAATACAACTCTTTATTTTATATATATATATATTTTTTTTTTATTATTAATTGAACATAAATTTTTTTACAAGGTGTTGTGCAAAGAGGGTGCAGTTACATAGTAGGGCAGTGTGTACATTTCTTGTGATATCTTACAACCTGTTTTTCCATCCCTTGTCTAGGTCAGGTAGACCCATATGCAATATACAATGTATCAAGCACATATACAGTGTTCACAGACTTGGTTTCTACTGTCTCTCCGTCTCCCTTTGTTAACAGTCATATATCAGGGAGATCATGCCCCTTTGTTTTCTGTGTTCAAGGCTTATCTCACTCAACATTATTTGTTCGAGTTCTGACCATTTCCCTGCGAATAACAATATTTCACCATTCCTAATCGCTATGTAGTATTCCATTGTTAAAATACAACTCTTTAAAGGAAGAAATTTCCACGATCAGAGCTGATCTGGCAACCATAAATAGCTCCCTGGCATCCATAAACTTCACACTTGAATCCACAGCACAAAGAATTGACCATATTGAATCCAGAATCTCTCTCTTGGATGATGATGCAGCCGATAAGGACCAGAAAATTACCACACTCCAAAAAACAGTAAAGCTCCAGGGCAGACTAATCCAGGAGCTAGTGGACAAAGACAAGAGATTTAATCTGCACATAATTGGAATAGAAGAAGGAGCCAAATACCAGAGCAGAGGGCTTCAACATATTTTCAATAAAATTATTGCAGAAAACTTCCCCAATCTCACAAGGGACCTCACCCAGGTAACCGAAGCCTATAAGACGCCTGGCAGACCAGACCCTAGAAAATCCTCGCCCAGGCATATAATAATCAAGACTTCAGATTTCAAGAATAAAGAGCAAATTTTGAATTCAGCCAAAGTGAAGAAAGAGATTACAACGGGAAAAGGATCCGAATAACAGCAGACCTCTCCACACAAACCTACCACACACGAAGAGAGTGGAAGAATACAATCCAAGTCCTACAGGCCAACAATTGCCAACCTAGAATCAGATTCCCAGCGAAGTTAGAGTTCATATTCGAGGGAAAAACCAGATCTTTCCACAGCAAAGAGGATCTAAAAGAGTATGTGAATAAAAAACCAGCCTTACAGCGAATTCTAAGAGGGGAATCTCACCCAACAGAAATCGTACAGGACACACAGAAACAGAAAGAAACTATAATAGCCAGAGCCCAACAGAAAGAGCAGCTCATTAAAGACAAGAAAAGAAAAAAGAGAGGAAAAACAGCCTAGCAGGAAAATGGAAAGGGAAAAAACACTTTTATTCTTGATCTCTTTGAAAATAAACGGTATAAACTCTCCGATAAAGAGGAGCAGACTGGCAGAGTGGATCCACAAACAAAAAGTTGCCATCTGTTGTCTACAAGAGACCCACCTTATAGCAAGGGATAAAAACAGGCTCCAAATGAAAGGATGGAGCAAGATCTTCCAAGCAAACGCACCTACCAAAACGGCAGGAGTAGCCATCCTGATCTCAGATAAGCTGGACTTCTCATTAAAATCAACTCAAAAAGGGCTGGGGATATAGCCTAGTGGCAAGAGTGCCTGCCTCGGATACATGAGGCCCTAGGTTCGATTCCCCAGCACCACATATACAGAAAACGGCCAGAAGCGGCGCTGTGGCTCAAGTGGCAGAGTGCTAGCCTTAAGCGGGAAGAAGCCAGGGACAGTGCTCAGGCCCTGAGTCCAAGGCCCAGGACTGGCCAAAAAAAAAAAAAAATCAACTCAAAAAGACAAAGAACACTACATTTAAATACAAGGAAAAATCCAGAATCAAGACATCATGGTGATAAATGTATACTCACCGAACAAAAGAGGCCCTACATGTCAAGCAAATTCTCACAGAACTAGAGAACAAGATAGACCCAAACACAATCATAGTGGTTGACTTTAATACCCCACTCTCTCCAAGAGACAGATCCAACACCCAGAGGATTAGCAAGGGGGCTGAGGACCTAAGTAACACCATATCCCAAATGGATCTGACAGATCTATACAGAATCTTTCACCCTACAGAGACCCAATACACCTTCTTCTCAGCACCCCATGGATCATACTCCAAAATAGACCATGTCATAGCCCACACAAAGAACCTCAGCAAATACAAAAGTATTGACGTCATTCCATGTATTATATCTGACCACAGAATAAAGGTAACCCTCAATAACAACGGTTACCACAGAGGCTATACACACTCTTGGAGGCTAAATTCCTCACTGTTATCTAACACGTGGGCCACAGACCAAATTAAGGATGAAATTAACGAATTCATAAGCCACAATGACAATGAAAATACATCACAAAGAAACCTATGGGATACAGCTAAGGCAGTACTGAGGGGCAAGATCATTGCCCTCAGCACTCACATTAAAAGAATGGAAGCAGAGCAGGTGAATAACCTCACGATGAAACTAAAACAACTGGAGAAACAAGAAATGATCGAATCTAAAATGACTAGGAGAGAGATCACAAAGATCAAAGAAGAGATAAATCTGATTGAAAATAGAAAGACCATTCAACAAATAAATAAGACTAAAGGCTGGTTCTTCGAGAAAATAAATAAATTTGACAGACCCCTCGCAAGACTTACAAAAAAAGAGAAGAGAAGAGATTCATATATGAAAAATCAGGGACTCCACTGGAAAAATTACAACAAATACACACGATATTCAATCATAAGGAACTGTTTACAGAACCTCTACTCACTAAAAAACAGTAATTTTACAGAAATGGATCAATTCTTAGAGAAGTATAAATCTGCCCAAACTGAACCAAGAAGAAATAAATCAACTAAATAAACCAATAACTTACAGGGAGATACAGGGGGTAATCAAGAGCCTCCCAACAAAGAAAAGCCCAGGCCCAGATGGATTCACCAACGAATTCTATAAAACCTTTAGTGAGGAGCTAATTCCAATACTCCTCAAACTCTTCCACGAAATAGAAACAGAGGGAGAAATCCCAAACTCATTCTATAAAGCTAATATTATACTCATCCCCAAACCAGGCAAAGACCCAACAAAAAAAGAGAACTACAGACCAATATCACTAATGAACACAGACGCAAAGCTCAATAAATTATTAGCTAACAGGATCCAGAAACTGATCAAGAAAATTATACATCATGACCAAGTAGGCTTCATCCCACAGTCACAAGGATGGTTCAACATCCGTAAACCAATCAATGTAATTCACCACATCAATAGAACTAAAATCAAGAATCACATTGTTATCTCAGTCGATGCCCAAAAAGCCCTTGACAAAATACAACATCCATACTTATTAAAAGCTCTGGAGAGAACAGGAATACATGGAACATTCCTCAAAATAATAAAAGCCATATACAACAGACCAACTGCTAATATCATATTAAATGGGGAGAAACTAAAATCATTCCCCCTAAACTCAGGAACAAGACAAGGATGCCCACTCTCCCCACTTCTTTTCAACATAGTGCTGGAATCACTAGCCATAGCAATAAGGCAAGAGGAGGACATCAAAGGGATCCAAATCGGCAAGGAAGAAATCAAGCTATCCCTATTCGCAGATGACATGATCTTATATCTGAAGGACCCCAAAAACTCAATCCCCAAACTCCTACACCTAGTAAACCATTTTGGCAAAGTAGCAGGATACAAAATCAATCCACAAAAGTCAGCAGCTTTTCTGTACACCAGCAATGTACAAGCAGAAAAGGAAATTATGGAAATAATTCCATTTACAGGAGCCAAAAAAAGAATAAAGTACTTAGGCATCAACTTAACCAAGGACGTGACGGACCTATTTAATGAGAACTATAAAAATCTAATAAGGGAAATCAAAGAAGACACGAGATGGAAAGACCTCCCACGCTCATGGGTAGGCAGAATCAATATAGTGAAAATGGCTATATTGCCCAAATTGTTCTACAAATTCAATGCAATCCCCATCAAAATCCCAGCTACATTCTTCACTGAAATAGAGAAAGCAACCTATAAATTCATATGGAACAGCAAAAGACCTAGAATAGCCAAAGCAATTCTAGGCAAAAAAAAAGCAGCGCAGGAGCTATCACAATACCAGACTTCAAGCTCTACTATGGAGCCATCATTACAAAAACAGCCGGGTATTGGCATAAAAACAGACCTGAAAACCAATGGATTAGAATTGAAGATCCAGAAATAAAACCGCACTCTTACAGCCAGCTGATATTCGACAAAGGAGCTGAAGACATACAATGGAATAAACATAGCCTCTTCAACTACTGGTGTTGGGAAAACTGGGCAGCCATATGCAGAAAACTCAGAGTAGACCTAAGCCTATCACCATGCACCAAGATCAACTCAAAATGGATCAAGGACCTCAACATCAGACCTGAATCCTTGAAACTACTGAAGGACAGAGTAGGAAAGGCACTAGAACTTATAGGTACAGGAAGGAACTTCCTGAATAGAGTCCCAGGGGCACAACAGTTAGGGGAGAGACTCGACAAATGGGACTACTACAAATTAAAAAGATTCTGCACAGCTAAGGACATAGCCACCAAACTAGAAAGACAGCCAACCATATGGAAAAGGATCTTTACCAGCACAGCAACAGACAAAGGCCTAATATCTGTTATCTACAGAGAACTCAAAAAACTAAGCCCCTCCAAGCCCAGTAAACCAATTAGGAAATGGGCAAAGGAGCTAAAGAGAGACTTCACAAGAGAAGAGATTAAAAATGGCAAAGAAACATATGAGGAAATGTTCAACATCCCTGGCAATAAAGGAAATGAAAATAAAAACAACCCTGAGATACTACCTCACTCCAGTTAGAATGGCCTATACTCTGAACTCAGGCAACAACAAATGCTGGAGGGGGTGTGGGGAAAGAGGAACCCTCCTCCATTGTTGGTGGGAGTGCAAATTAGTACAACCACTTTGGAGAACAGTATGGAGGTTCCTCAAAAAGCTCAACATAGACCTACCCTATGACCCAGCCATACCACTCCTAGGCATCTATCCTGAACAACAGGTCCCAAGTTATTAAAAGACATCTGCACTTCCATGTTTATCGCTGCACAATTCACAATAGCCAAAATATGGAAACAACCCAGATGCCCCTCCACAGATGAATGGATCCAAAAAATATGGTACCTATACACAATGGAATACTACATAGCGATTAGAAATGCTGAAATATTGTTATTCACAGGGAAATGGTCATAACTTGAACAAATAATGTTGAGTGAGTCAAGCCTAGAACACAGAAAACAAAGGGGCATGATCTCCCTGATATATGACTGTTAAGGTGGGGGGAGGGGGTGACAGTAGAGACCAGGTATGTGAAACCAAAAACCTCTTGTCAAATGGTATTTCCCACAGGATTGGGTCAGCGACCCTACAATATGTAACTAAAACCAAACAACTACTCAACATTTAAAGGTCAAAAATTGACCTCTCAGTGGATCACAATAGCTCCAAAGCTATGTATGTATGTACATATAAGACTATTGTCGATATATTGTCCATTGTAGACATTACATTTAAAGCCCTAGGCGAATTTTCTTTGGTGTAGGCCACGTGGCTACTGTATATGTTCTTGGTACATTGTGTATTGTATATATGTCTACCTGACCTAGGGAAGGGAAAGAAAAACAGGGTATAAGATAGCACAAGAAATGTACATACTGCTCTACTATGTAACTGTACCCCCTTTTCACAACACCTTGTCAAAATATTTTTGTTTAATTAATAAATAAATTATAAAAAAAAGAAAAAGAAAAGCCCAGCCTCCAAACATTGTTTGAGCTTAGCTCAGCCTCACAAAAACAAACAAGAACAACTGCAAAGCTAACTAGATCACTAAAGAGGCCAACTAGAATCAATCAGCTCATAGCACACAGTTCATTAAGGGGGAAATATAGACAAAGAAAAGCATTAGAATTGGGAACTAGGATTTTTTCCTATCATCATCATAATGGGCTCTGAAACAATAATCAAGTAGAAGGAGAAGAATTGCTTTCCAGTGTAGGTTATTATAAAATATGGTTATATCAGAATAGCATAAGCTCTGTTCCATCTTGCTAAAGAATGAAACCTAGCCAGTAAGACAGACTTCTGGAAACTGTAAGGTATGTATTTTACTAGGGGCTCATGGGACATGCTGCTTTGCATTTGGTTTTTATTTTTCCATCTCTGCCTTTGTCTAGAATTGATGGGTGCCCCACACAAGCTCTGCTTTCTCCTTCTCTGAGAAGTCAACAGATACCCCCACACTCATACAAGGATGTCTGCAGCATCTTTGCTCATGACAGCCACTAGAAACAACCAACATATAGACAGAATGTGAAAGAAAACCCAAACAACGGAATGTGAATTGCAGTATACTCAGGACCCAGAACTGCGGCTCATTCCTGTGATGTCAGCTACTCAGGAGGCAGAGATCAGGATTGTGCTTTGAGGCTATCCTAGGCAAAAAGGTCATCTCAACAAACAAGCTGGTGTTGTGTCATATATCAGTAATACCAGGTGCATGAGAGGCATAGGTAGGAAGATAGCAGTCTGAGGCTGGCTCAAGACAAAAAGCACAAAACACTCTCTGAAAAATAACTACAGCAAAAAGAGGTAGAAGCTTGGCTCAAATGGTCGAATGCCGGCTGAGGCCTTGAGTTCAAACCCCAGTACTGGAGGGAACAAAAGCAATATCTCCTCAATGGAATACTACCCAGCAACAAAAGAGGGCAAGTATATACAGGAAGGTTAAGGGTAGGAGACAGTTTGCCAGGACAATGGCATTTATGAAAGGGAGAGACGCCCCATGTTATTGTTGAAGTATAGTATGCAAACACTGACACACAAAAAAATCAGGCATCTGTCTCCATGGACCCTAAGAGATCCCACAGAATTCCAAAGACTGGAAGGAAAAGCATCTTGGTGGGTGGGTCACTTGCTTCACAGGTGGGATGCTGGCTCTATAAACATACCAAAGTCACTGTGGGGAGGGTTGCTGGACCCAGTCTCTGTTGGAAGAGACCCCAAAAGACTTTTAAAACCCAAGTCCTCTCAGGAAGGTGGGGCAGAATGCAGTCATTCAATTCAGTGCACATCCTATAAAATTAAGAAAATTGAGGGGAGGGGTAGAGTTGGGAGGGATGGGGAAGAATGATGAAAGAGGTAACATTGATTAAGATGCTTTGCATTCAAAACTGATTTGTTGAATGGTAACTCCTTTTTACAACTTCTTAAATGTGATAACAACAATAATAAAAACCAAGTCCTGTGTGATGAGGCCACTTTTGGACAATGGCCTAGGGACACTACTATCAAAATGAGTCCATTCATCTTGGGCCATTTCCATCCAGTCAGTACATTATGGTGTTCCAAAAACTGACAACTTTGTTTTAGCTGACCTGACTGAGTCACTAGACTGGACCCAGGGTAAGGCCTAGAGAAAGCCACCTGGCACCTCAGGGTCTGTATAGCCAAAAACCACTGCCAAAGCCTGAAGACCCCTGGGCACAATTGTCATTTTCTCCCTTTCTCCTTGGGCTCTTTTAGAGGATTTGTTTTATTTTAGTAAAACCAAACATTTCTTTCTTTCATAAGCAAGGCAAACAACAGGAAAGTAAATGATCCTTTCCAGCTCCCAGAATGTGGAGTTATTGAGAAACTGAGGAAGGACAACCCAAAGTATGCCAAGGTCCACACAGAGTGGCAGGCTCTTCTCTCCAGAAACATGAATGTCACATTACCCATTCTGTCTCTCCTCCCTCCTGCCTCCTAGCCACAACACCCACCAGACTTGTTGGCTGCCTGATCTGAAACAGGGTCTCAGCACACATATCACTACTAGGTTTCCGATCTCTAGGATTTCTTCTACTCCAGGAAACAAGTCTCAAACCCTGTGAACACAAGTGATTCAAGCCAAATGAAGGGATACTCTGCACAAAAGCATTTTCATATTTCTGAGTGTAAAAAAAGAAAACTCTCAAATGGGAAGCCACACAAGCCACAGGAATTCTCTCTGCTTTGAATGTTTAGTGACTTGATTCATTCTGTTGAACAGCATTTTCTGAGCAAAAGCATGACAAACAATAGTTACAAAATAGCTCAGTTTGCTCAGCTTTCATTTCCAACTTGCATGTATGCAACTTTTCTTTAGGAAAACATTCATGCAAACTATAAATAATCATTTCCTCTCTTTGCTGACATCATAACAAACTCACAAGAGACAAGTGAAGGTTGCCATGGTTTTCACAGCAGTTAAAGGCAGTCGACAACAGTCACCATGAATTCTATGGCCTTTGAGTACCAACAATGAGTAATAGCAGGAAGACCAGCTATGATTCTTGGTGGATTTCTGCCCACATGTCACTAGCATTTAATAGCTTAGAGACGGAGTTTGCCATTTGGTACATGAGAATAAGAATGCCTGCCCTGTAAGATTCAAGTTGCAGTAGGGGTGGGAAACCCTCTTACTGCCATAGACAATTTAGGTATTCATAACATCATTGACAGACCATATAATATTGTCCAATACAAGCAGACAGCCATGAGCAGCCAACGACAATCATAAGAAACTAATAGAAGCATACATGTCTGTCTCATCATGTACCACATAATTTCTCAGGCCTTAATTGGCTCAGGCTGAGCTTTTCCCTCCCCAAGCAGACCAATACACACACACAAACAAAAATGCAAACACGTGGTTGATATCCCCAAATCACTATAGCTTGTTAGTTGTTGGTCCAGCTCAAGAGCAGCACCAAAGCTCTGAAGCCCAGACCACACCTGATAGGTCCCAGATTTACCCTGAAGTAGTTCTCATCTTACAACCTTGAACTATGAGCTGAATAGGTGCCGTGTGAATGCTAGTGTCACCTAAATCGTATGTCCTTCAGATGACTTCCAGTGGCAGACTCCAACTCCTTGGGAACTGTGCAGAGGCCAGGTACCATAATTCTAGCTACTAAGGAGGCTGAGATCTGAGGATGGCAGTTCAAAGCCAGCCCAGGCAAAAAGGACTCCAGTTAACCAGCAGAAACCCAAAAGTAGAACTGTGGCTCAAATGGTAGAGCATCAGCCTTGAGCAAAAAAGCTAAGAGCATACACACACACACACACAAACACACACACACACACACACACACACACACACACGCATGCACGCACACACACACCTTGTTGGGGATTCATCTAGGCCTTAAGGGAGGAAGGGCGAGGAGAGCGCTCCCGAGACACCGCCCTTTCCCCAGCCCTGGGGCAGTGTGGAAGTGAGCCACACTTATCTCCTTCTGGGTCCTGAGCCAGAAGGGGTAGCTTTGAGACCATCCCCCACCTTGCGCCAGCGAGCATGTGTGCTCCCTTTTCGCGCGGCTTTCACAGGGCAGTACTATGGGAAGTGACGCTAGCCCCTGAGGGAGGTTCTTGGGAGCTGCTCTTGGATGGACAAGCTTGCCAGCCTATCGCCAGCTCATGCTCAATCCTCGTCATCACTACTATATTACTGTGAGTCCCTCCCGATTAAATTGGATTGCTCTCCGAAGCGTCCCCGAGATCCGTCTGTGCCTGGCTTCCTTGGTGGGTAAGGAGGGAGGAAAAGGGGATCTCGTTTGGCCACGTGCACCTTAGGCTAGCCTGTGTCCCTCGCTCCACCTTGGCCACCTGCTGGTCAGGTGCCCAGGGGAGAGGGTGAAAAGGGGAGCACTGATAAGGGAGTAAGCTTAGCATCCCCACACCAGGGGAGGTAAATCTAGCCCAGCAACACCTGACCAGTTAGTTCCCACAGATGGGAACTACACATCTGAGACATGGAGGGCTAACCCATAGTGTGTGCTGGGGGAAGGGGGAAGAGCTGATTGTCCATACTTCTTCCAGCCCCAGTGTCAGTGACGCTGTGTTGTATCTGTTCACCAGTCAGTCAAAAACATTCCTGTCCCCAGAATGGCTATGACAACCTCACACACTGACCAACACACCACCAGCTGCACTCCTGAAATCTGGCTGGATTCAGACATAAGGCACCCACATGCCTAAGGGAAAATGTTAAATATAATCCTTAATACATAAGTTTAGGTTAATATTCTACCTTTACAATGAAGATTACATGTGCCTTTCAAAATGGTATGACAATGATACACATTATCCATCCATTTCCAGGTCATTGACAAGAAGATTTCAACCTCATGATCCCCAGGACTCTTTTCTAGACTGTACTGATTCCTTTAGCAAAATGAATCAAAATTGCACTAGGATTAGAGGATTTCTCAAATGTCACAGCAAGCCTGCTTACGAGACAAAGCTGTAAAAGTGTGGTAAAATCATGATGTCCTTTCTGCAGCAGACCCACTGAGCTCCCCGAATAGCCCAGAGGTTCCATTTCAACTGGGATGGGTCCCTGGTGGTATGTCCACAGCTGAGCGGGGCACCAACACAGGAACCATGTTGTCGAGCCCCTGCAGACTGTGAAGACTGCAGAGGAGAGCTTGCACAATGGGTTTCTCCCACCTCCATAATCCACTTACAATCTCCACAGCAACTGATTCCAGGAGAACGGAAACAGGTTTTCAGAACCCTACCAGCAGCTGCTTTATAAACACCAAGAACACATCCCCTAGACACAGGCCTCAAGAATTACACTGTCATAGGCTTGGGAAGACTTGGCAGCCCTAATGTGCTCTCATTAAAAATCTCACCTTGGCTTTGAAAGACAGTGTAGGCCATCCAAGTATCTAATAGTTGACAGTGAAAAATGGAATTTAAATTCTAGTTTTTGAATAGCAAGTTGGCTGTGAGCATCTTAAAAATCAAAGCTTTTTTTTCTGGGTTCTAGTAACTCCTGCTTCTGAACCTAACTACTCAGGAAGCTGAGATTTAATGGTAATGGTCTAGAGATAGCCCAGACAGGCAAATTTTAGACTCTATCTCCAATTAGTCAGCAACATACTAGACTAGAGGTGTGGCTCAAATGGAAGAGTGCCAGCTGTGAGCAAAAAAAAAATCTAAGCAGGAGCACAAGGCCATGAGTTCAAGCCCCAGTACCAGCACATGCAAATATACCACACACACACACACACACACACACACACACACACACACACACACACACACACCACAAATCAGATGTTTTAGGCATATAAAAATCATGGAAAATTTCCAAAGCAAAAATTACTTCACTATAAATCTCAGGCATTATCATTTCTTGGCCCTGATAGCATCTTATTTGCTTAATTTGTTTCACTCAGGCATCTAGCAATCCTTGGAACAGAATGTTCTTTCTCATCTACATCAGTAACCTCCAGATAGACATCAAGATAAGTGTTCAGGAGACCAAATGCAGAGACAGATGTGAACAAAGAGTAGACTCAGGTCTCTAGGTATAGACATCAGCCTAGCTTTCCTGTCTGTGCAGATCATCACAGAACTTCCCACTTGCAAACCCAAACAGGAGAAAAGGCACAGTGAGATCCATACATGCCACATTTAGAATTTGCTCTATTATAGAAAGAGCATCCAAATTCCGGTCTTAGCAGGCCTCAGGTTCTGGGCCCTTAGGTAAATGTTAGGCCATTAGGTAAATAGCTGGTACTTGGAATGAGCCCACTGTGGGGGACCACCATGACTTGAGTTATGGCATGGGAAATACACAACTGAGTGTTCTCAGTCATTATAAACTTCTCCTGTTCAAAACAGAAGATTTTGGAGAGTTAATTTGGACATGAAAATTATCTAGAAACTAGCTACTAAATCCTCATTAAGTATATATCACATGTTGTGTGCGTGATTCATTGCACTATTCAAATAAACACTGAACAGTCCACATTCATGTGCATAAGAAATAGTCTGCCAGGGCACATAGAAAAAGAGAAAGAATCCCCACTTATGGCAGGAAGCAAGATTTCTAGCTATTTTTACGTCATTCACTTTGGATGAGAATATATATACATACTTGCACAATTTACTTGTAAGCAATACATAATAACCTCAGGCAAGAATAGCCAATAAGCACATCAGTGACTGACACTTTCCTTTTTTCAAAACCTGACTTTGGTGTCATCTCCTATCAGCAAAAGAATGAAGAACAGGTACCTGAGAAGCTGATTTAAAAGAAATTGCCAAATTCTCCATTAAGGCAACAACACAAAAACCCTAGGAATCCTAACAATGTATCTTTCCTACAAGATACATCTCCCCATATATTTCAGGAGTCTGCTACTTAGACAAGCTTTGCTGTCCATCCCTGCACAGGCTGCAGGAGAGCCTTGGGAGATATAAAAAGCACAGCAGTCACATGCAGGATGCTGTGTTTAGACTCCACCAAGATCAGCTGCCTCTATAGACAGAGGAACACACATGACTGCAGACAGCTCTTCCTGCCTACCCCATCCATTGTTAGGGGTGAGGAAAGATGCAAAACTGTCTTCATGGCCCTAAGGACAGAAAGGTGTGGGGACAGTTAAGAGGTGAGCAGGTGGGTAACACACAGACCCAAGCAGCACCAGCACTAAACTAAGACACTGGCCTGAGGTGAGTGTGGAAAGAATCTCTCTAAGACAGACACAGACATAGGTTTCCTCAAGATGAGTTGGCTCAGTGCTGCCCCAGTGGGGTTCCCAGACTTGTCTTAGAATCAACACAAAGAAATTTGCTCTGGGGGTGAAGAGTCAGACTAGATCCTATGTTGTCTGGGCTTTTAGGTGGCTAACCTAAGATGGGAGGCTGGACTCAGATGATTCCCTGACCATTTCCCAGTGGCTCAAGGTGACCATTACTGTCAGATTGCCCTGCAGATAGCAATGAAGAAAATAGAAAGAACAAGTCTTCCCCCACTCCTTCCCACTTGGAATGCCATATGGGAGAGGGTCCAGGCTGTCTTAAACTCAGATGCTCTCAAAAGAGCTGGTGAAGATTGTGGTCACTACTAAACACCCTGGACACTGTTCAAGCTGGTGGTACTAGACTCATCCAAGGTCTGGTAAAAGATTAGAGTGTGGCCAGAACCCAGGCTTGCCTCCTAGCTTGCTGGCACATTCCCCAGCATTATAAAGACATCAGCCCCCAGCTGCCCACTCAGCATGGCCCCGTCCTCAGAGGCATGTCTGTGTGGGCTTAGTTAGCAGCACCCACCTCACACTGTATCCTGAGACTGAGTAAAGGAGAAAACCCAGGCTGCTTGGCATAATGCCTGGAAAACAGTACTATATGATGGTAGCTATCATTAATAATAAATACTATCACCATTAGCCTCATCATTAATTCACTCAATAGTCTTAAAATAATGCCATAGTTTGTTAACTAACATAAACAAAATGTAAATGTTATCATTAATCAGTGTCACTTATTTGTCTTCACATCTGTTTTATGGGCTCATTTACTTGCATGATTTTCTCCATACCATGGGCTAGCTCCTGTGCCAAGGTCCTGGGCTGCACAAGCTACCAAATTGAGAAGATGACTGAAAGTACTGTAAGGTATTTGTAAGGCCCAGAGAGAACTTCTGCGAGGTATCACCCCACCCATGTATCACTGTGTCCATTCTTTCTGTCCAGAAGCCTGCTGTCACATGGTGCCTAGGGTGCCACTGGCTCCTGGTAGGTGTGATAAGCGCAGAAGCCATTACTGAGTGATTTTTGCCTGGTTCAAGCAGAACCCCCAGGCTGCTGTAGTATCTGGTTGCTTAAGGACTTCAGAGGAACAGAGATTTTAACTTTCTTGAGAACCTAACATTTTTCAGACTGGGCTCTTGCCCACATTAGCTCAGTTACTATTCATAAAGAGACAGATGTTTACAAGGGAAAGGGCAGGGGCCACTCTGAGCACATTGAGAGCAGGAGTTATTTTCTCAGGGAAGGGAGTGCAGGCAGGAGAGGGGGCACAAATAAGAGGGGGATATAGATACAGAAGGCAGAGGTTTAAAAAAGGAAGTTAGACAGAGGAAGAAGAGTAGGTAGAGGAGAGGCAGCTGGTACATGAGGGGCAGAACTATGGAAGGGGAGAGGTGGGAGAAGGCACAGACAGAGGAGGGCAAGCACAATAGGAAAGGAGGAGCAGATCGATGAGAGGGCACAGAAAGAGATAGGGCACAGGTAGAAGCGAGAGCAGGTAGGGGATAGGAAAGTGTACATGTAGAGGAAGGACACAGGACAGGAAACACAGATAGGTGCCAGTGAGACAGAGACATAAGGAGAAGAAAGCACAGGTGGGAGGGGACACAGATAGGAGAGGGGCTCAGGGAGGGAAGGGGCACAGGTAGAGGAGGAAGAGCAAATAAGGGACAGGGTGTCGGTAGGGGAGGGATGGATGTAGAGGGAAAGGTAAGGGTAGAGGAGGGGTATATGTGGAGGAAAGGGTTCTGTAGAGGATAGGGGAATACAGGTAGGGAAAGGAATAATGGTAGAGAGGGCATAGGTAAGATGGGAACACAGGGAAGAGACAAGTGTTAATGGAGACTCCTTGGCTCACTCATCTCTACCTGGGCCACAGATAAGTGTTTGCTGGGAGCAGCAGAGAGAAAAAGCACAGTCTGAGATCCGACAGATCAGGTGCAAACTAGATGGATGAAACATGACCTTGAGCAAGGCACTTAACTTTTTTCTAAATTTCAGTTTCCTTGCCTTGGGATTGTAAATAAGTACTTAATTAACTTAGTTAAAACAGTGTGGTGCAAGTAAGTACTCAAAGGCAGTGGACTTTCTGAGAGCACCAGTAAATAATAGCTGTCAATTCTGATGCAAACCCAACTGCACATTCCAAATGTATATCATCAGCATGAGCCAGCCTTTGCCTACCTCCTCTTTTTTTCTTTCTAAAGCTTTCTTGAGGTCTGAAGGATGCAGAACAAATAAGCACTTTGTCAGAAGTCTTCAAAACAGAAACACTTCTTTCTTTTCATTTTCACATTCATCTACCCCAAGCTGGGCCTGTTGACTGCTGGGGTGATTTAGTGGGTTACCCGGCATGCTGTGGCAAATTTGATGAACAGAGATATTCTGTTTTATTGCACTGGAAAAATAGAATAAGAAGTTTTAATTTGGCAACGGGGAGATTATGAGAAAGCACAGTCAACTTGAAAAAGAGATTAGATAGCAGCAATAAATCTATGTTGCATGAATAATGAACCCCTAGGGAGCTTGGAAAGGGCAAAAACCCTGGAAAAACTAAGGCCACAGGACTGAGACCTAGGCTCAGTGGCTGTGCCTGGGCCTGGCTCCTGTCTGCCTGTAGCTGCTGTTCCTGGAATGAAGATGAGCCCATTGCTGGGACTCAGCAGCTGTAACTGGCTCAGACTCCACAAGGATCAAGAGGGCTGTTATTGAAGTGGTGTGAGGACCACTCACTCTGCTTTGGCCCTCTTATGGATGTCTAAGTGCTCACTGTGGTGGAACTGAATTCCTGACCCTGTACTTGGTGGCAACAGCCCAACATCCAATCAGGTTTCTAGATTCCAAGGAAATGATGTCCAATAAGCATTTCTTCCATGTGGAATAAGCATAAGTGTGCTGATTCAGGAGATGTGGTTCGGGGGGGGGGGGGATGAATGGTCTTCTGAGAAGCACTGTCAGAATAGTTCATGCTGGCTTTGATATTCATGATGACCTCACTCATGAACTTTTCTTAGGCATTTTAAACATGCTCTTGGGAATTAACATGCAAAATTGGGCTGACATGGTTCAGGAATGCTACTTCAGAATCCCGATTATGAGTCTATCAGTATATTATTCCACTGATTAGGTCAAAGCCCTAATCATGTTCCAATCACCTGTATTTTATTTTATTTTTGTATCTTTTACAGTTCTCCAGGTTGGTCTCAAACATATGAGCATAAGTAATCCTGTCAGCCTCCCACATATCTGGGACTGAAAATATTCACCACCACACCCAGAGAAATACTCAAGTGTTTTTTTTTTCTTTTTTCTTGTGCACATGTGTCAGTACCAGGGCTTGAACTCAGGTCCTTACTTTGCTCAGTCTGTTTGCTCAGCTGGCACTCTACCACTTGAGCCATGCCTACATTAAGCTTTTTGGGAAACATTTTATACACAAAGTGTAATATACCACAAATGGAAAAAAAATAGAAAAGAATGAAGGGCCTGGAATCCACAATGTCTCACTTGCTGATGCCACGTGACTGACCTCACAGCATGCAGAAGCTGTTGTGGGAAATAATTATCTACGGAGGAAGGGATGAAAGGATGGGTGAGCCATCATTTTACAATGCCAGGGACAGCCTGGAACAAAAAGGTTCACACACACTAGGGGAGACATAATTTCTTTTGTCACCCATCCTTGGCTCATGGATCAGACCCCTGTATCAAAACAGATGAACAAGTGGCTGGGGATATAGCCTAGTGGCAAGAGTGCCTGCCTCGGATACACGAGGCCCTAGGTTCGATTCCGCAGCACCACATATACAGAAAACGGCCAGAAGTGGCACTGTGGCTCAAGTGGCAGAGTGCTAGCCTTGAGCGGGAAGAAGCCAGGGACAGTGCTCAGGCCCTGAGTCCAAGGCCCAGGACTGGCAAAAAAAAAAAAAAAACAACAACAACAACAAAAAAAAAAAAACAGATGAACAAGCAAAAAATAGACATGTTATTCATTACTATTATCATGTGACCCAGGAGCCTTCAGATATGAAAACACAGGTAGAAGAAAACCTGTTCTAAGGACATCCTGCAGAAGTGGAACTGGAAGACAGAAGATCTGAGCTACTTCCTGGCTATGAGTGGGGTGGGGCTCAGAGGAAAGGGTAGGAGAGGTCTGCTGGAAGACAGTCACAATTGATTCTTAGGGAGAACTCAGGGGAAATTACAGCTTCTGCCTAGATCCAAGAAAGCAAAATCACATTCCAATTTACCTTTTTCAGGATCAGCCACACTGTCTCCATAACTTTACATGAAAAAGTAAAGGTATCTAATTTCCCTAGATCCCTTCCAACACTTTTAATAGGGGTGAACTGGTATGTCTGTCTTTGTAGCTTTATTTCTAAGCATTTAAATTTTTGTTTTACTAACAAAGTCTGCTGGGCATTTTGAAAACATGCATAAGTTAACATGATTACACATTTCTGCTTGTATTCCAAGAAAAGGGGGAATGGGGAATGAAAGAGACTCCATCTCTGACTCTAGACATTCTAGACTCAACTCCGTGGCCTTCCCTATAGCCACTGTGTCTGTCCTCACTGTAGCTACCTGGCAACACTTCTCTGCTTCACCAGCTGTCAGGCTGAGTTATACAGTCACCATGACAACCACAAATTCAGGCCAGTAGCAGCAGGATGAGGTGTTCCCTATTACTTCTCATCAGCTACCAGATATATACAGGCTCATAAGATGGGGTAGCCCATTTGCTATTTCCTAGATTTCCAATGCACTAGACTTTTTCTAGGTATCAAACATTATCTGCCTTTATAAAGCAAAGCCCCAAATTTTGTATTTACATTGTAATTGCTTTTCTTTTCAAAAAATTCAAAACTATTATCTTGATATAATGTTATATATAATTCTTTGTTAGGTAGACAAATTAGGGTAAGGAAGAAAAATATGTAATGATTACAGTGTGTTGTTCACACTTGCTTTTTGATGAGGAGTGGGGACCAAGTTATGACTTTTATTTTGCTGGTATTACATATGTCTGCAATTGTAAGAGGAACAGATACCTAAATATGATCAATAACTAACTCACTTTACTGATCAGCATGCTTTCAATTATGCAGGTTTTAAGGAGACATTTTATCTGACTTCTCCCTGTAAGGAAATTAGAGAATGTTTTTACAGTTCCAGATGAGCTCCTTAGGCCCTTTTCCTTATTCTAGTGACAGGAATGAAGGCACACTCTGAACATCAAGCACACACAGCTCCACAGACAAACATCAACACTCCTAGGCCACCATCCAGCCCACAGGCATGTCTGTCATGTATGTTTTCTCCTGAATTTTCCTATCTAAATCTGTTCTTCCCACCCTGACCCCAGACTATAATTGGATTTTTTTTGAGATACCAATGACTTTCAGAGATTGGATTTCCAGGCAATACCTGCCTCCTTCATCATTAGAACTTGCTGGCTCAAAGTGGATATTTTAATGTAATTTTTACAAGGATAATTTATTTTAACTTTTTATTTAAATTTTATTGTAAAGGTCATGTGCACAGGGGTTACAGTTACATAAGTCAGGTAATGAGTACACTTCGTTCCACACAGTATCACTCTCTCATTTTCTCCCAGTTTTTTCCCTCCTAACCCCTCTCCCCACAAGTTCATTTCCAACACAGTGTCTAGTGAGTATCACTGCCAAGTTGGTTCACCCTTTGTCCTGCCATTTCTGTGCTTCCCCTTCCCCTTCCCAAATCAGATAAACTTATAAACAAGATAAAGGGTACAGAAATTTAAAAAAAAAAACAGTGCCAGAGGGGAATAAAGTGAAGGGGGAGAAATAATTGCAAATAGTACAATAAAAAGCCTTGTTTCCATTTCTTGGACTTTATTTTGATAAGATCATTTTATATGATCATATGCACATAGCTATTAAGCCCTTGTGATCCTCTCCTAAGAATATTATCCTCTTTTGTTCTTACCGTGTGAAGGTTAAAAGTGCTGTTTAATTAATCATGTCCAAGTGTAATTCTTTGTCTCTTACTATCCATTGGATTTACTTGTAGATTTATGGGCACATTCTAGTTATTACAAATGAGGGAAAACATGCAACATAGGTTTCTTTGGGTCTGGCTTACTTCACTTAATATAATTTTTTCTGTCTTTCCATTTCCTTATGAATGGGGCAGTGTTATTCTTTCTGATGGAAGCATAGAATTCCATTGTGTATATATGCCACATGTTTTGTATCCATTCATCAACTGAAGGGCATCTGGGTTGGTTCCATATGTTAGGTATGGTAAACAATGATGCAATGAACATGGGTGTATAGGTTGTTTTAGTGTGGTCTTGTTTGTGGTCTGTGGTATAAATGCCTGGGAGTGGAATTGCTGGGTCATAGGGAAGATCCATGATTAGTCTTCTGAGGGACCTCTATTCTGCTTTCCAGAAGGTGTTGAACAAGTTTACATTCCCACCAACAGTGTAGTAAAATTCCCTTTTGGCCATATCTCTGTCAGCATCTATTATTGTTAGTTTTCTTGATAATGGCCATTCTAACTGGGATGAGGTGAAATCTCCATGTTCTTTGATTTGCATTTCTTTTATAGCAAGAGATGTTGAACATTTGTTGGTGTGTTTATTGGCCATTCTTACTTCTTCTTTGGAGAAGTCTCTCCTGAAGTTTTTAGCCCACTTATTAATGGGCTTGTTGTTTCTTTGAGGATTTGTTTGCAGGGGGTAACTTTTTTTAGCCCTAAGTACATTGTATATGAGACCTTTGTCTGATGCATAGCTAGTAAAGATTTTTTTCCCATTCTGTGGGCTTATCTGGTGAGATATGTCCTTTGCCATGCAGAAACTCTTCAGTTTGGTGCAATGCCATTTGATCAGTCTCTCTTTGATTTGTTGTGGTTCTAGATCTTTACTTAGGAAGTTTTGACCTGTGCCAAGGAATGGTAGTGTTGTCCCTATCCTTTCCTGTAATATTTTCAGGGCATCTGGTCTTACATTGAAGTCTTTGGTATTGATTCTGGTGCAGGGTGATATATAACGATCTAATTTCAGTGTTCTGCATGTGTATAGCCAATTCTGCCAGCATCATTTGTTGAGGAGGCTGTTTTTCCTCCAACCTGTGTTTTTGGCTCCCTTATCAAATTAATGTAATTTTAATGGGCCTCCAAATAAAACAGAACAAGGTATATTCCAAAGACTCTAGAGTTGGACTCACATAGTCAGCAGGAGCCAGCCCTGTGTCTACAACCCATCCAGTTTCTCTTGTACCTGTATTCTAATATAGGTCACTGACCATATTCTGCATGGAAATCTCCCCGCAAAAGAAAAAGCACTAAGCAGAATGCTCCATACTGACAACCATACATTCTACTTCCAGTATCAGCTCCCATTCCACTCTGGCTTACTTGTGAACTGTCAGGACACACAGACAGATAGGCAATTCTCCTAGCCCTGAAATTCCTAGTTTAGGCTCTAGAGCTACACTTTGGAACACAGGATCACCTTGGGGTTTTTTTGCCTTTCAGTCACCAAATGTCATACACATGGGGCTTGGCACCTCTGTCAGGGAAGGGCTCACCCTAATGGACCTTGCCCAACAAAAACACCCCAAGGCTGCACATCTGCCAGTTGCCTCCTCTATAAACCAAGCATCCCACAGGCACCTGCAGCTGTGAAGAAACTTGAGTGAATAGAGGGGCACAAATGCCCAGTCATAATCAGCAACAGGCACGACCCTGGCAGGGATTAAAATCTTCCTCTCCTGTAACCTAAAGCCAGGGGTCTATAGGCAATAAGCAAATATAATATGATGTGGGGGCCTCACAGCCTGCACAGGAGCCCCTCGGGATCTCTACAGACCCCATTCTTACATTAAGACAAGCAGCTGTGACATTCCTCATCCAAACTGCAAACTTCCCAGAGTTTGCCACCTATCAAACAAGACACACAGTAGAGTCCTCTTTTCTCTTGCTTACTTACCCAACCCTTCCAGCTCCAAGAAGTCCTGCTAGTCCTTCAAGCCTTCTAGGCTCACTGAAAGCATGGGACACACACACACACACACACACACACACACAAAAAGATGAAAAAACCAACTTGGGCCTGGGGCATAAAGTATAGTCATGGCGCTAGGAATATGGCCTAGTGGCAAGAGAGCTCGCCTCGTATACATGAAGCCCTAGGTTCAATTCTCCAGCACCACATATCTAGAAAACAGCCAGAAGTGGCGCTGTGGCTCAAGTGGCAGAGTGCTAGCCTTGAGCAAAAAGGAAGCCAGGGACAGTGCTCAGGCCCTGAGTCCAAGCCCCAGGACTGGCCAAAAAAAAAAAAAAAAAACCAACCAAAAACAAGTATAGTCATGGCTGGTGCCAAGGAAAGCCAGCATACTACTGCCCTCTAATGCATCCTGTCCAGTCCATTCCTGCTACTGCAGTCAATTGCCAACAATACGCTCATCTCATAATGCAAAGCTTTGCAAACACTACCCAGAATGTAGGCACTGAGACATATGTCAATGCACACACACACACACACACACACATACATATACACACACCAGCGCACCTATGTACTCATAGCATGATCTATTTCCATTATTCTCCATGTTCAGTCATCTACATAATATCCAGAGACATTTTAGTCCAGTGACTCTTCAGAACAACAAAAATGACACACCTTACTCATGCTTGGAAGATGCCCTCCTGCTACATGGCTGGGTCCATGTGGAGTGGCACCTTGAAAGAGGCAAACTAGAATCACAGCAATGCCACTGGGACCTCACACTTACCATCTATACAGGCCTCCAATGATCCACAAAGATCATCCTCAAACAAGCAGCCTGGAAAGAAATGGACAGAGAAAAAGAGTCAGAAACAAGGAGAAGACCCATGGTTCTCAGAGGCCATGCACCTGCTAGCTGTTGAGGCAGTGCAGACCCCAAAGCAGGCTCCTCAGCTCTGCTTTATTTTTTATTTTTGGCAGTATTGGGGCTTGAACTTCAGGCTGTGCACTTGTCAAGCAGGCACTCATTGCTAAGCCATGCCTGCAGCCCTGATTTTGCTCTTTATTTTCAACATAGAGTCTTTCTTCTTACTTACCTGGCACATGCTGAGCATGATCCACCTCTGTTGTGCTTTCTAATATATAGGATAATAGATACACCAAGGACAATAGGACACCAAGCTCAACAATTTATTAAGAAAGTCTCACAACCCTTTTCAGTCCAGGCTAGCCTTGAACCCTGGTGCCAACAATCTCAGCCTCCCAAGTAGTTAAGATTATAGATGTGAGCCACGGGCACCTGGATGGATCTGCTCCTTATTACTTGGAGCTGGGTTGCTCTGAAGCCAGAACACCATGTCCCTGTACATGCTGGCTGACTTCTCCATCAAAAGAATGCTCTGTACTGTCTGTCTCTACCAAGCAGATTTGGAAAGAGTGCCCGCCATCTGCATGGCCATCTATTCCGATGCCCCCCAGCATCACACCACAGCTGAGCTGCCAAACTGCAGTCCCATGGGGCTTTCAGCTGAGTTTAAATTCAGCATCATTACAAGACAGAAGCACACACCTGGTAGAAGAAATAGGTTGGGACCTCCGGGTCTTCCTTATAAACATTACATGCCTAACACCACTATGTACACTTGAGGAGCAGTGTGAAGAGGAAGGAAGTGCTCTTGTCCCATAGAGAGATCACTTTGATGTCAGGAACAGTGACGGCCATAGCCATAGATGAAAGAGGAAAGGTAGGTGAAAGGAGAAATCAAAACAAAACAGAGGGTATGAAGAAGGGCAGAAAAAGGATAGAGACCACAGAACAAGACCGCAGATTCCTGGAAAAGGCATGAAGGAGCCTTAATTGCTCATTGAAGTTCCTCTGACTCCACCCTTTAAAGGCCCACATAAATCAGGAAGGTAAGAGGGTGGTAGTAAGGACAGGCTGGAGAAAACTGGTGTTCCGCTCCATGTCAAGCACATCTTGAGAACAAAGAAAGAAAAGGGAAATTTCATCCTGGGCAGAGTGGGCAGGATCAGGAGGAGCAAGAGCAATGAGAGCCTCATGAAAGGAGAGACTTAATTCTCAGATGAAGACCCTCTTCCTTCAGGAGCCAACAGTATATTCACACCTGCCCCAATGAAAGGCTACAAGCCCACAACGCTTGCTCCAAGAACATTGAGAATATATTCCTGCCAAAACATAATCACTTGACTCCTGTTTCTCCAGCTGACAAACTTGTACACACCCATCAAGACCTACCACTCAAAAGTCCCCTCATGAGTTTGGGCATGGTGGCTCATGCTTGTAATCCTATCTACTTAGGAAGCAGAGATCAAGAGATCATAGTTCAAAACTAACCAGGCAAAAGAAGTTTGAGTGACTCCAACTCCACCCATACCTATTATCCCAGCTATGGGTAAGCATAAGTAGGAACACAGCCCAGGCCAGTTCCAAAATAAAGCAAAATTCTATCATAAGAATAACCAATGTGGCCAGGCACTGGGAGCTCACACCTATAATCCTAGCTACTCAGGAGGCTAAGATTTGAGGATCATGGTTTGAAGCCAAACTGGGCAGAAAAATCCATGAGACTTTTCTCTCCAATTAAGCACAAAAACAAGCTGTAAGTAGAACTCTGTCTCAAGTAATAGAGTGCTAGCCTTAAGCAAAAAAGCTCAGGGACAGTGCCCAGGTCCTGAGTTCAAGTCACAGTTTCAGCACAAAAAAAAAAAGAAAAAAGAAAAAGAACCAGTGCACAAAAGGACTAGAGCCATTTCTCAAACAATAGACTATCAATCAGATGTGAGCACAAAAGCCAAGCAAGAGTGCAAGACTTGGAGTTCAAGCCCCACTTTCAGCACACATACGCACAAAAAATGGTGTTGTTCCACCTGAAAGAGGTATAGGACTTCCAAGAACTGACGCAAGACATCGTCTCCTTCCATCCTTATGATAGCTCTATGAATGTTCAAAAGAGAAAGCTATGTGTTGTGGAGGCAGTGCTAGAGTTACTCTTCATAAGTGGAATCCAGGCACACACCCAGGATACCTGGCCCCTGGCCCCCTCAGCCCTGTGCCAAGTGCCCACAGGAGTGTATGTTCAAGACTGGCAAGCTCAAAGCTTAGCCATGTGAGTATCTACTCTAATATATCTTGGTTTTCAGAGATAATCATATAGTCTCATGAAAAGCAGCACTTAGTCTCTTAATATGATTTCTAGAAAATCATTATCCACTGCTTTAACCAAGAGCTGATCTGGCATTCCTAGTGTGCCTCTCTGCTCTCCCCATTGCTCACTCCCATCTCACACCACCATTCCTTCATCTAACAAGCATCTGAGCCAAGCAGTCTGTGAAGAAAGGGTAATGGTGGCAACCAGCTTTCTGACACCTGGCACTGAAGATGGAGTCAGGAATCACAGGCCTGAATACCATGTTGGCCATCACAAAAGCAGTGGTTTGAGATCACATGGCTCAGCTCAGCTAATCAGCATGATCAGTAAAATCAGGGGCAAGGGAGCCAATCTCTGGACTCCTCCCCTACCTGATCTCCAAATCTCCCCTCACTGCAGTCCAGAGAGAGTTCAATGCTGGGGATGCTGGGATGCCCAATGCCTCTCTACAGCCCAGGAACACATAGGCTCAAGGGATCCCTTCCTGGAGAACAGGATCAAAAATCCACTGCAGATGGTCACACTGGAGGTTCAGTTATGATATCATGGTGCTGTTCCATGTCCTGGCCACGGTAGTAGTCACACAGCTGTCTAGCATCATCGCAGTTTATACCCAGGGCCTGTAAGAAGACTGGATGGAGGCAAGGAATCAGGCCAAGTACATATATACAACCTACATTTGCTCACATTCATAATTCTATTTGACGTGTGGAAATGGTAGGTGATGGAACTCTGCTTGAAAAGGCACAGGAAGAAGGACTCTCTATTGCATCCCATCTCTGTAATCACAGTGCACAATTAGATGTGATTGAATGCGCTGTGCATTGTAATGCATACTTGAATCTTATCCATGGAAAAGCAGCCTGTCACCAATAACGGCCCAGTTTCATCTGCTCTGGAACTTGATGAGCATGTACCTCAGAAAGACCTCACACGTCCTGGGGATGGGAAAGGTGATTCATTACCAGAACTGCAGATGTTATGCATATTTCACCCTACCAGTCAATATGCTAATTTGCCTAATAATTTATGTGTGCTGTTATTTGCTCCAGCTTGAGCACACACTGAATACACATGCACATGCTTATGCAACACATGATATGTACATATGTCATTTTTGTTCTGATTCTACTTCCCTTTGTTTTTTTCATAATACAAAGGTTCCTTGTTGTCCTAGTGTTTCTTTTCCTAGTGGATCCCGTTCTTTGGGAAGCCAGGTCGTTTTTGCTTCTTTTAATCCTTAATCCAAAGGTAGGAAAGGTTTGCATCTTGTCGGAAAGCAGTCAAGGTAAAAAGTTGCAGCCTCCCCCTCTGGTGGGGTGCTCATCCCTCTTCTATCTTGTCCTTGCCTGAATCTCTCAATTCTCCTATCTTTCCCTCATCTGTTGGCTCCCAGCTATTTCTAGTCATCATGACATTGACTAGGAAAAGGTGATCTCAAACTCTAGGACCGTCTTGGTCTCCTTTTCTCTTCCGTTGAGAAGGGACTGAAATGACCTCATATGCCCACAAAGTTTGGCAAAAAGTCTTGAGGAGGCAAATGCACAATAGCATAAGGATATGCCAGGCTTTGTTACCTAGAAATATTAGAAAAAGGTACATGTAAATACGGATTCTCGACAGTGAGAGCTGGTGTCTTCTCGCTATTCAAGAGGCTGAGATCTGAGGATCACAGTTTGAATCTAGACTGGCAGGAAGTCATAAGACTTTTATCTCCAGTGAACTAAAAAAAATCCAGAAGTGGAGCTATGGATCAAGTGGTAGAGAGCTAGTCTTGAACAAAAGAACCTCAGCACCCAGGCCCAGAGTTCAAGCCCTAAGACCAGCAACAACAACAACAACAATGAATGCTCACATATAAATTTAACCAAGAAGTGCAAAGACATGTGTATAAGAAACTCTAAAGCACTGATGAAAGAAATTAAAGAAGGCTACCAATAAATGAAAAGATAGACACTCATAATCCTGTGTCTTTACTTAGATATAACATAAACAACCATACAACCAGGGTTTTCCACTAGTGTCTTTCAAACTCCAGGCACACTAGTCAAATCTCTTGCAGTGGTTCAGGCCCCACATGGCTCTAGGGTTCCCACAATGGGACATGAGAATCTGAATTTCTAACACATTCTCAGGGCCTCACTTTTATATCTAGCCTGTCTAGCAGAAGGTTTTCCAGGGTGAATTCCAGTGTGGAAAGAGGCTTTGCCTAGGTCCATCTGGAACATTCTATATCTCCATGTCCCTGAACTCATAAGGTATTATAACCATTAAAGATCCAGAGAGTTTTATCTGGTAGTTATCTGGTAGTTTCTTTCTTTCTTTCTTTTTTTACTTTTCTAACTATGGCATCTTTGTATACACTGACTTCACAGTTCTCATCAAAATCCCAATGGCATTCTTCACCAAGATAAAGAAAACAATCCAAAAATTCTTATGGAACAACAAAAGATCTCAAATAGTCAAAGTAATTCTGGCCAAAAAAGCAATAAAGCTCTATTACAGAGCTATAACAAAACATCTTGGTATTGGCACAAAATAGACCTGAGGATCAATGGAACAGATTAGAAGGCCCCAAAGTAAAACCATATATTTGGAAATTTGATAAGCAAGCCAAAGACATACAGTGGAAAAAAGCCTTTGAATAACTGCTATTGGGAAAACATCATACACAAGCCAAGATACCATAAAGGCACTTGCACATACATGTTCATTGCCACACTATTCACAATAGCAAGTTGTGGAAACAGCCCAGATGCCCTACAATAGATGAGTACATTTTTTTAAAAAAGTGGTACTTCTCTGGAAAGCAGTATGGAGGTTCCTCAAAAGGATAAACATAAAACTTCCCTCTAACCCAGCAGCCCTGCTTTTAGGCATCTACCCAAAATATTACAAGCAAGACCACACTAAAGCCACCAGCACAACTATGTTCATCACAGCACAATTTACCATCTCTAAAATATGGAACCAACCCAGATGCCCCTCAGCAGATGAATGGATCAAGAAAATGTGGTACATATACACAATTGAATTCTATGTCTTTATCAGAAAGAATGACACTGCCTCATTCATAAGGAAATGAAAGGACTTGGAAAAAATTATACTAAGTGAAGTGAGCCAGACCCAAGAAACATAGGCTCTATGATTTCCCTCTTTGGTAATAATTAGTACATGTCTAGGATAGTCCTAGCAGAAGATCACAATAGCTCAATAACTATGTACATATGAACATGTAAGTAATGCTAAGTGAAATGAACTTCAAATTATGAAAATAAGTGTTTTACCCTTGTCATTGTTATTTTCAATGTACCATCTGAAATTATACCATTTTCTTTTGTCTTTCTTCCCCAGGGTTTTACCCCTGATGTCATTTTTACTGATTTCAGTACCATGGGTATTGTATATATGTTTATTGGAACTAGGGAAGGGAAGGGGAACATCAAAATGAAGATACAAAGGGTAAAAGGCAAACCAATGCAACAGTAATACTTACAAAACTATATACCATAATCCAACAGTACAGCTCATGGGGGAAAGAGAGGAGGAGGGGGGAGGTTACAAGTTTGATAAGAAATGTACTCACTAACTTACATATGACACTGTAACCCCTCTGTAAATCACTTTGACAATAAATTAAATTTTAAAATGTGGTACTTTTACACAATGGAATTTTACACAATCATTAGAAAGAAAATTATATGAAATTATGTCATTTGCAGGGAAATGAATGAACCTAGAACAAATCATGCTAAGTGATGTAAGACAAGCTCAGAGAAACAAACAGCTCATATTTTCTCTCATATGTGGAAGCTAGATCTAAAACATAACTGGCCATGATAACCTATACGGGATTCCAAGCATTCACACACAGTTAAAGTAAAGGATACCCTTAGATGAGGAACACAAAGGTGTAACATCTCTGAACATTTAAATTACTATTTACTGAAGTGAGCTCCAAGAAATGGAAACATGGGAGGTTTTCTTTTTTTTTTTACTGTTGTTGGTGGTGGTGGCATTTGTTTTTGCTTTGGATCTTTTTCTGGCAGGTGGGAGAAGCAATGGGAGTGCAAAAAGGGAAGGAGGGTAAAGAAATACAATCATGCTATTCAGTATATACTATGTGGAAAATAACCTATGTAACTTGTGGGCAGGAATGGGAGGGGTGCCATTGTCCTAAAAAAAGGACTTTTTACCTGACCTGTGGAATAAAAAGAAAGAAGGTAGAGCAAAACACCCTAATAATTAAGTAGATTAGATATAGTGATTTCCCTCAAAGAATACATTATGGGAATGGTAGGGGATCAGGGTTAGCAACAACACTGATAAACTGTGTTGACTGTAGGTAACGGTGATATGTGATAAGAATGGTACTTCACCTCTGTGATTTTCCTTCCAAACAAACAAAAAAAAAAACCAACAAGCTCAGTGTGATCATGAGAAAAAGTCAGACAAATTCATATTGGGAAAGATATTCCACAAAATACCTGACCAAATATATATTTTAATAAATTAGTCAAGACGAACCTAAAGAGACACGGTGGCTAAATGTGAGAACCTGAGATGAGGGCCCAGAACAGATGAAGGAGCCAGTGCTGGTGGCTACCAAGTATTATCTACACACGAGGTGCAATCTGAGGATTGAAGTTCAAAGCCAGCCAGGGAAGAAAAGTCTGAGATGCTCACCTCCAATTAACCAGGAAAAACAAAAAAGGCCAGAAGTAGAGGTGTGGCTCAAGTGGTAGAATGCCAGCCTTGAGAGAACAAACTAAGTGTGGAAGGCCCTGCATTCAAGCCCCAGTACTGGCACCAAAAAAAGAAAAAGTACCAAGTAAAAGAATCAAGGGAGGGGCTGGGAATGTGGCTTAGTGGTAGAGTGCTTGCCTGGCATGCATGAAGTCCTGGGTTTGATTCCTTAGCAACACATAAACAGAAAAGGCCAAAAGTGGCGCTGTGGCTCAAGTGGCAGAGTGCTAGCCTTGAGCAAAAAGAAGCCAGGGACAGTGCTCAGGTCCTGAGTCCAAGCCCAAGGACTGGCCAAAAAAAACAAAACCAAAACCAAAACCAAGGGAGTCTGAATGAAGTACTGGTTGGTAATACATCAACACTGGTTCATTAAACATAACAAGTTCTGTGTAACATGAGATGTTAATGATAGAAGAAAATGTATATTTTAAGAACTATATGAAAACTCTCTATACTATACTCATATTATTTCCATATGTCTAAAACTATATGAGTTTGTTTATAAGTTGGGCAATAGTAGTTTGTGCCTGTAATACTAGCTACTTAGGAAGCTGAGATCTGAGGATCAAGTTATTGTTGTTTTTGCCAGTCCTGAGCCTTGGACGCAGGGCCTGAGCACTGTCCCTGGCTTCCTTTTGCTCAAGGCTAGCACTTTGCCACTTGAGCCACAGCACCACTTCTGGCTGTTTTCTGTATATGTGGTGCTGGGGAATTGAACCCAGGGCCTCATGTATACGAGGCAAGCTCTCTTGCCACTAGGCCATATCCCCAGCCCCTGAGGATCAAGTTTTTTAAGCCAGCACAGGCAGACAAACCTGTGAGACTCTTTATCTTCAATAAAACAGCAAACAGCAGGAAGTGGAGGTGTTACTCAAATGGTAGTACCAGCCTTGAGCAAAAAGCCAAATGAAAGCCTGAGGCCCTGAGTTCAAGCCCCAGTACCACCACACAAAAAACCAGTTCATTCTTATACACACATATGCCCATACACACAGTGGGGCACACAATGCATTAAATAAACTACAAAAATGCCATAATATTTTAGTAATGTAATAAATTTATGCCACAAAACTTTTTCATTTTTTTTTTGTTTATTTTTTTTTTTTTTTGGCCAGTCCTGGGCCTTGGACTCAGGGCCTGAGCACTGTCCCTGGCTTCTTCCCGCTCAAGGCTAGCACTCTGCCACTTGAGCCACAGCGCCGCTTCTGGCTGTTTTCTGTATATGTGGTGCTGGGGAATCGAACCTAGGGCCTCGTGTATCCGAGGCAGGCACTATTGCCACTAGGCTATATCCCCAGCCCCCACAAAACTTTTTTAATGTAAGATATGAATATGAAAGATAAACCAGCACCACCCAAATTTCTAGCAGTCATCTGTTAGGCAGTGGTACAGACATCCCTCCCTAAATCATAGTTTACTTATTGCAGCTTCACTGTATTATGGGTTTTTAAAATATATATATCTAGTTCTGTATCACAGATTTTTTGCTACATCATGGGATTTTGCAGTATACAGGTATATTTATTTAATATTTATGATTTTAATTATTTTGCCTAAATATTTGAAATATAAAAATGTAAATTCAAACATATTAAAAGAATATTAAATCAAAACAAAATGCAGCATGTATTTCATCAATGAGTGAACACTGTACTGCACACAGTGGAAATGCAGTATGTCACTACTGCTTGCACAAATTTGCCAATGTGAGATTGTACATGGCACACGATTGGCTGATGGAATAGAAGGCAACCAACCACAGCACTGTATTCTGTATCCTAGACACTCATTGGCTGAGTGACTGTAACATTAGTCTGTTTGCTTTCCCACACTGTGCCCATACCTTCAGCATCTTTCCTTGTCCACTTTCATGTCAACATCTGATCATTGAGTGTAGTGTTGTTTTGCAGTGTTATGTTTCTGTGACATTTTCATAAAAGTTTGAATTTATATTTCAAGCTCTACAATGCCACCCAAATGCTCTGCATCTTCTAAGGCTTTTAGCAGTGAACCCAAGCACCAGGGGAAGATTCTTTTTCTTTTTCCTTCTTTATTGTCAAAGTGAAGTACAGAGGGGTTACAGTTTCATATGTAAGGCAGTGAGTACATTTCTTATCCAACTTGTTACTTCCTCCTCCCTCCTCCCCCTCCCCATTTCCACCCCTCCCCCATGAGTTGTACAGTTGTTTACACCAAATGGTTTTTTAATTATTACTTTTGCAATGGTTTGTCTTTTTATCCTTTGTCTCTCGATTTTGGTATTCCCTTTCCCTTCCTTAGTTCCAATACACATATGTACAGTATCCAGTGTACTAAGATCAGATACAGTGATAGCAGGGGTAAAACCACAGGAAGGGAATACAAAACAAAAAAGAAAGGGTACAGTTTCACATGGCATGTTGAAATTAATTACAACAATGATATAACACTTGTTTCTATGACTTGGAGTTCATTTCATTTAGCATCATCTTATGTGTTCATAACAGGCCTAGCTATTGGGCTATTGTGATCTTCTGCCAGGACTATCCTAGACATGTACTAATTATTCCCTATGAGGGAAACCATAGAGTCCATGTTTCTTTGGGTCTGTCTCACTTCACTTAGTATGATTTTTTCCAAGTCCTTCCATTTCCTTATGAGTGGGGCAGTTTCATTCTTTCTGATTGAGGCATAGAATTCTATTGTGTATATGTACCATATTCTTATCATCAAAAAAAAGGTGATACTTCTCAATATATTAAAGGAAGGCAAAAGCTACATGGCTGTAGGCTGCCGTTATGGGATCAGTGAATCTACTGTTTGTTACATACAGAAAGACAAGAAGAATAGTAGGTCTATAACAAAAATGACTTTAAACAAGATTGCAAAGAGAGTGGTCACTTTCTGCAAGAAGGCAATTGCGAGGATGGAGCCTGCACTGGCCCTGTGGATGAAGAACTGCAAGAAGAATATCTTGCTGACACCATCATCATCCAGATGAAGGCCAAGAAACTTTATGATAGTTCTGTGGAAAGCACAGACATTCATGGTAGTGACAAGGATGAAAATGAAGATGACTATGCAGAAGCAGGACCATTAAGTGCTTCTCCCACAAGGCCAACCCCACTCAGTGCCAACAAGGGCTGGTTTGACAAATTTCAAAGACACTTTGGATTCGAGAGCCCTTCTCTGCATGGAGAAGCTGGCCTCTGTGGATAAAGCTGGAGCCGAGGAATATGTGAACAACATGCTCAAATACATCATTGAGGAAAGAGGCTATATACTTGAACACATTTTTGACATGGATGAGACAAAGTCAGCAATGGGTTGGAGAAGAGGAGGTTGGCCTAATGCTTGACCATCTTGCAACCATGGTCAGAATGGCCAAAGAACTTCAACAAGTGGCTGAAGAATGGGACCCCCAGTTGCTTCATACATTGCACTTCATAAATACAATCGAGAGTGGTGTGTCAGTTTATAAAAAGCTTCTCACTCAGAACAAAAAGCAATGCCAGAAACTCCCCATAATTATGTTCATCACTCAGACCAAGATAGTATGCCTATGCCTTTAGTGAAAATAGAAGTTATGGCCCAGGGGGGAGATACTGCACCACCTGATGAAGCCCCTGACGAAGTGGAGCCTTCAGAAGAGCTGCATTGCTCTGCTTGGCTGTGCAGTGCATTCATCTCATCGACAGCACCTTCATCACCATCAGCACTGCATAGCTACATCATTCATGATCTTCATCATCCAAGTTGTATATACTTCACTGGTGAGTACCCACATACAAGTTTATATTTTGTTAAAATTATGTAGGTTTAAAAGTAGAAAGTGTTTAAGAGTAAGAGTATATGAGTGTTTATGAGTGTAGGAAAAGTTAATAAAGGAGTAGGAAAGGCTTATAGAAGAGTGGGAAGGGTTTATAAAGAGACTCATATTTGTTGTATCATTTGTATCTCCACAAAACCATTTCTTGCCTAAATTATTTTTCAGTTTTGCCAGTATATATTAGTTGCACAAAATAGAGAGATCCATTATGATGCTTTCATACATGTTCATAAGGTATTTGACTGTATTTATCCCTTCTATTATCCATATATATTTCCCCACTCTGGTCCCCTTTCTTTTCCCTATTAAACATTTGTATATTTGATAAACGTTTAAAAGTATGAAAACAAAGAAGATGGTCAAGAAGTGTGAAAATAATAAGTAAAAGAAAATTATGGTGATAGAGTTAAATTCAGATGTGGAAATAAAGGTAGCTTATAAACCAGGAAGTCCTAACTGTACAAAGAAATAGCCAGTACACCTCTCTCTCTCTCTCTTTCTCTCTCTCTCTCTCTCTCTCTGTGTGTGTGTGTGTGTGTGTGTGTGTGTGTGTGTGGTTCCACTTTCTACTGACTTCACCTGCTCACTCCACAGCTCTGTTCCTCCAGCCTGAATTCAGTGGGGTTTCCACTTTCTGGTATTATTTTTTTCTTTATCCTTCCTTTTCTTTCTTTGTTTTATTTATTTATTTTTTGCAGGTGGGAGAGTTGAACTCAGAGCCTTAGTTTGCTTGGCATCCAAGGTCGGTTGGCACTCTTCCACTGGAACTATGCTTCCACTTGATATTTTGCTACTTAGTTTGGAGATGAAGTACCAGACTTTCCTGTCCAGTCTGGCTTCTAACTGCATCACAGCCCCCTCAGTAGGTCTCTTGGTCTTGTTCTCTCTCTCTCTCTCTCTCTCTCTCTCTCTCTCTCTCTCTCTCTCTCACACACACACACACACACACACACACACACACACACACACACACACTCCTGGACTTCTGGACTCATCAGTAACCTCCATGACTACATCATCTCTGGTTATCTTCCTAGGTCTTTAGCCATGCCCCAATATCCTTCTCCCAGTTCTTTTTCCTCTTAGCTTTTTCATCCACAGAAATACTGGTCCACCGTGTTCTGCCTGAGTGAGCTCTTCAATCCATTTCCACTCCCAGCCTCCATTTCCACCACACTTCCCTCACACTCTCCACTTCTGCTCCCAGCCTCCTCTGTGGCTACCACCCGCACACCCCTCCAGTTTTGCTCCTGGCCTGGCTCTGGCCTGAGCACCTGCTCAACCACTGGAAGAGCTCTGGCTGACTCTCAGACCTTGTTTCCCCTTGTAACCCTTTCCCCAACTCCTTTTCTAGGATCTGGCACTTAGTTGCAGCTCCCTGAGGAGCTCCATTAATAAGAAGCTCCAGTTGGTTGACACTTCAGTGTCTATAACTGATTCTTACAAAGTTGGTTTTTCTGTTTCCAAGAACAGCATATAGTAATCCCTCTTCCTTGTAATATCACTCCATTGTGTGGCTTCTTTTCTCTAGACTGGCACATCTATCCCAGGAGCCTAGCTTGCACCCTAGCCACCTCATTGTCCTCAACACCCTGCTCATGAATAGTCATTAAGTGCAGTGCCCCAAACTGGACTATTTATCTCAAATGTGATCTGGATAATGCCACCAGTGACTGTGGGGTTACACGTAGCTTTATCTCAACAAATTTCCCAGTACAAAAGCCCAAGTGCAGTACATATACCTCATACTGGCGCTAATACTTACAGATAATCAATTCTTCAAGTATTTTACATTAATTTCTACTTGTCTGTTACCTTGTACATCTTTTTAAATTTTAAATATTTTACCTATTATAGTTCATTTCATGCATTTACCCCAGCTTGCTAGGTTATCACAATAACTGAATTTTCAGTTGTTACTTTCCATGTTAGCTGTTCAATAAAGTTAATTGCATGACTGAAATTGCCTCACTTGGAAAGCCTTGACTGCAAGGCTATCCTCTGGAACTTGTTCCCAACAGTGACATGATTATTTCTCTAAATAATGAGTGGTTCATTATGCTTCAGCTGTTTGTTAAAACTATGGGGCTTGTGCTAAACATCTTCTTTCCTTGACACAGACCAGAATTTTGGTCTGTGCTTAATAGGTCACCTACATGGCCAGTTTCTCCAAATATTGCTAGGCATACATGAAAAGCTCCACAGAGTGACTCTCCACCTACCTACCTATAGATACTGAGGCTAATCAGATCTCTCATTTGGATATCTTTTAAAGTATTCCAGTACTTTTCATCTCACCACACCATCTCTGTAATGGGCAGTCTTAATTTCACTGGTCTTCCAGCCCTCAACCTTCCCTCTGTGTTTCATTCAGGAGCCACCATGATCTTCATAAAAGGCACAAAGGACTTCACTTCTCACAAATGTAAATACTTTCCATGGATTCTCGCTGCCACTAAGATAGAGGCCAATAGTAGCCTCTTCTTTCACTACAGCCAGACAAATCTTCATCCAGTCCCTCCAACATTCATATTTACCTCACATGCAGGCTTTCACTGACATGCCACTGAGTAAATATCTTCTCTTCCTTATTAACCTAGCTAAATTCTGCCTGTTTCTTAGGTCCTAGGTGAAACCTGACAACTGATGGCTCTCTAATCTTCACCAGATGAGGTACCCAGGCAACATGTTTCATTGACTCCCTGAACTTTCCCTATCCAGCTTTCACAAATGTATTATAATTATTCAATTACTTACTCTTTCCATATGAGGAAACATACTCCATGAAGGCAAGGGCTGGGTTCATCTTAAGTAATACTTTTGTATCTATACATTAGTACTTGATAAGTAATAAATACATGCATGTATAATTTTTAATAAATAATAGAGCTCTCATGGAGTGTATGGACATGTGATAACATCAAGGCAGCTACCCTCATTTAGCCCTGCATTCAAAGGTAAAATTAACCTATCAGGAATAAGGCAGAAAGTAGAGTGAAGATAGGAAAACTGTTAAGGCATCACCCTTCCTAGTAGTTGCAGTGATGATTTCCATAGATTCATTAATACTGCAGAACCTGTGCATGTATGACCAGCACTTATCTTCTCCAGAATGAACATTCATATCCCAGCCTAGAGACCTGTATTCTGTGTGGGCAGGTCCCCTGCTCATGGGGAGATCATTCAGTTCTGCAGCTGCTCAATTAGAATGCCTACTATGTGACTGTAACATATGAGAAGCAGAACAGTGTGGCAAAAGGTAAGAACTACAGGAACATAAGAACACTCCCTAGCAAAGGCCAAATGTTGCAGCCCAAGTAAAGCAGAAATTAAGAAAGTACAGTCAAGGTTGGTCTAAACTGAAAAGCCCATATTCAAGTTTCACCTGTGAAAAAGTAAAGATTCAGGTAACTCCACATTAACAGAATATGGTGACCTATGGAGAAAGGAACACACTGTACACAGGAGAAAAGAGCACACACACACAAAAAAAACAAAACTAAGAGAAACTATATGCAGGACAGGTAAGACAAGCCCCTATGTCTAAACTGACTAAGGCTCTCGATGTTTTGAAGGGGTGGTTTTGGAGGAACACCTTTATGCCAATGACCTCTGAGTGTCCCCAAACCATGGCACAGAGCAACGGCAGGGGTTGCCCAGGCCAGGGGTGCACAGAAGCCTTCCCTATCGCCAGGAACTTCTTGAGATTATATCCATTCCAACTTCAAGATTATTTTAGCTTCCAAGTGAGGAGAACAGAAAATATTGAAGAAGTCCTTCAGCACTGACACTGTTCTGCCTGCCAGTGTGCCTATTTCTTGCTTTATGAATCTGCAATAATCTCAACTGTCTCTGCTGAACACTCATCCATGACAGTGGAATTACTTTTTCATGCCAAGAACAAGAATTAGTCTATAAATAAATAAAGAGGTGCCAGAACTAAGTCAGAGTGCCAATTCTACCCTAGGATCTATCTCAGAACAGATCTATTGATGGCAAATAGGGAGATGGGGACTCAGGGTGTATGGGGCTTTACAAGAGTATTGGAGCTCACAAGGATCTGGGAGCTTCACAGGAGTGGTGGGTAGACAGGGATTTGGGGGATCACAAAGGTTTGGGGGCACACAAGGGTGCTGGGTGTATTCCCAATGGTAGCTCTGGAAAGCCTTGGAAGGAATCAGCATTCTGTGTTGGGCTGGATAATTCTGAAACCTAGGTCTAAAAGCATTCAAGAATCCAGGGGCCACATGCTGTCCTCAGGAGTGCCAATATGCCACCGATATAATTTCCCATCAATGTAAGAACTTTCTCCCATTCCAGTCTACCAAGTGAAAGAAATAATTTGCCTTAGAAAGAAAAGGTTTTTCTCAGCAGCTCCTCCCTCGTTAATTCTCCAGCTTCCAGGCATGCCAGCACTGTAGCATTCGGTAAATTAAACCCATCTGCTCTCATTGTATTTTCCAACTTCACTTATCATTAAACTAAAACCAGTTTTTCCTGTTCAGCATAATTACTCTTCTGCCAAATGTATGAGTTTTGGATAGGATGTGTGCCATGGGGATACATTCTAGTGTAATGAGTTTTCTGAGGCAACACAATGATTTTCAGAATTCCTGAGCTGTCCCTAGCTCAACCTTGTCATTTTTTACCAAACAAAAAGGCTAAGGAAGGAAAACATTTTCCACTCATGAAGTTATATCTTCCACTTCACCTTCCAAGGACAGAATAGTAATATTAAAGTCACTCTAACCCCCTAAATTTCAATTTAGGAACCTGGACAAGATATTTCAAAAGCCTGTGTCTCAACCAGTCCCTTGCAAACTGAGGTAGAGCAAGAGGGTCTAAGAAAAGGAAGAATTAAACCTACCTGTCATTAAATTCCTTTTCAGCACTTTTCCTTCATGAAAAGTATTGTTTATGACCATCTAAGTGGAATGTCTCAGATTTCATTGTTGCTATTTTTAAGTAAACCATGATCTACCATAGATGATAATTCTAGATAAGTTTTTGTGGTGCTTGAGGCAAGTTCTCTACCCTTAGCCAGAGATTCCTTACACAGAAATTCTTACAGCAGGAGCAACAGAAGCTCCAAGCCTGGTTTTCCAAATTCTGGACCATCTTTGTGATGTGTGATAATAGCAACACCCTCTAATGTAGCGGTTGCACAGTTAAAAGGGAAAGAAAAACAACCTACAATCCTAGAATTTTTTAAAAAGTACTATCAGGGCTGGTGATGTAGCTCAATTATAAGAGAAATTGCTTGTTGAGTTGGATTCTCAGCATCACCAAAACAATGTACAGCCAATATTAACATTATTACCCAAGGTATCTTGAGGGAAAATCTAAGCTTGAATGCATGTGGCTGAATTCTTGCACAGAACTATATAGCTACTGAGTTGTACATAGCCAAGTCCCTGCCTTACAGACAGTTGATTTTGTATCAATGGCTTTACCTCTCTGCTTCTTAACAATGAGAATGAGACCTATTAGTAATTAGTAAATACGGACACAAAGATAATTCTAAATCAGCTTACAGTTTGTCAAGTGTAACATGAGGGGTAATGATATAGAAAGAATATAGACAGTCTGCATAAGAATACTTTACTGTTCAAGAGATTGTGTGTGACATTATGTTTTATAATACCATTGTGGGTCTACATTGAATGGTTCTCTTGGCCATCCTCCTTTGTGAAAAACAGTGCATTTACACTGTGGCCTTGATGGAATTAGATACAGTTCGAGGGCACAAAACTGAGCTAAGTGGATGGTACTTGTGATAAAGGTGTGACCACTGCCAAATTAGCAAGGACTCAGGACAAGTGGAGTGAACTTAACCAGCAAAGTTCAGTGGCTTTCCTGACATCCTGTGGACATTCTCTTCCCTTCTTATTGGCGCTGCTCATCAGCACAAGTTCTTCCTTCTAACCAGCCTACTTGTCTACTTCTACATGATTCCATTTGTCATGTGAAGACAGAACAGACATGATGCAGAGAAGAAGAATGAAAGATATAATTCACATTGAACACATTGGGTGAGATGATCAAATAATACCCACATAGAAATGTCCAACGACAACTCAGAGCTTAAATGAGAGGATGAGATTTTCTGAATCAGGAGTTTTCAGCATCAAGGTGGTTCTCAAAACTGGAAAAGGAGGGAGATAAAGATCAAGATGAGAACACAGGTGACCAGGACCTGTGATTCTTGGAATCATGAAGAGTAATCAAAGAAAAGAACAAAGTAAGAGGGACCAGGATGGCCTGAGGATCAGCTGCGTGCAGTGTCCAGAGACTGAGGAGAGTTTCAGAGGCAGGAGGCAAAAGCAATGTGGAACATATAAATAGTGAAGCTGATGAGACTGAAAAGAGATAGTGGTAAGGAACAAAACCAAGTCAGTCACTGAGAGAGAGAAAGAGAGAGAGAGAGAGAGAGAGAGAAAGTTGGTGGCTGTCATAGGTGGAACCATGTCGGAAATCAGTATAGAGATTCTTCAATAAACTAAAAATAGAACCATAATCCAGTGATATCACCCGTGGGCTTTTATCTTCAAGATAATACAGCATAATAAAGGCACCTGCACACCCATGTTCACTGTTACATTATTCACAATAGCAAAGGTATGGAAACAGTCCAGATGCCCTACAACAGATAAACATATTGAGAAAATGTGGTATACATACATACACACATACATACATATACATACATGCAATGGAATTTTATTCAGCAATCAATGAAAGTTAAATTACATTATTTGTAGGGAAATGTATAGATATGGAAAAAGTCATATTGAGTGAAGTAAGCCAGGTCCAGAAAGAAAAAGGTGTAATTTTTCTCTCAAATGTGGATCTTAGATCCAAAATACAACCTCCAGGTAAATAAACACAAAGCATATGTACATACACATGATCAAACCAACTCAACTATAGTATATGCAGAAGTAAAACCCTTTGAACAAAGGCATTGAAAAATCAGTAGGCAGTTTAACAAAATGAGAATCGGGAAGCTGAAATAGGTTTCGAATGGAGAAGGGATGTTAGGGACAATGAATGGAAAAGAGAATGATTAAGGAATACAATCATAATACTCAAAATGAAAAATAAGTAGGAAACTTGATATGGCTGTGGTAAAAGAGGAGGGAGAATGAAGGACAAGATGACTCTGATCAAGATCCACTTCATACATAACTGGAGAAGCTAGAATATAATCCTTTTGTATAACCATTTGTAGATAAAAATAATAATAAAATTTTAAAATGGACAAATAAGACTCATAAGTTAAATTCTAACTCCAGTTCATCAGAATATGGCCTGATTTGGAAACTCGGTTATTTCAGAGTAATAATTAAATTAGGGCAAGGTTATCAGAATAGACTCTCTTCCACTATGACTGGTGTCCTCATACAAGGGGAACATTTGGACACAGATACACACAGGAGAAGACTATGTAAGTATTACAGCACATATCAGATGATATAAGGTCAGGAACAGCAAAGACATACAACAATCTACCAAAATATGCCAAAATCTAAGGAATCGGACCCTCCTTACAGCCTCAATAGGTACAGCCCTGCCCATATCTTGATCTTTGTCCTCCAGAGCTGCGGGAAAATCAATTTGTATTGTTTAACTTCCCTGTCTGTGTGCTCTGATACAATAACTATGGGAGACTTATATCGTGATGAAGAAATGAGGCAGCTTTTGGACAATCAAGTTCTCCAAAGAAGGTAGAAGTGGAGCTAGAGCAGAAGCAGCAAGGGAGCCAAGCATGTGCCCCAGCCTGGAGAATCACAGCAGACATGAGCAGGGGGAAGGAACCAGGCAGAAGGTAGGAGACTGACAGTGCATGCTACAGTCTCTCAGAGTGTCTGAAATGAATGTGTATACCATTTGTAAATATCTAGCAAAGGATAGACTAATAGCCATGCTCCGCATCCTCCCTAACGCCTGATCAACTATGACTGATAGATAGCCGGGGTTTTAAAGTCAACCCACCACAAAATCATGAGCCATGGGCCTCTACCGAGCAGGGAGCAGATCACAGCCTATCCATAGTGGTCCAGTGGCCTGACACACAGTGCTTCTGTAAAATAAAAGTTTTTATAGGAAGTTACCCATAGGTTGTGGTTCCTACATTTTGAAAACTGGGCATCTACCAAGGTGAATCAACAGCCACTCAACAAGAAACAGAGGCAACACAGGACTCAAGAAGTTTGGTCCCAGGTGATATACTGTCAGATAGCATCATCCAAGCATCTAGCCTGTCTGGCCTACTGGCCCTCCCTAGACTCAGAATTAGAGTCAGGGAAATAAGAAAATACACAAATAATATCAACTTAAGAAGTACAGACACATGTGTGCTGAGTTTTAGGTTGGGAAACAGCAGTGGGGTAAACCATTGTGACTAAAGTTCCACACCACTGAAGCAATGGCAGGGAGATGAAGGCAGAGCCTCCCATGAGATGCATGCCTTCACAAGAGACTCGGGGCCTTGCTTATTACTCCACAGCATTCACAAGCCAGAAGCAGCACTGAGCTAAGAGAGACAGTTCAACAAAAATACTATGATTTACAGAGGACAGTACACAGGGTGTGGGCAAGGGTATAAGAAGCTACAGAGACTCCAGGTCAGCAAGCAGTAGGGGTGCTGGCTCATGAAAAAGAGGAAAGCATCACACAGAGGAGACAACATCATGAGGACAATGACCTGAACTAAGGATGAGCATGCTGAGGGCGACCAGGAGGCAGCATACCAAGACGTCTGTCTGTCCTGGCTCCTATTCCCTACAACTCCAGCTGAGGTGCCCCACTGGCCAGTAGGCAAGGAGGTCACCAATGAATGACAGTGCACAGACCAGCTTAGAGTACAGAGCAGGGTGGAGAACATGACAGAACATACCAGCTCTCATCTGCTAGCAGAGTACCCACCCCACAATGCTGCCTCTGCCAACCACACAACAGGATCATCAGCCCCCTTAGCCCACCATTGCTGGGCTCTTTTGCCAACATTTTCAGCATATTTATTAATAAATGATAAATGTCCCTTCTTCATCACTATTTATGAAAGTTCTTTTCCTTATAATACTTGCTCATTTCACCTTGACTTCATAAGTCTTGTTTATTTGTTTTAACTTCTAGCAACAGAATTGCATTTCAAAAGAGAAAGAAGCCATCACTTTGAACTGGTGAAAGAAAATAATGGTTTTGCTCCTGACATTTCTTCTAGTTTTAGAAGCAAAGCTTTGGCTTTCCAAGTGATGAAATGATAAAAGACTATGTGAACTTTATGTTATTCCTGCATGAACATAATAATTTAGGATAAGCTAGGTGCTGATGGCTCATGCCTATAATCCTAGGCTGAGATCCAAGGATTGTGGTTCAAAGTCAGCCCGGGCAGGAAAGTCCATGAGACTCTTATCTCCAATAAACTACTCAGAAAAAGCCAGAAGCAGCACTGTGGCTCAAGTGGTAACATATTAGCCTTGAGCACAAAGAGGCCCAGGCACAGCGCCCAGGCTCTGAGTTCAAGTCCCAGGACCAGCAATGACAACAACAACAACAATAACAATAATAAATAATTTGGGATAAGGACCTACTGTTAGGATGCCCTCCTGAGTTGTCATCTTGTCCAGGAAACCACCTGTCGATACTACACAAAGCTCTCAGTCCAGCTGAGTCCATCAAACTTGGAAACTTGTTTCTAGCACGTCTTCTTTACCAAATAACAGAAGATTACAATTACAAATGTGTTTTATCTCACTTCCTTCCCTAGCAACTGGTCTTGTTTCTGGGATGGCATCATTGGGGGAAATCACCTAACAGATGACTTCAAATGTGCACTCAGTTCTTTCATGTATTCATGTGACCAGTTAGGGTTTCTAAAGTCTAATGTTCTATAGTCTATAGTTCTTGTAGGTTTTGAGTAGCATTATTCATATATGTATTTTAAATTAATACAGGAAGCATCTCTCTGATACATTATCATGTTCAATGTAAAGCCACAGATAGACTTAAGCTCTTGGATCCCTAAACAATGAGGACATGCCTGTGCTCCCTCTGAGTAAGAGGGGTAGTGTCATAGGGTAGAAAAGCCAGGCTGGATGGCCCTGGGGAGGGGATACTCTCACATGTGAAATACATGCAGGGTGTTGAGGCTTCACACAATACCTCCTAACCCAGACAATACCTGTGAACTCAGCATTGTATTGTCAACCTACTGGAGAAGAAATGGTTCCCCCTGACCCATCCCTGCTACTTGTAGCAATGAAGCAGCTCTGAACCACAGATTCATTCTTCTCAAATATAAACCAGGAAAAGCCACCCTTAACCTCTCAATACTGTTGCAGAAACTAAAATTGCATATTCAAATATTTCAGGGAAAACATGTTACCCATGGTTCCCAGTTGGAGATGGAAAAGCCTCACACTTGTAACCAACTAGAAAACTGCCATATTTCCCTGAAAGCTCCGCCAATTTCATCTAAATATATGACTCTGAATTCAAATGAGCTTCACTTTCTATTTAGAGTACTTACATTTTAAATCTCTGACACACAAGCAATAGCAAAACTAGTGGTATGCTTTTTAAGTAAGTGTTTAACCTCTAAAACTGGTTTCTGATCTTTTAAATGCCCCTGGGGTTGTTACCTTCAAAACCAAGCATTTTATTTCCACAAAGAACACATGCCCGCAGCTCTTCCCAGTAAGTGTAAACGTGCAAGCCCAGCCTCAGACCACACCTGTGTCCCACATGGCCTCAGTAGCAAAGCCTTGGAGATGAGTCCACAGAGCTCATCTTTGACTGAGGCTCCTGTGGTGAGCTTGGCTCTGCCTCAGGACAGGAAAGAGAAACATGCCCTGTGAGAGAAGAATATAAATATAGACTGGCAACATTAGCACTGGGATCAGATCAGGATTCAGATGGTTCCTACCCATCCCTTCCTTTACATTTTGAGACATTCTCACTCTGTAGTTCAGGCTGATATGGAACTCTCTATGTGCAGTGTACCTGTCTGTGCAGAGAGAGCCCTTCCTGTCTGCAGAGTCTGTTAGCCTGGGCCCACACCTCTGTATCTGGGCAAAACCCTCCATAATCCAGAACCAAGGCACTGTACATTCTACCATGGCTCAGCCCAGGGTAGTGGGACTTTGACACTCTGCCAAGGTTGCCGGCCACACTATACCCACCATTATGTTGAAGGCCTTGCACTGTAACACACACCCAACATTAGTTATCTTTTGCCCTTAAAATTCCATGGGCATTTCTTTCAATGTGGAATCACCAGCATACTCAGGACCGACAGCTGTCTGTGCTGTTAGATTGTTCACATCAGCACAATGATGACATATGGTGATAATATAATTATTGAATATTTATTAGGGTCCAGCACATACAGGTTCCAGATGCTTTGCAGAAATTAATTCATTTAATTCTCACAACAGCCTTCAAGGAAAGAACTTCTTTTGTACAGAGGAGGGGACTAAGGCTCAGAGAGATTCAATGTTTTGTCTTGGACTACAGAGCCAGTAATTAGCAGTGCTAGGATGCAAATTCAGATCTATTCACCACAAAGTATCCAAGTAAATGATGCTTTGGGGTTCCTGGTACTCCCTTGGCATGTAATAAATCAGATTTTTTTTTTTTGCCAGTCCTTGGACTCAGGGCTTGAGCACTGTCCCTGGCTTCTCTTTTCTCAAGGCTAGCACTCTGCCACTTGAGCCACAGCACCACTTCTGGCCATTTTCTGTATATATGTGCTGCTGGGGAATCGAACCCAGGGCTTCATGTATATGAGGCGAGCACTCTTGCCACTAGGCCATATCTCCAGCCCATGTCATAAATCAGTTCTCTCTTTCTTTTTGAAAACAAAGTTTCACTCGAATTTTCAAATTGACATTCCAATTCTTTGGTCTCTCCTGAGCCTTCCTTTCTCATGTAATTTGAAATGCACAGGGTAGTGGCTCACTTCCACATCATGACTGGGAAATGCAGCCACTGTGTACTCAGGACACAGGGTTCAACCTTCCTGAGCCTGTGCATATGACTGATTTCATGCTTGTCTACTGGACAGCTGCCCAGCTCTGTCCAGCTCTCCTTTGTTTCTTTGTCCCTGAAGTGAATGTCATTTCTAAGTCCCAGTGAGGTGTGCAACTCAAAGGGAACATCTTCTATGACAGGTAAACTTGCTCCCAGCAGTCAGTATTCAGACTCTGAAGCCATCAAGATGCCATTTTGCAAGCTCTTTGCAAAATCTGGCTGTCAGGCCAGTAAGATAGAAACAATACTTAATTCTTTCAAAGGACAGCTGAGTGAATTAAAGAAAATCATGCTAATGCTTGCCAGAGCTAGAACCTACACTGAACTTCAGGGCTAAGGAGAGGAGGTAGCAGCTAAGGAGAAAGACAGACAACTTAGACAGGCTCAGTACACTGAAGGATACACAGCACCTGCAAGCCACACTTGCTTCAGGATGGTGAACTCCTGGCAAATGTGACTGTTGCATCAGTCCATGGACAGACAGTCCAACCTGGGGCAGATTATGGTCCAGCCTACCTCAGAAAATAAGCACTGACCTGTTACAAGCACTCATAGGGTACCACCCAAAGTGCAAATCACCAAATTAACATACATGCATTCAGAAAGACCTCAAAGAGAAACAGGAAACTGAAAGTGTATCTTACCTGGCGCGAATTACAACCTAAAAAGTGAAACAATGAGTTTTCTAGATTTTCATTAATTCAAAGTAATCAGCACCTTTATTGATTCCTTACTGGAGCTGTGGAAATATGGCCCAGGCATGTGGCCTCTATCTTGCAGAGTCTGGGTGAGGATGAGCAGAAGCACACAGAAGTGATTTGCCATGGCTACCACCAAGTGATTTGCCATGACTACCACCAAGTTTAGCTAATACCAGTGCAGCTCAGCTTTCACACCAGGCTATGATTCTCAGAGCACACAGCTGTTACCTACTCTGTCAGATACCCTGAAGACCCTGTTTTCTCTTTTAATGTTAATCTTTTTCTCAATTTGTCAAATACTCATAACAAGATCTAAAAATCAAGTATTTACAATATTGACCCAGTCCCTCTTTAGAGGATGTCTCCCTTCCTACTTGCTAGGGCTTGCTATACAATTCCAATGCCTGATATAATCCCAAAAATCCTCTGTGGGGCTCAACCCTATGTAGAGCAGCGGAGACAGGGTAGCCCGTGACCTGTCCTTCCACTCCCTCAGTCAGTAAGCCCTGTAGGATAGGTTGGAAGAAAGTATAAGGAAATGCTACATATATTTTTTTGTCTAAGTATTATCTAGTTTTCTTAATTAATGCTTTTATCAGATTTTATTTGAAGAAAGGATTCTTCTAGTTTAAAAATACCAGTTTTGTTCAAATCCATTCACTTTTCAAACAAAAACATTATTCTCAGTAAATGGTGGCTACTGTTACCTGGATTTTAAAATGGGTCTAAAACTTTCCACCTACTGACAGAGTTGTTGTGACTGTGTTTGTCTGAGAGGACCTGATCCTTCTTAATTCTAGTCTGATGGGTGAGGTGCTATTGAAGCCAAGCTCAAGACCTGGCACTCTGAAGTGTTTTCATCTTGGTCCTGATCCACTTGTGTGGCACAGCCTCCACAATAATGGAGCTGAGTCACAAAGGCAGATCCAAAGCTCTTTCACATCCTCTCTATGTCCAAGGAACTGACAGCTCACCTGAGAAGGGGGATGAGTGCCACAAGGACACACCTATGGACCTGTGGCTGATGGGTCTCCACTGAAACAAACAAATGCCCTCACCATGTCAAGCTCCAAGGGTCATGCAGCTCAATTAGGCAACAACTACAAGCATCAATTCAGTCACCCACAACTGACCCCTCAAGGGACAGGAGCCCAAACACACCAGGAACCAACCCATGTGGGTTCTTCACTCCAAAGAACAGGAGAACCAGAGAGGACATAAAAGCCTACAATTTCTTTTTTTCTTTTTCTTTTTCTTTTTTTTGCCAGTCCTGGGCCTTGGACTCAGGGCTGAGCACTGTCCCTGGCTTCTTTTTGCTCAAGGCTAGCACTCTGCCACTTGAGCCACAGCGCCACTTCTGGCCGTTTTCTATATATGTGGTGCTGGGGAATCGAACCCAGGGCTTCATGTATACGAGGCAAGCACTCTTGCCACTAGGCCATATTCCCAGCCCCAAAGCCTACAATTTCTAAGGGCCATAAAACTCTTTTTTTTTCCATTGTAAAGAGCTTATTTAATAAAGATGATGTAAATACCATTCAAGAAAGTGAGCAGGACCAAGAAACCAGTTGTTTACTTCATGGTCAGGGACCAGCTGTTTTGTATTGTCCCTCTCCACCTTTTTCTCCTCCCTCTTGACAATTTGCCAGACAATGATTGGTTTTTTTTAAACTAGCCAGACTGTGGCTTGTAGAAGGGTTGGCCCTCCTGTTGGAGTGTGACGTTTACTAGATTAGATAGTATCAGGTAAATGAAAGAGGATAAGGATTGTTGGACATTTTTAGCTAGTTGTATCTGTTTAGAGGTAGGTGACACTGCATTGGTTAAATTTTTCACCGTTATTTAATAACTATTTATAAAGCCATAAAACTCTGAAGGGCTATGATCTTGCCATTGGCAGCTCATACCTGCATGCCTAGCCACTTGGGAGACTGAGATTGGGAGGACTGTATTTCCATGCTAGCCCAGGGAGAAAAGTGCCTCGGACTCCATCTCCACGGAATGGTAGTATATACCTCTAATCCAAGCAATGAAAAGAAATTTGAAGTAGGAAGATCACAGTGAAGCCCATGTCTGGGCAGAAATGAGACGCTATCTCAAAAATAACCAGCAAAAACCAGTGCTGGGAGTGTGGCTCAAGTGGTAGAGTACCTTACCTAACAAGTCCGAGGTCCTAAGTTCAAATCCTAGGACTAGCAAAAAAAAATCTTCTAAGGGATATGGAGGGAATGCTCTCAGAACAAGGAAGAAGGGGTGAATTTAGGGTACAAGACCATAAAACCCAGGAGAGATTGGAAAACTGGGTTTCTAAGAGGTAGCAGCTGTGTGTCATAAGCTCTGACATGCCAGAATGTAGGTTCAATGCCAAAAATATGAACACAAATACATTAATGGCATCTTTTAAAAAAAAGTGTTTTAGAGGTAAGTTCAGTTTTCTTCCTACAGATGTACAAACAAAGGCTTGTGTTTAGTGCCACTGTTGCCAGAGACGCACAGCTGAGATTCAGCCCCAGGCACAGTTCCCAGCCACATGAAACCTCCCAGCCCTAGAGCATGAGAAGCCATGGAGGCTCCATGTTCAAATGCAGGGGAAGACATGCAGACCATGCAGAGCAATGTGATTTCCCTGAATGGTCTGTGATGAGTCCCATGCCCTTCCAAGACCAGTCTGCTTCTACCCAGAAGGTAACATCAACAGTCAGGCAGGGAATCCAGGCCCTCACACCTGCCCAGCTGTACCCAGTCACACCCACCTCCCAGCCAAGGCAGAGGCAGCTGCATCCTGTTCCACAGGCAGCATCTCCTGCCAAGCCGGATGTTTAAATATGCCAGCACCTCCCCAGGGAACATACCCGCAGTGCCTGTGATTAAGAGAGCAACTTCCCAGAACACAGTATCCTCTTGAGTGGGCAGGTCTGTGGCCCAGGCTCTGAGTGAGTCTGAACAGAGCCCTAGAGGCTGAGCCCTTGAGTGTCTTGGGCCCTGGTTGCTCTGGAAGGTGTACTAAATCTTCCTGGGCTCTGTTCCCAGGTTGCTAAATAAAACAATAGACTCTGGTATATGTGGCAGGCCTGGCTTCTGAGAGAGATGATCAGAACCACAACTTGGCCCAGACCCTTCTGCCACAACACAGTTGGTTGGCAGAGGGAGGCTAACTCACTCTACATGTGGCTTTGCCAGGGGCTCCTGAACCTGGAGGATCCATCCTCCTTCCTTGGGGGCCTTTGAGCAATCTGCCCACCTGGGGTTGTACAGGCTTGTGGGAACCACTCCCCTCCTGGACCTGGGAAGACCGCTGAGTAGCAACTCTTCCACCCCAAAGTGCTTTGGTCTCTGTCTTCCTCTGGAACTTATCATCAAGCCCAGGTCCCATGGACTCACCTATAGAATGAAGGGTATGATAGCTGTCATGGAAGTCTGTTGTATGCTGTAGACAGAGCACTCAAGCAGGCACTTTTCCTCATGTGTACATCATATCTCTCCAGCCCACAATCATGCAGGACTCCACTGTGCAGGTTTTCTAATTCCCTCTCATCTAACCTTTGTTTCAATGAAAACTGGGTATCAAGGTTGCCAGGTGTTGCTCAAAGTGAGACCTAGCTTCAAGCAGAGAGGAGTCCTTTGTGTGTGTGGTACACTTGGTTCAGATTTAAGATGAAGACTTGGCCCCAAGGTTCTTTCTACATGGCTTTCTGGACACAATGAGGACCTGGAGGCCTGAAGCAAAGACAGGGAAACTTAACAGGTATGGAAACATCACAAAATAAAATTCTCCCTGCTATTGTCTTTCTCTTTCTTCCCTTCCAGGCCTGGGGCTTGAACTCAGGGTCTACACACTGTCCCTAAGCATTTTTGCTCAAGGCTAGCACTCTACCACAGAGTCATAGCTCTGATTCTGACTTTGTGGTGGTTAATTGGAGGTAAGAGAGTCTTACAGACTTCCTTCCAGGGCTGGCTTCAAACCTTGATCCTCAGATCTTAGCCTGTGAGTAGCTAGAATTACAGGCATGAGCCACAGATGGCCAGTTGTTATATTTCTATTTACCTATGTTAACTTTTGTGGTTAAAAACCTCATGACATAAAATTTGCATCTAACCATTTTATATACAATGGAGCAATATTAACTATATGTACATTGTTATACAATGTATTTCTCTAGAATGTTCTCATCTTCCCAAACTGACACCTCTCCAACTCCCCAGCCCAGTGCACCTCTCTGGATGTGAACACTCTAGGGGCCTCATGGAGATAGGACCCTATAGGACCTGCCTTTTGTGACTGGTTCCACTTGCAACACTGTCAACGCTTATCTGTGCTGCCATATGGGTCAGAATTCCCTTTCTCTTCAGATTGAACAATATTCCATTGTGTGGGTAGACTGCAACTGGCATATCCACACTGACAGACACTGGGAGGCTTTGCCTTTGACAGTTGTGATCCCTCTGTGGGGTACAGGAGGGACACATACCCTTCTGGTTCTTTTTTAATTCTTTTAGAGATACACCCAGAGCTGTATTTTAATTTTTACCTCACAAGGTTTCTGATTGTCTGTGAGTAAATGTTTTGGTCTAACTCAAGGACAAAACAAGGAGTTTGTTAATAGATTACTAAATAGATTGCCTGGAAAAAAGTGTCATTGATAATACGTAAGGATCTCAATCAAGTAAAAGGCACAAAGAACAGAATGGCCAGCTCCTGCTTACCCAGAGCTGTCTTGGACTTATGCATATGGTCCTCAGATACCAAATAACTGTCGGCCTCTCTAGATGAGGAAACCTGTCTGAGGCCAAATATTGTACAAATATTATGATCCCTGAAGCTATAGCTAGAATTGGCTGGAATGTGGCTAGAATTGGCTCATGCCTGTAATTCTAGCTACTTGGGAGGTGGAGATTAAGAGAACTGAAGTTCAAGGCCAGGCAAGAAGTTCTTGAGACTCCATTTCAGCCAATAAGAACTGCACATGGTGGTGTGCACCAGTCATCACAGCTATGTAGGAACCACAAATAGGAGGATCACAGTTCAGATTAGGCTGAGCAAATATTGAGACATTATTCAAAAAAGAACAAAAGTAAATAGGTTTGAGGGTGTGGCCCACATTACACCTGCTAAGCCATTGTAGGGCCCTGAGTTCAACCCCCAGTTTAAATAAAATGGCTTGCCAAATAGATAGTCAGAAACCTGATTCCTGAAGACATCCATACACCCCTGATGTCCACACATCTGGCACCTGCACACAGGAGCAGCTCAGTGTTTGCTGGACATGCCTGTGTTCGCTGCCCTGTGTTTTCAGGATATGCTCAGGCTTTGGTTATTAATTCCATTTCTGAGCCTCATTCTGGGCCCATTGATCCATGAGAGGAAAACCCTGGGCACTATATTAAAGCATCAGGAATTGGGAATCAGGAGCCTCGGTTGCAAGTGCTCCCATCCTTGTCAACTTGGCCAAGTCAGTGAATCCCCGAAGTCCAGGAAGATAAAGCAGCTCAGAGCATTTGTTTAAAGGATCCTCATAATTCCTTTACCCCAGAACATGCCAGAGATTCTAGATGTCAAAGCATTAACAATTCTGATTAACTGTTCTTTAAAATCACAAATCTGTGAGGACTGTTGCCATAGGAAACCAGTGGCTCAGGTCTGGGAGATAAAGGCCTGCCAGGGAAGTGCTCCAGGCACCTGGGCAGTACAGTTCTGCTGGCCAGCAACTCTGACAGCAACACTTGTTCTCTTGATCAAGAAACATTTTTAAAGAAAAGACAAAGCGGAGCAGTTTTGGAGACATTTCATTCTTTCAAAGCAAGATGATGTGTTTTTGGACCATCCATTTGCTGCAATGCTTATTCAGACTTGGGGGACCAAGACTCCCTGGTGCATAATCTCTGATCCAAATTGCCCAGAAAACTGCTCTCTATCGTTTACATGACACTTGGGTTACTTGATACACCCAAGTGTGGGGGCCCATGCAGGCAGGACCCTCACACAGAGTGATGGCCGAAGAGGAGCACAGGACCTGACCCTCATGTGCCCAACACTCCGATCACACCAGCTTGTAAGCATACTGTTACCATTTGGCTGAAGCTCTGATATGGAGTCAGATGTGGAGCTGCAATTCCCTTTCAAGAGAGCCATGTATGACAGGGAGGCAATGGACATGTGTCCTCTGAGAAGAATAGATGACAGGGAGGCAGTGGACATGGGTCCTGTGAAAAGAATAAACAATGGCAGGGAAACAGTGGGCATGGGTCCTCTGTGAAGAATAAATGCCCTTCAAGAGAAGTCTTCTATGGCTGGGGTCGGGGACACTTAGCTCGGATGATGTCAGAAATGGGAGGGGGGGACACTTAGCTCAGGTGAAGTCAGAAAACACAGACTGGGCATGCATAACCAGCATTCATAAATGCATTCCCATGTTCAAGAGGCTGGAGTCAGGGATCAGAGGCACAGTTTCTTGTCTGGTGAGGCTCATCCTCAGGGACTCTGTGGTGGGAGAGATGGCAGCTCTGTGCAGCTCACTACCACCCCATGAGCTATTCATATCTCCCTACAGACCCAATCCTCAGGGACTCACTCTCACCCAGTACCACCAGCTTAGGGTAAAGATTCAACATGTCACTTTGAGGTGGGGGATACATTCAGACTGTACCCGCAAGAAGGGTACACAGTCCTGTCTACCCTTCTTCCCTCTGCATGAGAAATAACCATAACATCAATAGCAACCACAACAGTAAAACACACACATACACACACATCAATGCAGTGACCCACAGGGGCTGTCTGCATTAAGATCCTGCTCCATCTTCCACAATAAAGAGCTGTGTTGGTTACCTATTATTAATAGTCCATTTAGCACTTAACAGCACAGGAAGCCCTGTATGTTTCTGGGAGCCTTCAGAACAGTGCGCAGAGCTGATCCATGTGAGGAAGTACCTCAACAGGCCTGGACTTAATAACTCTCTCCCAGTTCTTCCTCCACTGAGCCTCACCCCACTGTGTCCCCAGAGCAGAGAGACACACAGGCAATGCAGGCTCAACAAGGCTGTAATCACCACTGGGACATAAGCCAAAATGTACAAAACCCAGCACAAAATCTTCCATGTGGACAACAGTGAACTAGAACAATGTAACAGCTGTCCTTGCTCAGGACAGGCTCTTCAGCCCATGCCACCATCAGCCAAGGCAGAGGCTCTCATTCAGCTTTCCCCTACCAGATGTTCCCAGCCACCTATGTGGAGGGCAACAGCTTTCCTGGCTTCAGAGGAATCCTTACTAGGCCTCACATCCTGTTCCCAGTACAGATGGCATCCCACACACAACACAGGATGCCAATAAGGAAAGTCCTCCTGAAACCCCACGTGGGCTTTCTGCTCCAAGTCATTACTGGAGGTACATATGATGACCTAGATGGTGCCCAGGGGACCTAGAAGACCCCAGAGTACAATTCCCTTCCCTAGCAATGTGCATGCTTACAATTCCCTCCACTGGCAATGTGCATGCTGGCTGCAATGCTTCATAGTCTGCGTTTGGGCAAAGCAGCACCAATACCAGCTAGAGAAAACTGAACTTCAGAGCCTTGGAAATACAACCTAGTTACAGCAAGCAGTTCTGTTGACAGAGGTAATCACATGGCATTCAGATGCTTCTGGCCCAATCAAAGCGGGATACCACATGTGCAGCCTTACTTGGAATACTTTGTGTTCTCTCAGCTCAATTTTTTAGGTATGCTGCCTGGCTGAGTACAAGCAGAGGCATGGATGTGGCCTGGAGGGCAAGCATCCTCCCTCTCCAGTGTGATGAGCAGAGGAGAGAGCCTAGGATCCCCAAGGGAGGTCTATGAGCACAGTCATCCCTCTTGTCCTTTAACACATTTTAAGGGGAAACTTGTGATGAAAATTCCATTGTCTCCATTTACAAGATACCTGTATATGCTTCTAAGAAGGATATGTAAGTGGTTAGTCTCTGGCTCTGAAGCATAGTACAGGTGTCAAGGAAAGACACACATCACAATGTTCCTTAGACCATAGTGGCTGCAAAGATGCTCAGAGAGAGTAAAGCTAGTACCTGGTGCCCAGGGAGCTCTGGCAAGCTGAATTATAACAGGAATTGTTAATCATAGATGTAGAGATTGCTTCGCACCTCCATCTCCTTCCTCCTACCTTTCCGTGGAAGAAATATACTGAATATTTAACCAGTCTCCTGCTTATGAAAAATTAAGTTGTTTCTAGGGGCTAAGGACTTCCTTAGTAGAGCACTTCCTTAGTATGTGCAAGGCCCTGAGCTCCATCTCAAAAGTTGTTTCTAGCATGATTTTTCTAATAAAAATACAGTACTGGGTAGGTTTGTGTAAATATCTATCTTTGCATGTGTGCACATCACTCAGAACATGTTTACTGATAATGCAGGCAAGAAACAATAATAGTAATCCAGAGTGTGACCAGCATGGCCTAGCAAACCACGGATCTGTCCTCAGCTCCAGGTAATAGCTCCATGGCCCAGAACAGCCAGGAAAATAAAGAAGACAGAGGCCTTGTTAGGACTTGAAGAAAAAAGTGGGTAAATTCAAAAGAATCATGCAATGGCACAAGCAAGGCTCATGTCATCCCTCAGTAGTGCTTGCCATGAAATGAATTTGCTTTCATGAGAAACCACTGGGAGACCTCTGTCCTGGCTTTGTCTATTAAATACCTCATACAAATTATGACACATGCTTTTAAGGATACATGGGCTCAATGTAACAGCATTGTTTAGAAAATTGCCTTGTGGAGAGGAGAAACAAAACAATGGGAAATTAAATCTCCTTATGAACTATGGTGCTTCAGAGGATGTGCTGTCAACTACACTGCACAAGATCTTCCCATGTGTGCAACAGGAAGTGGCTTCTGTGACTGAGACCCACGCAGATGTACACGTCACTGTAGCTGAGACACACACAGATGCACACATCACTGTGGCTGAGACCCACACAGATGCACACGTCACTGTGACTGAGACTCACAGGCACACATCACTGTGACTGAGACACACACAGATGCACACGTCACTGTGACAGAAACACACAATACCATCTCACCAAAAGGAATTACCAAATCAAGAGGACCCATCATGTAGCATCCTGAGCTGTCACCAGTTGCATTAACCCAGGCAATGCAGGCTAATTGATTCCACTTCAGTAGAGCATAAAGGCAGACATGTTACCAGAACAGCAGCTTCCCTCAAAGAGAGCCTGGTCAATGCTAAAACTACAGACTTGGACATCCAACTCTAGCTTAGGACCTGTGGGCCTAGCTGACAAAACACCAGGAAACCCTCTAGGGGCAGCCATTCAGAAAAGATCCAGAAGATCTGAGGGCAGAAATGGACCTCTGTTACTTCACAACTCTGTCTTTCTTCTTCCACAAGACAAATAAAAACAGCCTCAGCTCAGTCCCCAGGAATCTTGAAGCAGGTACTGCAACTGCTACCTCACAGATGAGGAAACTAAGTCATGGAGTTGCTCAATAATCCTCCTCATATCACCCCACTCTAAGCCCAAGGTTTAAACGCAGTATATGTCCTCTAAACAATTACAGTGGCTCCATTTTCCTGTGTCTTGGCTACTTCTCTTTCTTTAGTAATCTAAGATTATGAATAATTCTGGTAACACTAAAGATCAATACAAGTACTATTTTATACATTGGCCTGGAAAGACTGTTCAAATTTTACCTTCTGAGCAGTCAAGAAGAGAAAGTTAGAGAGGAGGTCATGATAACAGTGGGCTGCTCTACAGAGGATCTCCTGTAAACAGGAGCTTTGGGGGCCATTTACCCCTGCCCATGGGTAGCTCAGAGCAGAGCAAAACACACTGACCTTTACAAGTTAGGAAGCCTACCTAGCTGGTGACCTCAGCCTCCTCTGAGGCTGTCCCTCCCCAACCCCCTCTGTAAAGTTCCAAATTTTGTCCCTCAAAGAAGCCTAAAAAGGAAAAGATTTTTCATGTTCTTCTCATTTTGCTCCAGTGAGGAGGCAGATATGGAGAAAAGCCTCTTCCCCAGGGAGCTGCTTCATTCTGCATGTTTTCACCACTTCCTGTGCACACATCCAGGTATAATCAGAAGTCAGAGGAAGGTGTGGCCACCTGGAGTCTCGAAGGGCCCTAGCAATGGACTTCAGACAGTTATAGGCAACGCTGTCCTGCAGCTGTAACAAACAGGTCCAACAAGGCTGCTTGCAATCACATTTTCCACCCTCCAAGAGATTATGCAGGCCACATTTATTTTTAGGAAGGCTTTTCATTACTGCCATGTAAAATGTCAAGCCTGAAGCTCGGCAAGCTCTAGGATTTCACCTCCTGCTCATTACCCGTGGGCATACAAGGTCCTGCCACATGCTGAACACAGCAGGAAGGTCCCCAGGGAGCACCCAAGTCATTAGCAGGGAGGAAGGATGCATCAGGCAGGGGCATGCCCTTGAGGAGAGACCTGCTAGCAGGGACATGAAGAGGTCCCAGTGAGGAATGGGAGAAGACCAAGTATTGCACTCCTCTCACTGATGAGTTAACCAAGCACAGAAAAAAAAAAAAACAGACCTCTCTCAATCTACCTCTTACTACCACCATGGTGCTTGAGAGGGGCAAGATCATTTCACCCCTAGCACGCCCAGCCTGGAGGTGCTGTGGTCATAGGTGAACCCAGAAACTAACAGAGTTGAAACTCATTCACTGAAAGCTGACATTTCAGGCTGAAGACCTCTGAGGAGGACCTCCTCAGACCCCCTTGCCTAAGAAGAGGAACAGGCCTAGGGGATTCTTCGGCTTGAGAGAAGAGGATAAAATAGCCTTTGGTCTAGGCTCCCTTCTGAAATATCCAGAAAATCTGTAGGCAAAGTAAGTCTTCACATTTTAGTGCAAATCATATAATTGATTTACATCAGGCAGAAAATGCAGAGATTTGCCACAAACACTCCAAACAAATGATCACACTTCAGAGAATTGAAAGAATTTTTTATTTGGTTTTTGTTGTTTTGTGCCATTACTGGGGCTTGAATTCAAAGCCTGAGAACTGTCCTACTTGAGCCACAGCTCTGCTTCTGGCTTTTTGGTGGCTAATTGGAAATAGGAGTCTTGCAGACTTTGCTGCCTGGGCTGGCTTTGAACCTTGATCATCAGATCTCAGCCTCCTGATGGCTAGGATTACAGGCATGAGCCTCTGGCACCCAGCTTGTTGTTTTTTTTTTTTTTAATTTCACAAACTAACAATGCTTTTTACTCTTACTGGCATAACCTACATATGAGGTTATCAAAATTTCCTGTTTCCAACTTAAAATATTTAAAGAAAAAAAACCTTTCATCCATCACAATTACTTCATAAAATAAATCCCTAACACACATATACACCCCCATATACTGATATAATACACACACATACACACACACACACACACACACACACACACACACACACACACACAAAATGCTGGGCAGTTAGTTGTCCCATCTCATTAAGTGACCTGCCGGCCATCAACCAGACTATCTTGAGAGATTAAGTTTCCAGTTCTTGATTATCACTGAGCCACTTCAGAGAAACACCAAGCTCAGGCCCCACAAAGCTGAGGGCAAGGGCCAGACAATAGTCTTTTGGCTTCTCCAAGTAGCATGGGCACCTGCAAGCTCCAAACAGAAAGTCTTGTCCACTTAGGCCCATTTTCTGGCTCTATATACACAGGCGGTTCAGCTTGCTCATTTGCATGAAGGTCTCTCATTATTGGTATAGATTTTCTGGCCAGGCCCATTTCCTAGCTATATAAGCAGGCTGCTCAGCTCACTTATTGAGCCAGCTGAGAAACATCCCTCTTTGGTGGTAGTCACAGCTACTATAGCATTACACCCAGTAAAAGCAGGTTTTTTTTCTTGCCTACTCTTGATCTGTGTCAGTAGTAAGTAGCTGGAAGGATGGAGGAAATGGTACCAGATTGATAGCACCAGTGGCAAAGGCAGCAGTGGGACAGTGTCAGAGTAACAAGAGAGAAGATGAACAATTCCAACAGCAGCCAGAGCACAAAAGCAGCAGAGACAATGTTGTTTCGTCACTGAAAGAATTCCAGGAAGTTCCTAATCCTTAAGGGCCAAAAGTCTCAGATACTCGAGGTCCAAGAGCTAGAGCACTTGTCACTGTAGAAGGATCCTGGCATCTGGGGCATGTACAAGAGCTGGAGCATTTGTCACTGTAGAAGAGGCCCAGCATCTGAAGCATGCAGAAGAGCTAGAGCACTTGTCACTGTAAAAGGGTCCCAGCACCCAGGGCAAGTAGGAGAGCTAGAACACTTGTCTCTGTAGGAGAATGATGCCAGTATCCAGGGCACGCAGAAGAGCTAGAACACTTGTCACTGTAGGAGAAGGGCTCCAGCATCTGAAGCATGTAGAAGAGCTAGAGCACTTGTCACTGTAGGAGAAGGGTGCCAGTATCCAGGGCATGCAGAAGAGCTAGAACACTTGTCACTGTAGGAGAAGGGTCCCAGCATCTGAAGCATGTAGAAAAGCTAGAGCACTTGTCACTGTAGGAGAAAGGTTGCAGCATCCACTGCATGCAGAAGAGCTAGAACACTTGCCACTGTAGGAGAAGAGTCCCAGCATCTGAAGCATGTAGAAGAGCTAGAGTACTTGTCACTGTAGAAGAAGGGTGCCACCATCCAGGGCATGTACAGCTGAAATGTTTGTCACCGCAGGGTGGGAGGGTCCCAGTATCCAGAGCCTGCACAAGAGCAGAAACCCTAAAAGGTACCACCTATGCTGCTGGCTCCTGCCAACCCAGTGCTACTGGAAGCTGAAGATTACAATAGCTAGGGCCACTAGTAATTAAAGCCCAGTGTCATAAGCCTCCAACCTGAGTACCAAGAACTATATGCCTCTGCTTCTAGAGCCTGAAGCAATAGGGCCATAGTTCTCAGGGCTTGGAAGTAAAAATATTTGGGTCTGGCAATTCAACACCTAAAACTTAGGCACTCGGGTTTTCTGGCACTAAAAGAGCTTCCCTTGCATGCTCATAATTCTTATTGGGAAAGAGCAAAAGTCCTCCAGCCAGCTGACTGATAACAGAGATAGGAGACATTTGAAATAGAGAGTTGGACTCTGGTGCATCTCATCATAGTGCGTGCTGAGCAGGTGCAGGGCCCTGGGTTCAAACCCCATTACCAAAAAAAAAAAAAAGTGAAACTAAGCATCTGAAATGTTATTAATAAAAATTTTAGTGAGGACAAAGAACTTTGTACCTTTATCAAGATATTTCAGTTATTAGTAATGTCTCTTGCTCTTTTGTTTCTGAATTTGTTCTGTAATAAACATACTATGAATTCAGTAGAGCATCAATATGACTTGTAAGTAAGAATTTACATACATGCATAACTAAATGCATGTTTCCACTTGCGGTACCATCAGACCTTTTCACATAACTCGCAAGAGGCAGAGAGAAGAAAATGAGGCTCCAGAGGTCCCCTGCAGACCACAAGATACCTTGGGCCATGTTAACAAGTGAAGAACAAGTGGATTTTCAGTCACTATGGCCATAATCGAAGGACAGCAAGACTCCATATTTCCTTCCATTGTTCTGCTACAATTCAAGCCTATTTTTCGTGTGTGTGTTGCTGGGAACAAAACTCAGGGCCTCCTTTTATGAGTGCAGTGCTCTCCCACTGAGCTACCTTAGTCAGGTTCTTGCTCTTCCCACATGTGAGAACCATGTGACCAGCACCTTCCTAAGACAATCCATCTGCTTTGAGGCTGCCTACACACTCTGGCCTCATTGGCTCTTTGAGCTGACTTGCACCTCCTAGGATAGCAAAGAGCATGCTTGTGTCCCACATTCAGTCCTTGCTACACATCTTTCCCCATTGAGGACCACTGGTGTATTCAGAAGCAGTGATCCCCTCTAGAAGATGTTCTTCCCTCTAGGCTGAAATCAAAATGACCTACCATGCTGTCTTTAGAAGACACATTCTCCTTCTCTATATGCATTTATAGAAAAGAAAAATCTTTTAGTATCCTGGCAGAACTATGGCAGCATTTGGAATATGGTGGCAATATACTCAACCTTTTCAAGAGGAAGCTTTGATTCTGGAGTTAGTGCATGCCCAATCTTCTGCAATCTTGTGAGACATGCTAATTTATATAAGGTCACCTGGAACAGCCAAAAATAGTGCTTTTCCCATACTGTTTAACTTTAAACTCACCATGCATATCTGATGTTCTTTCAGAGTTCCTAAGTTAATATATTATCATTAAACAATGTTAAATACTATTTAGCAGGGCCCATTTATAGAGCAAACATATCACTCTTAACATTTAATGTTGGCTAGTCTGGTCAATAATGTCATTTACTAGCCTCTAAGGTAGGCTTCATATCCAAATTTCACTCCCTCAAAACCTTGAGAGAATAACAGCAGGCATATCTACATAAATATCCAAAATATCAGGCTCTTTTGAACATTTGTATTTTCCTAGAATAGCACTAAATCAAGATTTTTTTAGAGCATTTCACTTCATGGAGAGACAAAATAGACATACTGAGCACTCTCATTGCATTGCTAAAGTTTGATATTTCTTTGGCCCTCATGGTCGCCATATTTTAACTAACTCATTATTGTTTCCAAGTATCTCCCTGACTACTGTTGTGGTCATTTGTTTGTCATATAATTGCATAAAGTGGTTTCCAGTAATGTAATTCACATACTTCTAGTTACTTGATCTATATGCAAGTGACTAGATACACTTAATCCTACATTATATGTTAAGGATAGGCAGTTGTTAGAAATTATAATGGAAATGGAAGATAAACAGATCCTTTCTCTTGATGGACCAAGAATCTAATGTTCATTTTGAAGGATAATTTTGTTTCGTTTTGCTTTTTGCCAGTCCTAGGGCTTGGACTCAGGGCCTGAGCACTGTCCCTGGCTTCTTTTTGCTCAAGACTAGCACTCTACCACTTGAGCCACAGTGCCACTTCTGGCTTTTTCTATATATGTGGTGCTGAGGAATCGAACCCAGGGCCTCATGTATACGAGGCAAGCGCTTTACCACTAGGCCACATTCCCAGCCCCTTGAAAGATAATTTTTCCACTAACAATGTTTCATTTTCAGCTCTGAGCACTGATGGTCCAGCCCTGTAATGGTAGGTACCTGGAGGCATCAGAGTTAGAGGCCAGCACATGGCTTTTATGGCTGGGCATGGTGGTGGCCCCTATCATCCTCAGCTAAGAGGGAGGTACAGTGATTGGGTGCAGTGGCATGTGCCTCTCATCCTAGTGATGATGAGAAGCACAAATAGGAGGATCCTGCTCCAAGGTGGCCTGGGCATCAGGTGAGACCCTATCTGGAAATAAGCAACACAAAAGCGGTGGCACTGGCTTAAGCATTGGCATGAGTTCAAATCTCAGTCACTGCTTGTATTTTCCCTCCTGAAGTGCTTGCTTCCTGTCCCAAGCAAGCAGCAGATGGGAGTCCCAACCACGATGAGGCTTTGGTGTTTCCATGAACAGGATGGTCCTCCTGGTCCCATCAGCTAGCAAAACAGAGGCCATGCCCAGGCTTTCACATTGGGATCCTTTTCCACTCTGCACCTGGGCTGCAGGAATAGAACTTTATATAATTTTGCTTCTGATATCACAGATTCTCTATTCCAACTCAATTTTGCCTCCAAGATAACTTTTCAGAATATTTTAGGCCATATGTGTGAGGCAAAATAAGGGCTGAGGATGTGGGGACTCTTGCTGGGCAACCCTGAGCCCACCGGGCAGCACTGCTGGGAAGCCTCTGACTCCTGGGTCTGTGCTAACTTCTCCTCACACATTCTCATCAGTGTTTTCGGAGCAAACCCGACCACCACTCATGTTTGCCCAAAGTGACAGAGCTGGGAGTCTCAGAGCTGGCAGTCTATAGAACATGGTGGCAAGGTGCATCATGCTCACAACCTACCCTGCAGAGTGTGGGGTCTCATCAACCGTGGGTCTTTGTGAAGGTTGGAGCAAGACAAGTGCTTATCTTCACATGCAGATCAGAAGGACAGAAACTAAGTAGCAGGCACTGGAGGCTGGCCTGGAGCCCTTCCCAGGGTGGGGTTTCAATATAGCCCAAGTGAAGGGAACAGACCCCACCCTTATTGGACTGACCCTCAGGGCACAAGGCTACCCCCCACAATAAGAACTGACCAACAAGCTCTGTTCACCCCCACCTGCAGGCCAGCGGCAAGCAATCTGCACAACTCACTAGCAGTGGCCATGGCAGAGCAGAGCTACTACCTGGGGTGACCAAGCTATGCAACTTGCATGCTTCAGTGCATGCTTGCCCATCCTCAAACAGTTTTTAGAACACTCAAAAACACTGCAAACCAAATGTACTACACATTCTTTTTAAAGTGCTCCAATTTTCATATTTATCAAATATTAACTAATAAAATACTTAAAAGAAAGTAATGTATCTGAAGGAATGTACTCTCTCTCTCTCTCTCTCTCTCTCTCTCTCTCTCCTTTTCATGGGGCCTGAACTCAGGACTTGGGTGCTGTCTCTGAGTTTTTGTGCTCAAGGCTAGCACTCTACCACTTTGAAACAGCTCCATTTCTGGTTTGGGGAGGGTTAATTGGAGATTTTCTGCCTGGGCTGGCTTCAAATCACAATTCTCAGATCTCAGCCTTCTGAGTAGCTAGGATTATAAGCGTGAGCCACAAGCACCTGGTTGTGTGCTTCCTCTTTTTATTACACTTTTCACTCAAACTTACATACTATCATTTAAATCATACTTCCATCCTGTATGCTGCACACAGGATGTTGCATCAGAAACAAAATTGGCTTCCAGAGCCTTCCAAGACAGAATGCCTGTAAGGTGGAACTTCCACACTTCCTTCCCAATATACTTCAGAGAAAAGCTTCATGATAAGTCACTGAAGTGAGCCATCTTAGGCCTCTTTCTATCCAAGCATCAGGCTCAAACAAACCTACTTTTAAATTCTGCTATGAGTTGGAAACAACTCATGGCCTTGGAGTTTGTACCACATTGTATAGTCAGAGGGAAGCAAAGACTCTTTATGGGTACAACAGAGTAAATTCTATTGGTGGCATTCTTATTCCTGCCATTGTAGGGAGGCTGGAGGTGTCAAGAACAAGTCATCCATTTCCAAACACTGATATTTCAAAGAGCAGCCAAGAGGAATGGTAAAAAGTTCATGAGAGCTCATCTCAATAAAGTTGGGCATGATCACACAAGCCTGTCACCCCACCTACTCAGGATTGTAGAGTGCCTGACTAGCAAGCAAAAGCAAGACCATGACTACAAACCCGATATCATAAGAGATAGAAAGAGAGGAAGGAGAGAGACAGAGACAGAGACAGAGAGAAAGAAAGAAAGGAAGAAGGAAGGAAGGAAGGAAGGAAGGAAGGAAGGAAGGAAGGAAGGAAGGAAGGAAGGAAACAAAGAAACAAAGAAAGAAAGAAACAAAGAAAGAAAAAAAGAAAAAAAATAAAGAAAGAAAAGGAAGGAAGGAAGGAAGGAAAAAAGAAAGAGGGGGAAGTTGGAAGGAAAGAAGGCAGGCAGGAAGGAGGAAATCCCTACTTCAGAAACAGACTAAACATCTGAACCAGACATCCCAAGAGCACTCTGAGATTCTTCTGGTTCAGGTGCAGCAAGCACATCCACAGTTCCCAGCCATTCTGAGACAGTCTGGACAAGGTGAGAACCACAGCCTCGTTCCTATAGAGGTGGTGAGTGGACTCTGGTGGCAGATTGCATTTTTCTGGATGCGAGAGCCTTTCTGAGGTCATGCACTGGGAACAAAAGGAGGCTGTGAGAACAGCCATTCTGCCATGCATCCCACCAACCCTCTTTAACTACCTAAGTCTGAAGCTTCCCTCCTGTACAGTGGAACCAGAAATGCTCCATGGAAGGGACTAGAACACACACACAGCTTACCTTTGAAGTTCGGGGACAGAGGACCAATGGCAGCCAGAGGCAAAAAAGGAGGGCAACCAGTTCTGTATCTCAACAGTGGGGAGCACCTGAATCTACATGTACAAAGGTGTGCCAAATGCACCATATGATCACATCTACATTAATTTATAAAGCAAACCTCTACACTCTGTTTTATAACTTAGAGTTGGCCCACTGTGCCCTGAGTGGCCCTCATGAGACTCATGGCCAGCTAACACCCAGATAATCCTTGTTTCATGAACCATAGCACAACTAGAAGGAACAGATAAGACAAAATAAGAAAAATGCCATTTGTCCACCTCCTAGAAAAACATTAAGCCAAGCAACCATCACAAAGCACTGAGCCTCCTCTTGATTTCTTTCTTTCTTTTCTTTTCTTTTTTTTTTTTTTCTTTTTGGCCAGTCCTGGGGCTTGGACTCAGGTCCTGAGCACTGTTCCTGGCTTCATTTTGCTCAGGGATAGCACTCTGCCACTTGAGCCACAGCACCACTTGCAGCTTTTTCTGTTTATGTGGTGCTGAGGAATTGAACCCAGGGCTTCGTGCATGCTAGGCAAGCACTCTACCACTAAGCCACCTTCCCAGCCCCTCCTCTTGATGTCTTACACCGCAAAGCCTCTCATCCTTAAAGACAAAGGCATCGCCCAATGAACCCAAAGTCTAGTGTTTGAGACTTATCTGCATCACCACTAATCTCCTACCAGAGACAGACTAGCAAATAAAAGGTGTTTAATATGTGAAGAAGGTGTTCCCAGGAAAGCACCACCCACTTTTACTTCCTGTCCTAGATAGTTTAAGAGGCATTTGACAAAGTTGCTAGAGATAGAAGGAATTAAAAGAAAAAAGAATGTTTGTCTTTTGATGAACTGTTGCCACAGTTTCTAGGTAGCTGAAAAGTAGACTATTTTCTGCTGACCTTCTATCAACCAAGATTAGAAAAATAAGTCCAGCTGGGTCTACATTTATGAAGGTCAATTTAGACTAATGTAGAAACAGCTGCCAGCTGCTTTTGTGTGGAGTGAAGGGAGTTTCCACCATGTGCTCCACTGTTTGTTATCTCTGGGAAATGGCACATCTTGTCGGAAAAGATAACTGAGCACATGAGATGTGGTCTACCACAGGTGTACTACCTCTTTCTTAGACTTTTCTTTGCCCCTTCACACACAAAGAACCCTAGCAACATGGGCACATACTCACCTGTATCTTAGGTATCTGCCACTCAAAGACAGAGTTGTTTTTTATTTTGGGCACATTTAGCCACCAATAGGAATGCCAAGGTGTTGCTCCAAGAGACATTGGTAACAATAACAATGTTTTTTAAGCCCTGGAGGACCACGGTTCTGGTAGCCCAGTCACTCCTTCACGCTTTCCTTCTCTTCCTTGCCTTACATTCCTCTCTTGCAAAAACCTAGAGAAAAATGAGTGGACCCCTGCATTCAAAAATTAGATAATACTTTATCTGAAAAACAGAACAATATAAACCCAGAATTGTTACCATGTAGAAGAGTCTATAATGACCACAGAGTTTATAAAAAACATCAGATCTTGAAGCTGGGCACCAGTGGTTCACACTTGTAATCGTAGCCACTTAGGAAGCTGAGATCTGGAGGACTGCAATTCAAAGACGAGCCAAGGAAAGAAAGTGTGAGATTCCATCTCTAAAATACCCAGCAAAAACATGGTTAGAAGTGTGGCTCAAGTGGTAGAATGCCAGTCAAGCAAGGGAGAGTCCATGTTTGGGTTCAAACCTCAGTACTGCAAAACAAACACGTAAGTAAACATAATGTCCTGGATGGACAATGAGCTTTGCACTATGTATTGCCATCTGTCCTCTATCCACTGAACCCTAGCCTACAGCCCTGCTCCCTTGGGTTCAAGGGACTCTGCAAAACTATACATTTAGTGGCACACAGAAATTCCTCTCGTGTGCTGGATGGGTCCCAAGGCTACCCCAGAGGAAAACTAAACACAGGCTGGTACAGAGAAGGCACCTTCCTCCTTCTGGTGAGGAGCACTGACTGATGATTTTGATAATCTGTAGCTTTATCAGATATGCTTTGAAAGAGCTGTGATGTGTTGAAGTACATAGGAAGGCTTAGCAGAGAGGAAGCCATTTAAAGTTCTCTTCTTGTTCTTGAGCTAACCCTTCTGTTCATGTATACATACATACATAGCTGTGACCTCTAGACACAGGGAAAAGGTACTCCACAGCTCCGTGTGATATATATGGCTGCATGCATGGAGCCACTGCCTGATACTCCCTCTCCTAAAAGCCCAAGTTTCTCCACACACTGCAGACCTGCCCAGAAACACTCACACCTGAGACTGCTGAGGACAGACAAGCACAGAGAAGCAAGTACTCAGGGCCATGCTGACTGGGCTTCAGCTCTGGAGAAGGGGCCGGCTGCTCATTTCCATACAACCCAATAAAATCAAAGGCTCCAGACCGCAGGAAGCAAAGCTGGGTTTGTGCTTTTGTGGGAGAAAGGATTCTTTGATTTAAAAATAAACAATCACGCCATCTAGTTCACAAAGCCAGCCAACTCCTACTTCTGCCAGCTCTGCTTCTCAGTTCTGCGTGGGCTCGCTGGTGAATGAATGTGTGGGTACCAGGGAGCAGAAACAAAGGGGCAGAATAAACAATCCAGTGCCTGTCCTCAGTCAAGTTCTCCACCAGGTTAGGAGCTGCACTCTTTTAGCAAAATCTGCATGAGTGTTCGTCTCTGTCTTTGGCAAATTAACTTTTTTTTCACCAAAAATGAGAGGGTTCTTGATATACCTGTCCCTTCATTGTGGAGGCCTCCTGAGTAGATTCACAAACAGGCTTCTGAGGAACTGCACCATAGAGGTTTAAGGACAGTAGTACTGCAAACCTGGAGGAAGGGAGGTCCCAAAATCCCAACGAAAAGCAGAAGAGGAGCTGGCTAAGGGGAGAGCAAAGTAAACCCCTGTGTTTAGCTCTGACCAAGATCTCAGAGATCATTAATGTCATAAGGAAGCTTTTTCCACCAGAAAGATGTCAAAAGAAAGGATGGTACAATAAGCTAAGGTGATGATGGGGGAAGATGTGGAAGGCAGGAAGCAAGGCAGGGTAGGTGCACCCACTGGCCACATCAGCCTCCTGGAATGTGGCTTAAACAAACAAGGACAAACCCAGATATGTCTGGTGGCCTTTAAATGGAAAGGATCCTTCATTCACACAGTATTCCAAATGGGAAGACTGGATCTTTCGGTTTTCATAACATCTCTCATTAGTTCTAACTCACAGGGCTGTGGGATGCAACAGAGGTAGCAAAAACATGGGTCTCCTTCAGCCACCTATTCTGTAGGCCTCAACTCTACGTTATATGTTAAAAGCTAAATAAAGAAAGAGACTTTGGGTTAGAGAAGCAGGTCAGTGGTGGAGATGTGGGGTACTATGTGGTTACTATGAGGCTAGCACCTCAATCCTAGCACAAGGCTGTGGGTTCAATCCCCCAGCACCAAAAAGAAAAGGAGAGGAGGAGGACAAAGAGAAAGAGGAGAAGAAATAGAACACAAATTAATCAGCCTTAAGTCATCATGTGCATCTTCAATTTGAAACAATGCAGTTGATGTGACCATTACCAAACATGATCCAACAATGAAACAACAGGACAGCATCTGCCTTTCATAGTGGATATGAAGAATATAGGCCATGTTCGAAGAATACAGGCAACAACATAATACATGTGGTACAGGGTCAGACCCCAGGGGATAAGGACACAGGAAGTCTGTCTGTGCACACTGCCGAGCCAGTTCCAGTTATGTGGGAACTAGAGGGGCTATGCCTGTCTCTTCCTATCTTCATAGCAGTGCTGATGAACCCTGGGTCTGTAATGTTCTAAAGAAATGTCCTGAGGACTCCCGTGTGAAGCGTGGCATCACTCAAGTGAGTGTCAATACTCATCATAACCAGTGACAGCACTGTCCCATCCTGTCACAGAACATAGCACCCAGCACCTAGTACCTTTTCTAGGACTGCATGACCACATTCTTCTCTCCATACAGCTCTACCTTTGGGTTCCTTTGCTTCTGTGAGCCACCTCCCCTTATTTCTGCCGTTTGGGCAAAATGCTCTAACTGGCAACTACAAAGGAAGAGTCCTGTAGAGGGACAGACTTCTGAGAGTCATACCATACAGATCTACCCTCCAGGACAGTGGGTATGCCCAAGTCACTGCCCTGGTTCTCCCTGACCTGTGTTCAAGCACGTGCATGTGGAGTGTGGAATCTAGCCATCTGGGCAGACAGCTCTCGGTAGGGAAGAGTCCATACAAGCCAGCAGGAAGGAGTAGACCCCAGAAGACAAAACTGATGCACAGCTCAACCTTCAGGGATGATCTGGTGAAGGTACTCAGAAGTTGGGCCATGAGTAACATGGCCAAGACACACATGGTCCAGCATTTCATGTGGTTTGAGGAGCCTGGCCCATGACCCCGAGGCACAGACACTGGATATGAGTCTCCACCTAGCAGCCTGGGGGGTGGTCAGTAGAGGCCTGCTCTTGTCCCCAGCATCTCTACAGCTGTGCACTAAGCCCAAGGGGTGAGGGCTCAGCCCTGGCTCCTCACAGTGGGGGAGAGGAGGGGTTCTGAGATGGCAAGGGCTGGAGAGACACGGACCACCCCCTCCCTGCCTTGCTCCTCTGGGGTTTGGGCAGTGGACATACTTGGTGACAGAGGCGAGGCAGGGGTCAGTTGAGAGGGCTGCTGAGCCCCTCTGCACCCAGCCTCCCCACCTCATGCGACCCCCTTAGCTGCGCTCTCCACACACGGGGCCGGGGTCCTCTACTACTGGGGAAATCCTGCGGGTTCTGGCTCTGTGGTCAACCTCCTCCAAGGCCCAGGAGCCCGGGTGCTGCCAGGTGGGAAAGGCGGCGCCGGCCCCACCTTCCTCCCGGTGGCACCCGGTTCTGTCCACGTGTCAGGCAGGGAAAATGTCCGGACCCGTGTGCCACGGCCCGTCCTCGCGCCAAGGGAGCGCAGGGGCGACCCGCGGGGCTGGACGCGGTGGCGGGGCCTGACCCCGCTCGCGCCCGCGGCCACGCGGCGCCCGGCCCGACCCTCCCGGAAGCGCGCGGCGCGGGCCCGCGGGACGCACGCGCGCGCGCGAGGCGCCCACGCCCGGCCGCAGAGGACGCGGGCCCGCGGCGGGCTCCCACGGCCCAGGCCCCAGCCGGGACTCGATGGGCGGGCGAGGCCTCGAGGAGGCGAACCCCCCCCCCCCCACGACGAGGCCGCCTCGGGGTGGAGTCCGCGGCCCCTGAGGTGGCTGCGCGCGACGGGCTCCGGCAGGAAACTGAGGCAGGGCCGCGAGGCCCGCCCCGCACCGCGGGTGAGGACGCGGCGACCACATCGGCCTCGGCTCCGCGCCTCGGGCGCGTGGACCCCGAGGCCCCGCGCCCCTCCCCTCCCGCTCGCCCTTCACTCACCGAGGCGCCCCGGGAGCGGCCGGCCGCGGGGGGCCGGGGCGGCGGGCACGGGGCGCGCCGGCAGCAGTAGCGGCAGCAGCAGCAGCAGCGGCAGCGGCGGCGGCGGCCCCATCCCTGCGTCCCGGGTGGCGCCAGTCAGTCCATGGCGCGCGGGAGCGAGGGACCAGCCCGCCGAGCCAGCGCTGACGGCTCCTCCCGCCGCGCCTCCCCGAGCTCCGGCGGCCGCTCGGGCCGAGCTTCAGCACCGGACAGCGCCGCCCGCCGGCCCCGCCCCCATCCCAGGCCACGCCCCCGGGCCGCCCAGGGCCACGCCCCATCCGGCGGGGGGGCGGTGCGCTCGCTCCTGGGTGCCGCCATGCCCTCCGCTCCTCTCCCGGCCCGCGCTCCTCTGGCTCCACACCTGCAACCCCAGTCAGGTCCTGCTTAGGATTCCGGGGTCACACTGCCCCGGGGACAGTTGCAGCGGCCCCAGCGGCGTGGGCCCGTGGGCCTGGAAAAGTGGCTAGTGCTGAGAAGCTAAATTTGTACTTATGATTCATTTCATCTAATTGGCCATAAATGGAGGCCCTGTGGCTGTAAACCGGGGCCTAGGGTGGAGCCGGCGGAACCGCACTTCCTAGGGATGGGGCCGGATCTGGGAGGCGGTCCCCGCCAGGCTGACAGTTGTGAGTCCAGATCAGGATTTTCAGGAGTCTTTGGCCCAGCACCGGAGTGTGGGGACCTTGTGCACATCCTCCTCACAAGAGTTCTTTCACAAAAGACTGAAAGCAGTGCAAGGGAGTGGCATGGCATTTCAGGAGGCAGTGTGCCTGGGTGGGTATGTTGAGAGTGGCAGCGTCAGAATGTGTCCTTGTGTGAAGAAATGTGTGTACATGTGTCTTGTGGGTATGGGTGTATGCATGCACTCGTACCAGCATGTGCGGAACAGCCTACCTTCCCCACCCAGGGCCGTCCTTCCCACAGTCGACCTCTCTCTCTGTGGCCCTGCCAGGTACTGACCAGTCTCCCCACCTGCTCCTGTGGCCCTGCCAGATCCTCCTCCTCACCAGGCCCTGGCTGGCTGGACCCCCCCCACCCCCGCCCAGCCCTTCTAGCCTCTTGCTACCTGAACAAGGGTAACCAGTGTATGGTCTGATTGGCTTAGTGTAATGCTGAGGGAGTTCCACCTCAGCCCAGCCCAGGCACAACTTAAAACCAGTGGTTGAGCCTGATTTCCCTGCGGTTTCAAATTTCCTCCACCTTTCTAGGCCTTGTGACACCCTGTACTTTCTTACCTCCTCAAACAACCCTCTTTCCTAAACCAGGTCCTCTCCTCCCTGTCCCAGTCTGTCTGTTCTTCAGCCCCCATGCCCAGACTGGTGAAGAATAGATCAATAGATCAAGACCTTAGGGAGACCTTCCAGAGAAAATACCCGCTCCTAGAGGAAAGACAGCAGCACCCAGTCTTCGCTTCTTCACTACAGCATCAGCTAACACGGGGCAGGTGGTAATCTGCTGTCCTACAAAGGCACGGATGAGTCAGTTAGCAGGAGGTTTGGGGCTTCTTCTTATATTCAGTAGGCTGGACTGAGGGTTAGCAGACTCTTCAAGCACAATTTATCAAGATGATTCACTTGCCAATTCCAATCAAGACTGTTAGAGGCAGTCAGGCCTCTGCTGCATTAGGTGCTCTGTCAACACTACCTGTGCACACAGACCTCACCTCAAAATGTGAGTGGAGAGTTGCTAGAGGCATCTGTGGAAGAATCAGGGAAGCCGAGAAAAGGGACACTGTCTTCCAGGCTGGATGGGCAGATATGTCCTCCTAGGTCCCAAGAGCCACCTCATGGATTTGCTGACAGAAACAAGGGGGTGGGGGGAAGATGGGCATTGGCCAGCAGAAGGTAAGGTTCTTCATGACTGCTGATGACTAAGAAGTTGGAGGTCAGGACTGTGTGGCTCTGCAGTGTGATTACTCTGTAGAACGTGCTATGTGCTGCATTTCTCTGGCACAGAGGCGATCCTGAGCAATCCAACCCTCTGCCTAAGCAAAGCCACTGAAAGTTCCTGCAGAAGAGCCAGCCCCACACAGTCCAGGTAGCAACCCAGAGGCTTGGGGGAGGGAGAGGAGAGGATGTCTCCTTCATTTCCTCTGGCATCTATGGAGGACCCTGGAAGGTCCCAGAGGAATTTAACATACCAGCCTGGACCAATATCCGGAGAACTGTTTATTGTGGGCAGTAGTGTCTCTGGTTCCTGAACATGAGTTTTTATCTATTGTTAAACAAGTCCTGAGCTGAGATTATTTGTCCTTTCATTGTTTAGCTTGCTGCCTAAGAGTTTCCTGAACAAAGTCCTGTTTTACACCTAGGACCCTGAACTTCAAGGTTCTGATTGTGTAAACAGAAAGAAGAAAATGCCCCGAGAGAGCAAAATGAAAAAATCAGAGGCACCGAGAGACACAATGCTTGTTAATAACAAGCACAGGACAGTGCACAAAGCCCAACAGATAGCAACAAAGTTGTGGTGAGCAACCAATCCCCTTGCTCAGAAAAGGAAAATGTAAATAGCATTAGCAAGGGTTCGATAGCTTTGAGCACTGAGCTGAAAGAAAGCTGTTAGCCAGGGAGATGGTCTCTGAGACCCTAAGTACCTCACCTTACATGTGCAACTGTGTGAAAGGGTACATTTAGATGCTGTTCTTAGGTGCATGTTATGATGGACCTGTCTTCCATATGCTCAGCTTTCATATCTTTATCTTCAGAGCCCGTTAGGTAGACACATACGCACATATACCTGTGTGTTGAATCTGTGAGATTCGTTTTCCATGTACAGAAATCAGAGGTGACATTTGGCATGGCCCACAGCCAGGCAATGTCAAGCTCATGTGGCCCATGATGACTGGTAACCTGTGTTCCATCCTGCCCCTGCTCCCGTGTGTGGGATGGGACAGGAAGGTACAAAGCAGTGGCTACCTCAGGGGACACTGAAAGGGTGCTCCACACAGTGCTTCGGACCAAACTTCATAAACAAACACACTTCGAATGCCTGTGCCCAGGCAGAGGGAGGCTAGAAGTCATAGGGGCTTTTAGATGTGCATTACTACAAATATGTATAATTACAAATATGCAGATCATACTGGACATTTTCCTTTATGTCCACATTGATCTAAAAGTTTCATGTAGATCAATCTGATATTCAATGTCAAAGAGCAAGCAAACTGCAGCACCGTAGATAACAAAGAAGTAGACTATTACTTGTCTCACAGGAACTTATGTCTGAAGCCAGAGCAGTGAGGATGGAGGCAGAGACCCAAGAGGCCTGGTTCCCAAGGGTCCATAGATGGATGGTAAGCTCACCTGGCCTGTCCTTTCTCTCCATAGGCTTTGCCATCTGAAGACATGACGCCAGGGATGGTTCTTTCTCTGAAGCTGGAAGCTAACAGATTGGTGGTCACAGGTGGACTATATCACAGTTTGAGGCCAGCCCAGGGAGGATAGTCTGTGAGACTATCTTCAATTAGCCACCAAAAAGCTGGAAGTAGAGCTGTGGCTTGAGGGTCCTTCAGTAAAAAAGCTCAGGGACAGCACCACTGGTATCATGACATTGGGACAGCCAGTAGTCAGTGTGTGCAAGGAGCTAACATAGAAATAAATGAGCCCCAACCAAGGTCCAAAGCTCAAGGGGCATGGGTCTGGAGAATGCCTAGATCCCAAATAAAGACAGGTGCTTCTCATTTCTTTCCCCAAGAGAACACAACCTGTGGTTGGTACCTTGGGTCATAGAGATAAAATATCCCTCACATGAGTCCATGAAAAGCTACTTGCCTGAACAGGACTAGGGAAGGAAGGTGCTGGAAGCTGGGCCAGCCACTGAGCCCTAGAAACTGAAGGTACCACTGGTGAACAAGGCCATGGCACCTCCAGCCTTAATACTTTTGGGCTTCTGGACTTGATACAGACAGGGCCTGTAGTCATAAGGACCAGGTGAAAATGGAGATGCCAGAAGCTGGCTGAGTTTGGCTGTATCCCTTCCTCAAACGCATGTTAGGTGGGGGGTATGGTTCACATGACTCATGCCTAAATGGGAATGTCTTGCACTGCAAAGAACAATTCATGTTTACAGTGCTATATCTGTTTTCCCAATCACACAGCCAAAGTTCTGCAAATACTTTTGTTTCATTATTGCAGCACTAAAGGTTTTGAACTTAGGGATGTTCTGTACCTGCTGTGCCTCCTCAGTCCTTTTTGGTGCGTGTGTGTGTGTGTGTTGTCCTGGGGCTTCAACTCAGGGTCTGGGCACTGCCCTTGAGCTTTTTCCACTAAAGGCTAGTATTTACCACTTGAGCTACAGCTCCACTTATAGCTCTGGTAGTTTTGTTGAAGAGTCGCAGACTCTGCCCAGGCTGGCTTCAAACCACGATCCTCTGATCTCATCTTCCTGAGTAGTCAGGAATGTAGGCATGAGCCACCTGCGCCAGGCATGTTATTTTTGAAATAGGTTCTTCTTTCTTACCTGGGCATGTGTCTAAACCTCAGTCTGCCTACTTTAAGCTTCTGGACACAGCTGAGGTAGGATCTCGTGGACTTCTCCGCCTAAGCTGGCCTAGAACTAAGATCCCATTTCCCAGGTAGCTGACAGGTATAAACCACCACACACAGGTATGTGTTAAGGTGGGGGGGGGGGTGTCTTGTAGCTTTTCTGCCTGGGGCGACCTTAAGCACAATCCTTTCATAACCAACCTCATAAGTATTAGAATTTTAAGCACAAGTTACCAGTACCTGGCTAAAGTTTGTTATCGTCTTTCTGCATTACTAGGATTTGAACTGGGTCTTGTGCTCTACCATTTAAGCAACATTTATAGGTTTCTTTTGCTTTAGTTTTCTTCAAGTCTAGTGGTTTTTTATTTGTTTTGGTCTGGGGCCAGCTTGGACCACAATCTACTAATGCCTCCTATATAGCTGAAATGACAGGCACCACCATGCCAATTCTTTCTCTGCTGTTGTTGGTCATGGTGCTTGAACTCAGGGTCTGGGCAGTCCTAGAGCTCTTTTACTCAAGGCTAGCACTCTAACACTTTGAGCCACAGCTCTACTTCCAGTTTTCTGGAGTTTAAAACAGTTGAGGGAAACTCAATCTTTACCCCTACCCCTTGGTGATCCGGCATACAAAATAACTGTGATAATGGGAATGGAGCCACTGAAGGGGAGCTGGGCAGTGGGAGGGTGGTGCTAAATAAAACATCCGGTGCCTGGTGGCAATTATGGAGGATTCATGAGGTATGAACTCTGAACTCAGTTTCAAGCATGAGCCTCCACTTCTCTTGAAGCTATTAGTCTTAAGCAATGTTAAGCATATGAGTATAGCTGACCACACCATTCTCACAGTATAATGTAGCAGCAGAACCACTATCACAGCTCTGAAAAAATGTTGGAAAGGTTTATAGACACAGCTTATCTTTTAAGGTGTGCCATGAAACTTTCACTACCATATTATTGGAAACACATAATGCATGACCACACATGAGCAAGGGAGAATGGTAAATGTGGTCTTTACTCATGGTGGGTATGTATCCCATCATCAGAGATGGCATGTCTGTGGAAAAAGGATTTCATCCTCAATTAATTGGCAATGACAAATTAGCACAAGCTTTTCCCAACAGGTGACTGATTTATTAAAGCTGATAGAATGTTTGTAGTATCACTGTCATACACCAATACAGAGCACAGTCAGTAGACGTGACTTATATTTTCAAAATTAACTGTCTTAGCCAGAATATTAGCCTATACCCTGCTGTTGCTCAGCTATTCCTCGGTAAAGCCTTAAATGTTTCTTGCTACCATAAGAAGTATATTTCTTGTAGCTTTCCAGAAAAAATATACTCACTAAATCATTAGCACGTTTTAACATTTTTGTTTAGTCTGAAGATAGACTAAATATGAAATTTAAACAGTAGAGTCCTGATCCATTCGAAGGTGTGTTTTCAGAACCCATGGTGCTCTGAGACTGACTGCCCAGACTCAGTAAACACACAACATTGCTCATTAAGTCTGTTAATACTCAGAAAATGATGGATTCATTAGGGGTTCATTTATAGCCTACACTGTACCATGCTCCACACCTAACAGTACACTGGGGACAGTGCCCAGGTCTCCATGTAGGATAGATTCTGTTCCTCACAGCTCACTAGGGACAGTGCCCAAGTCTCCATGGACAATGGATTCCACGTTCCTCACTATACCTCATTGGGGACAGTGCCCAGGTCTTCATGGACAATGAAGTCCACGTTCCTCACTATAGCTCATTGGGGACAGTGCCCAGGTCTCCATGGACGACAGATTCCACGTTCCTCACTATACCTCTTTGGGGACAGTGCCCAGGTCTCCATGGACGATGGATTCCACGTTCACTATACCTCATTGAGGATAGTGCCCAGGTCTCCATGTAGGATAGATTGTTCCTCACAGCTCACTGGGGACAGTGCCCAGGTCTCCATGGACAACAGATTCCGCATTCCTCACTATACCTCATTGGGGACAGTGCCCAGGTCTCCATGGACGATGGATTCCACGTTCACTATACCTCATTGAGGACAGTGCCCAGGTCTCCATGGACGATGGATTCCACATTCCTCACAGCTCACTGGGGACAGTGCTCAGGTCTCCATGGAGGATAGATTCTGTTCCTCACAGCTTACTGGGGACAGTGCCCAGGTCTCCATGGACGATGGATTCCACATTCCTCACAGCTCATTGGGGACAGTGCCCAGGTCTCCTGTAGAATTCTATGTTCCTCACTATAGTTCATTGGGGGCCCTGAAACTTGGTCTTCAGTGAACCTAATGGGTAGGTTTACTCAAGAATGGGACCTTTTTCTCCAAGGAAAAACTTACTAATATTTATAAATGAAATGTATAAACATGTTGTCAGCGGTTCCTATTCAATGTTTGCAATTTACACATACACATGTAAACATACACATCATTTCTAAAAGGAGTCTTGCTAGAAAAATGTTCCTTTTTTACTTTGCACAATGAATTTGTACTGCATCAATAACATCAAAGTCTTTGGTATTAAATATATTATCTATGCAAGCACTGATCAAACCTGTAAGAACTCAAGTTATTGTGCCTCTGCCTGAAGAGTAAAAATGAGGCAAGAACAGAGTTCCATCCACCACACAGAGTCTCTGCTGTGGCCCTCAGGCAGGAGGGCCTGATAAAGATGGTTATTTTTGGGCAACAAATATCCTAACTCAAATCTTTGCCATTGGATTATCTATTAACAATCCCTGTTTTTTTATTGCTTGCTCTTTATACTTCAGACTCTAAAGAAGCCAAAGGAATTTGGCCTCTCTGAGTTCACCCTGACTTTAGTGGAAAGAGGCAACAGCCTATAGTATGAGGTTGCTGGGTTCAGATATAAGGTGGGGTGCTGCACAGGTGCCAGAATATTGTTGGGGTCTCTGGCCCCCCGTGCTCCCCCGACCCGCGGGAGAGACGGGGAAGGCACGCCCCGACCCGGATGAGCCAAGCAAGGAAAAGGGTCGGCAGACTGCCCGCACCCAGCCCTCCCTCACCGGAGGACAATCAGACGGCCTGGGAATCTTGTCGGCACAAGATCTCGTTTACTGGGGAAGTACATACCACTAATATAAGGCACAGGAGCCAATCAGGTCTAAGATCGGCAGGAAGGGGAGGGATGAGCTGTCCTCAAGGGCAGAAGAGCCGGGGTGTCACAGCCCACAGAACCGCCTCCGGGTTATAACCAAAGACACTTGCAGCAGCTGCGCATTGTTGTTAGGCACGGTCATCTTAGCCACACGTGGCCCCAAGACTGAGAAACAGGCGGGGCCAGCTAGTTGACTTCCAGGTGTGCCCCACAGAATATAAGGACACTTTTCACATCAAAGGCTGTAGATCTATGTATTTATTGCACAACAGATGACAGTGAAGTATCTTGAGGAAGCAGTCCTTAGTAAAAGCCAATGAGAGGCCAGTTCCAAGCAGACCAGTTCTGCAGCTGGCCTGGTGACTAGTCCCATAATCTGCTGCTAAGCCATGTTTTTCCTACACTGGTTCACTCTTAATTACAGGAAGAATAAACTCCATACTAGCTATCCCTCAACTTGACCTTTAGCTCCCTGTCCACCTCTCACTGCCTGCTCTCAGACAGCTACAAGTAGAAGGCACAATGTTGTGTATATTCTTCACCTTTGGGAAGCTCCAGACCAGGCTCCTTCATTTACAGGCTCAGGGACCTCTAAGCTTAGCCTAGCCACAAAAGAAAAGAAAGCAAAACAAAGTAAAACAACATAACCCATGGGAAAACACACACAAATTTCACTTTTGTGAGTCTTTCCCTATTCATACATGTCCAAACATGGTAACTTGGTCATGAGTTCAGAAGTTCTCCCAAAGTTCTCATT